>NC_090440.1:1724441929-1725080385 GCF_031143425.1 Pleurodeles waltl | reverse complement strand
CTGATATAAATGTACACCTATTCTCAACAAACTATGTTAAGTCGGTTGGACTAACAAACACTCATAGTCACCGACTGATATGCATGTATATTACATTAGATAATTGGGAGAATGTGCACCAAGGGAAGCGTCATAGGATGCATAGCAATTTGTGGTCCTATAAATGTTAGATGTTATAAAAAACCTTGATTGCAGATATGTGTGAGTTGGATATGTACATGTTCATTATGTGTGCATTGTTCATGTTACATACACATTTCATATGTTTTCATATAGTTACACTGGCATGAGGCGAGGGAGACTTCCAGTGTACCGCACACTAGTAGACCTGCAGACCATGGAATAGAGATATACTATTCAGACATAATGGCTGAATAGGCATACAATAATGGATCTTTGTGATCAGTTGGAGCCTTATCTGATACCTGCCATTCACAATCCCTAGAGCATTCCTCCAGTGGTTCAAGTGATGTCAGTGCTACACTTCCTGGTCACTGGGTCATTTCAGAATACAGTGGGCCTAACTGCATGGATGTCTCAGTCCATGTTCAGTCTGGCTTTGAAGGATTTACTGTCAGCATTGCTGAAACACCAGGACACCTACATCAGGGTTCCCCAATATGCAGATTTGGCCTATGTGAAGGCAGGGTTTTATGCAATGGGGGACATTCCACATGTGGTTTGTGTCATAGGTGGCACCCATGTAGCCTTGGTTCCCCCCAGTGCCAATGAATAGGTATATAGGAACAGGAAAAACAATCACTCCATCAACATTCATGTTGTGTGTTTGGCAGACCAGTGCATTTCACAAAGTCAGTGCAAAGTTTCCAGCATCACTCCATGATTCCTTCATCATGCAGAACAGCAATATCCCACTGCTGATGACAAAAATCAACACAGAGAGGGCCTGGCTGGTTGGTAAGTGTGATTTGACATGTGTGTTTTCAGAGTTTATCTTCTGCTATCACAATTGTGCATGTCCTTAATTTATGTTTGTGTAGTCCTACCTATTTGCTTTCTGGCCATCCTAACCTTACTTGGTTGTTGACACCAGTGAGGTACCCAACCACTCTAGGGGAAGTCTGCTACAATGAGGCCCACAGAAGGACAAGGTGTGTCGTGGAGTAGACTTTTGGGTTCTGGAAGGCAAGATTTCGCTACCTGGACAGATCAGGAGGAGCCCTCCCCTGCTCACCCAACAAGGTATGACAAATGATTGTTGCATGCTGAATGCTCTACAATCTTGCCCTGAGACATCAGATACCACTCCTACCAGATGAGGGGGAGCCAACAGTACCTGTGGGGGGAAATGCAGATTTGCCAAGTGATGATGAGCTAGATGAGGATGAAGCAGGAGACTGCAGGACAGATCTCATCAATCAGTACTTCAACTCACTCAAGGTATGTGATGTATTCCTGATGTAGTGATTTAAATTAGTAACCTAGGGTAGATGGGTAGCAAGTCACCTCCTTTTTTAGCTGACATGCCTATGAGTGAGTTGTGCATACAACCTATAATGTGGTATTGTGGACAGAACAGACTGGTCTACAGTATCATGTATTGTTAAAGCACATGCAAAGTCACTCTTGTGAACATGACTTTTCGGAATTGCGGAATGTTTGCTGTTATGTCCTATCTCTTATCTATGTCAATCACAGATTTGCCGAATTCCAGTGTGGCTCACCAACATTGGCAAGTCACAGACAGTGTGAAAAGCAGATGGGAATTGCAGGCACATATGAGAAGTGAACATGGCTGAAACCAGATAATGATTGTAATGGGTATATGGAGTATAAGTAACATGACTGTCAGGATACCGGGAGGAATTTGTGTTGGCACAAAAAGAGGCATGCAATGCATAATAGTGTCAGAGTAGTGACACAGTATGGGAGTAAGCAATAGACACTGACCTGTATCTGGGTGTACTGCTTGTGCATCCATTTTGGCATCTAGACTTCCACCTCAGGTGGGTATATTTCAATCTTAGGAATCTTTATTCTAAGGGTATTGCGATTGGGCACTCAGCTATAGCTGTGTTCTGCTTGTGATAATCACGGGAGTGGGCCATTGCATTGCTGTCAATGCCATTCACTGTTTTACACTTGCACAATCAAAATGGCTTATATTGGTAGTTAGTTTCACAAGCATGACATCTCACATTTTGTGCACTGTTCTGAATTTCACAATGGTGGGATATTGCATTCTTCACATGCCATTTCCAAGGGCCGTGGAGCCAGGTGAGTTTAGTGGACATGTGGCATGCCAGAGAGGGGTATTGGAACATTTGGACAGAGGTATAGTGGATGGTATGTGAATTGAGGTGGGTAAAGGTGGTGAGGGAGCATGACAGTTGGGTGACATGGATTTTCTGGGGGCTTACCAGACTGCACTTCTCCAGGTATTCCTGTCAGGCCCTCAGGATGCAGTTTGTCCAAGACCTTCTCCTCCCAAAATGTGAAAGTAGGGAGAGGAGGTAGGGGCCCCCGTCATTCTTCAGTACCGTTAGCTGATGCCTGGATGCCATGGAACCTATCTTCCCCTGAGGTCTTTCCACCTCTTCCTAATGTCCTCCCTTGTGTGTGGATAGCTGCCTACAGAATTGACCTTGTGGACTATTTGCCACAACTCCATTTTCCTGGCAATTGATGTTTGCTGGACCTGTGCTGCAAACAGGTATGGCTTTACCCTGAAAATTTCATCCACCATGAATCTAAACTCCTCATCCGTGAAACATAGATGTTTTTGTGGGGACATGTTAGTGGTGGTAAATATGGTGTGGTTGTGTTCAAAGAAAAACGGCTGGAGTAAAAGGTAAGTGGTAAGGTGTAGGTGCTGTGATGTGGGTGGGTGATGGTCATTGTAGATTGTGTGTGGTAGTAAAATGTGTGTTGTGTATGTTGTGCAGGTGTGTGATGTGTGCATGAAATGTATGTATGTCGATGCCTAATGTTGTTTTTTCTATTTCTGTGAATGATTTAGTTTGTCTGTGGTGTGTGTGTCATTCAGGTTGCAAAGGACTGTGGGTTGTGTAGGGGTGTGTTATAGAATGCAGTGTGTAGGTGTGTTGTGTGTGTGGATGTGTGTCAGGTGTGGGGTATTCAAACTACCCAATGTTGTCTGTGTTCATTGTGTTCTGAGTTGAGACTGCCGTGGTTCGCACCACCAATGGTTTTCCGCTATGGAAGAAGTGCTGTCTTGACTTGTGGATCATAATCTGATGGGTGGATGTCTGCCAGCCTGGAAATGCTGGTGGTGGGACCACCTGTTTTCCGTCCTCCAGTGTCCTGGTGGTTTCAAATATTTGGCTGTTTTTTGGCAGACTTCTCAGTGTGACTTCTCAGTGTGACTCTTAATACAGCAGTTGGGTTACCACCAACATGGCGGTCTTTTGGCATCCGCCATAGCAGCAGTCTTACTATCAAATCGCCAACATCATAATGAAGCCCTTAGTCTCCCAAATGGGAGCTGTCAGCCTTAGGTTGGTCTTTTTCCAAACCTCTTGTCTCCTCCATTTTCACTGAATTTGTTTTTGTTGGCCTTAAGACTCTGCACACCTAAAGCACTTGTGCTCTCTTCTTTAAACATGGTGGGGCTTGTAAGCCCCTACTAAAGTGGTTCTGCCGGTGCCCAGGGCCTCTGAATTAAATTATGTTAACGGGTCTGCAGCACTGATTTCACCACCCACTTAAGCAGACTTTTAAAACACATCTCAGGTCTGTGTGTGCAGTTTTAGACTGTTACTTTTGCTAGGTCTAAACCTTCATTTTTAGGGTGGAGCCCACAAGTGCTCCGACCCTGTTGTAATCTTTCTTTGGGCTTTTAACCACGCCCATGTCAGGCCTGTCACTTTCATTAGTTCGTGGGCTTGCTTTTTAGAATCTGCTTGCTTTCATTAGTGAAAGGCATGCATACATCATACCTTTTACAGTGGTTAGCCCTCCTCGAGCGCACCGGTAAACTACTGAAAACATATGAAAACATATGAGACTCCATGTTTTGAGTCTGGTTTCTGCACTACTTTATCTTTTTGTTTTCCATGCATTGTGCGATCGCGCTGAGTTTTACATAGCGCAATTGCGTTCTTTTTTTCTTTTTTAGGTTTGTTGCTGTGAATGCCACTCGCCAATTCCCTTGGAGATATTAGAATATGGGGCTCATGCATGCTTTGTGTAACTGTTGGTATTGTGAGTGAGGAATGAAAGCGTCACAAATGTAATTTTTTAAGGGGGTCATGCACACTTTGGCCCTCATTACAACCCTGGCGGTCGGTGTCAAAGCGGCGGTAATACCGCCAATAGGCCGGCGGGAAAAAAATGAAATCACAACCACGGCGGAAACCGCCAACATAGACAGCCACTTTAACACTCCGACCGCCACGGTGGTACAAACAAACAACATGCTGTAACATTACCTTTACACCCCCACACACCCCCTTGAATAACGCAAGGACAAAAGGAAATGATTTGAACGATTGTAATCAATAAAAATCCAGTAGTCAAAACTCCAAATCCAGTATATACAATTATGTACACCAACTACACAAGTCTGGATGGTGCACCAATCATTGTCCGTGGACCGCTGGGCCCAAGATGCATGGACGAGGCCCACACTAGATACCTGACTCCAAACGGAGAGAACACTGCTGGGGTATCAGACCGAAAATATACAGGCACCTCAGGGGTAGAGGGAGGGGGGCACCTCAGCCTGATGAACGCACGACGCCACTGCTCCACGAGGGGGCTCCATGCCCATTGATGTATTCTGGGGAGTGCAAAGCCACAGTCTCTCAAGTCTCTCAAGTGGGTGGGTTGCAGCACTCCCCACAGTCTCTCAAGAGTTTTCAGTGGATGGATTGCCCACTGCTTCATCCTGGGGAGTGCAAAGCCACAGTCTCTCAAGTCTTTTTAGTGGGTGGGTTGCCCACTGCTTCATCCTGGGTAGTGCAGAGCCACAGTCTCACAAGTCTTTTCAGTGGGTGGGTTGCCCACTGCTTCATCCTGGGGGATGCAAAGCCACAGTCTCTCAAGTCTTGTCAGTGGTTGGGTTGCCCACTGCTTTATCTTGGGTATTGCAAAGCCACAGTCCCTCAAGTCTTTTCAGTGGGTGGGTTGCCCACTGCTTCATCCTGGGGAGTGCAAAGCCACAGTCTCACAAGTCTTTTCAGTGGGTGGGTTGCCCACTGCTTCATCCTGGGGAGTGCAAAGCCACAGTCTCTCAAGTGGATAACAGTTTCCACTGGTTCTGGAGGGGACTTGTGCCCAGAGTGCTTCATCCTGCCACAGACAGAGGTAGTGGATGTGATACTCCACTGGTTCTGGAGGGGGCTTTGTGCCCAGAGTGCTTCATCCTGCCAAGGACAGAGGTAGTGGACGTGATACTCCACTGGTTCTGGAGGGGGCTTTGTGCCCAGAGTGCTTCATCCTGCCAAGGACTGAGGTAGTGGATGTATCTCTCCACTGGTTCTGGAGGGGGCTTTGTGCCCAGAGTGCTTCATCCTGACAAGGACAGAGGTAGTGGATGTGATACTCCACTGGTTCTGGAGGGGGCTTTGTGCCCAGAGTGCTTCATCCTGCCAAGGGCTGAGGTAGTGGATGTATCTCTCCACTGGTTCTGGAGGGGGCTTTGTGCCCAGAGTGCTTCATCCTGCCAAGGACAGAGGTAGTGGATGTGATACTCCACTGGTTCTGGAGGGGGCTTTGTGCCCAGAGTGCTTCATCCTGCCAAGGACTGAGGTAGTGGATGCCTTTCTCCACTGAAAGTGATACTTCATGAAAGCTGCCCAGGCTGCTGGAGCTCACCACCAGCCTCGGACAACTGACCACTGGGGATGGCAGCCATGTCTGCGGTGGTGCCACTGGCTCAGGATGTTGCGTGGCCGCTGGCGGTGCTTGCGGCGCTGCCAGTCGCGGCGGTGCTTGCAGTGGGCTCTGTGGCAGCGGTGCTAGAGGTGGGCTCTGTGGCAGCAGTGCTGGCGGCGGGCTCTGTGGCGGGGTGCTGGTTGCGGGCTTTGTGGCGGCGGTTCTGGTGGCGGGCTCTGTGGCGGCGGTGCTGGTTGCGGGCTCTGTGGCGGCGGTGCTGGCAGCGGGCTCTGTGGCAGCGCTGCTGGCGGCGGGCTCTGTGGCAGCGGTGCTGGCAGCGGGCTCTGTGGCGGCGGTGCTGGCGGCGGGCTCTGTGGCAGCGGTGCTGGCGGCGGTGCAGGTGGCGGTCTTCTCCGTCGTACAGGTTGCGTCGACGTAGAAAGGTGTGATGCTGGTCCCTCAGTCGGTGCCACCATGCCCTCTCCTGACCTGCCCTTCAGTTTCTGGCCCTTCCCCACCTTTGATGATGGTGCAGCTGTCTTGCCACTATCCCCTTTCATTTTTCCTGACCCCCTGGTGGCAGGTGTTTTCTGCTTCTCCCTCCGGGATGCGGGCAACATTTTTAGCTTGGCAGGTGGTGGAATGTCCTTGCCCTCGCTCTGTGGCACACTGGCAGCCCTAATGGTTGGCACACTCCAATAGCCCGCAGTTGCTGGCACCACTGGGCCTGGGGATGTGGTGGCTGAGGTGCTGGGTTGGGACCTGGAAAGCCTGTCCCTAGGGGACGGACGAGGGGAGGTGTAGGGAAGAGGTCAATATTAGCCAGGAAAAGTTTTTTAGACACACTGGGATGAGTAGAAGGAGGGGGTTTGGGAGTGGAGGAAGAGGTAGAGGTTGTAGGAGGTGTACATCTGCTGAATTTGGGTGAAGGTGCATGGGCTGGAGGCTGTTGTGAGGTGGTTGGCTGTTGGGTGGGTGTGTGCCTGCATTTGTGTACTTTGGGAGGAGGGCTCACTGACACACTGGGAGAGGACACAGGGGATGTGTGAATGGTAGTGGGGGTGGTGAGTGCACATGAGCGGTGTGTGGTGATGGGCATGCTGGTGATGGAGGTAGTGGATGAGGATGTAGTGCATGCAGGTGTGAGTGGAGACGAGACAGGGAGGGAGGAGGGAGACTTGGAGGAGGGGGACATAGTGGAGGCAGTGGATGTTGGTATGTGTGCATGGGTATGATGCTTGTGTGAGTGCCTGTGAGATGTGTGGTGCTTATGTTTGCCTGAGACACTCTTGTGCGTTGATGTGTGTGCATGCTGGTCTGATGGTGTGCTTGAGATAGGCTGAGGTACAGGGGATTGGGTCTGGGTGGAAGAAGTTGGAGGGGGGAGGCTGGACACAGGGACAATGGCTGCCATCAGTGCTGAGGCCAGAGCCTGAAATGCTCTCTGTTGGGCTGCCTGGCCAAAAAGAATGCCCTCCAGGTATGCATTTGTTAATTGCAAATGCATCTCAACACCCTGGATGGCATTCAGAATGGTAGACTGCCCAACAGTGAGGGATCTCAGGAGGTCAATAGCCACCTCACTGAGGGCAGCAGGGCTGACTGGGGCAGGGCCTGAGGTGCCTGGGGCGAAGGAGATGTCCACCTTCCTGGGTGAGCGGGTATGGGACAAACACTGAGGGGCTGCTGGGAGGGCAGTGCTGGTAGGCGGGGGTGGCGGCTGTACCTGTTGATGCGGTGGGCACAGAGGTGCCCACCACCGCAAGGGAGCTCCCATCAGAGGAGGAGTCGCTGTTGATGGTCTCTGCTCCTGTCCCCGCCGTGGAGGTCCCCTCGCCCTCTGTCCCACTGGTGGCTTCAGACTCTGTTGTTTCGCCCTCCAGGGCCAAGTGGGATGCAGCTCCCTCCTGCTCCAGTGCCAATGCTCCTCCGCCTGATAATGATTTTGCACACAAGAACAGGGAGACCACAAAAAGGGGGGGGGGAGACAGGAGAAAGACATGTTCAGTGCATGCAATACGACTACCGTTGGCGGACACAACAGACACAGCAGCCCTCTGCACTACGCAATGCACTTATAGTTCCTAGATTTATCACATGCCCATGGGGTACAAGGCCTAAGCCCGATTGCTGCACACCTGGAAGTCACAAGAGTCTGACCAGGTGTAGATGGCACTAACTACTAGTGGGGTTGGGGTGCCACAGAGCCTGCCTCACAAGGGACCTTGCCTACCAAGATTTCCCTGGCCTATGGCAACCCACTGCCCACCTCCTCCACCCAGACACCTCGTAATGCACGCAGAGTCAGCTGAATGAGAGTGTACTCACCCCCTTGTGACTGCTGTGATGCCCTCAAGTGCCCATCCAACTCCGGATACGCCACCGCCAGGATCCGGAACATCAGGGGGGTCATGGTGCGATGGTCACCCCTCCCATGTTGGGAGGCCATCCCCAGCTGGGCCTCCACTGCATTCTTGCTCCAGCGGCGCAGGTCCTCCTATCTTTTACGGCAGTGGGTGCTCCGTCTGTGGTGGACCCCCAGGGTCCGGACGTCCTTGGCGATGGAAGCCAAAGAGCCTTCTTCTGGTGGGCGCTGACCTAGAGGAATAGTACAGGGGGAAAGGAAAATCATTACCCGTCCGGACCGTCATACTGATTGACCCACGTTCCCACCCTTGCCCTGACGCACGTACACTCACCGTCCGCACATGCAGGCCTCAGCCTCACCCATGTATCTTCCATCCACACCACTCCAAAAAGGCATTGCCCATGCAGCATGCTCACAGTGTACTCACCTGTTTGTCTGGAGGACCGTGCAGTTGTGTGTACTGGGGGAGGACCCCATCCACTAGTTTCTCCAACTCCTCCGAAGTGAAGGCAGGGGCCCTTTCCCCAGACACATGAGCCATCGTCGCTTCCAGACACAGGTCACAGCAGCACTTGCAGTGTAGGTCCTCTCCTGTTGAAGGTCAGGTATCAAGTGAGTGAACAGACAGAAAATGGTGGTCACGTCCGCGGCGGTGTGTACCGTCACCGCAGGCGTACATTGTCATTGGCTCCTCAGACCCATAGGGTCCCATGTTAACCAATGCTGGATTGCGCTGCGGTCTGCGACGTCCACCGCGGCGGTGTACAACGCCTGTGCAGTTACCTCATATCCCCTTGTCCCACCTCACAGGTCAGGCAGCCGCCATTTCAGGGGGCCACACCAATGTAGGCCTTGAATACACACAGTAACAGGCACATTGCGGATTAATAAATGTGTGCAAATTACATTTTGTGATACCTCAGTGTTGGCTGACTCTCTGCTCGCTGTTCTCGTCCATAAGGCACGGCTGCTGGGGCAGATAATGAGATGGCGGCATCCTCCTGTGTACAGACCGCTGGTGGACCTGTCGACAATGGAAGAGAGACACATAATAGTCACCTACAGACTTGATCGTGCAACAATCCATGAACTGTGTGCCCCGCCATCCCACAGGAATCCCCTTTCTAGTGCAGGTCCTGTCAGTACTCCATTTCCTGGCATGTGGTTCCTTTCAAACAACAGTGGGCATTGTATCAGGGATGTCCCTGCCAATGTTCTCTAACTTGTTGTCCAGAGTGTTGTCTGCCCTTCTGAAACACATGCGCAGCTACATCGTGTTCCTTCAGGTGGAGGATTTGCCCACAGTGAAAGGTGACTTCTATGCCCTGGGACATATCCCCAACATCATTGGTGCCATTGATGGGACACATGTGGCCTTGGTAGCCCCCCGCAGGAGTGAACAGGTGTACAGAAACCGGAAGAGCTACAATTCTATGAATGTGCAGATGGTGTGTTTGGCAGACCAGCACATCTCCCATGTGAATGCCAAATTTCCTGGCTCAGTGCATGACGCTTACATTTTGAGTAATAGCAGCATCCCTTATGTGATGGGGAACTCCAGAGGCACTGTGTGTGGCTAATAGGTTAGGACAAGGACCCTATACAATGTGAATAGGTGTCTGGGTATGGGGTTGTCCCTATGGTTAGTGTGTGTCTAACAGTTGTCCCTCCATATTTGCATGTGACTCTGGTTACACCAACCTGTCATGGCTACTGACCCCAGTGAGAAATCCTAGGACAAGGGCAGAGGAACGCTACAATGAGGCACATGGGCGAACTAGGAGGGTGACTGAACGCACCTTCAGCCTCCTGAAGGCCAGATTCCGGTGCCTCCATATGACAGGTGATTCTCTCTACTACTCACCAAAGAAGGTGTGCCAGATCATCGTGGCCTGCTGTATGGTGCACAACCTGGCTTTGCGACACCAGGTGCCTTTTCTGAAGGAGGATGGGCCAGCTGGTGGTCTTGTGGCAGCTGTGGAGCCTGTGGAGAGTGAAGAAGAGGAGGCAGAAGAAGAGGATATCGACACCAGGAACAACATAATCATGTAATATTTCCAGTGAGACACAGGTAAGAAGATGTCACTGCCTCCCATACCTCATATTGTTATTGGAGCTAGCATGAGTCTGTCATTTTCACTCAGTGTATGGACCCTGACTTGTCATTTTGCCTTTCCATTTCACAGATGTGGGTCCCACTTTGTGCCCTCTGCTATATTTCCTCCTGGCCTACAGCTGTGTTACATCGGTATGTGCACAAGTAAATTGACTGCTATATTCCATGGTTATTGCAATTGCACGTTTGTGAAAGCACAGACAGACTCCAGATTGTTTTGTAATTGAAGTGTGTTTATTTCTGTGCAAATAAGTGGAGGTGGTTATAAAATGGGCAGGGGGGGTGGAGGAGGAATGTCCATGGCAGAGTCCAGTCTATTTGTTTCACAGGTGAATTGTCCAAAGGGGCATAGGAAGTGGAGCAATGGCAGTTGAAGAATGGACACGGTGACAAAGTGGGACAGAAGGGTGACATTCAGGGGGCTCTCATTTCCTGGCGGGGGTCTTGGCAATGTTCTCTGTCTTGTTCCTGGATCTCAGGGACCGTTTGCGGGGTGGTTCTCCATCTGCAGGGAGTAGGGTGCTGGTGTTGTGTTCCTGTGGCGGTGCCTCTTGTCCACTAGCGCCGGCGGAAGTGGAGGGCAGTTCACCGTTGAGGCTAGTGTCAGGGGCCCCTTGCTGTGCCACACCGTCCCTCCTGGTGTTGACAAGGTCTTGCATTACCCCTGCAATGGTGACCAGGGTGTTGTTTATGGACTTCCGGTCCTCCCTGATCCCCAGATAGTGTTCCTCCTGCAGCCGCTGGGTATCCTGAAACTTGGCCAGTATCGTTGCCATCGTCTCCTGGGAATGATGGTAATATCCCATGATGTTGGAGTGGGCCTCGTGGAGAGTGGGTTCCTTGGGCCTGTCCTTCCCCTGTCACACAGCAGTCCTCCCAGCTTCCCTGTTTTCCTGAGCCTCTGTCCCCTGAACCGTGTGCCCACTGCCACTGCCCCCAGGTCCCTGATTTTCTTGGGTTGGTGGGTTTGCCTGGGTTCCCCTTAGTCGTGGCCACACTGCTGATTGACGTGTCCTGGGGACAAAAGGATGGGCCCGCTGGGTGGGTGCTGTGCTGGTGTTTCCTAAGGGGAGGGGGGCTCTGTGGTGGCTTGTGCCAATGTCAAGGGAACCGACTGTCCCGAGGTCCCTGATGGGCCTGGCTGGTCATTTTGATCCAGTTGGACAGAGCTGCTGTCATCACTATGGGTCTCTTCTGTGGGGGGACTGGATATGTCTGGTACCTCCTGTCCGGTGAAGTTGGATTGGTGTCCCTCAGGGGTGTAAAGGCATGATTATTGCATCTGTGTGTGCCATTGTGTGCAATGGGTGAGTGACCCTGTACTCCAGTGCTTGCATTCTTTTCTTGGTCCTTCTGTGATATTTGGTTTGGGGTCTGTGTGGGTATCTGTGGTGGATATGCTTTGGTGATGGGTGTCCATGCTTTGGTGTTGCATGCAGGGCTTGGTATTGGGATGGGTGGGTTGTGATAGTGAGGCATATGTGAGGTGTTGGAGTGATGGGGGTGAGGGTGAGGGTGGGAGTATGTGATGGCACGCAGGTAGGGGGGGTGAGGTAGTAAAGATTTGACTTACCAGAGTCCACTCCTCCTGCTACTCCTGCGAGGCCCTCAGGATGCAGTATTGCCAAGACCTGCTCCTCCCATGTTGTTAGTTGTGGGGAAGGAGGTGAGGGTCCACCGCCAGTCCTCTGTACAGCAATGTGGTGTCTGGAGACCACGGAACGCACCTTCCCCCATAGGTCGTTCCACCTCTTCCTGATGTCATCCCTAGTTCTTGGATGCTGTCCCACTGCGTTGACCCTGTCGACAATTCTGCGGTATAGCTCCATCTTCCTTGCAATGGAGGTGTGCTGCACCTGTGATCCGAATAGCTGTGGCTCTACCTGGACTATTTCCTCCACCATGACCCTGAGCTCCTCAGAGAACCTGGGGTGTCGTTGAGGTGGCATGATGTGGTGTGGATGATGTGTGAGGTGGTGTGTGTTGTGATATGTGAGGGGATGTGTTGGTGTGTGTTATTTGAGGTGCGTGGATGTTGTGTAAGTGATGGTGTTGTGTGTCTGTGGATGCTGGTTTCTCTCTCTACTCAGAAATCTGGTAGTAAGGGTTTGTGGGTGAAGTGGGTGTGTACTTTATATTGGATTGGGTGTGTGGGTGTGTGTATGTGTGTCAGCTGTGTGTATTTTGAATTGTCCAATGTGGTTGTGTTTTTTAAATGTGTGTGTATTTTGAGCACGGCGGTGTGTACCGCCAATGGAATACCGCAGTTGAAGGACCGCCGGGTGGATTTGTGGGTCGTGATAGGGTGGGCACATTCCTGTTGACGTGACGGTGGAGGTTTTGTTATCGTCAGTTTATCACTGACCTTTGATGTGGCGGACTTGTGTGGGTGTCTGGATTATGGCGGATTCTGAGCTGTGGGTCGTAATAGCTGTAGCGGAATTCCGCGGCCGCAGCGTTATGTTGGCGGTCTTCTGCGCGGTGGTAAGCCGCATTTACCGCCAGGGTTGTAATGAGGGCCATTGTGTCCCAATGAGGTTACAAGGTGGACATGGACACATTACAGTACTTTCAGGAAGAAGTCCAATACTTGGGACAACTTCTGTCAGCCTCTGGCTGCCAAGTTACACCTGAAAGAGCAGCACCCACCCAACAGATGACAGAGCCTGAGGCAGTGAAAGGAATGCAGATGTTTCTGGGCTTATGTAATTATGTTAGACAATGGGTTTTTGATTATAGTACTTTAATATCTCCACTGCTCGCATCTATCAAACAGGCTAAATCACAGAAAGACAGGATAACATGGACTAAAGAGATGAAACAAACATTTAGCAAGTTAAAAACATAGATAACAGATGCACCAGTGTTAGGAACACCAGACTGCAATAAAGAGTGTTTCCTTTTTTACCACTGTAATGGCCACATGATGACAACTGTCCTCACCGAAAAGTATCCTTTAGGCCGCAAGCCAATTGCATATTTTAATGGCCTCCTTGATTCTGTCATAAAAGGCCAATACCCTTGTGAACAAGTGTTAGCTACAGCAGCCTTTGCTGTTGAGAAAAGTGCCTCCATTCTCATGGGTACGTCTTTGACACTGTACGCTGAACATGCAGTGTTTGCAATCATTCAGAAAGCTAAAACAGCACTGACAACACAGAAAGTATTAGGCTATGAAATAATATCATCATTGCTATCCATGAAGGTAGTTAAATGTCACTCATTCAACTCTGCTACCTTCTTTGCAAATCCTATTTCGGACACAAACGAAGATGTCCATGACTGCACCAAATATACTCCAGATGAGTGTAGCCAAGCAATAGAAGACTCCATTCTGGGAAGCATTGTATATTTTGTGGATGGGTCTTCTACAGTAGACCAGGATACAGGAGTAAGACATGCAGGTGCTTCAGTGGTCACAGTGATGCAGCATGATTCTTCAGACACACTACAGATAACGGAACAGATAACTTTCCCCACTCAGTATTGACCCCAGGCTGCTGAATTAGTAGCTTTAGTGGCGGCCCTCAAACAAGGAGAAATAATAACAGTATACTCTGATTCAGCATATGTTACCATGACAGTGCACTCTAGCATCATGCGGTGGAGCAAATGTGGAGTCTTTAAAGCTGATGGAAGTCCTGTCATGCACCGTCCGCTTTTGAAGGATTTGATACAAGCCTTAACACTGACACATGCTGTGCGCAGCCCACAGTGCTCAGGATTTTTTATTCCGCAGAAACGCCTTGGCTGATTGGGCAGCACAAAATGCAGCAAAATGCCGCCTTAGTGACACACACACCACAGATTTGGTTGCTAGTGAAACATCGACACCATCTGAACATTTGAATGTGTTTTTTGGGCTTATGGCAGGGGGCACCACCAGTTTAGTGATATGTCTGCAGTGGAGTGAGATGTTTACTGTTTTAGGGAGGAGTAGGTTAGGTTTTAGGGTAGCAGGATGTTTTTTGGCACCATCAGTTTAGTGCTATGTTCATGGATGGTGGGGTAGGTACTGTTTTAGGGAGGGGTGGGGGGTAAGGTTTTAGGACGGGGGATGGTTTTACGGCTTAGGGTGGGCGCTGGCAGACAATTTTAGGAGTCAGGGTGGGGGATAGGTCTGTACGAATTTAGGGTTAAGGGTGAGGGAAGGGTAATTTTTTGAATGACGGGGTGGCTGTCACGCTAGTACCTTTACCATGCATTTGCCTTTAAAACACATGCTTTTACAATGTAATTCATTGTAAAAGCATGCGTGGTAAAAGATATGCGTAGCAATGGCAGTCTCGTTGTAACACATGTGTTGTAACGACATCCGTCGCAAAGGAATGCTTAGTTCTGTCACACAATTTTAAGGAATTGCACATGGACTACATTGATATGATTGACAGATGTAATAATTATCGCTCCCTCATAGTTGTAGTCTGCTCATTCTCAAGGTAGATCGAAGCAGGACCATGTGTCCGCTGTGATGCCAAGTCTGCTGTTAATTTTCTGATCCGCGAGGTAATGCCCTGGTGGGGCGTTCCTGAAGGGATCAGATCTGATAATGGCACCCGCTTTGTCAATAATATCTTCTCCCATCTCACTACCTTGTTGGGAATAATGCACAGTGTCCTCAGCTTATCATCCCCAAAGCAATGATATTGTGGAGCACCTTAATGGCCTCCTCAAGAATAAAATAAGTAAAATATCTTTGGCATTGGAAAAGACATGGCTACACTACCTCCCACTGGCACTGTTTGCTTTGAGAAACACCCCAGGATCAGATCACCATCTGACTCCTCATCAAATTGTGACAGCCAGAACAATGAGCACATTTGTGCCATTAACTAGGCATAAGTTGGAGACTGACACTGGACACTGAAATGAATGTATATGTGTTTAAGTTAACAAAGATTGCAAAGTTCTTCTCTTACCAGGTTACACGTACAGCTGACAAGCGCACCCATGCACCTCCTGTAAATGACCACCAGACTCCATTGCCATTAGAGACATTAGTTTAAATCCCAAGTTTTATACGCAAGTGGAAAGATAGCAGATTTAATAGATATTTACTTGTGACTATAAGCACGATTACAGCAGTGAAAGTTCAAAGCTACAAACCATGGATCCATTTGATGAATATTTGCATTGCCGCGACCATGCCATCCATCCCTTTGGACACCGAGCAGGATAATGAGGGGGGAAAACAGGAGAAGCAACCGGAGGAAAGCCTCCCTCTAGTGTTCCAATGATAAACACTGCTTCTTTTAAGGTATGTATATTTCTTGTTTTTCCTTCTCAGTGCACTAATAATGATAATATTAGCCCTAGTTAATGTTTATCCCTTTGATCCTACATCAACTGTTACACGCATGCGCAGAACTGTTGATAATGACACTGACCATCACCCTCTCCATACTGCGTTATTTGTTTGAGAATATGTGGTATCAGCACATGGATAGTATAGGTACATCCACATTCAACACCAGCTAATAATCATGCTCCATCATCCCTCATGCTGCTGTAGTAGACAGATGGCATCTCCCTAAAGAGGTATCCCTAAATGTTACACGCTGTCTCCTGCACCTCTTTTTATGTAGAATAAAAGCACAGCTACAACCAACTCATGTCAGTCCTGTACATTGCACAAGTTGATATAGCTGGATTTTATACCACCCCTGAAGTCCTCCAAATCCTGACAGAAAAACAAGAGATAATGAAAGAGATTTCAAGAATGAAGAAGGTATGGCAAAAGAGAGCTCACACAGAGTGGGACAAAGGGTTTTCACACTGAGGCATTTCTGGAAGGTCTTGTCCATTGTTCGAATGTAGTAACTATTTAATTAACCACCTACCCCTTGATTGTAGTAGCAGACCAGTTCTTAGCATGAATGCTCAGTAATTTGCCCATGACAAATGGCACACTAAAGCCAAGATCACATGTAGAGCAATATCCTTATGGAATGCTACCAGGTTAAACGGTCACCTAACATTTGATAGATAATAGGCAAGTGTGAAGAAATATGGGATGCAAACATACAGAGATATACATGGACAGGAATTATCATGCACCCTAGCATAGCAATGAAATTAACATAGTTTTCTCTTTGTTTCAGAGGAAATTGGACAGTAAGGGTGGGGGAGATAACCTCAACTGCAAGATCACCACATATAACGCCGATATGCAGGGTGGCACCTAGAGTCTGATGGATCACCACTGGATGTGTGGGGTCCTGCTCCACATGCAAGTACCCCTGAAGTGGAATGGCATCTGCTCCCTCGTGACTTTATACACCCCCTCCCTGGTGATACCAGGTTACCTGACTATTCCATGGACCGTCCAAAGACCATGCTCAATCAGCACTGGACAAAAACAACTGCTGAATAGTATGGTATTACAGTTTTGAAAGAAGTCCCACAGGAACATAGACTATTCAATGATGCCCAGCTCTTTTTTGGAAGCATTCTACCGTTTGTTCAGGCAAAAGCAACTGCAAGTTGGCTCCAAGTGACTCGCTGGGAGTTAATGAAGACAATCAATGTAACTGAGGATGGAGTCAATGCTATCAAGGAAGAACTTCAAGCTCTTAGACTGATGGTAATGCAGCACAGATATTTATTGGACTTAATGACAGCCATGGAGGAAGAGGTGTGTTAGAACTTTGGCTCAGCCTGCTATACTTATGTGTCAGCCAATGATGTGGACAATGGGACATTAACTTAGGCCATTCAGACATTGCATGTCTTACACAAGAAAATGGTCGATGAACGGGGTGCCCCTGATGGAGGGGTTTAAGGGCTGGTTTGAATGGGTGCTGTACTGGATGTCGGGGTTGTTTAAGGCCTTGTTGCCTTTTATAGTTATATTACTCTTGACATGTCTTATTTTTCAGGAAATGATAGCATGTTGTAAAAAGTGGACAGCTAAAATGTTAGGAGCATTTTTGGTTAGGAAAAGCACTAAGGATGTTGAGGGATATAATAGTGAGCATAAGGCAATCCCCTAGTAGATGGGAAGATGGGAAAGATAGATGAAGAATCAACTAGGGAGGACTGATGTATGCATATATTTTATAGACGTATATACAAATATATAATCCCAAACCCTAATACAAATATTTCAGGTGAGGGATAGTTTTAAAACCTATGTAAAAAGTGAACCTCTGCAAAAATGTATAGGTCATAGTGCACATTAGTTTTAAGAAACACACGGAAAGGTTAGCAGAAGAAAATGGTTTTGCATCATCATTGAGCACAAGGTGTAAACAAGGGTGGATTCTCCAATAGCGCAAGCCTGTTGAGAATATTTTAAAGTCAGAAAGCCAGGGCTGGGCCCAATGACATCCAACAAGAGATATGCACTCACTATGCAGAAAACCAAAAATGCTTTTCTAGGTCATCTCGCTATTATTTTGAGAACTACAAAAAAAAACACAAGAGGGGGCTTCTGCTAAACATAGACAGTACAAAATTCTTGGAAACTTACATATGTTGACATTATCTTATCTGCCCAGCTTGCTATTTACATCATATGGGAATTTATAACTCATGTTTTTTTTGTTGCGTTTACAGTATATATACCACTGCTTGTAATCCAAAACTTTGAACTTCAGACTTTGATCTCTTTTCGAGACCGGCTGGTGTTCCCAATTGATCAATTGATTAAAACCATATTATTGTGTAAAATTGTTCTGTCTTACTTTAATGATAGATTTTCCTTCTACAACATGTAAAGTTAACAAAACACATGTCCATCTTTTTAACCCATTCCCTGCCAGGCCTTTTCCCTCTCAGGTGCCAGGCCTTTTTTTGGCTATTCGGAGCAGTTCGCGCTTAGGCCCTCATAACTTTTTGTCCACATAAGCTACCCACCCCAAATTTGCATCCTTTTTTTCCAACATCCTAGGGATTCTAGAGATACCTAGACTTTGTGGGTTCCCATGAAGGAGACCAATAAATTAGCCAAAATACAGCAAAAAGTTTTTTTTTTTTACAAAATGGGAAAAAAGGGCTACAGAAGGCTTGCGTTTTTTTCCCAGAAAATGGCATCAACAAAGGGTTTGTGGTGCTAAAATCACCATCTTCTCAGCGTTCAATAACTGGCAGACTTGAATCAGAAAACCACATTTGTCAACACAATTTTGGCATTTTACTGGGACATATCCCATTTTTAATATTTTTTCTGCGTTTAACCTCCTTCCTGTTAGTTACGGAAATGGATGAAAAACCAATGCAGGATGCCAGAAAAAACATTTCTGAAAGTAGACAAAGTTCTGAATTCAGCAAGGGGTCATTTGTGTAGATCCTACAAGGTTTTCATACTGAAAATAACAGATTACATAAAAAAATATTAACATTGAGCAGAATAAAACAGCCATTTTTCTCCATATTTTACTCTGTAACTTTTTCCTGCAATGTCATATTTTTAAAACCAATATACCGTTATGTCTGTTGGACTCTTCGGGGTATATATAGGGCTTGTAGGTTCATCAAGAACCCTAGGTACGAAGAGCCAGTAAATGAGCTGCACCTTGCAATGGGTTTCATTGTCTACCGGGTTTACAGCAATTCATTTGGTGAAATATAAAGACTGAAAAATAGGTATCAAGCAAACCTTTGTATTTCTAAAATGGGCACAAGATAAGGCTTTGAGAAGTAGTGGTTATTTTCACATCTCTGAATTCCGGGGTCCCCATACTAGCATGTGAATTACAGGGCATTTCTCAAATATATGTCTTTTTTACAGACTGTCTTACATTTGGAAGGAAAAAATGTAGAGAAAGACAAGGGGCAATAACACTTGTTCTGCTATTATCTGTTCTCCCAAGTCTCCCAATAAAAATGGTACCTCACTTGCACTGGTGCACGCAACAGGAAATGCCCCAAAACACAACGTGGACACATCACATTTTCCCAAGGAAAACAGAGCTGTTTTTTGCAAAGTGCCTACCTAGGGAAACCTACCAAACCTGTGCATTTTTTAAAACTAGACACCTAGGTGAATCCAATATGGGGTGACTGGTGACTTGTGGGGCTCTCACCAGGTTCTGTTACCGAGAATCTTTTGCAGAGCTCAAAATTTGGCCAAAAAAACCACTTTTTCCTCACATTTCAGTGACAGAAAGTTCCGGAATCTGAAAGGAGCCACAAAATTCCTTCCACCCAGCGTTCCCCCAAGTCTCCCGATAAAATGGTACCTCACTTGTGTGGGTAGACCTAGTGTCCGTGAAAGGAAATGCCCCAAAACACTATGGGGGTCATTACAACATTGGCGGTAAAAGCCGCTTACCGCCGTGCAGAAGACTGCCAACACACCGCCACGACTGCGGAATTCCGCCACGGTCATTATGACCCAAAGGCCGGAATCCGCCAAAATCTAGACACCCACACAAGTCCGCCACACCAAAGGTCAGTGATAAACTGGCAATAAGAAATCCTCCACCGTCACGCCAACAGGAATACGCCCACACTATAACGACCCACGAATCCACACAGCAGTCTTTCAACCGCGGTATTCCATTGGCGGTACACACCGCCGCGCTCAAAATACACACACATTTACAAAACACATCCACATTGGACAAATCGAAATACACACACCTGATACACATACACACACCACTCCCACACACCCACAACACTATAAAACACACACCCACATTACCCACAAACCCCTACGGCAACAATTGCGACAGAAGGCCAAAGAGACAGCACCATCTACAAACGAGCATCCACAGGCACTCATCACCCACATTACATCCATGCACCTCACACAACACACCACTAAATACCACCACACACATCACAACACACACCACCTCACACATCACCCACACCACGGCACCGCAAAGACACCCCAGGTTCTCTGAGGAGGAGCTCAGGGTCATGGTGGAGGAAATCATCCGGGTAGAGCCACAGCTATTCGGATCACGGTGCAGCACACCTCCATAGCTAGGAAGATGGAGCTATGGCGCAGAATCGTGGACAGGGTCAACGCAGTGGGACAGCACCCAAGAACTAGGGATGACATCAGGAAGAGGTGGAATGACCTACGGGGAAGGTGCGTTCCGTGGTCTCAAGACACCACAAAGCGGTACAGAGGAATGGCGGCGGACCCCCACCTCCTCCCCCACAACTAACAGCATGGGAGGAGCAGGTCTTGGCTATTCTGCATCCTGAGGACCTTGCAGCAGTAGCTGGAGGAATGGACTCTGGTAAGTCAAATCTTTAATACTATATCCCCCACCCTACCTGCATGCCATCACATAACCCCACCATCGCCCTCACCCCCATCACTCCTACTCCTCACACATGTCCCAATATCACAACCCACCCACCCAAACCCAAGCGCTGCTTGCAACACCAAAGCATGGACACCCATCACCAAAGCATGGCCACTGCACATACCCATACACCCCCCTAAACCATCGTCACACAAGGTCCCACACAAGAATGCAAGCACTGGGGTACATGGTCACCCACCCATTGCACACCATGGCACACACAGATGCAATAATCATGCCTTTAACCCCCTGCAGGACCCCTACCCAACGTCACTGGACAGGAGGGTCCAGACATGTCCACTCCACCCACAGAAGAGGCCCACAGTGATGACAGCAGCTCTGTCCAACTGGATCTAGACAACCAGCCCGGCCCATCTGGGACATCAGGACAGTCGGTTTCCCTCACACTGGTACAAGCCACTACAGGGCTTCCCCCCTCTGGAAACACCAGCACAGCACCCACCCAGCGGGCCCATACCTCTGTCCCCAGGACACGTCAATCAGCAGTGTGTCCACCCCTACAGGGAACCCAGGCTAACCCAGCACCCCAACAACAACAGGGACCTGGGGGCAGTGGTAGTGGGCACACGGTTCAGGGGACAGAGGCCCAGGAACACAGGGGAACTGGGAGGGCTGCTGTGCGACAGGGGGAGGACAGGCCCAGGGAACCCACTCTCCACGAGGCCCTCTCCAACATCATGGAAGCCTACCACCATTCCCAGGAGACGATGGCCACGGTACTGGCCAAGTTTCAGGAGACCCAGCGGCTGCAGGAGGAACAGTATTTTGGCTTTAGGGAGGAACTCAAATCCATCAATTCCACCCTGGGCACCAGTGTAGGGGTGCTGAAGGAACTCGTCTAACCAGGAGGGACACTGTGGCACAGCAAGGGGCCCCTGACACTAGCCTGGACGATGAACTGCCCACCACCTCTGCCGGCGCTAGTGGACAGGAGGCACCGCCATAGGACCACCACACCAGCACCCAACCCTCTGCAGAGGGAGAACCACCACACAACCGGTCCCTGAGATCCAGGACAAATACAAGAACGATACCAAGACCCCCGCCAAAAAATGAGACCACCCTGATTGTCATCCTTTTGTCCCACCTTGTCACCCTGTCCATCCTTAAACTGTCCCAGCTCCACTTCCTATGCCCCTTTGGACAATGCACCTGTGAGACTTATAGACTGGACTCTGCCATGGACATTCCTCCACCATCCCCCCTCACCATTTTACAGCCCCCTCCAATATTGAGCACTTAAATAAACACCCTTACAGCACAAAACTATCTGGTGTATTTGCAATTACAGTGACAAAATGCTCTTTCAAATGTAATGTCAACATACCTATATCACACAGCTCTAGTCCATGAGGAAACAAAGCAGATGTCACACAGTGGGACCCACATCTGTGAAATCGTAAAGGAAAGTGACAACTCAGTGACCATACACTGGGTGAAAATGACAGACAGTAGAGAGTTAGTAGATTTTAATTAGATGTAGCAGGCAGGTTTGTCTTCTTACCTGTGTCTCACTGGAAGTATTGCAGGATCATTGTGTTCCTGTTGTTGATGTCCTCTTCTTCTGCTTCCTCGTCTTCACTGTCCACAGGCTCCACAGCTGCCACAACACCTCCATCTGGACGATCCTCCTGCAGAAAAGGCACCTGTCGTCGCAAAGCAAAGTTGTGAAGCACACAGCAGGCCACGATGATCTGGCATACCTTCTTTGGTGAGTAGAATAGGGAATCACCTGTCCTATGGAGGCACCTGAACCTGGCCTTCAGGAGGCCGAAGGTCCGCTCTATAATCCTCCTAGTTCACCCATGGGCCTCATTGTAGCGTTCCTCTGCCCTTGTCCTGGGATTCCTCACTGGGGTCAGTAGCCATGATAGGTTAGGGTAACCAGAGTCACCTGCAAATGGCGAGGGACAACTGTTGGACACACACTAACTAATAGGGACATCCACAGACCCAGACAACTATTCCCACTGATTTGGGTCCATGTGCTCACCTAATAGCCACACCCGGTGCCTCTGGAGTTGCCCCATCACATAAGGGATGCTGCTATCCCGCAGGATGTAAGCGTCATGCACTGAGCCAGGAAATTTGGCATTAACATGGGAGATGTACTGGTCTGCCAAACACACCATCTCCACATTCATGGAATGGCAACTCTTCCGGTTTCTGTACACCTGTTCACTCCTGCGGGGGGTACCAAGGCCACATGTGTCCCATCAATGGCACCTATGATGTTGGGGATATGTCCCAGGGCATAGAAATCACCTTTCACTGTAGGCAAATCCTCCACCTGAGGGAAAACGATGTAGCTCCGCATGTGTTTCAGCAGGGCAGACAACACTCTGGACAACACTTTGGAAGACATAGGCTGGGACATCCCCGATGGTATGGCCACTGTAGTTTGAAAAGACCCACTTGCTAGGAAATGGAGTACTGACAGCACCTGCACTTGAGGGGGGATTCCTGTGGGATGGCTGATAGCTGACATCAGGTCTGGCTCCAACTGGGCACACAGTTCCTGGATTGTGGCACGATGAAGCCTGTAGGGGATGATCACATGTCTTTCCTCCATTGTAGACAGGTCTACCAGTGGTCTGTACACCGGAGGATGCCGCCATCTCCTCACATGCCCCAGCGGACGGTACCTATGGAGGAGAACAGCGAGCAGAGAGTCAACCAACTCTAAGGTACGTAAACACAGCTTACTCTGAAAATATTAAGAAATCGATTTTGGCCTGTAATATTGTTGCGGCAAGGCCTAGGTATGTGTGACGCAGTCAAAAATAAAGCCATGTGGCCCCCTGAAATGGCGGCTGCCTGACCTGTAAGGTGGGACAAGGGGATATGAGGTAACTGCGCTGGCGTTGTACGCCATCGCGGTAGGCGGTCGAAGACCGCGGCACAATTCTGCATTGGTTAACATTGGACCCTATGGGTCCCAGGAGCCAATGATGATGTACGCCGGCGGTGATGGTACGCACCGCCGCGTACGTGACCGCCATTTTCTCTCTGTTCATTCACTCGATACCTGATCTTCGACAGGAGAGGACCTACACTGCAAGTGCTGCTGTGACCTCAGTCTGCAAGAGACAATGGCTCGTGTGTCTGGGGAAAGGGCCCCTGCCTTCAGCACGGAGGAGTTGGAGAAACTCGTGGAAGTGGTCCTCCCCCAGTAAACGCTACTCTATGGTCCTCCGGACAAACAGGTGAGTAAACTGTGAGCATGCTGTATGGGCAATGCCTGTGTGGAGTGGGGTGGATGAAAGATAGGGGAGGGGTGAGAATGAGGCTGCATGAAACGACGGTGAGTGCATGTGCGTTATGGCAAGGGTAGGGATGCGGGCCAATGACTGTGACGTTGCAGTTGTTAATT
The DNA here is from genome assembly GCF_031143425.1 of Pleurodeles waltl. NCBI lineage: Eukaryota > Metazoa > Chordata > Amphibia > Caudata > Salamandridae > Pleurodeles > Pleurodeles waltl. The sequence continues at coordinate 1,725,056,440 of NC_090440.1, read as the reverse complement.
ACTACTCTTCTTCCCCTGTACAATTCCTGTAGGTCATCGCCCACCAGAAGAAGGACATCTGGCGTGTCATCGCCAAGGAAGTCCAGACCCTGGGGGTCTACCACAGACGGAGCACCCACTGCCGGAAAAGATGGGAGGACATTCGCCACTGGAGCAAGAAGACAGTGGAGGTCCAGCTGGGGATTGCCTCCCAACGTGGGAGGGGTGACCGTCGCACCATGACCCCCCTGATGTTCAGGATCCTGGCGGTGGCGTACCCGGAGTTGGATGGGCGCTTGAGGGCATCACAGTAGCCACAAGGGGGTGAGCACACTCTCATTCTGCTGATTCAGCGTGCATTGTAGGTGTCTGGGTGGGGGAGGGGGGTTGTGGGTTCCCTTAGGCCAGGGCGAGTTTGGTAGTTAAGTTCCCTTCTTTAGGCAGGCCCTGTGGCACTCCACCCCACCTGTGTACAGTGCCAACTACACCTAGCCAGGCTCGTGTGACATCCATGTGAGCAAAAATCGGCCATAGCCTTGTAAGCCATGTCCCAGGGATTGAATAGTGGACCCCAAGTGCGCGGCGTAGTGCAGGGGCTTCTGTGTCTGTCGTGTCCGCAAACGGTAGCGATATTGCATGCACTGAACATGTCTTTCTTCTGTCCCCCACCCCCCTTTTTTGTGGTCTCCCTGTTCTTGTGTGCATTAGCATCATCAGGCGGAGGAGCAGTGGCACCGGAGCAGGAGGGAGCTGCATCCCACATGGCCCTGGAGGGCGAGACTACGGACTCCGAATTCACCAGTGGGACAGAGGGTGAGGGAAGCTCCTCGGCGGGGACAGGAGCTGACACCAACGAGACGGACTCCTCCTCTGATGGGAGCTCCCTTGCGGTGGCGGCACCATCTGTGCCCCCCGCATCTACAGGTACAGCCGCCACCCCCCCTACCAGCACCGCCCTCCTAGCAGCCCCTCAGCTTTTGCCCCGTGCCCGCTCACCCAGGCACCCCAGGCACCTCAGGCCCTGCCCCAGTCACCCCTGCTGCCCTCAGTGAGGAGGCCATTGACCTCCTCAGGTCCCTCACTGTTGGGCAATCTACCATTTTGAATGGCATCCAGGGTGTAGAGAGGCAGTTGCAACAAACCAATGCTTTCCTGGAGGGCATTCACTCTGGTCAGGCAGCCCTTCAGCAAGCTTTTCAGACTCTGGCCTCAGCACTGATGGCAGCCATTGTCCCTGTCTTCAGCCTCCCCCCTCCAACTTCCTCCACCCAGACTCACACCTCTGTACCTCAGCCTATCCCAAGCACACCATCAGACCAGCATGCACACACCTCAACGCACAAGGGAAGCTCTGGCAAACATAAGCAAACATAAGTACCACACATCCCACAGACACTCACGCAAGCATCACACACATGCAGACACACCAACATCCACTGCCTCCACTGTGTCCCCCTCCTCCTCGTCTCCCTCCTTCCTCCCTGTCTCGTCTCCACTCACACCTGCATGCACTACATCCTCAGCCACTACGTCCGTCACCAGCACACACACCACCACACCCCGCTCACGTGCAGTCACCACATCCCCTGTGTCCTCTCCCAGTGTGTCTGTGAGGCCACCTCCCAAGGTACACAAACGCAGCCACACACCCATCCAACAGCCATCCACCTCATGACAGCCTCCAGCCGATGAACCTTCACCCAAAGTCACCAAACGTACACCTCCTACAACCACTACCTCTTCCTCCAGTCCCAAACCCCCTCCAGCTACCTATCCCTGTGTAAGGAGCCACAGCACAGACAGTCCCCCACCTGTCAAGCATCAAACGTTGGCCAGTGCCCGGCGGGAGAGGGGAAAGGAATCAGCCACCAAAGCTGCTCTCAGGGGTCCAGTTGGAAGTGTGGAGACAGCTGCAACACCATCCAAGGTGGGGAAGGGGCACAGTAAAACCGGCAAGTCTGGAAAGATCAGCATGGCGGACAAGACAGCCAGCAGCCCGCTGCCACAGACAGGACCGCCAGCAGCAGCCACACTGCCCAGGAGAAGACTGCTAGCAGCCCCGCTGCCACAGACAGGACCGCCAGCAGCAGCCCGCTGCCCCAGACAGGACTGCCAGCAGCAGCCACACTGTCCAGGAGGTGACCGCCAGCAGCCCCGCTGCCAAACCCAGACAGGACTTCCAGCAGCAGCCCCGCTGCCCTGGAGGCGACCGCCAGCAGCCCTGCTGCCACAGACTGGACCACCAGCAGCAGCCCCGCTGCCCAGGAGGCGACCGCCAGCAGCCCCGCTGCCACAGACTGGACCACCAGCAGCAGCCCCGCTGCCCAGGAGGCGACCGCCAGCAGCCCCGCTGCCACTGACAGGACCGCCAGCAGCAGCCACACTGCCTAGGAGGCGACCGCCAGCAGCCCGCTGCCCCAGACAGGACTGCTAGCAGCAGCTTCGCTGCCCAGGAGGCGACCGCTAGCAACCCCGCTGCCCCAGACAGGACCGCCAGCAGCAGTACAGGCCAGGACAAGACCGCTACCAGCTGAACTGCTGCCAAGGACACCGCTGCCACCAGCACTGCTGAACAGGACAAGACCGCCACAAGCACCGCTGAACAGGACACCACCGCCACCAGCACCGCAGGCCAATGAGCGCCAAAAGCTCTGACGCTACTAAGACCGTCACAGGCAGGATGAAGCACTCTGGGCACAAAGCCCCCTCCAGAACCAGTGGAGATTTACATCCACTACCTCTGCCCTTGGCAGGATGAAGCACTCTGGGCACAAAGCCCCCTCCAGAACCAGTGGAGAATGTTATCCACTTGAGAGACTGTGGCTTTGCACTCCCCAGGATTGAACAGTGGGCAACCCACCCACTGTAGAGACTTGTGAGACTGTGGCTTTGCACTCCCCAGGATTGAACAGTGGGCAAACCACCCACTGTAGAGACTTGTGAGTCTGTGGCTTTGCACTCCCCAGGATTGAACAGTGGGCAACCCACCCACTGTAGAGACTTGTGAGACTGTGACTTTGCACTCCCCAGGGTTGAACAGTGGGCAACCCACCCACTGTAGAGACTTGTGAGACTGTGGCTTTGCACTCCCCAGGATTGATCAGTGGGCAACCCACCCACTGTAGAGACTTGTGAGACTGTGGCTTTGCACTCCCCAGGATTGAACTGTGGGCATGGAGCCCCCTCGTGGATCTGGCGTCGTGCACTCAACCGGCTGAGGTGCCCCCCTTCCCTTCCCCCTGAGGTGCCTGTTTTATTTCCAACTGATGCCCCTGCAGTGTTCTCTCCGTCTTGTTCGGGTATCTTGTGTGGGCCTCGCCCATGCCTTTTGGGCCCAGTGATCCACGGACTATGATGGTGGAATCCCTTAGACTTGTGTTCTTGAGGTATATAATTGTATATAGTATAAATGTATATATTTGTAAATATTTTTGATGTAGGTAATTGAATATATCACAATTATTCGACTCATTTCCTTTTGTCCTTGCATTCTTCCAGGGGGAGTTGGGGGGTCTAACTGTTATGTGTCAATATGTATTAGCGTGTGTGTTGTAGTGGGTGAGGGTGGGGGTGGGGGGGTTGCGTGCTGCGTGTATGTGTCCCTGTTTTTTCCCTCCCCCCTCCCCTGTGTCGTAGGTGCAGTACTCACCGTTGTCTTCGCCGCCAGCGTTCATGCTCCTGGTAAAGGAGCAGGGCGATAAAGGCTGGCAGAATCTGGAGTTCTGGTTCCATGGCGTCCTGATTCCTCGTGGGGTGTGTAGAGGTGAGCGTTTTCCCTTCGAAGTCCTGTTTTCACTGTGAATCTGCCCCGGAAAGGTGGCGAATTGGTGGGTTGTAATAGTGTGGGCGCTACATTGTCCTCCGCCTGTCTGTTCACGGTTACCGTTGCGGTGTTTGTTTGTACTGCCATGGCGGTCAGAGTGTTAAAGTGGCTGTCTATGTTGGCGGTTTCCGCCATGGTCGTAATTCCATTTTTTTTACCGCCGGCCTGTTCGAGGTTTTACCGCCGCTTTAACATCGACTGCCAGGGTTGTAATGGCCCCCTATGTGGACACATCAAAATGATCAAATGCAAAACTACCTGTTTTTGCTGGGGCACCTGTGTTTTTGGTCCTGGGTGCAGCAGCCATATATGGATACCTACCAAACCCAAACATTTCTGAAAACTAGACACCCGAGGGAGTCCAAGGAGGTGTGACTTGCGTGGCTCCCCCAGTGTTTTCTTAACCAGAATCCTCAGCATATCTCAAATTTAGCTAAAAAATCACATTTGTCCCATATTTCTTTGTGGGATCACCACACCGAGACAAATTTCCTACCATCCAACATTCCCCTCCTTCTCCCTATAAAAATGATACCTCCCTTGTGTTGGTGGGTCAAGTGCCTGTGACAAGGAAGAGCCAAAAACATGTTGAAATTGAGGGGGAACCAAAGAGGGTGCAAAAGGGCAATTTGAAAAAAAAACATTTTCAGGCTGACAAGTGGGGCAGAATTTGTATCGGTATAGATGCGACAATGCTGGGTGGTAGGAATTTTGTGGATTCCGGCAGATTCCGGAAGATTCCATCACAAAAATGTGGGAAGAGTGTGTGATTTCAAGCAAAGTTGGAGGTTTGCAGGGCATTGTGGGTAAGAAAATGGTGTGGGTGCATGTGAAGCACATCACCCTGGACTCACCCAGATGTTTAGTTTTCAGATGTGTGTAGGTCTTGTGGATTTTCCCTCATGGCGGCGTCCCAAAGTCGAAAAAGTGGAGCCCTCACTGTTCCATGTGGGACGATTTTGAGAGTTAGGCAAGCTCTCATGGCCCAAATGTGAAACCAAAACCCAAAATAATCAAATGTCCTTTTGCTTGCCGTGGGATAAGATGTTTTAGTGTGCAGGGAGAGCTGAAAGACTGTCACCCTCTTCAGTAGGGGTGATGGCATAACCATGCCCATACTGGTTGGTAGCCACCAGCCCACTATATATTTTTTTTAATTCCCTGGCATCTAGTAGGCTTTCTGCCCACCCAGTGAGTGGATCGGGGGTAATTGCCCCATCTGCCCACCGGTGGGCAGAACAACTATGACCCCATTTATTTGGGGTGGGGGGTATGGCCATAACCCCACCCTCTTTTTTTTTAAAAGAAATCTTCCCTGGACTCTAGTTAGATGGGCTTTCCAAAAATAGGCCGATCTGCCCCAAAGGGGGGCAGATATGGCCAACAGTAATGTGTCTCCATGGGGAGCGACTGTTGCCCAGGGGGCTGCCCCCCAAAATAAAACACACACACATACACACACACACACACACCAATACCTGGTGCCTAAGTGGTTTCTGCCCCCCCGGGTGCATATCGGACTAATGGAAATAGGCCGATCTGCCCCCAAGGGGGGCAGAAATTACCTAAAATAAATTCCCCCCCGCCCCCACCGGGAGCTACTCTTGCCTAAGAGGTTGCTCCCCTTGCGTGAAATTTACCAAAAAAAATCCCTGCTGTCTAATGGTTTCTGCCCCGCTTGGGGGCAGATTGGCCTAATAAAAATAGGCCGATCTGCCCTCAAGGGGGGCAGAATTGGCCTAAAGACAGTTTGACCCCCAGGGGAGCGACCCTTGCCTAAGGGGTCACTCCCCTTATAAAAATAAAGAAAAGAAAAAATCCCTGGGGTCTAAAGGTTTCTGCTCCCCGGGGGGCAGATCGTCATAATTACAGTAGACCGATCTGCCCCGGGGGGGGGGCAGAAAAGGCCTTACAAAAATGTCCCCTAGGGAGCGACCCTTGCCCAAGGGGCTGCTCTCCTTATTCATATATATATATTTTTTAAATCCCTGTTTTTTTGTGGTTTGTGCCCCCCCTTGGGGGCAGATTGGCAAAGACAGTTTGCCCCCCAGGGGAGCGACCCTTGCCTGAGTGGTTGCTCCCCACATATAAAAAAACAAACATAAAAATCAATACATATATCCCTGGTTTCTAGGGGTTTCTACCCCCCCCGGGGGGCAGATCAGCCTAATTATAATAGGCTGATCTGTCCCCAGGGGGGGGAGAAATGGCCTTTACTTAATTTGCCCCCCGGGGAGCGTCCCTTGCCCAAGGGGCAGCTCCCCTTATTCAATTACCTAAAAATAGAACAAATTCCCTGGTGTCTAGTGGCATTTCTGCTGCCCGATTGCATCGCGATCGGGCAGCAGAAATGCTGAGAGAGACATGAAAGGAGAGGAAAGGCCTTTCCTCTCCTTTCATGCCTCTCTCGTCTCCTCTACGTGATCGGAGACTTCAGTGTGTGATTGCGCGCTGACATCATCAGATGCCACAGGGGAGTCTGGGGGGGTGGAAGGGGAAGCAATTCCCCTTCCATTTCTGCCCAGGGTAGGGGGTGCTTGGCCATCGGGGGGAGTGCCAGCCCATAGCAGGACAAGCTGGTTTCGTCCTCAGCACTGGGCAACCGTGGCCGAGGGCGAGACCAGCTCGTCCTGGGCACCCAGGGGGTTAATATAATGCACCCTGCCTTGAGAACTCAGTAGGCCTGCTGTAGGGGTGACTTATAAATATTAAAAAGGAAGGTTTGGGCTTTGCCATTAGTTTAAAAGGCAAAGTCAAGTTAGCAGTTTTAAACTGCTCTGTCAGTTTGCAATGTTGGACTGGTTGTCATGTTTTCTTTTGTCACACTCCGGGGGCCATATTTATACTTTTTGACGCAAAACTGCACTGAAGCACTTTTGCGTCAAAAAGTTTAACGCTGGCTAACGCCATTTCTGTGCACCACCCGGGTATCAAATTTATACATTGACCACGGGTTAGAGTCATTTTTTTTTGTTGCTCAAACCAATGCACATGTCATAAAGAAAAATTACGTTAACACAGCGTAAATGACTTTCATCTGGTTTACAACGTCGCAAACCGGATACACACCTTTTTTTGCTGCAATAGCGTCAACAAGTGGAGCAAACACAGCAAAATGTGCAAAGGAGCCCCAAAATGGATTCCAGAAGCCATGAGAGACCCCAGGAAGATGACAAGCGACCAGGAATCAGCCAGGAGGACCCACACAAGACCCAGGAGAAGGAGAAGTAGAAAAGGAAGTGGCAGTTCAGTGCAGAGGAGCAAGAAATACTGGTGTAAGAGGTGACGGAACACGAGCATCAACTTTTTGTCACCTCTAAATTGCCAATTGGGAGGAGAGAGGCAATTTGGCAACAAATTGTCGATAAGATCAACAGTGTGGCAGAAGTACAGAGAACATTCACTGAGTGCAAGAAACGCTGGCATGACTGCAAACGCAGGACCAAGGAAAAGATGGCAAGGAACAGGAAGGCAGCACTGCAGACTGGAGGTGGGAGTCCAGCACCGCAGGAGGCCCTGGACCGCATGGAGGAGATGGTGGCAGCCGTCATCCCTGAGGAGATCGTCACAGGGATTTAAGGACAGGACAGTGCAGACTACCAGGATACAACACAGATGCAGGGTAAGTGGCTTGGGGAACAAAATTGCCTAATTGTTAACTGCAAGCGTTGGGGGGGGACATACCTACTACACAATGCATGTCAGCCATGATAATCTGGTACTGGAAAGGGCAAAGGGGCATGGCACAGGTGCATGGGCTGTGCAAGAGAAAACAGGGCCACAGCACAACACTACACCAACAACCTTTGCATGGGGGTACTCTGCCATGCCAAGGATGTTGGAAAGGCAAAGCCAGTCCAGGAGGGTAGGGTACAACATAAAACTGGCTTGCTGCCATACGACAGCTGGTATTGTCACAACATGAACTAAGGCTCAATTTACAGTCTCAGGCCAAATCTGCAAGTGGTATTTACCATTGCCAACAGTTGCCACTACCACCTATGCTGTGTGTGCAGGTCAAGTAGCTAATGGCAGTTACATGCCCATGGATCAAACACACCCAAAAAAGAGGGTTCAGGATGACAACGTTATCGATCCTCTGTAATTAATAAAAATGTGCAAATCATGTCAAATGCTCATGTCTATAGGTGCTACAAACATCAGGTATTGTAATTAACATTATGAGATACACAGCAGTAATGTCATACCCATGCTGCACATGTCAGGGTCTACCCTGTGCCTGTATTACAATAGCTGCAACGCCACCATGCAACATCTCAAGTGTCATAGTGCTAAGACGAACAGCATTGAGGGGGAGGACATATGTGCCTAGCTAGTGAAACACACCCGCACAGTCATAGGAGGAAATGGAACACTGCTAGGACCATCAGTGCAATCCAATGTAGCATACATTCCCCAACATCAGCAGTACACACTACCAATGCTGACACCCGTATCGTGCCATGCCAATGCTACACATAGTATATGCTAGGTCTCAGCAACATTTAGGTGGATGTGAAATATCAGAGACTGGGTCAGTTCCAGATTGTAAAGTATGGTGCAAATGCCATCAGAACACCCACAGCCAGTGCAAGGCCACACCCTGATAATGGAAGTAGACGGAGGGTTGAGTAGTACAATAAGGTGGCAACATAAAATTTGGACAGAACCTACACGTAGAGGTTGTGACGCAGACATTTCCCCAAACTGCCCACACTACATGTGACATGCAGGTGGGGCATAGGCCTGGGAGAATGCTAATAACAATGACAGTAACAATGAACAGGAACCAAGATCACAATGTGAAACTAATAGGAAGTCAGGAACATCACATTACAAATGCCACAACACAGACACACTTATTGTACAATATCTCATTGCAGAGGACGAAGGCTCTCCTGGGGATATGCCTGTCCTGGACTTCCCTGATGACATGGATGACGAGCTGACAAACATTAGCCAGCAGACCCTCCAAGATGTCCTTGGAACCTTCAAGACCCCACCTTCAGTCGCAAGGAGAAGCACAGAAGTAGCAGCCATCACAGAGGACCGACCTGCCATCTCCAACCCAGCTGAGGACTCTGAGGACACTGGTACCACCTTTGAGAGGACTGTAGTTGGAGTACAGCAGGAGCTGGCCAAGGAGGTGCGGGTGGGGATGCAAAATATGGCAGCCAGCCTTGAGGGGATGCGTTTGTGTATGATGTCATATGCAGAACAGGCAGCAGCCATGCAAGTGCTAACATCCATCCTGCAAGGACTACAACAAAGTGTAAAGGAATTCACCTCTGCAGTAGGAGAGTTGCCACAACACCTCGCACCCCAAACCTTTCACTGCGTGCACGAATGCAATCATGACCCCCTCAGGGCCGACCTGGCTGCCTAACACAGTGATGTAGCTGCTATACTCAAGAACCAGCAGCTCCTCCTTGCTGCAGTACTGCCCTTAATAGCCCCACAGTTCGCAGCTACCGGGATTTCTGACGCCACGTCTTCAAACACTGAAGTGTGTGTTGCCTCTTCAAACCCACCATCACCAAGGGGAGAGGAGACGACATACACATCAAAAGATGAAGACTTGGAACAGATCATCTTCACCCGTAAGAGTACCCGGTAGCACAAGTCCATGCCACATGGGCACTGATATCTTACGTCCTGTGCTTGTTAACATGCCATGCTGCTCACATGCACTGTTCTCCAGCACACTGTTTACCTTGACACTATGCTCTGTGATTGTCTCTCACTACCCCATTGGCAATTCATGTTCCTCTGCACTGTATGACACTTCACCCCAGCATGTCCGATGACATGTCCCATTGCACTTGTGTAGCATCACCATAGAAGGCGTCACACTAATGGACTTACAATCCTGGACTATGTAATTATTGCACTACAGCACTTTCAAATAAATAGCACTTACACAACCACTTTGTCTCTGTGTAATGTGACACATCAACTGTGTAGGAGATTAGTGATGTATGTCACATGTCAATGGCCATAGAATGTCAATACAACTGCGATGAAAGATTGTGGGCTGATAACTATGCACTAGGGTCTGGATTGTATCATCATCTCTGCTTCCTCAGCCTTATTTCTGAGTTAAGTGGAACACTAACAGTATACTGCTGTGTTGGACTGAAAAAGTCTGCTTCAAGGTATGTATAAGCTGAAAATCAATGTTTCCAACATTCCCTTCAAGACAATCTTTATGTATGTGACATCTGACTATAAACTTTCATCACACACACACACCACACAGCAGGAATGGATGTGTATGAGTGTATGGATAAATCTGTAACCTGGGAGTAAAATGTAAGAAATGATAGGTGTGAGTTATGTATACAGTACTACATAAGATTATAACATCATTCAGCTTTTCAGGTTTCACAAGAACATCAGGCTGCAGGTAGACGTACCACAGTGCCCAAGATTCCAAGTCAGGTCTCAAACGATGACAGATTTAAAACACACATCCAAACTTCACAACACATTAGGAACCATAGAAACCTTGAGTGGTGGGTGCAATGGATGGCAGATACATTGAGAAGTAGCTGTGGTGTAGCTGCCAATGTGACTGCACATTAGGAATTGTGAATAACCATGTCAATAATGGGATTCGGTTGCAGGATGGTACACAAATGCAAATACTAAATTGACACTGTTCACCCATGTCAAGGCCCTGATCCCCAAGCATATGACACATACTGTAAAAGAGTACCTAAATATTTATTTAACTGTAAAAAAGGATAATAAAACTAGGAGAAACACCTTAACTAACCTAACCTATCCTAAATACACATTACCCCTACCCACCCTAATCTAAACTTACTTATCACATTTAACTAAACACTCTAAACATTAACCCCCAACCCCCTTATATGACGTGACACGTGTAGGACAACATATATTAACCTAAACACATACTATCTTAACCGAAACAAATACATATATATTTTTTATTTTTTTTATTTTAATTTTTATCCCATAAACCCCAACATCATCCCCCACCCACCTACCCACAAAAAGAACACATGTAATAATATAACCCCCTCCATCCCCCAACCCACTTATACTAACTAAACTAACATGCTACTTTAACCTAACACTAAGGGGGTCATTCCGACTCCCGCCGGCGGCGGTAACCGCACGCCCGGCGGCAGCCGCTGAATGACCGCACCGCAGTCAAATGACCGCGGCGGTCATTCTGAGTTTCCCGCTGGGCTGGCGGGCGACTGCCAGAAGGCCGCCCGCCCGCCTGCCCAGCGGGAAACCCCCTTCCACGAGGATGCCGGCTCCTAATGGAGCCGGCGGAGTGGAAGGGGTGCGACGGGTGCAGTTGCACCCGTCGCGATTTTCAGTGTCTGCCACGCAGACACTGAAAATCTATGTGGGGCCCTGTTAGGGGGCCCCACGACACCCGTTCCCGCCAGCCAGGTTCTGGCGGTGAAAACCGCCAGAACCAGGCTGGCGGGAAGGGGGTCGGAATCCCCATGGCGGCGCTGCTTGCAGCGCCGCCGTGGAGGATTCCCTGGGGCGGGAAACCGCCGGCTTCCCTTTTCTGACCGTGGCTTTACCGCCGCGGTCAGAATGCCCCCGGAAGCACCGCCAGCCTGTTGGCGGTACTTCCGCGGTCGTTGGCCCTGGCGGTCCATGACCGCCCAGGGTCAGAATGACCCCCTAAGACCGCTAAACCCACTAAATATAAGAACCAGGAAAGAGGAGGGAGGGGAGGGAATCGTGGCTGAGGGTCTCAAAATCCCAAATTTGCCCTTCACAGGATCTTCTTTATACCCCGCAGTCTCCTGCTATTGCGGGACACCTCCTGCTGCAGCCTGTCCATCCTGCGCAACATCCGTTGCATGTCACGTCTCATTGCTTGGAATTCTGCACTGTCTATCACTGCAGCTGGGGTTGTCTGTGTGCCACTAGTGGATGGTACTGCTGGTGCGGTGCTTGGAGAGGGAGGTGCAGGAGCTGCTGTCTGTGGGCCTGGAGCTGATGAGGTACACGGACCTGCAACAGTGGCTGTCATCCTTTGTGCGACTGTGGTGTGACCAGTTGTGGTGGTGGTGGTGGCTGTTGTGGGCAAGGATGGCCCCCCTTGGGCAAATGCCCTCCAGACCCCTGTGGCTCTCTCATGGCGATAACGCCGTGCCATATTGCAGAACCCAGACTCCACATCTAATATGTGGCGGTAACGCATCTCCCACCTCTGGAATTCCCTGATCTCCTGGGCATTCATGTTGGCAGCTGTAAAAATAGAGAAAGCCAAACATTAGTGGCATTATTGTGTGATATATCTACTGATGATATTCTAACACTTCCTCAAAATTAGCTTAAACAGTCCAAATCACAGTACAGATCATAGAATGTCCCTAAGAAATGACAGGCCAATGCAGCCCACACATCTACTATCTAACAGCACAGCAATGCTCAAAAAGGTGTGTACCAACTTATCTGTGCATCATTGTACTGCCATTAGTCACATAACAAATGCTGCAAGTACTCCACATGTGTCAGGCCAACTCATTACTATCTTCTGGATGACAATCAAGGCCCACAAGATCTGTGATTTGTAAATGGAATTTCCTGGACGGCATGCAGTAGCTAATCATGAGGGGGTATCCTAGGCTGGAAGAAATGACTGTTGGATTTACATGTCTGTCTTCTACACTGGGATCCTCACACCTAGGTACACATATTTCCTAACCCTAACCCTGTGCCTCAGGGGGTGATGGACATGCAACACATACTTTCAAACATCAAGGACAGCCAGTAAGCTTTGGACAGCTGCCCATGGGTTTAGTCAGTCCACCACAGGTAAGGAGGGCTGCCAACTAGGATTGACTCAAACATTCGACAATCACATGCACATTTATGTTCCCAATTGCGGAAAATTGACAACATCATTTGCTCTCACTAATACCTTTCCAAAACCAAGCACATGGATGCAAGCACCCATCTGGGTTTGAGCTGTATGCACACCTATGACATTCTACTCAAGTGCCACCTAAAAGTAGCACGACATGTGGAGCTAGATGCTGCTAGGAAGTCAAACATAAAGTCCTACATATACATTAGTTAACAGGGAGGCTCAAGTCTGTGGGTGATACTTCGGCATCACTGATCTGTGTGAATCCGGGTATGACTTGCTGACTACATCATGAAAATGGCCACCTCCAAATTTATCATTGGCATAAATGTAGCAAGAAATATCACCCTGTTCACCTGCCCATGCCTATGGCGCAGCACTAGAGTTCCAAATTATGACTTTCCGCCACTGATTGTCCAACTCTATCATGGAACAAAATGTCAAACTCTAGGCAAATCACATATCAGATCATGTGCCAGCACATCATACCTTGCAATGTGTCCAACACACAGGAGTCAATCACACAACAGCTGCAAACACAACACAGAACTAACATATCAACACATACTGGATATGTCTAGGTCCGAAAATTGAGCCACTTCTCCAATTGTATAGGGGGCTGGTCTACCTGTAAAACATGGAAGGGTGAAATGAGCTCAATGTCTGCTCACTGTACAAAACTTAGAACAACAAATCACTGTGTGTGACTGTTGGACTTTTTGCCTTACGCAGAGTCATCCCCAGTCTTTTTGCCTCCTTCCTCCTGGTTTTTCTGACCTCTCGCTGTTGGCTCTAGGACTCTGAGCACTTTATCACTGCTGACCAGTGCTAAAGTGCAGGTGCTCTCCCATGTAAAGTTGGTACGATTGGCTTATACCTAATTGGTATATTTAATTTACCTATAAGTCCCTTGTACAGTGGTATCTCTATACCCAGGGACTGTAAATTAAATACTACTAGTGGGCCTGCAGCGCTGCTTGCGCCACCCACTGAAGTAGACTTTCAAACCTGTCACAGGCCTGCTAGCGCAGGGCCTGTGTGCGCAATTTTCTGCCACAGGGACCTGGCATCTAAATTTACTTGCCAGGCCCAGAACTCCCCTTTTACTACATGTAAGTCACCCCTAAGGTACGCCGTAGCTAGCCCTATGGGCAGGGTGCCATGTATGTAGAAAGGCAGGACATGTGCCATATTGCATGGCCTGTCCTAATAGTGACAAACAGCCTAACTTGGTGTCTCACTGCTGTGAGTGCTGCCTTCTCATAGGATTGCATTAGAAATGCCTTGCCTTATGTGTAAGGGGTATTGTCTGATTTATGAGGGGTAGCGTAGGCGTGTTTGGTATGGTTGTGATGGTGATAATAAATGCTGCTTACTGGGTGGGTGTATTTTTTATTACTATCACAGAAATGCCACTTCTAGAAATTGCGCATTTATCTGTGCTTATGACTCTGGTGTTTTGCAGCTTGACTCCAATCCACGTCTGGGCAGAGTGACAGTTGGGGCTTTGTGCATACTTTTCAGACAGCCTGTACACAGGGAGGGTGGAGGTGTCACAGAGGTGCATCTGCATACTGAATAGTCTTCCTGGGCTGAGAGAAGGGAGAGGCGGGGCACACCTGCATTTGTAAAGACTGTGCCCTGGCCTCACACAATAGGGTCGTTAACCCCCCACTGATGTTTGGAGCCTGTGCTGAAAGGAGAGAGGGGGCACTCCCAGAACCAGTTGTAACTGGCTGGAACCTCCTCTCCCTACCATTGTAAAACACTGTAAGAACTGACTATAAGTACAGGGGAATTTTCCCCACAATTGGGAGACTCTTGGAATCATCTTGGAACTGGACACCAAAGGCTGAAAGGACTCACCAGAAACCGCCATGGACTGCTGCTGCTATGCTGACCTGTGACCTGCCTGGTCACTGTGAAGGACTTGCCACTTGCTGCCTTTCCCTTGTGCTGGCCTGTAGCTGGGCCCTCCACCTGAGGACCTTGTCTTAAGATTCTGCTCCCCAGGGGCAGGGTGCTGTGGCCCATGACCCCTGCATCCATTTCTTCACGAGGGGTGCTTCTCCGTGGTTGCGGATGCCATTGCGCTGATTGCAGTGCGCTTATGGAGCCTCGGGAGCTCGTAGGCTGGAAGAACACTCGCGCACCGCATCGGGTGCAGGCGAGTGTCTGCTCGGGCCCCCGGAGGGGTCCGATCTTCTTGTGGCTTCACGGCAGGACCAGGGGAAGGCGCGGGGAGTGCCCCCTGGCCTCTGCGTTAGGAGCAGGACGCTCCTTTTCTGCTGTTAGGTAAAACAGGCATTATTGTGCCCCCCCCCTTGGTGGAAGTGCCAGAGATCGTGGGTCCCGGGAGGGGCCTGTCATTAAACCGGAGGGGGTGCGTGGTGCCCCCATCCTGCCCTGAGTTGTTTTTGCTGGCTTTGGCCCCCCTCGTAAGGGCCAGTTGAGGCCCTGGGGGGCCCCCAGTAATCACGGTCCCCAGAGGGGCCTGTCTAGAAAAGAGAGGAGGTGCATGTCGCCCTCCTCTGACCCCAGAGTATAAGGGAGGCCCCCGTTTTGCGCATAGGAGCGCCAGGGGCCCCATTGTTCGCCTTCTAGGCACTGGAGGTGCCTTCATCCAACCAGGTACTGTTTAAAGGATCAATATAGTTGCAATCCAAAGTTCTTTCTACAGACTTTTGTTTGATTCATATATTACCTACCTGCGTTTGATGTTTTTACATATGTGTATGCAAATGTTCCTTTTATGGACATGCTTGCCAATATGTTTTTCTAACTTGCCATATGTTTTCTAATGTTCCTACTATGGGCATTTTATGGTATTCTTATGACAAGTGCTGTGATGTGTTTTCCTGACTACTGCTTATGTTGCAGAATACTGAGTAACCTGTGTGTTATGTGTGACTACTGCTAGGTTGCATAGTAACTAATGTGTAACGTTCTGACAACTGCTAAGGTAGCAGGATAGTACTGATATGTGATGTTTGGTCTGATATTTGCCTTGTGTACAATACAGTATATTTTTATATAATCTGGTGTTGTGTTTCCTTTGTGGTGGGGATATTGCGTCATGTGTGTTGTGTGTGTTGTGCAAATGCTTTACACATTGCCTCTGAGTTAAGCCTGACTGCTTGTGCCAAGCTACCAAGGGGGTGAGCAGGGGTTATGTTGGATGTGTAACTCCCTTGCCCTGACTAGAGTGGGTAAGTTCTGCCTGGCTGAGGTGCATACCCTAGCCAGAAACCCCATTTTTAACAGTGACATTTTATATGATAGAACAGCACCTCAGGCATGTAGACACCCCAACAGACATACTACTGCAAACATGCATTGACCCGGTCACTCCAGTGAGTGATAAACACATATGCACACATGCACTGGCCCTAACAAACATGTGGTGCCAAACATGATAACTCCATTTTGTGAAGACTTCTTTCTAGAGGGTACTCCATTTCTTCATTTGTTTTTATGAGAGACATGTAAAGCCACATTGCAGGTGCACTGCAATACCACTCACTCAGGTATTGTGGGTTGTGCATCAAGGGACAATGAGTTACTGTGTGATGCTCATGTGGGTTGAGTTTAGTTCACAAATTATTGTGCTTTCTATGGTCCATTATATATGGGCCTGTGTTGTCTGGAGGTTGCATATGCCACATTGCCAGTGTACCCAGAGCCGTATATGACCCCTCTGACACCATTATGGCATGAATCCTGTGTGTTACTTGATGACAATCTTACGCTAAACATGGATTGGCCATTTATCTAAATCAAAACAACAAATACATTTATTCTGACAGTGTCTAATTTGTTCATCCGTGACACAATGCATGGGAACAGGTGTAGTCATTGCACCTGAAATGTGTTACTCAGGGACCTGTGTACCTATATCAGGCATTGTAGATCACAGTTAGCCACATTCATCATCTTACATTTGCCAAGTTAGGTGATCTGTGGTTATACAACGAACTGACACTGTCCCCTAATTGAAACATGGATTAGCAAATGTCCTACTGTGGCAATCTTGATGAGGTAGGTCTCAATTTGTATACTTGGGAATAGGAGCAGTCACAGGTATGCTGGTCTTCTGATCTTAGCATACACCCATGTGTGTGATAGCCTTCATACTGAGAAGTTAACAATTGTACATATGCTGCACTAGATCAGCAGGGGCGTACCAAACGTAAACTAGTAAAGTATTTTGTCACTTTAAATATATGATGGAAGCAGTCAGGGGTCCCTTGCACAACATCATGTAAATCAATAATTTTTGACCATGCATTTACAAAGTTCTGGGATCCCATGATGACCCATTAACTTATGAAAATTGCTTGGCTATAAGTGGCACAGATGGCAATTGCTTCAGCTCTGTACCAGCAATTGTGCCCAAGGCAAATTAAAACACACAGGAACAATGAACATAGGGTCAGATCACTTTTTTTTTTCATGTGTAGCATTTGCTTCATATTTTTACACTACAGCTATGGAAAGTAGCACCAAACATTTAGATATTATCAAGTGTGCATTACTTTGGCATCCATAATTAATTTAAATGCTGCACAAACCAAGTCAAAATATCAGCCTAAGATATAACCAGAGGTTAAGAAGATCTTTGTACGTAAGGCCATGAATACAGTTCTGACATGTATTCAAAATAATTGGGGACTACATTCTTCCTTGCATTAGCATGTGAAATACATCTCATTCCTGGTACTCTCATAGGCCATGAATAAAACATTTGTTAGTGCCACATTACCATCATCTATTGACGTCAAAGCAGCACTAATTGACAGGATCAAGTTGTGTTTTGTAAGTTCGTGCAGCTTTTGCGTCAACAAATGACGGTAATGTGTAGCAAATATTGTATAAATCAGGGCCACTGTATGTTCAACTTGCATTCCACATGTCCACAAACATTGCATGCAGCACGTCACCAAATCTGCTACTGTCACTACAGAGCATTTTACTGTACACATTAGTCTGATTTGTACTCACCAACAGAGCCACCAATCACCACACCCAGGTGGTCCAGCAGGTCTTGCTCTCTGGCCACAAGGTCATCCCAGCGATGTTTGAGTTGGTGGTTGTTGCGCTGGCTGTTGAACACTCTCTTTAGGTGGAACAGCACCTTGGACCACCTGAGCCTCCTTGCCTCGGTGTGATACCCCTGTATCACCCTGCCACCAACTTCTAACATCAGGGGGAGGAAGTGGCACACCAGCCAAATTAAAGCACCCAGCTCCTCCTCACTCATTCTCCCCAGACGTGGCCTTCCCAACATCACAAAAATAATAGGGATAGGAAAGGGAAAAGAGGGAAATACAATGAAATGAGGTATGAAAATGAAACGTAAATAACCCACAAACAGCCCAACAATACCCCAACTAACAATACCCACTACACACTCCCAACAGTACAAAGACAAAATTAGAGACAAAAAATGACAAAAACACACTTACACTGAATTATTAAGACCAGTACAAAAACAACAGATGACAATTAAAATGGCACACAGGAGACAAAAGCACAATTTGGACAGACACAACTCTCAACACAGCCACACAGTCTAGAAGAATCACAGTCTGCAAAGTGAAAGTGAAAGTACACCCACTGTACCATTTCTATAAACAGGATATCCTATTATATCACTTCCTATCTCAGATGTGGTGCGTTTTTATTACGATGCGTTATATTTTATGATGTTTACGGGCTTTGCGTCAATATTGTTTGACGCATATGCTTTAAAATTAAACCGCATTCAAAGATCAATATATTTTTCATGGATAACCTATTTCATGGGGTGCAGTGTTGGAATTAACGCTAGGGTCCAATCGATGTATGATGGTTGTGAGCGTCATTTTTTAACTCATATGCAGCATATTTTGATGCATACGTGTCTTTTTTGACGTGTTTGCATCAAAATATCTGTCTTTAACTGTGTTTGTGTAATTTTTCTCATTTTTAACATACATGAAAGCTATAAGTATACAAAGATGGGCTGTTAGGGCCTGCTGTGTGTGCTCTAGTGTTGGGCACATGTGGCAGACCACACTACTGCGGGCCATAATTCTCATGTTGTTGTGTCAGACTAGCACTCTTCACTGACGCAACAGCAACCCAAACATTTGGAATTAAAATTGGTATTCCCTAGTTTGAGCAGGTGGTGCGTCAATAGAGGATAGCAACTTTAAAAATTCACTCATGGCCTGTGTGTTTCTGTCTGTGAATTGGCTATTTCAATTGTTGTTGTGCCTCTGTGTGAACGTCACAAGAAAGGTTTTGCATAATGTGCAAGTATAAATGTGTTATAATTGTGTATAACCATCAGATGCCATTCATTGAGGTACATCAGTCATGATAAGAGTTTGTTATATCTGTTGCGTCTTATGCTGTGTGTACTTCCTTGATTTTGGGGACAAAACATTTCCCATAATGAACTATACACAGGATAGTTAGAGGACGGTTGATAATGGCCATGTCAGAAATGTAACCCATCACATTTAATTAAATGTTGAATACCACCTCATGGTCACTTGTGTGTATACTACCCATGAGTCAGGCATTTGAACATGCTAGGTAGGTACAGTGTTTGTGACACCGAGTCTCGAATACAAACCTGAAATTGTTATGTACACCACAGTTTGAGTTATGTAAATGACCTATGTTTCTCCTGTGGCTGTGGAGGACCAGCAGACCATGCTTCATGTGTTCATATATTTCCTGTGGTTCAGTGCACAAAGGTGTCCAGTTCAAGTGTGTGGCCATGTGTACCCTGTGTCAGTATTAGCCTCCATGTTGTCGCAGTTACGTGCAGGTCTAATCATGAGTCTGTGGAGCCATTTCCTAATTTAACAGAGTATCCTTCAAAGTAGATTTGACCTAAAGCCAAAGAACAACTAATGACACACATGGGGGTAGTCCAGCTATGGCACTGCCGAACTTTAATAAGGCTGATGACAGACCAACCTTGGTGTGCTCAAATACGTTATGGATCAGTAACCTGAAACAGGCAGGTTTCTTCACAACATTTGTACACAGGGTGGGCTCTAAAATGCCCACTGCAACAGGGAACATCAGTACCTCTGTGCTGAATAATCTCACAGCTAGTCACCACGCAAGCCCCATCAGAAGGTGGGGGCAGAAGTGAATATGTGTCTGGACCGTCAGGGCACAAACATGTTTTGTCCTTACATACACATTGGCAACCCTTGTTTGTTGTGCTGGAGGCACCGTGCTGAATCTATGCATACAGCCATAGCACACTGTCACTGTTTGGCACTAATGCATACATGCAAAACCAGACAAGGGATGGGGGCTGGATTAGGCAATTTGAATACTTGTCCCAGAACAGAATACGATAAGGAAACTGATTAAACTATACTCTATATTTGAGGATTCATCGTAGACCTGCCAGACACAATAGTCCCTTGAGGAAAGAGAGGGCATGGAAAGCAACTATGAGACAAATGTAGCCACAGGGAACCTCTATGGTTAACGCAAAGGCAGGAACCAGTCAGGCTAACTGGATGCAGGCTCTGTCAGGAACAAACATGAACAAGGCAAATACACAGTGGCAGACTCTGACTGGGAAAAGCTGGAATAACACTGTGGGAACTAAAAACTGTATTTGTGCTGTGGTCTGCAACGTTACTCAATTCCTCAAGGGCTCTGTTACACAAGTGATTTGTACACCAATGCACAACAAGGAGATTCAGAAAATGTCAGCTTCTAAGCAGTTCCAGGCAGCAGCAATGGCAGGGCTGGTTCAAATGGCTGGTCTGCATGGAAGTGCTCACAGGTGTGTGCAGCTTTAGTCTGTCACAAGTCCTGGAGCTGAGAATCAAGTTCAAAGGGCCAACTGAATCTTTCACGTGGGAAGCAATGGACAGCTGATTACAGGTCCTACCGACTACCAGGCAGTGCATTATCGGACCTTAAGTCCATGCAGACTAATTAACTATGACTATGGCATGCCATACTGAAGAGGGAAGCACACAGGAGTCAGAATGGGAGTCTGGGTGTGTGTAGATGAAGGTTATCAGGGTACAGATAGTCCATTTACAGGGCCCCCTAGAGAAGGGTGTGCAGAGACTGAAAACATGGCAGTGGCAGGACTTATTACCTGGAATGGACTGTGCAGGGCATGTCTTGTCATACCTGGGGCACTCATGCTATCCATTTTCAGGTTTAATGCACTTCTTGTCACACATGCTCCTTGCAAAGATAGCTGATGTCACACTTACTGCTGTCAAGGGTCTGGTCTTACATTCCTGTTACCAATGCAATAGCACATTCACTGCCTCATGTATGAAACACTTTTTTACCTTATGATTTATGGTGTCTTAGTTGTGCGTCATGTGCCGCAATGAACCATGTTGGCAACATGGATGTGTGTCATAGCTGTGGTCTTCTGATATTGCCCTTCAAATGTGAAATAGACAGCACATATGTAATTTACACTGTGTATGATGTTGGCTGTACATTCATACCCATCAAATGTGATGTGGCTTTTTCAGTATTCTAATCTGTATTTCTGCAATGTTCCATGAGGCTAAACTCTGAATATGATTCCTAGGGCTCATGTGATGCATAAAAATTACCCAGAGCATGATTGAGTGATGAAGGTAGGTGTCTAATTACATATGATAACAAAGTGGTGATGGTGACTATGGTTAGAAGTTTTGTACAATGTGTTGTCTCTGACACAATCCTGTTGCAGTTTTTGGGTGGTCCTCCTCATGTTCACAAACAGCATCCTCCTCTTCTTCCTCTTCAGGCATTTGTGGGTCTAGTTCATAGAGGGGAATGTTCCTTCTTACACAAATGTTGTGCAGGATGGCACAGGTCAGAATGATCTTGCAGACCATTTCAGGTGAATAGAGGAGGCTGCCTCCGATGATGTTGAGGCACCGGAATCTGTACTTCAGCATGCCAAAGGTCCTCTCTACCATGGTGCGTTTCCTCTGATGTGCCTCATTATAGGCACGCTCCGATGCTGTGCTGAGGTTGGCAAATGGGGTCATGATCTATGGCTGGATCCCATAACCCTGGTCAGCTTAAAGAGAAAATGATTGTAAATATTTGGATGTTGGTTGCACCTTGATTATCACTTTGCATGGCAGTTGTTATCTTGTGTCATCTGTGACTCATCTGTGTTTGTGTTATTGTGTGGGATCCTAGACTTCTAGGATGTTCTTTCTGCATTGGGTTGTTTAATTATCAAAACTGGTGTTTTGCTGATTGACTTGATATCAGCAGTATATTTGTAAACTTGCACACAATTGATTCCACTGTGGTGGTAACATGGTTGCACTCTATGGCCTGCACATCCCATCCAATTTAACATATGCAATAGCATGTGAAAAACAACAGTGAGGCCCTTTGATTTGGCTAGGTGACAATGTACAACACATCTCCATAAGTTGGCAACACTGAAGTGTTCACAATTGACAATGCACAAATATCCCATGTGTTACAAGTTCTATGCAAACCTATTTTTGTGCCCACACCGAGTTGGCTCATATGCAAACGTGTACCTACACTACTGAACCTGGTCCAGATAAGCTGGCTAACTTGGTTGTGGGGGTGAAGGTTTAAGTGTCAGAAGGTCCATGTGCCTGTACATCTGTTATGTATATGTGTAATTGTCTCATTCCGTATGTGTAGCAGTGTGCACTTTGCATTGTCGTCACATCAATATGTGTTCATAGCACAGTCCACTTCCTTATTGCTAGTGGGCAATGTCAGCCCAGGAGCGATGCAAGATGTTGGTACTGACTCAGTGATTCCATGTCACCTTTATTAGAGTCAGCATCATCTTGCTATGTGTCTCATGGTGTTTGACCTGCAGCAAAACACATTACACACCCCTTACACAGTACGTATTGCTTGGAAGGGTATGTGATTGAGTGTTATTGATGTGATATTGGAAGGTTCATCTTCCAAGTTGTACTGCTAGTTAAGGCCATGTCATTGTCACTATGTGGTTTTAAATTGGTCCCTTGTGGCTCTGGAGTGGCATCTGTTGTTATTTGCATCTGTCATTTGTCCATAGGTATGTATCCCATTGGGTCAGGATATCAAACATGACTACCAGTGTCACAACCTCAGTGTCTTCCTGGCCACGTGTCAATGTAGTGGTGTATGTGTTGTGTGTCCTATAGAGTTGCTGTGCGGTGTGTATCTAACTAGGTTTCTGTACTTACCAACAAGTAGGCCATTTCCATATCGTCCATCCTGGAAGTGTTGATTGATGGTCGTGTTGCGGAAGATGAATGAATCATATACACTCCCAGGATACTTTGCCATGATGTTGGTGATCAATCCCCGGTGATCCACAATGGCCTGCACATTAATGGAGTGTGTGTGCTTCCTGTTGCGGGATAGATGCTCGTTTGCAACAGGTGGCACAATCTGTACATGTGTGCAGTCAATGGCACCAAGCACGTGTGGGAAGCCATTGATTTGATAGAAGCCCTGTTTGATCTCCTGCTGCTTCTGCTGTGTGTTGGGGAAGCTGATGTGGCGGGTTGTGAGGGAGATGATGGCATCCAGTACCATGGGGAGGAAGGCAGAGAATGAGAGCTGTGAGATCCCAGCAACCAGGGCATCAGTGGTTTGAAAATAGCCACTTGCCAAAATGTGGAGGACAGATAGCAGCTTGGTCTCTGGTGGAATGATGTGGGGTGTCTGCAAGCTGGGTGCCAACTGTGGCTCAATGTGCCGCAGCAGCTGCTGTATGCCTTGCCAGTTTAGTCTGTACCTCTGGATGATGCCATGTTCCCAGAGGCCCTGAAGGGTTGTCCTGGTCCGGAATATCCTCTCCTGCCTTTGGCGATGCCTTTGGGGTCCCTGTTGGTGTGGTGAAAGCTGCTGCTGTTGCTCCTGGGCTCTGCGTCTTCATGCATGCTGGATAAATAGCACCTCCATGTCTTCCTTTTGGAGCTCTGATATTGCTTCTGTGGGTTTTCCTTAAGTAATTGTGTGTTTGCCCCATTTTAACACCTGCCCTGACCCAGGCGTTAATTTTTTACGCAAATCGGGATGTGCACCATTTTCTGACTCTGACTCCCAGCCGTGCAGCATTTTTGCACGGTTGGATAAATATGGCACATGGGTGTTTAAGTCATTTTTTGGATGGGAACGCCTACCTTGCATGTCATTAACGCAAGGCGGTTTCACTCATCCAGAAAATGACGCACACTGAGATATTTTGAAGTTAGCGGGGTCTAGAATCAAAGTATAAATATGGTCTTAGTTTGGCTCTGAATTTGCGTCAAACAAAATGACGCAAATCCGGCGCAAACAGAGTATAAATATGGGCCCTGGTGTCACAATGTGTGCTGCAGTCCATGAGGAACACTAAACGTACAGGCCATGGTTACCCTTGGTACCACATGCTAGGGATTTATAACTCACTGAACTTGTGCCAATTGTGGGTAGACCAATTAGACATACACCTTGTAAGGGTCAAACCACTGGCACTGAAACCTGTTTGGCAAGACTCATTACACTTTCAGACTTGAAAAACCAGCAGCATCAGTCAAAAAGTTAGGGGGTGCTGATGTAAAAAGATGCACTTTATTACAATCAGGGACTATTTCACAATGTTTGATGTGAGATATCAAGACCTACAGTTTAGAGGAAAGCACCTGATTGGAACATGTTGACAGCAAGGAGAAACAAGCATTTGCAATGCAATGGGTCTTGTGTTTGCTCGAGTAAGAGCTATTAGCGGAGCAAATTCTTTTCTTGTCACATAAATTTAAAATTAAAAGTAAAACAGTTGACATAAGCGAGCCGATTCTAAGCACCACAGCCGCCATGAGCATGAGCACGAAGGAGAAGGAAAAGAAGTTCGCTTGCGGTCAAACGTATTGGCAAATGTGCAATTATCCATAACAGGGTCGATGGCCAAGGCGGTAACAAAACTGCCCCAAGGAAGGACAAATGTAAAGCATTTACCGATGATAACAAAGGATTTTGTAAAGGCAAGGCCATGAACGAGTGATTGAGATGGGGTGCAATGGGTGGGGTTAAAAGCCCAAAGATTGATTACAATACATCAGATCGCTTGCATGCTCGACCTAAAAAGGTAATTTGCATGACTAGCAGAGCAAATTATACTTTCCTGGAGAAGAGGCAATAAATAACTCCTGTGCTTTAGGTGCTTTGGTTCAAAGAAAAGTAGATGCAACATTTTTTCAAGACCATTGATTACTCAACTTTCGTTCCCCATTGCCAAGTGATACACTTCGAGTGAGAATTGAGTTTATAATTTCTAGAAATAAAATCCAGCTTTATTTTTAAGAGAAAGGGATGAAATCCACTCACTAAGTCAGTTGCTTCTGACGCTTAAGATGATAAATAGAGGAAAACAATTTCTTACTAATTGATGTATTTAAGCCTGGAGGAAAACAGTTTCAGAGATGAGAACTTCCTCATTCTATGTTTGTTAACTAAAGCAGGTTTGGATTAGGGGCTCCTGGCAGACCTTCCACCATATATATCTGCAAGAGTAAATGGAATGAAGATATTAGCTAGCAAGCTTACTGGGACTCATCTTAAGCAAATTATAAGCCTGCAACTGAATGGTCTATCAGCTCAGTGTACACAGAAAGTGTATTCCCATAATCCCTCTTTTAGATCTCCTTACAGCCTTAGGGTGGTCACCCCCAACTTTTTGCCTGCCTCCCTCCACTTTTTTGACACTTTTTTTGCTGGTGTTAGGATTATGCGTACTTTACCACTGCTAACCAGTGCTAAAGTGCATATGCTATCTCCCTTAAAATATGGTAATATTGGTTCATCCCCAATTGGCATATTTGATTTACTTATATATCCCTAGTAAAGTGCACTACATGTGCCCAGGGCCTGTAAATTAAATGCTACTGGTGGGCCTGCAGCACTGATTGTGCCACACACATAAGTAGCCCCTTAACCATGTCTCAGGCCTGCCATTGCAAGGCCTGTGTGTGCAGTTTCACTGCCACTTCAACTTGGCATTTAAAAGTCCTTGCCAATCCTTAAAATCCCCTTTTGCTACATATAGGTCACCCCTAAGGTACGCCCGAGGTAACCCATAGGGTAGGGTGCTGTGTAAGTAAAAGGCAGGACATATACCTTTGTGTTTTATATGTCCTGGTAGTGGAAAACTCCTAAGTTTGTTTTCCACTTCTGTGAGGCCTGCTCCTTTCATAGGCTAACATTAGGGCTGCCCTCATATACGGTATGAGTGGTAGATTCTAATCAGAAAGTGGTAGACAGGTCATATTTAGTATGGCCAGACTGGTAATACAAAATCCTGCTGACTGGTGAGCTTGGATTGTATCTTACTATTTTAGAGATGCCACTTTTAGAAAGTGAGCATTTCTCTGCACTTAAATTCCATCTGTGCCTTGCAGCCTGTCTCCAATCCACGTCTGGGCTGGGCTGGTTGACAGCTCCCTTGTGCATTTCACCCAGACAACCACAAACACAGGATGCTCAGTCACACTTGCACACATCTGCATACTGAATGAGTCTTCCTGGGCTGAAAGGGTGGAGGGGCTTGACACTTACACTTCAAAGGCTAGTGGCCTGCCCCCACACAAAGGACTGCCACACCCCCTACTGGGACCCTGGCAGGCAGACCTGTACTGAAAGGGGACCTTGTGCTCTTCAAAACCACTCTTTGAAATCTCCCCCACTTCAAAGGCACTTTTGCGTATATAAACTGGGTCCCTGACCCAGACACTCTGAACCAGATCCTGCAACCTGCCAAGAGGAGCTGCCTAGCTGCCCAAAGGACTCACCTGAACTGTTTTGCTATGAAGGACTGCAGCCTTGCTATTGCCCTGCTGCCTTTCTGGCCTGTGGCTCTGCTGAGAAGTGCTCTCCAAGGGCTTTGATTGAGCTTTCCTCCTGTTTCCTGAAGTCTCAGGTCCAAAAAGACTTCTTCTCTTCAAAGGAACTGCATGTGTGATGAAAATCGATGCTCAGCCTACCGGATCGACGCATAGCCTGCCGGAATCGACGCACAACCTGCCAAGCAGTGAAAGAATCGCACATTGCTGCTCCGGAATGATGCAGCCCTGCTCCCTGAGTGGAGATTGACACAGCACCAGTGTTGCAACTGGAACTTTGACACACAGCCCACCGGACGGACACACCGCTGAGCAGGAATGACGCAGACTGACTTCCTGCGTAAGGAATTGACACAGCGCCTGCCGTGCGACAGAAACTCCGACGCATCGCCCACTGGACCGACGTAGCACCTGTGACTTCATTCAGCATGCCCGGGATTTCCACGCATCGTCCCTGGGCATCAAAAGACCCTGCATCACAAAGAGGGTTGAAGCCTGCGCGTCGGAATTCAATGCAAAGCCCTTGCCATGTGCAAAAGAATCGATGCATCGTCTGTGTGCACTCGTTAATCCGGCACACAGGGCATCTCCTCCTCTGCGGTCTCAGGGCATGTAATTTTGCTGCATACCAAGTACTTTGTGCACACAAGAGACATTTGTTGCATTTTAAAGACTTAAGACTCTCCTTTTCATTGCAAAAGTGAAATTTAAACTTGTACTTACCAAATCTTGATTGTTTTGACCTTAATTCATTCAGATAAATATCTTGTATTTTTCTAAACGTGTGTGGTGTATTTTTGTGGTGTTTTCACTGTGTTATTGCATGATTTATTGCACAAATACTTTACACAATGCCTTCTAAGTTAAGTCTGATTGCTCAGTGCCAAGCTACCAGAGGGTGGGCACAGGATAATTGGGATTTTGTATGACTTACCCTGACTAGGATTGGGGTCCCTACTTGGACAAGGGTGTACACCTCAGCCAACTAGAGACCCCATTTCTAACACTCTCTCTCCTTTTTTAAGGGGTGGAGGTTACAGTCTAGGTGTAGCCTTCCATCACACTGACCTCTACTTCATCAAGAAGCATGGGCAAAAGGTCTGGCTTTAATGTGGAGCACTCAGACAAGAACACGTCTCACACTGCACCCAAACAGGTATACTCGCACATGACTCTCATCCTTCACTTATATAAATACACTCAGCCCCAACAATCACATACACTCACTCTGGACTTTTATGGTTACACTGCTCATCCTGCACTCATGTGGTCACATTTTACACTTGCACACTGCTCACCCGGTACTTGCACAAGCATGTTGCCACCCTGCACTCATACAAGCACAACTCTCATCCTTCTCTCTGCACTTAGGCCCTCCTGCAGTCATGCCCGATAGTGTGAATTCGAAGCATACATTCCAACTCCCCCATTTAGGAGAGCCCCATGATTTTATTTTCACCAAAAAAATAATATTTTCCAGGAAACCCAATCCTAAAAAATCTTTCAATTAAAATCAAGTCAGTGAATGGTTATAAGCGATAGGCATAAGTAAGAATAACTACACTACTATAGCCAGAAAATGCCCCTAATAAGGGTGAGGAGGACCAGTAATGACTGGTATAAAATAATTAATTAAAAAGGTGAGAAGGGAGAAACCTACCAAAAGACAGCAATGCCTATCACTTCTGGCCACCTGCAATCCCAAAGTCTCGTTGCACATTACAATTGTAAAAGTGCTACAGAGCCAGAAAAACATACAGAATGGTTTGATCAACACATTCAAAGTGCACATTGATTGCCCAGTGCCTTATGAAATGCAATAACGCAATCCCATGTGCCAGCTACCCGTTTCTGACATGGCAACCTCATATAAATGGACTTTTAAGACTGTATTCAATGAGAATACAATCTAAATGTAAAACAATTTCAAATAGCAACACACAACAATGCAAAAACCGTCAATGAATTTCATCATTTATGTCTGGGGGGTGTTGTTCTTGTGACTATGTAATTGATTTAGAAAGAAAGGATACATTTGTCCTACTCCTTGCTTTCTGGTTTGAACAAAGTTGTGTGAACCTTGTCAAAATGCCCCCGTTCCCTTATCTCCCCAAACCGTCAACTATTTTGAAACAGGCAGGACCCATAAAGTTCTATATAAAATTCTAGTGCATAAACCTTTCCAATGGCACAAAAATTACACTGTATTACTTGGCCCCCTTATGTGGGGGATTGGTGCATTGCACAGTTCGTAACAACCCTGCGCTTCAGAGCCAGACAGCAATCTCCCTGCAGCTGCTCCAGATGTTTTCCCTCCTTGTCTGCCTCTAACAGCCCAGTGTGCGCAGTTCAACAGCTACAAGACAACCCCTTCCCCAGCTACTTATGTGGGGCTACTATCTGCCAATGGTCCTTCTACAATCACAACTGGTGAGCCCTTGCCCACAGCTGTAGATTGATATCAGTGGTACAAGGGCCAGGCGATTTTGAGCATGTTTGAAGAGTCCTGGGAAAGGGTGCATACTAAAAAGCAAAACAACGGGTCTATGTTGTCACTCGCAGCTATCACAGCAGCATTTGGCACACCAACTATTCTATGAAAAACTGCAAACATAAACGAGTTAGAGCTATTAGTATTGTAAACTCCTAACGGGACTTTTATTGCCACATAAACTGAAAAAGAAAAGTAACACAATTTCACATAAGGGAGCCGATTTAAAGCTCCACGCCATGAGAGTGAAGGAGGCCAATAAGAACAAAAAAACGGTCAGTTTTTGCCTTTGCTTAGTAATAAAAAAAGAACAAGAGCAATTGCGCTGTGTAAGACCTTAAATTTGCGAAGGAACGCTAGGATAAACAACAGAATTAAACTGGTAGTCATGAAAAGTGCTAGATTACTGCTCAGCGAGATCCTGCTGCCTAGGAAATAAAAAGAAAAAGTAGTCCAGAAACCATACAGAAAACATGGAGCCTCGTATGTTTTCAGTAGTTGGCCAGTGCTCTCAAGGAGGGCTAAACACCAGAAAAGGCATGAGTATGCATGCCTTTCACTAATGAAATCAAGTGAATTTTAAACGGCAAGCCCACGAACCAAAGAAAGTGATGGGCGGGACATGGGTGCGGCTAAAAGCCCACAGAGAGATTACAACAGGGGCCAGAGCGCTTGTGCACTCAACCCTAGAAAGGTCCTTTAGTACTCTGAGGTTTACCACTGCTAGATGTAGACTCCATTGCTGAATCATGAGTCACTAGGCAGATGAGGGCTCTCTGTCCTATGTGAGTAGATGACTGTATGGTAGTTCCATAAGAGGTTCTACTGTTTGTCCGGGAGGGTTGCAATTTGTGTATGTTTATGCCTATTTACAGAGATCTCCTTTTGCTTCCTCTTTAATGTGCTAGCTAACTGTGGTGTATTGTACCTTGTTTGTATGTGTGAAAACAACTGTGTGATGGTCCTACTGCCACTGTTGCCTGTCCTTTAGTTAATCTTTGGATAAGGAAGGTTGCACTGTTTCTGACCATATTGTAACATTGTTGTGCATGAAACTCAGAATCAAACTTTCACTACTTTCAAGAAAAAATGATTCACATTGCCAGAACTTGCTTCATTGCATAATGTGAATGAAAGGACAAACGTAAATAGACTTTATAAAATTTAAAAACATTTTAACCAACAGCTGGGTGTTGAGCTCATAATGACAGTGTGAGATTAAAAAACTGCAAACACCACAATCGAACTTGCTGTTTTCTGAAAAGCCAGGCATAGCTGAAAATATCTTATGCATCAGTGGAATTGGTGAAATACGAAATAAAATATAATTCCAGAGTTTGTCTTTATTTTCTCATAGTCAATCAAGGGTCTGACAGCTCTGGGGGGGATAGGGCACAAACCCAATTTCAAATACAGACTTCAGCATCTCACAGCAATGAGTATTTGCAATAACAAAGCAGATTCGCTTCAATATGTCTTAAGAAACCCAAAGCAAGGGAAAACAGTGTGCAGACAACCCACTGCCTGAAGCCATACTCGTGCTTGAAGTTTTGAATTAGGTAGAGGCCTGTAACACCACCATGGTGCGCCCCGCCATGAACAGAAGCAGCACTTGCTATCTAAAACGCGAGGACCACCATGGATAGAAAGGAGGCATCCTTGGTGGCGATTTACAATCTGAATGGCAGGCCGGCCTGTGGAGTGCTGCAGCTCCTCTGTGAAGCCCGTTCGTTAAAGGCTCATCCCTGTAATAGGATTAACTCCCTCCCCACCCTCCATAATCCACATTAGCACAGCGGCCCAGGAGCAGAAGTACACGCTCCTCCCGGCAAGTCTTTCTGCTCTGATTTATGACACGAGCCGCAGAGGCCAGAGACACAGCAGAGGCAGCTCGTGCAGCACTGGCCGCGTTCAGCCGCAGTGGGAAGATAACACTGGATGAGTGGCCTGCACAGTCCAGCCGCCGGCAGACTGACTCACGAGGCCTACGAAAACATCGTGCAATTATTATTATTTTATTTTTATTTGTTGTGATGCGTAGCATGTTCTTCGGTCTGCTGGGTGTGAGGCGGAAACCTAGTCTGGAACGCTTCTTGTAAATCTTTGCATTTACTTTTTTATGAAATACAAATCTGCGGCCAAATGCTACAGCAGGGAAGCGCATTTGATAGGAGTACTTATTATTAATCTTATATAGGGCGAACACACTAGAACATTGTACAACCAGGGTTAATATTTATAACCTGCCAAACATATTTATGGATGAATTTGGCTCGATGTTGATAGAGCGTTCCGTCCTAATAAATTACCTGTATCTGGACGCTCTTGGGTCGATGAATCTTTTGACCAAGTGGGGCTCTCTTCACCCGAGATTAGTCAATTTAATCAAATCAATAATCAATAACGAACATAAGCAATGCCCTGTTCATCATAACACTTCACAATTAATCCAGAAAACATTTCGGCGAACCATGACCTTTCGGTCATGAATAACCACACCAGTTCATTCAAAGTTAATGAATTTATTTCCCTATATTAACAAAGCTAGCACAATATAAATGTGTCTCAACACCAAATGATATATGTAAATGAACATTAATAGCTGTCCATAATGGCGAAAAAGATGCAATCTATGCAGCATTTGAATAACAATGCATTCGATAATAGCAACACAAACCACTAAAACTATAATCTGTAATGGGCTAATTGCATACATTAGTCAGCATAACAAGGTCTCAAATTGCATTGTGCAACAAATGAATCCTCATCTAACCTCAAATTAGCATCTGCATGTGGGATTTCATGCAAAAACAATTTAGCAACATTGATTTGGAAAACTCCTAACTAGGGCTCTTATCAAAAATCAGCAGTTGGTTACCTAAAAAGAAACACAATGCAATTGTACATTTTCCTTTCATATTTACCAAATTCAATCAGCATTCAAGGAAGTCTTCGTCTCACAGGTACCGGTTTCGATCAGCATGGGACGGGGGCAAAGGGGGCAGGGTGGACGGGGCAATTGCCTCACAGCGGCAAGATAAAAGGACAAAACTACTACTTTATGCAAAGGGGCAAATCAAAGTTAAAGTCTCTAGAGCGAGAATTACTTAAAGTCTCTTTCTCTCGATTAGAGAAAGCATCAAAGTCTCATTCAAAATGGCGTCGAACATCAATTGGCATCGTAGAAGATGGCAAAATGACGAGGTCGGCAAGATGGGCCATAATGGCTGCAATGGGCAATAATGTCCGTTTTTTTCTTGTGCACCAGGTTTAAATAAACAACAGTTCAAATCCAGTAGGGTCTTCCATTGGAGGGTTCATAGGTTGGCTTCAAATTGTCCAATCAAAAACAACAATTCACAAGCTTCTACCTAGGCATACATTATCCTTGGAGTCGGGAACGTAAGTTGCAACATATTTTACCAATTAACTCACTTTCAGAGCTTTCATTGTCTGCACCTGCAGATTGACCTTGGAGCAAAGAAGAAGATGCCAGGCTGGCACGAAACCTTAAAGATAAGCATGTGAACCGATCTCACTGGAAAAGTACAGCTTCAAGCAAGAATACACGTTTTATTAGCACATTAGAAAAACACGAGCATCTAAACCGTGAGACAAGGCAACTAGGCCGAAGCCTCCACTAAAGTTATGCTAAGTTAAAACATTTCAAACAAGCAAATCATGGCACACGTTTACGGTTATGTCAGATTAGTAAAATTCTAATACATCACGTTATATAAAGCACGCTTATAAATGTTGGCGAACTACTCTGAGGGCACATTTGTCCCCGTACAATCTTTATTAGTTCGGTTAAAGTCACACTTGATTATTGCGGCACTACGTTTATGCGCTAATAAATGTAAAACCTTCGTTTCTGCGTCATCAATGTTTATCTGTCAATAATTCTTAGCAGGCGTAAAACTGTTCACTAGTGTGTAACTGCACGAATGAAGGTGTGGTTTTCTGTGACAGCCTGTGAGCACCCACAGACTCTTGACTTTGTAGACACTCATTAAATCCTATCGAACTCTTTACCACTTTGAATGGTCAGAGATTTGCTCCAGCAAGAGGCTGAAGTAAATCCCCTTCCCAAACTTCATGAGGTGTAGGGAGTGTTTCCCCACTAAAATACCATGGGGCAGATTTATGAAAAGTGGAGCTGCACAATTTGCAGCACCACATTTCTAGCGCCCACCCTAACGCCACCATGTGTGCGTTGTATCTAAGATACCATGCACCATGGCCCTAGTTCGGAGCTTTGCAGGATTACCGTAAAAAATGTTGGCGCTAATCCTGCACAGTCAATTGAGGCCTATTGTAAACAATGGAGCAATGAAATCTCTTAGATTTATTTGTGCCACTTTTTCGCCCCCCCCCCCATAATGGGGGAACGCCCCCTTTGTATACATTATGCCTGGAGCAAGCATAATGTAGCGCAAAGGGTTACAAAGTGGCGCAATGCATGTATTGCGCCACTTTGTTTATTTGGTGCTGCGATTTTGGCCTTGTTGGGCCACATTAGCATAAAAAAAAATGATGTTAATGTGGCGCAAGGAGCCGCCAGGAGCTCTTAAATCTGCCCCCATGTTTCCCTATGAAGGAAAATATAGAAATTGCAAAAGGGGTGGGGGCCGTTTTCATCGTGGAATTGTACTCTGTGTATAGTTTGCATTGGGGAAATAGAAGCTCCCTAAACGTGGCATGATATTCCAGGTAGTGCACCTTTGAACCTATGTAGGAGGCTGGCCTGGCTTATAGTGGGTATGTGATGGTACTTACACTTTGTGCCAGGTCCAGTTATCCCTTATTAGTAGATTAGTAGTGTTCTAGCAGCTTAGGCTGGTGGAGGTAGCTATAGCAGAGAAGCTTAGGCTGAACTAGGAGACATGCAAAGCTCCTACTATACCACTTATATCATATAGCACTATATCATAAGAATCACAACACTCAGAGTTACTAAAAATAAAGGTACTTTATTTTAGTGACAATGTGCCAAAAATATCTCAGAGGATATACTCCCTTAGGAGGTAAGTAAAATACACAAAATATACACACAAACCAAAATCAGGTAAGTAAACAGTTAGAAAAGTAGTGCAAACACTGTAGAATACAATAGGAAGCAATAGGCCTAGGGGCAACGCAAACCATATACTAAGAAAGTGGAATGCAAACCACTTAGGGACCCCAGGCCTAGTGTAGTGTTTAGAGGGTCGCTGGGAGTGTAAGAAAACACTAATATACCCCTCCCAAAGATCCTGAAAAGTAGGAGTAAGTTACCCTACTTCCCCAGAAGCACACTAAAGTCCTGGTAGGGAATTCTGCAAAGACAACTGATTGCAAAGCACTGAAGACGGATTCCTGGACCTGAGGACCTGTAAAGGAAGGGGACCAAGTCCAAGAGTCACAAAGTGTCCGGGGGGGGGGGGGGTCAGGAGCCCACTAAACCCCAGATGAAGGTGCAAAATGGCTGCCTCCAGGTGGAAGAAGCTGAAGATTCTGCAACAACGGAAGATGCCAGGAACTTCTCCTTTGCACAGAAGATCTCCCACGGCGTGCTAGAAGATGCAGAGCTGTTTCCATGTAGAAAGACCGCAAAAAAGCCTTGCTAGCTGCCAAGGTCTTGATTTAGGAAAATGGGTGCTGCCCAGGCCCAGGAAGGACCAGGAGGTCACCCCTTGGAGGAAGAGACAGAGGGGGCACTCAGCAGCACAGAGAGCCCACGCAGAAGCAGAAGCAGGCAGCACCTGCAGAAGCACTTGAACAAGCGTTCAAGAAATCTGATCACGGCGGTCATCTCAACACTACAAAGGAGGGTCCCACGAAGTCGGTGGTCAACTCAGCGAGCTGAGCAATGCAAGACGGAGTGCTGAGGACCTGGGCTATGCTGTGCGCAAAGGATTCCTTGCAAAAGTGCACAGAAGCCTTAGCAGCTGCAGTTCACGCAGTACACAGGACTACTGTCTGGAGGGGGGGAGGCAAGAACTTACCTCCACCAAATTTGGACAGAAGGATCACTGGCTTGTCGAGGTCACTTGGATCCAGCTCCTGTGTTCCAGGGACCACGCTCGTCGAGATGAGAGGGGACCCAGAGGACCGGTGAAGCAGAAGTTTGGTGCCTGCGTTAGCAGGGGGAAGATTCCGTCGACCCACAGGAGATTTCTTCTTGGCTTCCAGTGCAGGGTGAAGGCAGACAGCCCTCAGAGCATACACCACCAGGAAACAGTTGAGAAAGCCGGCAGGGTTAGGCGCTACAATGTTGCTGGTAGTTGTCTTGCTACGTTGTTGCGGTTTTGCAGACGTCTTGGAGCAGTCAGCAGTCGATCCTTGGCAGAAGTCGAAGAGAGAGATGCAGAGGAACTCTGGTGAGCTCTTGCATTCATTATCTGATGTGAAACCCACAGGAGAGACCCTAAATAGCCCTCAGAGGAGAATTGGCCACCTAACCAGGTAAGCACCTATCAGGAGGGGTCTCTGACGTCACCTGCTGGCACTGGCCACTCAGAGGCCTCCATTGTGCCCTCACACCTCTGCATTCAAGATGGCAGAGGTCTGGGACACAGTGGAGGAGCTCTGGGCACCACCCCTGGGGTGGTGATGGACAGGGGAGGGGTCACTCCCCTTTCCTTTGTCCAGTTTTGTGCCAGAGCAGGGGCTGGGGGATCCCTGAACCGGTATAGACTGGCTTATGCAAGGAGGGCACCATCTGTGCCCTTCAAAGCATTTCCAGAGGCTGGGGGAGGCTACTACTCCCCAGCCCTTAACACCTATTTCCAAAGGGCTGCCTAGACCCCAGGAGGGCAGAAGCCTGTTTGTGGGTTGGCAGCAGCGATAGCTGCAGTGAAAACCCCAGAGAGCTAGTTTGGCAGTACCTGGGGTCCATGCTGGAGCCCCGGGGATGCATGGGATTGGCACCCCAAAACCATATTTGGCGTGGGGGGACAATTCCATGATCTTAGACATGTTACATGGCCATATTCGGAGTTACCATTGTGAAGCTACATATAGGTATTGACCTTGACCTATATGTAGTGCACGCGTGTAATGGTGTCCCTGCACTCACAAAGTCCAGGGTAATTGCCCTGAACAATGTGGGGGCACCTTGGCTAGTGCCAGAGTGCCCTCACACTTAGTACCTAACCTTAACTAGGTGAGGGTTAGACATATAGGTGACTTATAAGTTACTTAAGTGCAGTGTAAAATGGCTGTGTGTTATTTCACTCAGGCTGAAGTGGCAGTCCTGTGTAGGAGTTGTCTGAGCTCCCTATGGGTGGCAAAAGAAATGCTGCAGCCCATAGGGATCTCCTGGAACCCCAATACCCTGGGTACCTAGGTACCATATACTAGGGAATTATAAGGGTGTTCCAGTGTGCCAATCAGAATTGGTAAACATGGTCACTAGCCTGCACTGACAATTGTAAAAGCAGAGAGAGCATAAGCACTGAGGTTCTTGTTAGCAGACCCTCAGTGACACAGTTAGGCACCACACAGGGAAAACATTTAGGCCACAAACTATGACCAGTGAGACAGGCAAAAACAAACTGACACACAAGTAAAAATGGGGGTAACATGCCTGCAAGATGGTACTTTCCTACAACCTGGAACTGTTGCAGCTTTCCAAGGGTACAATTGTCAATGTTTGTGAATTCCAAAAAGTAGCAAACCTGTTAAAGTTTATATAGGTTTTAAGGGCATTAGAATTGGCATTGACAAGTCATGTACTTCACAAGTCCCTTCCTACCCATTAAATCTGGCAAGTATGATTTGTTTGTTGAAGTTTACCTCCGGGCAGCAGAAAACTCCAACTGCCTTATAATTGCGACCCCGAACAAACAAGTGTTTGCACAAGGACCACAATTTACCAGTCCACTTACAATGAGGAGCACAGTAGCACATTACCAACACATTTCTATGACCTAAGCCAACCACACAATTGAGCATAACAATGGAAAAATTAAAATATTACACCAGAGTGAGCTAGCACCTGAATATTACAATCACCCATTTGTATGGATGCATGTATGTGGACTTGTCCAGCACAGTCCTTGTGACAAGCAGCAGACCTCTATGCAATAATGAATGAGTGATCCACCTCAAGGAGTAGGGAAGCAATGGGGAATGTATATGCAAGGCAGAACACTGCAAGGAAAGAATAGAGAGAAGTGTTCCAGTGGATGTCAGCCTCCAGGGAAAAGAAGAGAAGGGGTCTCGGTTAGAGCATGATGTATGGCAGATAGGACTGAGAAGAGGGTGGAGTTGCAGCGTGGGGAGGGGAGAAATCTTTGCTCAACAGACTTTTCAGAAGCATCCACTAGAAAGGTGCTTCTGAAACATACTTATAGTTCAAAAGTACATCAGAGCTATAGATAGACTGGGAAATCCAAAATGCATGTCTTAAACAGCAATCCACCAAAGCATAACCACTCACAGTGCTTTGTACAAATAAACAAAAGGGAAAAGACCAGTGCTTAATTTGTAAAAGAATAAGTTCTGGAGACCAAAGTTTTGGTCAAGTTTTGGTCAAAAGCATGCAGCCGGCCCTATAGAATATCAGAGTGAAGAATACTAAGGATGCATAGACTTTATTCCACCAAATGTCTCTTTGATCTACCAACAGACACTCCCTGCATCTTTATCTCACCCTTTCAGCTTCTTTTAACTCTCTTCATTTGTCACGTTTTTTCATCTTTCTTAATCTATGTCTTCCTTCTTTTGGTTTTTTCTCTGTTTTGTGCTGAGTCCAAGCCCACTTAGAAAAAACAGGTGCCGGTGGCAGAAAAGGAGTGCTGTTGGGTGTAGGAAGCAGGTTGATGTGTGGTGAGTACCTATGGTGTTATCACCTTATATCATGTCAAGGTATCCCTATCAGTGAGGTTTAAGTAGTGTGTAGGAAGCCAGGGCTCTCTAAAGGTAGCAGTGAATGAGCAGCCAAGACTTATCTAGAAGACAAGCAAAACGTATGCAATGCCACTATAGTCACACAGCACTTACACACATGAAAGAACCACACAGTGTTACAAAAATAAGGGTACTTTATTATAGTAACACAATTACTAAAATACTGTAGAGGGAATATCCCAACAGGAGGTAAGTAAACACACTATTATGTACACATTAGCAATCAGTATTAGCAATAGACAATAATAAACCCATTGCAAATAGTGAGGGCCCGAGGGGAGGGCCAAACCATACACTAAAAAAGTGGAATGTGAAAGGCAGTCCCCACACCCAAGGAAGTGGAATCAGTAGAACGTAGCTGGAGGAACTAGTAACCCCAAGAGGTGAGGACCAGAGTGGTGAACAGGAGATCAGGGGTAAGTACTGGGTTTCTCAAATAAGCAGTGGATACAACACAATAGAAGTTTTATTCAGAGCAAAACTAGCTGGGAATGCTGAAACAAAAAACGCATAGACAGAAAAATAAGGCAGAACACAAATCAGAGAATGAGAGGTCTACTCACCTGCCACATGACTATGAAAGCACAACCTGTTACAGGATGGCATGTATCTCCGGATACTCACCTGAAATGTCTACAATTGTGTAGGCAATGCTGTCAACTTGCCCATGCAAAGACGGCATTGCATGGTATT
This sequence comes from Pleurodeles waltl, assembly GCF_031143425.1. Taxonomy (NCBI): domain Eukaryota; kingdom Metazoa; phylum Chordata; class Amphibia; order Caudata; family Salamandridae; genus Pleurodeles; species Pleurodeles waltl. The sequence continues at coordinate 1,725,017,837 of NC_090440.1, read as the reverse complement.
GACTCCTTTCACGCAGAGAGCATCAGGCTTTACAGAAACCTCAGAGAACTGCTTCTTTGCCTGGCATAGAAACGCATGCAAAACCACAGATGGGGAAGCAGGTGGAAAAGGGAGGCGTCAGCAAAAGCACTGCACTCTGGAAGTGAATGCAAAGGCATTCACACTTAAATGACAACCTCATCACACCCAAACTCACACCTGAAAAGAATTGCCTCACACCATGACTTTCAAAACCTCTGGGTGCTCTGTCTACTCTGTTAATATGACACTATGGGGGTGATTCTGACCTCGGCGGTAAAATGCCCTTACCGCCGGTCAGAAGACCGCCATAACACCGCCGCGGCCGCGGTCAACCGCCACGGTCATTCTGACCCACAACGGCCAAACCTCCAAAAATCCGTCCTCCACTGCAGCCCACCACATCGGCGGGCAGCGATAAACTGGAGATGACCAAACCTCCACCGTCACGCCAACAGAAATACGCCCATGCCATTACGACCCACGAATCCACACGGCGGTCATTCAAACGCGGTATTCCATTGGCGGTACACACCGCCGCGGTCAGAATACACACACATCACCAAAACACAGCCACATTGGACAATTTGAAATACAAACACCTGATACACATACACACACCACTCCCACACAATCAACCAACTATAAAACACACACCCACATCACCCACAAACCCCTGCGACCATAATTACTGAGAGAAGGAGAGAGAGACACAGCAGACAATCCATAGCAAGACACACTGAGGCACACTACACCATCACACACACCACATAGTAGCACAAAGCACCACTCACCAACACACTCCTCATCACATACACCACCCCACACCTCACCCACACCACCCCATGGCACCCCAAAGGCACCCACGCTTTTCGGACCAAGAACTCCGGGTCATGGTGGAGGAAATCCTAAGAGTGGAACCCCAGCTCTTCGGCTCGCAGGTGCAGCACACCAGTATAGCCAGGAAGGCGGAGCTATGGCAGCGGATCGTGGACAGGGTCAACGCGGTGGGACAGCATCCCAGGAATAGGGAGGACATCCGCAAAAGATGGAACGACCTACGGGGGAAGGTCCGATCGATGGTCTCCAGGCACAACATCGCGGTCCAGAAGACTGGCGGCGGACCACCACCCACCCCTCCCGAATTTACATCGTGGGAGCAAGAGGTCTTGACCATCCTGCATCCTCAGGGCCTCGCTGGAGTAGCCGGAGGAATGGACTCTGGTAAGTCCCATCTCAACTACTGTATCCCCCCCACCCCACCAGCATGCCAACCCACACCCCCACCCTCACCCCCAACCCCCCAGCACACATCCTCCCTGACAATGTCTCACCAGCACAACCCACCCATCCCAACACCAACTCCTGCATGCCAACACAAATCATGGGCACCCATCACCTAAGCATGACCACTGCACTAACCCCTCCCCCCCACTAAATACCCTCACAACACCTCCCTCCAGGGAATGCCTGCACTGGGGGACAAGGGCACCCACAACACGCATGCTATTGCACACACAGAAACAATAACCAAACTCTCTTACCCCATGCAGGACCCGAACGACAACACACCAGCCAGGTGGGTACAGAAGTGTCCATCCCACCACCGGAACAGGCCCACACTGAGGATAGCAGCTCTGTCGACAGTGAACCTGATGACCAGCCCGGACCATCTGGGACCTCTGGGCAGTCGGTTCCCCTCAGGCAGCCACAGGCCACACCAGACCCGACCCCCTCTGCCGACACCAGCACAGCTCCCACCCAGCGGGACCATGCCTCTGTCTCTAGGACAGCTCAACCAGCGGTGTGTCCGCCACTACAGGGCACCCAGGCTAACCCAACACCCCAACAACAACAGGGACCTGGGGGCAGTGGGAGCGGGCACACCGGCCAGGGGACAGAGGCCGGGGGAAACCGGGCAGCTCGGAGGGCTGCTGTGCGACAGGGGGGGGAGGAGAGGCCCAGGGAACCCACTCTCCAAGAGGCCCTCACCACCATCATGGAGGCATACCACCACTCCCAAGAAACGATGGCGACGGTACTGGCCAGGTTCACTGAGATCCAGGCACAGCAGGAAGAACGCTACATGGGGTTCAGGGAGGAGCTGAGAATCATCGGGACCGCAATGGGGACCATCGTCCTGGCCCTCCACAGGATAGAGGACGCGTTGCGGGACCATGGTGCACCACACAGGGCCCCTGTCACTAGGCCGGACCAGGAACAGCCTACCACCTCCGCCGGCGCTAGTGGACAGGAGGTCCCAACACCTCGACAGCCCCCCAGAACCCCACCTCCTGCTGAAGAACAACCACCCCGTAAGAGGAGCCTGAGACCAAAGAAAAAGACAGAGTAGGATGTCAAGACCCCCGCCAGCAGGACATACCCCCTGAACTCTTCCCATTGTCCCACATTGCCACCCTGTCCAACCATGAACTGCCTATGCTCCATCCTTCCACAGGCAAAAGAACAATGCACCTGTGAGACTGAGAACTGGACTCTGCCATGGATATTCCTCCACCCCCACCCATCACCCTTAGAATCACATGTACCGATATCTAGCACTGTGAATAAATCACATTTTGCACACAAATCTGTTTTGAGTCATGCTGTATTATTAACAAATGTATTACATATTACTGTTCAATTTCTGTTCTGTCAATTAGTCATGACAACATACCAATGTCAATACGCTGTATTTCATGGGCGAACCAAGCAGAAGTCAGGTACTGAGTCAGACAGCACTGAGAAGGGAAGGGAAAGGCAGAAATTACTGAAAAACATCTGTGGGGAACTACAGAAAGTACAGATGCAGGAGGCTAGAAGCAATTGGGAAATGGCGTGGGTGATTCTTACCTGGGTGTTACTGGAAATACTGTTGTATCACTCTATCCCTATTGTCTGTGTCGTCCTCTGAGTCTTCCTCCTCTTCACTCTCCACAGGCTCCACGGCTTCTACAACACCACCATCTGGACCATCCTCCTGCAGGAAAGGCACCTGGCGTCGCAAAGCCAGGTTGTGAAGCATACAGCACGCCACGCTGATATGGCACACCTTCTTTGGTGAGTACATTAGGGATCCACCTGTCATATGCAGGCACCTAAACCTGGCCTTCAGGAGGCCAAAGGTTCGCTCAATCACCCTCCTAGTACGCCCATGGGCCTCATTGTACCGTTCCTCTGCCCTTGTCCGGGGATTCCTTACTGGGGTCAGTAGCCACGGCAGGTTGGGGTAACCAGAGTCACCTATTAGCCACACACGTTGTCTCTGTAGCTGCTCCATCACATAGGGGATGCTGCTATTTCGCATCACATACGCGTCATGCACTGACCCTGGGAACTTGGCATTTACATGGGAGATGTACTGGTCAGCCAAACAGACCACCTGGACATTCATCGAATGATAATTTTTTCTGTTTCGGTACACCTGCTCATCGTCTTTTGGGGGTACCAAAGCCACATGGGTCCCATCAATGGCACCAATGATGTTGGGGATATGTCCAAGGGCATAGAAATCACCCTTCACTGTAGGCAAGTCACCCTCCTCGGGGAAAATGATGTAGCTCCGCATGAGTTTCATCAGGGCAGACAACACTCTGCTCAAAATCTTAGAAAACATAGGCTGAGACATTCCAGATGACATGGCCACTGTGGTCTGGAATGACCCACTGGCCAAAAAATGGAGGACTGACAAAACCTGCACCAGAGGGGGAATCCCTGTGGGTTGGCGGATGGGGGACATCAGGGCTGGCTCCAGCTGGGCACACAGTTCATGGATAGGGGCACGGTCAAGTCTGTATTGAAGTATTATATGGCGTTCTTCCATTGTCGACAGGTCCACCAGCGGTCGGTACACGCGAGGATTCCTCCTTCTCATCGCAAGTCCCAGCGGACGGTGCCTAGGAAGGACAACATGGAGCACAGAGTCAGCCAAACCACAGGTACGTACAGACAGCTTGCACAGTTAAAGAATGGCAATGGGTTGAAAGGCGTGTATGTGTGGCAATGCAAGGCCTAGGCCTGTGTGTCGCAGTCAAAATTAAGCCATGTGGGCCCTTGAAATGGCGGCTGCCTGACCTGTGAAGTGGGACAATGGGATGTGAGGTCAATGCGCTGGCGGGGCACACCGTGGCGGTAGGCGGTCGAAGACCGCGGCGCAAAGCCGCATTGGTTAACATTGAAGCCTATGGGTTTCAGGAGCCAATAACGAAGTGCGCCGGCGGTCGCGGTACGCACCGCCGCGGTACGCACCGCCGCGGACGTGACCGCCATTTTCTATCTGCTTAATCACTCGAGACCTGATCATCCACAGGAGAGGACCTATACTGCAAGTGCTGCTGTGACCTCGGTCTGGAAGATACAATGGCTGCTGCGACTGGGGAAAGGGCCCCTGCCTTCACGTCTGAAGAGTTGGACAAGCTCGTGGATGGGGTCCTCCCCCAGTATGCGCTACTCTACGGTCCTCCAGACCAACAAGTGAGTACACCGGGTGCTAATGGAATGTGCTATGCCTGTGTGGATTGGGGTGGATGTAAGTTGGTGGGGTGGGGGGCGAATGAGGAGTGCAACGCCCGACAGATGAGAGCATGTGCCATATGGCAAAGTGGGTGGGGGGGGGCCAATTACATCTAACATGCAGGTCATTGATGATTTCCTCCTTTCCACCCTGTACATGTCTAATAGGTCAGCGCCCATCAGAAGATCGAGATTTGGCGTGCCATCGCCAAGGAAGTCCGGACCTTGGGGGTCCACAACAGACGGGGCACCCACTGCCGCAAGAGGTGGGAGGACATCCGCTGCGGAACAAGGAAGACCGCAGAAACACTGCTGGGGATGGCCTCCCAACCTAGGAGGGGTGCCAGTCGCACCATGACCCCCCTGATGTCCCGGATCCTGGCGGTGGCCTACCCTGAATTGGATGGGCGCTTTAAGACATCACAGCAGACACAAGGGGGTGAGTATCAGCACATTCTCCTATCTTTCTGCGCAGTGGAGGCGTCTGGGTGGGGGAGGAGGGCTGTGGGTGACATTAGGCCAGGGCGCTTTCTGTAGTGTAGTCCTCTCCCTTAGGCATGGCCCTGTGCCCCCGGCCCCCACCTCGGTAGGGTGACAAGTACAGCCATTGAAGGTCCAGCATCTCCCATGTGCGCGTTTGACGTCTCTTGGCCTGTTGTCTTAGTCAGTAGTACTGAGTAGTGTACCCCGAATGCGCGGCTTAGTGCATTAGGCACCTGTGTCTGTCCTCTCCGCCAACGGTGTTGACATTGCATGCACTCAACCTGGTCTTCTTTTTTCTCCCCCCACCCTTTCTCTTCGTCTTCTTGTGCATGTGTGCATTAGCATCATCAGGCGGAGGAGATATGGCATCGGAGCACGAGGGAGCTGCAGGACACAAGGCCCCGGTGGGCCCAGGAACAGACACCGAGGGCACCAGTGATCCGGAGGGCGAGGGGAGCACCACGACGGGGACCGCTGGTGAGAGCAGCGAAAGCGACACGTCCTCGGATGGGAGCTCCCTAAGGGTGGCGGCAACATCCGTGCCCCCCGCCTCTACAGGTACAGCCGCCACCCAGCGCACGAGCCCCGCCCTCCCAGCAGCCCCTCAGTCTTCGCTCCGTGCCGGTTCGCCCAGGAAGGCGCGCGTCTCCTTCGCCCCAGGCACCTCAGCCCCTGCCCCTGTTGCCCCTGCTGCCCTCAGTGCGGAGCTCATTGACCTGGTAAGGACGCTCATTGTTGGGCAGACGACCCTTTTGAATGCCATCCAGGGTGTGCAAAGGGAGGTGCAACAGAGCAATGCGTACCTGGAGGGCATTCATTCGGGTCAGGCTGCCCATCAACGAGCGTTCACTGCTCTGGCCTCAGCACTGACGGCAGCCATTGTCCCTGTTTCCAGCCTCCCTCTTCTTACTGCCTCCAGCCTGTCTCTGTCTCCTGTTCCTCAGCCTATCCCATCCACACCATCAGACCAGCCTGCACACACCTCAACACCCAAGAGCAGCTCATCCAAACACAAGCACCACAGATCCCGCAAACACTCACCCGAGCAACACCCAGATGCAGACATGCCAACAGCCACTGCCACCCCTGTGTCCCCCTCCTCCTCGTCTCCCTCCTCCCTCCCTGTGACGTCTACACTCACACCTGCATGCACCCCAAAATCAGCCAGTGCTTCCATCACCACCTCACCCTCCAGTACAGTCCACACTCGTGCAGTCACCACCCCCACTGCCATGTACACGTCCCCTGTGTCCTCTCCCACTGTGTCTGTCACCCCCTCTTCCAAGACACACAAACGCAGGCAGCCACCCACCCAACAGCCATCCACCTCACGACAGCCTACAGCACCAGCACCTTCACCCAATGACAGCACACCTGACTCTCCTACAACCACCTCCTCTACCTCCACTTCCATCTCCACTTCTCCTACCCTTTACCTTGGCCCTAAAAAACTTTTCCTGGCTAACCTTAACCTCTTTCCCCCCGATGAGCTCCCCCATCCATCTTCAAAGAGTCCCAAGAGCACCGCAGCCACCACCAGCCCATCTTCGGGTGTCACTGTTGTGCCTGGGTTCTGGAGCCCACCCTTTGCCAGCAGTGACACATCGATCAGCAGCAAGGACACGTCCAGCCCCCCCCCCGGCAAGAGGACCCGCAAAAACAAGGACCGCCGTGCGAGGACCGACAGGGCTGCCCCCAAGGAGCAATGTGCGGCCACTTCACCACCCACACCATCTAGGGGAGGCAAGGGCCCGAGAGCCCCATCAAAGGAGCGGAAGGGCAGCAGGAGGGCGGAGAAGGTGGACCCCACATGCCACATCCCAGCTGGGAAGGAGGACACTAAGGAGGCCAGGAGTCCGTCCCCGAAGGGTCCAGAAACGTCACGGTCCGAGGGCGACTGAGCAGGGAGTCGAGGCCAGGTCTGGCTCCCTTGACCTGCTGGATGAGCACCGCTGAACAGGGCCCCGCCGTGGAGATAGGCACCGCTGAACAGGGCCCGCGGTGCAGAAGAGCACCGCTGAACAGGGCCCCGCCGTGGAGATAGGCACCGCTGAACAGGGCCCGCGGTGCAGAAGAGCACCGCTGAACAGGGCCCCGCCGTGGAGATAGGCACCGCTGAACAGGGTCCGCGGTGCAGAAGAGCACCGCTGAACAGGGCCCGCGGTGCAGAAGAGCACCGCTGAACAGGGCCCCGCCGTCTCAAGCACCGCTCCGCTGGGCACCGCCGTCTCAAGCACCGCTCCGCTGGGCCCCGCCGTCTCAAGCACCGCTCCGCTGGGCACCGCCGTCTCAAGCACCGCTCCGCTGGGCACCGCCGTCTCAAGCACCGCTCCGCTGGGCCCCGCCGTCTCAAGCACCGCTCCGCTGGGCCCTTCTTCTCAAGCACCGCTCCGCTGGGCCCCGCCGTCTCAAGCACCGCTCCGCTGGGCCCCGCCGTCTCAAGCACCGCTCCGCTGGGCCCTTCTTCTCAAGCACCGCTCCGCTGGGCCCTTCTTCTCAAGCACCGCTCCGCTGGGCCCTTCTTCTCAAGCACCGCTCCGCTGGGCCCTTCCTCTCAAGCACCGCTCCGCTGGGCCCCGCCGTCTCAAGCACCGCTCCGCTGGGCCCTTCTTCTCAAGCACCGCTCCGCTGGGCCCTTCCTCTCAAGCACCGCTCCGCTGGGCCCCGCCGTCTCAAGCACCGCTCCGCTGGGCCCCGCCGTCTCAAGCACCGCTCCGCTGGGCCCTTCTTCTCAAGCACCGCTCCGCTGGGCCCTTCTTCTCAAGCACCGCTCCGCTGGGCCCTTCTTCTCAAGCACCGCTCCGCTGGGCCCTTCCTCTCAAGCACCGCTCCGCTGGGCCCCGCCGTCTCAAGCACCGCTCCGCTGGGCCCTTCTTCTCAAGCACCGCTCCGCTGGGCCCTTCTTCTCAAGCACCGCTCCGCTGGGCACCGCCGTCTCAAGCACCGCTCCGCTGGGCCCCGCCGTCTCAAGCACCGCTCCGCTGGGCCCCGCCGTCTCAAGCACCGCTCCGCTGGGCCCTTCTTCTCAAGCACCGCTCCGCTGGGCCCCGCCGTCTCAAGCACCGCTCCGCTGGGCCCCGCCGTCTCAAGCACCGCTCCGCTGGGCCCTTCTTCTCAAGCACCGCTCCGCTGGGCCCTTCCTCTCAAGCACCGCTCCGCTGGGCCCCGCCGTCTCAAGCACCGCTCCGCTGGGCCCTTCTTCTCAAGCACCGCTCCGCTGGGCCCTTCTTCTCAAGCACCGCTCCGCTGGGCCCTTCTTCTCAAGCACCGCTCCGCTGGGCCCTTCCTCTCAAGCACCGCTCCGCTGGGCCCCGCCGTCTCAAGCACCGCTCTGCTGGGCCCTTCTTCTCAAGCACCGCTCCGCTGGGCCCTTCTTCTCACGCACCTCTCCGCTGGGCACCGCCGTCTCAAGCACCGCTCCGCTGGGCCCCGCCGTCTCAAGCACCGCTCCGCTGGGCCCCGCCGTCTCAAGCACCGCTCCGCTGGCCCCTTCTTCTCAAGCACCGCTCCGCTGGGCCCCGCCGTCTCAAGCACCGCTCCGCTGGGCCCCGCCGTCTCAAGCACCGCTCCGCTGGGCCCTTCTTCTCAAGCACCGCTCCACTGGGCCCTTCCTCTCAAGCACCGCTCCGCTGGGCCCCGCCGTCTCAAGCACCGCTCCGCTGGGCCCTTCTTCTCAAGCACCGCTCCGCTGGGCCCTTCTTCTCAAGCACCGCTCCGCTGGGCCCTTCTTCTCAAGCACCGCTCCGCTGGGCCCTTCTTCTCAAGCACCGCTCCGCTGGGCCCTTCCTCTCAAGCACCGCTCCGCTGGGCCCTTCTTCTCAAGCACCGCTCCGCTGGGCCCTTCCTCTCAAGCACCGCTGAACAGGGCACCGCCGTCTCAAGCACTGCTCCGCTGGGCACCTCCGTCTCAAGCACCGCTCCGCTGGGCCCTTCTTCTCAAGCACCGCTCCGCTGGGCCCTTCCTCTCAAGCACCGCTCCGCTGGGCCCCGCCGTCTCAAGCACCGCTCCGCTGGGCCCTTCTTCTCAAGCACCGCTCCGCTGGGCCCTTCCTCTCAAGCACCGCTCCGCTGGGCCCCGCCGTCTCAAGCACCGCTCCGCTGGGCCCTTCTTCTCAAGCACCGCTCCGCTGGGCCCTTCTTCTCAAGCACCGCTCCGCTGGGCCCTTCTTCTCAAGCACCGCTCCGCTGGGCCCTTCCTCTCAAGCACCGCTCCGCTGGGCCCTTCTTCTCAAGCACCGCTCTGCTGGGCCCTTCCTCTCAAGCACCGCTGAACAGGGCACCGCCGTCTCAAGCACCGTTTATGGTTCACTGTGCCCACCATGCCTCCTCCTTGACCAGTGGAGACTGTCATCCACCTGATGGACTGTGGCTTTGCACTCCCCAGGATGGTCCAGTGGGCAGCCCACCCACTGTAGAGACATTGAGAGACTGTGGCTTTGCACTCCCCAGGATGGTCCAGTGGGCAGCCCACCCACTGTAGAGACATTGAGAGACTGTGGCTTTGCACTCCCCAGGATGGTCCAGTGGGCAGCCCACCCACTGTAGAGACATTGAGAGACTGTGGCTTTGCACTCCCCAGGATGGTCCAGTGGGCATGGTGGCTCCTCGTGGATCTGGTGTCGTGGACTCATGTGGCTGTGGTGCCCCCCCCTTCCCTTCCCCCTGAGGTGCCTGTAGTTTTTACATCTGATGCCCCTGCAGTGTTCTCTCCAAAGGACTCAGGTCTCCTGTGTGGGCTTTGCCCTTGTTTCTCAAGACTTTGGCCCACGGACATGCTGAATTCGTAGGATGTGCAGGACTTGTTACTTCAGTTATACACTGATGTGTATGTCATTAGTTTTGTTGTGGATATCTTTCATGGTTGTACGCTAATTTTCTTGAGCTTTTTGGTACATAAATATTTATTCCAACTATGATTATGTCCTAGCATTTTTCAGGGGTGTTTGGGTGGTGTCACTGTGACTTGGTGCTCTGCATTGGTGAGTACATAGTTGGGGGGGGTCGCATATGTGTGTGCCCGTAACCTTTTGTCCTCCCCCTCCCGTGTGTCGTAGGTGCAGTACTCACCGTTGTCGTCTGCGCCGGACTTCGTACTCGTGGTAGATGAGAAGGTAGACGAGAGCAGGTAGGATGTTTAATTCGGGTTCCATGCTGTCCTCCTTCCTCCTGGAGTGCGTAGTGGTGAGCGTTTTCCCGTCCGTAGTCTGTTTCCGCCGTGTTTTTATCGGCGGTGCTCCCGCCCCGGAAAAGGTGGCGGATTGGTGAGTTGGAATAGTGTGGGCGGTACATTGTCTGCCGCCTGGCTGTTGGAGGTGACCGCCGCGCTGTTTGTTTGTACCGCCGTGGCGGTCGGAGTGTTAAGGTGGCTGTCTGTGTTGGCGGTTCCCGCCAGGCTCAGAATCCCATTTTTTTAACCGCCAGCCTGTTGGCGGGTTGGCCGCCGCTTTAACACCGACCGCCAGGGTTAGAATCACCCCCTATGTCCTTACAAGTCGGAACTTGAAACACAAGCGGCACCTCATAAATTCCTGCCTCCAAGAGGGTATGGTAAGTTATTTATGGACTAATGTTCTATGTGACAGACCATGAGCTCTTCCCTAAGACACAATAAAACTTCTACCACATCACTGGTGTCGGCCTGATTTCTGGGGCCATCAATGCATTCACCACTTTGTCTACCTCAACTGACAAGTATAGATAAATCTCAATATACTGTAGACCAGTGAGACTAACCTATGATTTGCTGCACCTTCTATGCGCTTCCATGGTTCATGTCACAGTGACACCAGGTTGAACATCCATAGAATCTTCAAACGAGAGAGAAGACAGGTATAGTGCATCTTCTTTTGCTAGTGAGTAGATACACACAGCACACTGTACCGCTACTAGATATTTCCCCCACTCACTTGCTCCATAACCATAGCTTGACCCCCCACCCCTGCCCCTAAAAACTAAAGTACACTGACATACTGCACCCACCCTAAGCCCTAAATCCACCCGCCACCAAAAACTACCCACCTACCCTGCCCCATCCCAACTTAGCTCACTTCCCCCTCTCCTGATCCTTCCTCCTCTTCTATCCTCCTTCCCTTTCCCTTCCTTAAACCTTCCCCCACCCCTTTAAAAATAAATTACCCCTTTCCTCACCCTAAATCCTAAATAAAAAAATACCCAAACTCGTCCAACCCCACCCCGCCCGAAAATAAAAAAACTACCCCCACCCTAATCCCTTAAAAAAACATATCCAAACTGCCACCCACCCACCCAAATCCCTTAACGCACCCTTGGTCCAGCCCCATTACCTCACTGTGTCCTCTGCGTCCTCTCCTGACAACCCATGTTTTTTTCTGAGCCTTAACCTTGCATATGCATAGTTCAGCACATGTGTGGTTAAGGCACAGGAAAAGCCATGTGGTTACGCTTGCATGGTAAACATCTGGGTCCCTAGGGATACATTGTTAAGGACATTTCCAGACTAAGATATGTATAACGACACCCTACCACAAACCAGCAACCAAAACAAAGGAGGTGCAACAGGTCACATACCCAGACATTGCGTCTGCCCTATTCTACTTTTCCCTTTTTTTGCAATTCACAAGCCTTTCCTGAAATCCACCTGGAATCCCTGCACGAGACTCAGGTTTCCAGACACACTTATGGGAATACTATATGACCTTTTAAAAGGACTTGAATTCCCCTAATGCGAAATATTCCATTGTGAAGAAGTCCGCTCACGGGGAATGAAGCCCACTCTATAAATGCACTATTTATTCACCAAAGTGAAAGTTCTTCCTTTAAACTGCCAGCAAAGATGTGACTGATCCATTCTAATTCCCCCTCTGGAAGGAGAGTTAACCCTGTTCTTGGTTGAAGCCATCTCTGACCATCTCCTGGGTGGGCAGGGTCAGAAAGGAGCTTGGAAATGCACACAAAGTACATGTTTGTGGGCTCTGCCAAATTTCCAAGGCAAACTACACCTTGAAATCCTCCTTTCCCACTGTGAGAGAAATTTACATGTATATTGTGGCACACTCTTGGTAGAGAAATCCACCCTCATAAAAAAACATTCATGCCTGCTAGGAATACTTTGTTAATTCCTACTAGGTACAGAAAAGGTAAATCATGTCATGAACATACATTTATTACTGGATTTATATAAGTGAATGAGCCTCATTATGCGGCACCCCTTGAGCAATCATGGTACTTAAAAACAGATTCGTATTGTATCATCAGGGCACTTACAGGCGTCAAGTTGAACCACTGAAGGCACGGAAGACGGACCTTCTGTAAGTCTTCCTCATGCTACACAGCATAGCCTTCAAGACAGAATACCAAATACTGGATGAGGAACACCCACATGCCCTACAACTGCAATAAATAATTCAAGTAGTGATAAGGTACCAACGCAACAATAGTATACCTTACCAGGTTTCAGGCATAAGAGTTTGTCATTAGCCCAGTGACATAAGCAGAGGTAAAGACTAAACTGGGAACTATAGACATGCACAGGAGTTTAGAGAGCACTGGGAACCTTCAGGAGTCTCCAGGCTAAGACTGCTGGATGTATGCCTATGTCCACACTTCCTCCAAGTACCCTCAGTAATGGCCAGTTGGAGAGGGTGGAAAGGGCAATGTAGTGGGCAAAGGATTGCTCTAACATACAGGCAGAAGCACAGTGGTACATGCATGGGGGAAGATGTGATGCTTCAAGCCTCTATGTTTGGCACAAATGAAGCACAATTATCAGGAATAACATACAACCACAGTGGTGCTCACCAGTACAAAATTAGAAAGGAACATGGCACTGCTACTGATACAAAAACTACTTCTGCTGCCCTTACTATCTTAAGCAACTGGTAGAATATATTTTGTATGTGGCTGCATTACATTTGAAGGAAATTCATAGTTATGTGCACAAAATTGGTGGGGGACAATTTTGTGGGAAGGCCTGTAGGATAATAATATTGGAGACTGTGTTTGCTTCATGTTATCTCTGCAAACTCAGCCAGCAGCTCCATCTCTGCCCTCACTCCTCCCTCTCAGACCTTACTACAGCAGCTTGGCATTAACTGTTTTCAAACTGCATCCGTAGATACATGCCAAGGGCATCCCCCACTATGCTCCCTCCCACCCAACCAGGTAAATGATGCTGAACATCCCTGCTTAGCCTCTGCATCTAGGGGATCCAGTCCCAACCTTCAGATCAGTGGTGGTGGGTTAAGGGTCTCTTTCTGTAGCATCTTTCCTATTTGAGTCTGTTAGGCTGTGTAAACTGCCAAGGGCCTGCCATTCTGCTTCTTGGTGGTAGGGCTACACCTATGAACTTTGCTGAATCCCTTCACTAGTTTAAATAATTTACTTGACTGATCATATTCCTTCCACAACACTACCGTTGGAAGGGCAAGATGTCCACAGTGTTGTTTCCTAGGGGTCCCAGGATTGCCTCCATGTAGCTCCTACCCCTGCTACCTATATCCAGTGTGTGTTTAGGAGTCCTCATTCGCCCTTCCTCCTCCTTCATTCTAGTTTGACCCTATAGCCCACTTATTCTAGCAGGCTGTAGCCAACAGACCATTACTTCAGGCTAACTGTAAGCACCATATCCCTTTGGGCTGCTTCTATGTCACACCTGAGGTAAAGCATGGCAAGCAAAATTTGGCCAATCCCCTGCTGCTCTTCAAAGGCAGACAAGACTGAGATCAGCCTGACATTGCTATTTTCCATAACAAAAGGGAGAGTGTTGCTGTACAAGCTGGGTGGTCACAACCACCATGGTTAGTAACTTGTCTCCTTTTAAAAAGTGACATTGTGGGTGAGGCCACACACCCAAGTGGAATCTTGGTCTCCGCTGCCTTCAACCAGTGCATGCCTGCAGACTGCGCTACTTTGTTCTGGGTGAGACTCTAAGGAGCATTTATCATGGCTACATTCTCCACTATGTGGGTATGCTCACTGCTGGACTCTTTAGATCCAATTCATGCCATGTGCTGCTCCTCTGTCAACCCTGGGTAGATCAAATTGTCCTATGTAGTCCCTAATCAGTCTTTACTATGGCTGTGTTTCTCCTGTGCATGACTGATGGTGTTTCCACTCTGGTTGTAGGCTATCGGGTGTGTAGCTCTTCAGTTACTCCAGTGGATTAGAACATTTGCCTTGAGTACCTGTATCGATTGCAAGCCTTGGACTGGTCTCTGTTGATCTGTTGATTCCATAAGGTATCTACCACAATATTATTTTTCACAAATAGATCCACAGACTTCTCAGAGATAAACTTTGAAAATGACAAACAGAGAAAAAATGATCAGGATCGGACAGGTGATCAAATACCACATTCATTCACCAACAATTATTTTTAAAACTTAAAAAAAAAGTAGATGCAAACAAAGGGTGCTGTTTCCATGCCCAGTTTCAATCTGTCAATCAATCTGTCATTAGCTTTTGAAACTTAATATGTGAGCTAAGATAGAGAAAACACATTTTGGGACCTCACTGATAAGTATGCTCTTCCTGGAGAAAACTTCACAGACTTTAAAATATCAAACAAAAACTGGTTTAGAATTTTTTTTGGGACTGTTTTGTGCAGACTTGTTAAAAAAGTCATACTTGCCAACAAATCAAAAAAATACATAATCATTTAATATGAGATTTAGCAGCAACTACAGAGACCCAATTGCTGCTCCTGTAATCTGTATAAACTTGACATAGACAAGGTATATAGATAGAGGCAGAGACCCCAGAATGATGTTAAAATAGCAGTCACACAACAATAATATGGCAATGTTTTAGAAATCAATAAGACTTTAATTTGTGTCAGAAAACAGTACGCCTGTCTCTATAAACCAGGATACTTTCTTTTTGTATGCTTGCTCTTTAGCATTAGTATAACTATTAAAGTACTTGGGCCCAGATTTACAAAAATCTGGTGCGCATCAGTACTGATGCACCAGATTTCTTCCACCTCCCCACCACCACCTAACGACACCATGGGTGCACCATATTTACAATACGGCACGCGTTAGGCAAATAGCTGCAACATTTTTGAAGCTGTTGGGGAGCTTTGCTCCACTAGCATAAAAAATATGCACGCTAGTGGAGCAAAGTGCAAGGAGGCCTATTGATTTCAATGGGTGCGTCCTTTTAACTCAATCTTTGGAACAGGTGTTAAAAATGACACCAAAAATGTACAACTGAACATTTTAAAACTTACTGTAAATGTCAAGGAATTTGAAATTGGAGGCTAAAAATTATATTAGTATCCTCAGATTGATTTGCAGTAGCAGTGTACGTGCATCAGACAACATATAGTAAGGAGGATGTGTGGCTTCAATTAAACTTAAAAAAGCTCCAACCTTCCTATTAAAATTATTTTTTACATTTGTTTTATTTATATTTATTTGCAAATTAAACAAAATATGTTATCATTTGTGGATGTGTTTGATAAACGCTTGTTTCTATATTTTTTGTGTATTCTTATGTAGTTTGAATCATCAACAATGTTTATGTATGGATCCCCTGCTTCTATTAATGACTCACTTTGGGGGGGGGGGGCGGATTCCATTAATGATTCAGTGGGGGTCCCTGTGTTCCAGTAATGATAAAGTAGGGGTCCACCAAAGTCAAAAGGTTGAGAACCACTTGCTTAAGATGTCAAACATGACAGGAGGTACATCACTTTTTCAGCCTTCTGTGCATCATCAGACTCTCCCATTATTCGACACCATGAACCATCAAACGTCACACAGCCCTGTATCCCACACAGTGGCGTAACAAAAAATGATGCCACCTGCAGAATGTGATGAGAGTTGCTGAGTCTCCCATATCTCACACACATTCATTGGCCTTGGGTTAAATGGGGCCCCCCTGAAGGTTGAGGCCCCCCTAAAGAGTAGAGGTCGACCCTATGCCCCATGGGGAGCATGACCTGTGTTATGCCCCTGATTCCACAACTGTATATCATCCAGTGCTCTGGACATTGCCCAGTGCTTTGCTGATACACATCTTCCTGTGCCTTCCAGTTGTAAAATGTTTGTGCGATTGTTGATCTTTTTGCATGGATGCCTCGTTTTTTCTCTATCTGTGTGCATGGGTGCCTGCTTGTTTGTCTTTTGGACTTTGTGAAAATGGGTATTCCGTGGATTTATTGGTTTTGTGCATACATACTCATATTTTATGTGTGCCTGAGTGTGTGCACAGCACAAAAGCCAAACTTATTTCCTTTGTAAATGCTTGTTTTAGGTAATGTGCCTCATTCTGTGTGGACGGAGATATATGTGGGGGAATCATTAAAAATATAAAACAGCATGATGTAACTTGTGATGCTAATGAGGGCAGAACATTACAGTACATTTTGAGAGCCAATTAATTCTGCTGGAATCAACAAAGAGCAGTCAAACAGAGACTGAAAGACCTTTAGGGAGACTTTTCATGTGACCCAAAGCCTAGACCTGCTCATGGGGCCTAAACTGATGCCCATAGAATGCCTGCCTACCTATTGAGTGATGGCATTCTGGAGATCTAAGAATCATTATTATAAGTTAGTAGAAGTAGTAGAAGTAGTGCAGGTGTCCTGAGCATATGAGAGACAGTAGAATAATTAGGGAGAAGGAGAGCCTTCTTGATAGAAGGACCCTTGCAGGTATCCCAAGGTGGTATTGTTTGTATGAAGACTTAAGTGATCTTTTTTATCTCATGAAAACCATGATAAGATTAATTGTCTGTGTAATGCAATGTAATCCTTTAGCAGATCTTGTTCCATGGGGGAGTAGGGATTAAATAATGTGAAGTTATTCTACTAAATCTGATCTGGGGAAACATCTGTGAGTAGAAGCAATGTTTTTGTTCTTGTCTATAGTTTACTCACAAACCTAGCTTTCAGTGTTGTGATTCTGGAGGTACATTTACTGGAGGAAAGCTTTCCTAAAGAAATGTCGAAGAAGACTTTATTCGGTATGAAATAATTCAACCCTTAACTTACATAAACAACAATAAATAACCATAGTATCAATAAAACAATAAAATCACAATAATCATCATTTAAAAACAAATCAAACGTCATTTTCAAGAATAATAATCTAAAACGTCCCTTTAAAAAACTCTAGGTTATTACGCCAAGTAATGGCTCCCCTCAAAAACAATCCCAAACCCCTCCATACCAATGCATCTGAGGCCATTTGCAACCACATAAAAGCAGGGTGAAATTGCACAAATCCCTTTGGCCTCAGCAGGGGTAATAAAAAACGTCTTCTGAAAGGTGCATAAAAACAATGTACAATGGGACAAGGTCTGCAGGGACACCCCGTCACAGGGACACGGTCTGATAGATTTTTCACCATACTGACCTAACGGAAAGCAGAGATTATTTCTAATGACCCCCAAAGAAATGTATCCATGAACCTGTTTCTTCAAATGTTTCCCAAAGAACAGCCTTTCCAAGCTTCCAAAGCCTTCCTGGCAAATGCTCTTTACATCACACAAATTTACTACATTCTCTGTTTTTTCAGGATCTTATAAGCTTGTTGCTTCCTGTTGTGATTGACCGCACACAACACTGATAAAGGCACTAAAACACTTTAATTACACAGCCAGATAAAATGTGATTCTTCCCCTCGCCAGTCACAAAATAACTGACACGGAGAGAACCATACAGTACTAAAATTCTGAAGGAACTATGATAAAGAAATATTCCAAATGTTAAAGGCAAACAAGTGCACACATAAAAAGGATAAACATTACAACAGAAGAGCATTAACTAATTACTACACATCTTCCCCCTTTCTACCCTAACAATTAAAACACAAGAAGAAAAACATAGTAGATGGTCAAAACAAATGAATAACTAAAGATTCAAGAAATCTTTTCATAATCCTTTAAATACAGAGGAGTTCTATGGCTCCTGGAAATGTGTGCTTCTCTCACCCCCTGGTAAGTACGGTATCACATATGAGTTCACCTACATCCCCTCCACCGTTCTCACCATCTCTCCTTGCTTCCACTCCTGTATCACTCACCAACTCTGCATCATTCATCATCATGTAACTGTTGAGTCCCTCACTTGCATGTTCCCCGTTCACATCAACATTTCCCCCTCATCGGTAAAAGGCCACTTTATGATCATTCAATTTGTTGCCATTCTCCAACACAATATATTCATCGCAAGCACTCTTCACCTTAAACGGACTCCAAACTTTGGATAGCCCTCCACTCACTGTTCCATGTTTTATATTCCCCAGTCCCCTTATTTCAAGACTCCTTTGGTTTCCCTTCTTCCTTCATCCATACTCTTTGCACAGTCAGCCACACTGGAGTCAACTTTGTGCCCGGCTTCCTCCCTCTCATTTTCTCAAAGGGAGAAACATTGGTTACACTATTTTTTGTCATGCGATGAACCCAAACCATGACATTCACAATCATTTCAACAGCTCTTCCACTTTTATTGGCCATTATTACGGCATCCTTTACCAAGCGGTTGACTCTGTCCACCATTTCATTTGCTTAGGGACTGTACAATGCTGGATTATGGTGTTTAATTCCACAATCTTTTATTTCATGCAAAGTGACTTGTATCCATTATCCATTATTACTACATGAGGAAGCCCCTCCTCTAAGAACACATTTTTTAGCATTTTGATAGTACAACTTGTAGTCACTTCAGGCACAAACTTGACAATTACACATCTGGAATGTACGTCAACCATCACCATTGAATTTCTCATTCCTACTTTCATGCCCTGCATAGGTTCAATAACATCAAGCACACCGTGCTCCAAGGTATTCCAGGATCTCCATTATGGCCCCACACTGTCTGGATGCCTATCTTCAACTTTTGTTCATATTCTTTACATAAATCCCATTTTTCCACCTACAACATTATCATGTTGTCTATACCTGGCCACCAAACATTTTCCCTCACTCTCTTTGTCATGGTCTGCCCCAAATGACCCTTGTGGGCAACACTGACAATCGTTCCCTTACGTTCTTCAAGTGGCAAAATGTTGTCATTTCTCATAATAATTCTTATGTCTCTTAGTCAGTTCATCTACAACCCCCACAAATGGTCCCAAGGATGGAGCATCTGCGCTCTCACTCCGTCCTCCTCTAACCACCATTTGAACACCCCCTTAAAGAACCAGATCATCTTCCATATATTTATGACACTCTCCTTCTGAAACAGACTCTACACACATTCTTCATCATATAGCCATGCCACAGCCCCTTCTTCTTCTTTGGCTAGGATCTTCTGACCATTCATTCCCCCCCAATCTAGGGACAAACATATAAGACAATCTGCTTGTAGATTCTTCCAGCCAGGAATATGTTCAACACTGAAGTGAAATTCTTGAAGTCGGGAAGTTAGTCTTGCCAGCCTGGCAGACCCTTTACCTGGTACTCCAGGACTCAACACCTTGGCAAGAGGTTTGTGGCCTGTAGGAAAACAAACTCCAATGCCCCAGAAAAAGTCATGAAATGTTCTACAGACCCAGCAGCAGCCAAAGCCTCATGCTTTATCACAGAATAGTTTCTCTCACTTTCAGTTAAGGAGCATGAAGTGAAAGCCATGGCCTTGTCTCTCTTGCCACACAATTGGGAGGGAACGGCTCCCACTCTACAAGCATGTGCATCCACAGTCAATATCGTTTTGTGCTGAGTATCAAAAGGCACCAAAAGCCTGCTTTACATAAATCTTCCTTCACAACATCAAACACTTTCTTTTGGACATCCTCCAACTTAAATGCACAGCCCTTATGCAAAAGCATCCTTAATCTCTCAGTCTTCTCTGCAAGTTACAGACAAATTTAGAATAATACTCTATGAGACCCATTAAAGATCGTAGTTGATCCTTATCACAGGGAACAGGAGCATATCTAATAGCTTTCAGCGGATCTCCCTTGGATTTAAACCCCTTTCCTGAGATTGCAAGACCCAGATAGTCAATTTCTTCAACTAAAAATCTACATTTGTCTCTCCTCAAGGTGAGCCCTGCTTCCTTTAATTTGCTCAAAACTGACCTTAAGATTTGGTCATGATCCTGTACTGAATCCCCAAACACCAGGATGTTGTCCTGAAAATACATCACATTCTGTGTCCCTTTGAAAACCTCTGACATTATCCTCTGGAACACTCTTGCAGCCAAGATCAACCCAAACGGCATCCTTGGGAAGCAGGACATGCCCTCCATCATAATAAATGATGTAAGGCTCCTGGACTCTTTATTTAATCGTATTTGCTGGTAAGCATTTTTCAGGTCTAATTTTCAAAAATACCTACCACCCTTGAGTAACAACAGGAGCTCATTGATATTAGGAAAAGGAAATGTGTCTGTCACAACATTGTGGTTCAAGAGACGAAGATGCACACAGAATTGGAGCCTACCATCACTTTTTATTGTTATGGCCACTGGGGAAATCCACACAGAGGCCTCCATTGGTTCTATGCTCCCTTCCTTTATCATGTTAGCATTTGTTCACTTCTGCTCTTACAATTACCAGCACTTTCCTCACCTTATGTTTTACAGAAAAGGTGCCTTCCTGCAAAACTATTCTGCTCACATATCCTTTCAATTCCCCCAACTTTTCATTGAAAAACCTCTTTCATTTCACTCAGGAATTCTTCTACACTCAACTCATCCACCACCAACACTTTGTCAGCAGCATGAGGATAAACTACAATATGCAAGTCATATTGATACACCCATCCCAATATGGGTGGTTCATCTTAAGCCATGTAGATTTTCCCTTCAACCCATTGTGATTTGAATTTGATCAATGATACATAGTATCCCAACACATCTATGCTCTCTCCTTGATACCCTCTCAGATTTATGTCTCTAGGCAATAGAGTAATCTGCGGCAACTCCTTCCTCCACATCGTCGTCAGTACAATGGTATACAGTGAGTCGGACTGAAGTTAGAAAAGGCGCTTTTGGTCTGACTTTTCTTTCCCTTTCATCTACTTCTGAATGCACTATCCATACTCAATGTTCACTTCTCTCCTCCCATGATGAATCTTCTGTGACTGCCACTACTGATTTATTATGCACATTCAAGCATGATGCCCTCTGCAACCACATTTTCTGCATTCCTTGTTCATTGCAAAACATGACTTTGAGTCGCTCATGTGTACTGAACTTTCACATCTTGAAAATACTTTTTTTTGGTTCCTTTTTGAGACTTGTACTGCCTGCTGATCGCTCCCACATTTTCTTGAGACTCGTCTTTTCTCCCGACAGCAGCAACTTCACCATCAGTGTTCATGCCATCCTTTTTACTTATTTCTCTCATACACTATTCAGGCTATTTCACAATTTTTGCCATGCTGGGAGAATCTTTCAGGGATGTATTTTTTGACAACCATAAGCATTTTTGGGTTTTTTACTCCTGCATTGAATAATTACTTGGTCCCAAATCATTTGATCTGTCATCTGACCTAACTTGCATTTATCTGACAGTACACGTAATCCCAAGACAAAGTCCTTCAGTGATTCTCCTGGTTTCTGAGACCTGGAATAAAATTTATAAGGCAACATCACAATGTTCTCTTCTTTAGCAAATCTCTTTTCTAAGCACTCTTTGGCATTTCCCAGTACCTAAGTTAAGCATTTAAATATATGGTGTGTTTCTTTTCCTATGATACCTTATAACAGGGCTTTTTTCTATGAGAGGTATATTCTTGTCCTAATGCTGTTAAATAATTTTCAAAATGATCTATTTGTTCTTCCAACTGGAAAGATGGTTAGCCATGATGCCCTAAAAATGGTGGAGAAATTGAAGATGTAGCCATTGGAATAAACCAAGAAATTACGATTTAATAAGAGGAAGGTATGCCCAATTACCTAAACTGAGTTACAACTGAACACACATGAATGAAAACGCTCAAATGCTCGAGCCATGAAATACATTGTAGAGTTTGCTAAGTGCTGAAATCTTACTCACCGTCTCCCTTAGATGTAATTATTTATTTCTTCTGATGTGGCTCCTAGCTCACTCAGAGCAATCTGCTGTATCCTTACGTGTAAGACACAGCACGCGTAGTGGTGCCGCTTGTGATCCAATGCGGTCATCGAAGCTGGATCACTTCTCAATCCAGTGGTGCTGGCCAGGGGGGCCCTGCACTGCCCATGCAAGGTGCATGGGCAGTGCAGGGATCCCCCCCTGGGGCCCCCTGCACCCATTCTCTGCCAGCATTTTCATGGTGGTGGTAATGCCATGAAACTGCTGGCAGAGAAGGGGGTCGTAATCCCCAGGGCAGCACTGCTTACAGAGCTGCCCTGGCGGATTAGGACACCCACCATCTCCAGACCGCTGGCATTTCCTGGCAGAGCTGCTGGTTTCCTGGCAGCCCGACCTCAAGGGTTGTAATGTGGCGGTAGGAAGGACGCATTGGAGGCGGTCTGACTTCCATTCGCGAGTCTGGCGGTTTAGTGACCACCAGACTCGTAATGAGTCGTAATGAGGCCCTTTGCCTTGTTTGGGGAGTGCTCCTTTCAGACTTCTCCTCTTTTCTCTCTGCTTATCTCTCAGCTGGTTCCTTTCTTCTTCTCCTTGAATGATTTATTTTTACAGCTGTCATCTGTGACCTGTACCATAGATTCTCCATCTCTATTCATATCTTAGCACCACCCCATCCCCATCCCTGAACCCTAGTACCACTGCCTCACCTATAGCCAAGTATTTATACTTTTCGGAAACGCTATAAAAAAAGCTAGGACCTCTATCCGACATATACTGTAGTATTTCTATGCCTACCCTAGTAGGTCAATCTCTACCTAAACTCGTATTACTATACCACTAATTATACATTAGTCTTCAATCCTTACATGTACCTTAACAGCTTGATCCTTGATTATAGTAGGGTCCCTTTACCATTGCTATTGTGTGTGGCACTGTTATTTGTGTGCTATATGCAATATATGTAAGAATGCATGTAAATATAGCAGCACTTAATATTAGAGAACACATGTAATAGATGTAGGCGTAGAAATGCAGAAGGTAACACTAATGAGTTTATGTGATAGCCATATTTTCATTTTAAGAACTCCAGTTTTCTGACACATTCAAATTAACAAGACGGATAATGAAAACTTTCTATTTCTGTGGTGTATCCATTGTAACTGTAGCTTTGTCCTGGAAGAAAGAAGGAAAAAAGTCTCACCTTCCATAGCTTTGATATGATTTTGCCAAGGTGCACAAATTGCTCATTTGCACTCTGCATGACATCATAAGTGGTAAAGGTTTATAAGGTACAAATGCAGAAGCATGGTAAGACCCATGGTTAGACCCTGTTGCTGAGGAAAGATGCCAAAAATGCTGGTACTGATTAGACTAACAGAATAGGTATGCATAATGAAATATGAGCACGACTAGCTATCATTCGCCCTGATCTGTATATTATCTGATCAGTTTTTTACAATAATTCTAATAATTATGATACACATAGATAAATAATGCAAAATAAATAAACATTCTATAGTGACATATCAATCACTGTGTGTGCGTACTGATTTGGGATGCAAGGGGGGCTCCATTTAACACTATTGGAAGATAAAAGATCCTCTGACACGTTTCTCTGACTCCTAACCCTTGTCATCTCATAGTCAATAGAGGAGGAGGGAAAGACACCTGTTAGTTCTTCTTTTCTACAAAAAGGGTGATGTTCTTTTGGGGCTAAACATATCTATCAGGTGAGACTACAATGGTGATGGTGTGAGCATGATAGTACCCTTGTAAATGTATGCCTACCTATACCTTAGTTTTCCAACCTCCGGCAATAAACTGGTGTTTTTCTCTAGCTGTACTCTAGTCACTTTACTTCTACCTCTATTACTTCAAGCCTTGTCTATGTCCTAGTACCTTCACCTATACCCTAGTACATCTATCCCTTACTATCCCCTAGTATGTCTTCACCTACACATACCATAGTACCTCCACCACTACCCTTCCTACACCCTTGTAACTGAGGTCATTGGAATGGCATGCTCAATTCTGCTTTTTCTAAAAAAACATGAGGTAGAGCTATTTTTGAAGGAAGAGGATGGCTGCACATTTGCTACTTGCAAAGGAAGCTGTAAACAATGTAGTCTTCCTTTCTGAGGGTGGAGCAATGAGAATCTCAACCCATAGACTGCAGTGTGCTACTAAATCTTGTTCTGTATTAAGTGTGAGCAAGGTGTTTGAAGTTAACATGATGTAAAGAAGAAGCTATAGAAGACTTTCATACATTCCTTTTTTAATGTACTTCCGTATAGTGATCAGTGAGTTGCTTCTTTGGAAGTAATCCAGAGCATCTTCACTGTACTGTGTTCCTTGACTGTATGCTTGTATGAATTTGTCCTGTGGATCATTTGACATTTGAGTTGTCTTCTATTACTGCTCTAATACTGTCATGTTATCTAGAAGGGCACTTCCAGAGTATCCCTTAACCCTTTCATTGCTAGGATGTTTGTGCACATCAATGACAGAGTTATTTGAAAGTGGCACTGGGTAATCTAAACAAGGGACTCTTTGGGTTTTATTTGGACCTCTTCAACCCATATGGGTTTTCTTCAGCACATCCATGGCTATCTATTGGAGCATATCACTCATCACTATTTATTGCTGTCTAAACATATAATGAAAAATGTGAAGATATTTTCATTTTTAACACAGTTGTGCAATATTTTGTTGCATTTCACAAATGGAAAGACATAAATGCTAATGAAAGACATTTTGCACTGAATCTCTGGCATTCTGCAATAACAAATATGAGTCTTTTTTCCCAAGGAATGTAGTCTGCACTCTTTTTTATACAATATCAGCTCAGATCACAATGTTGTTACAGAATCTGTGTTTATAAGGCACTTTTCATTTGGTGACAGATGTCAAAATCATAACTGTATGAAACGTATTTAAAAAATGTAGTAATTCTGTATGACCTAAGGCATCTATGGGTGAAAATCATAACTCCCTTGCCCTGATTGGCTGACGAGCAGAGAACGACGGTTGTCAAATTTGCAGCTTTTTAAAAAAAAAAACAGTGAGCCTGATTTAGTTTTTTGGTGGATAGAATATCCGTCATCGTTGTGATGGAGTATCCTGTCTCCTGAGTTCTAAATCAGGCCCGTAGTCATTCCTTCCAGTCTCCTTTGCGGAGGGAAATATCCCTGAAAAATCGTGTCTCCCAGTGTTGTTGTTCTGGATCTCTTGAGTGTAAGGAGACAGAAGAGTATGGGCTTCCATCAATTTAAGGGTTACCACAGGTGGTAAACTGGTTGCTGTGCATTTTCAAAAATCAACTGCCAGCTAAATTCTGGATTAGACGTCCATCTGTGGGTCACAGGCATCAACCCTCAGCCGTATGGAAACATATGACGACCATAGGTGTGTGTATGTCTCTGCCCCAGTAAGAAGCTAGGCCCTGCATGGATCCATTAGTTGCACAAATATAATTTTTTTGTAAAAAAAAATAACCACTGGTACGGAGACAGCAGACAAAAAATGACATGTATAAGTCATAAGAAAGTATTGGCGACCATGTTTGGACTGGGACAGAAATCGTCCCAGGCACCAAAATGAAAGTGTCCTGGTTAGTGATTTAGATAGCTAAAAAAGTGGTCCATCTTTTAAACTATGACACTTTTGAATTTGCAAAGACACACTATATAAGTAATTTGTAACATATGGGACATTGCATGGATTTGAATTTCCTGCAAGCAATATTTTTGATAATATCAGGAAACCAACAGTAAAAATCCTGCTAAGCAGACCATAAAACAGGCTCACAAGCAGGCAAACAAAGTCCCCCACACTGACTTATCACACCACCCCTTCGGGCTCTGCCTGATTGCCCTATAGACCAGTCTGACACTTATTGACAACTTTTATATATTGAGGTTTGATGAAAAGAAAAGCTAGCTACATTCAACAACTCGTACACGCAATCTCATATAAGAATGCTTTGCACTCCAGACCACAGAACTTCACTTCAGTTTGTGAATTAAAGTTTTATGAGGTGAACATAGAAGCCAGCAAGAAAAACCCAACGCATTTCAGCACTACAACCACGCGCCTTGCTCAAGCATTGCTTGCACTGGGAAAATATGTGCGTAGAATTGTTGACAAAATGAAAGAGGGACAACAGATTCAACAAAATAAACATGTATCTACAACTGGTGGCCATCTTAACACATGTTTTGGAAGAATATATGAAAACATACAATTCTGAAATAAACATTAGAGAATACCATATAGCGAAAATTGGAAAAAAGGTTTAAAAAATAATAATAAACATGAAAGTGAATGTGAGAAACACCAACTCACATAAGACAAGTTCCCACATAGTGCCAGAATACAAAAAAATAATTACACTTGAGAAATACTTATAGCATGGCCATCTACAGTGCATGACACTTGATGCGACAGAATGTGTATCCCACATTCATCTCATCCCCCTCATCCAGCCTCTCTTCAACACTACTGTATTTCCCCTTTGGGCTGAAATCTGCTTGATCCTGTTAATGCTGATAACTAGGACAGTGCTATGGAGAAGAAACTGCTGGGGGAGTCTCACCCCTCCTACACAATTATGATCCAGTGGGCTAATAGCCAGGGCCAACCGGCTGTCCAGAAGTAAAAGGAAAAAAGTGAAAGGGAGGGTTTAGGATAGGTCCCTCAGACTACCCTACTTCATCCAGAAGTTGCGTTGTCACCGATCTTAAACAAACCATTGGGTGGCTCAACATGGAGAATAGTAAGTGAATGGTGAGGCATCATTGTGTCAAATAGGAGCATACTACTGAAAAATTAAACATGTCAAAGGTGGGACACTAACTCGGAAGGAGAACAGCCTAAATCAGAAATAAGGCAGTTTATGTTTCTACAAGATGAAAATGAAAAAATGAAAAAATAAACAAAATGTAAAGATAAACTGCCAATGAGAAGATATCTTAGCTCTTTTGCGAAAAGCCACCGTGCAGGCTGCAGCACATAGAGGCAGCCTTGTAAAACATCATACAGTAAAAGGGATGTGCAAACTCACATTATCCCCGAAATAACCTAGCCCTGTGTGAAAACAAAAGTTTAAAAATGTTTTAAAACAGAAAGCCAGAAAAACATGAAACTCAAATATGAGGAGGAAAATTGACAAATGTACAGTTGTTACATTAGATTATTATCGTAAGACCATAAATAAGCTTATCTCATATCCAACAAGAAAAGCCAGAAAGAAAAGGGCAAAAAAGGCAAAAACGGTGGTGGGGAGGGGCAGAAAAGACATGGAGTGTCAGAGACACTGGAGAAAGGAAGAAGGAGAAAATGATAACTCAGTCATCCTCCAAATGTATAGCAATTTCCTCGTCATTATTCAAATTCATGTTTGTTTTTTTTTTTTACCGGATGTACTGTGCTTCCTATATATAGCTTGTCACAAGGGCAAATCAAAGCATGCATGCAGAAATCCTATTTACAGTTTAGAATTTTGTTAATAGTTTTTTTCCATGCATGTCAGAGGGGGAAAGTACTTTTTGACTTCAGTACTAGAATTACATGCTTTGCAATGTGCACATTTGTAAAAACTTTTGGGAGTTTTTTCTGATTCACTCCTGGTTGTGACCAACTCATTCTTGCACAGTCTATCCCTGAGCGAGATGGCCCTACTATATGTGATCTTTGGCTGTGGCCCTAGAAAATCTTACAAGGCCTCTTCACTGGACAAACCCCCGCCCCTCCAAGTGCTTCTCCAAGATATTAAGCATTCCCTTGGATTTTTGATTGAATGTGGTTATAAATCTTACTTCTTTGGTAGTCTCATTGGTCTCATGGTGCTTCAGAATTCAAAGATCTTCCCTTTTGATACTCTGGGATTTGATCAAAAGCATTTAGCAATACATGGTCCTTGTAACCTCTTTACTTAAACCTTGCTAACATAATCTCACATTCAGCTGTAAATGGTTCATCTGAGCTACAGTTCCTATGAGCTCTCAAAAATTCTCCATAAGGGATATTGTTTATGAGATTGGGCCAGTGGCTACTCTGGGCATGAAGTAACATGTTCCTGCTGTTGTTTTTTCTGTGCAGCTTGGGGGTTACCTCAACTATGGTAGCAAGAAACTTAACACTGTTGTTACTCATTGCCCCCTCAAATCTCAGATTTAAGTAATTGATATTGGGTTTGGAAATGAAGAAGGTAGCCTGAGACTCCTCACCCCTCCAAATCAAAAAGAGGTCATCAATGTATCGAGACCAAAGAATAAGTTCTGAATTGTACTCAGCCATGATTTCAGCAACCTGCTGCTCCCTTCACCCCATGAAAAGTTTGGCATAGCTCAGAGCCTATCGCTGTGCCTTATTATCGCCTGTACCATTTGTTGAACCAAAAGAAATTGTTTTCCAGGGAGAACTGATTCATATCAAGCTTCAATTCAGTATGAAACAAAAAAGAGAGGGATCTCGATCTTAAAAAATGTCTACACACCTGAATCCCATCAGCTTGTCTAATACTAGTGTAAAGGCTGGTGATGTCTAAAGTGATAAGTAAGTAATCTTCCTCCCAGGGATGTCATAGATCCTGTGGAGAAAATCCCTGCTGTCCTGTAGATATAAAGGTAAGGAAGCCACATGGGGGTGTAGGAAAGAAATCACTGTATTTGGAGGTATTCTCCAGCAATGATACCCTCAATGGCACAATGGGCCTCCCGGGAAGACTGCTGGAGTTTTTATGAATCTTAGGTAACAGATACCCATTCTAGGAGACCTTGGTCTCTCCAATCCATAAGATGTTCATGAAATTTAACCCAGGCTGTCACAACATCCCTCCTGGAAAACCTGGTGTAGCACTCTTGATCATTAAGTTGTCTGAGACCCTCCCTAATGTAGGCCTCACTGGAGAGCACAACATTGACTCCCTTGTCAGAAGGCCGGATTACAATGCTGTCATTCTCACCAAGACTCCTCAAGGCTTGCCTTTCAAGCTTGGTCAAGTTGTCGAATTTCCACTGGCTATGTCTGGCCTGTCTTTTGAAGTCCTGAATTACCAAGGCCTCAAAGTATCAATAGGATCATGGGGCAGGACAGGGTTGAATATGGATTTATGCTTAAAATGAGTAGATACACAGTGTCCAAGAACAATGCTTATACCATCACGATTAAGAAACGTACCCCCTGTTAATACTATCCGGGTCCATTTCAGTGAGTGGAAACAGTAGATCCACATCACCAATACTTAAATTACTAGTTTTAGACATTTGGATTGGAGGCATAATCTCACCCTTCAAGGCAAACTACTTATGTAGTTTGAGTTTTCAACATTCAACAACTATGGAAACATGTTGATGAAGACTTGTGAATAACAAAAAGATAGTTATGGTACAATATTCTGCATACACAGGTTGCACCTAATAGTTAAATATCATTTGCACCCTCTTACCTGGATTAGCAGTCAAAAACCCTCTAATGGCAATACTTGATAACAGATTAGAAAGGCACTTCCTATCAGTCAAAAGTGTTGCAAGAGAGTATCAATATGCTTAAGTTCTTATAGCAAAGTCCTGATAGTAGTCTTCTCAATTGAGATAATTGGATCCATCACACTTTCCGTTTTCCTCGGAACAATTATTATTGAGTGCCTCAAAGTATATCCAGAATCACAGCCAGGGTGTTTTGTTCCATAGCCGGAACTTCTCCATGACTGGTCACCAAAATTACATATAGACAACTAAAAACACCATGTTTAAAAACAAAACTTTTAATAGTCGTCTTCTTGTTACAACAACATTAGGTTGCACTCAGCACATGACAACTTTTTACACTTATAAACAGAAAGCAAGCATCCTCACTGCATTGAACTAAACAGTACTTTAACAGGGCCATAAGTTGCCTATATTTGGACAAGAACTATTCAATACATAATAGTATTAGATATGATGAATAATCTTAAAAGTCATATAACACCATGCTGCACATTACAGTTCCGGACAGGAAAAAAAGCTATGGAGTTGTCTGGCCAACGTAAATAGGACATTGCTTGTCACAGGATGTCAGCTGATGGACCAATGCCGGTGAGGATTGTCTCCTAAAGCGGAGCTCACTGTGGCTCTTCTGTTAAAAACACAGCTGTTTTCCCATCACTAAATGCAGTACAAAAATCCACAGATTGGCAGGTAGGGCACTTGAGGATGCCATATCAAGCAAATGTTAAACGAACTCCTTAATGAGTATGTCGAGCAGTTATTTTAACCACCTGATTAAAACCAAGCCAGAGAAGGACCACTGCTTAATTTGAGCTGGTAATTACACCTTGGGCCCACCGGCCTTCATTTTTGGGCACCAACACTTATTTTAACTCAACAAACTTTGTTCCAGAGAAAAACTTGAAAGGGGGAAAGAAGAAGAAAGAGAAAGATGAAAAAACAGTGACACAGAGCGGAATCTGGCATGAAAAAGAACAGAACTTGTAAGAGTGAGATAAAGAGGCAGAGACTGTCTGTTGATTAAAGAGGCATGAAGTAGAATCAAAACAACACAGCCTTGGCATTTGCTACCATGACCTTCAATAGGGCTGGCTTCAGACTTCCGAACAAAACGTTCTACCCAGCACTTATTTGTTTTTAGAAAATAAGCACTGCAAAGGGGTATTCTATTTATTTATAAAGGATTAACCACCAAAGGAAGGTATAGGGGTGGTTTAAATCTAGAACTTAGTTAAAAATTCACAATGCAAGGATAAACAGTATGAGACTGGAAATGAAGCAGAAAAATTGAAGAAGTGGGAGAAAAAATAATCAATTGTCAAAGCCTGGACTGATGGAAGACTTGAAGATTAACATCTTTAACCCTTTGGGTGCCCTGGATGTGGCGGTTATGTCCTCCGCTACAGCGCTGCTCTGCCGAGGACGTAACCGTTAAGCCCTCCATCCAGCCAACGGGGGAAGCGCTAGTGCTCCCCCTGTGGGCCTCCCACCCCCTCCCCTGGGCAGGGATGGAAGGAGAATCGCTTCCCCTCCGAACCGCCCGGACCCCTCCCGTGACGTCTGATGACGTCAGCGCAAAATTGCGTGCTGACCTCATCAGAGGTCGCCCCCATCGCATCTGAGGAGAAACTGATTTGTTTCTCCTCAGTCTGGGGAAGGGGGCAGGTCAGAGAGGCATCAAAGGAAAAGAAAGGCTTTTCCTTTCCTTTGATGTCTTTTTGAGCATTCTTGCAGCACGACCGCACAGCGATCATACTGTAGGAATCCCACTAGACACCAGGGATTTTTGTTCACATTGTGTAAACACATGAGGGGAGCGGCCCCTTGGGCAAGGGCCACTCCCCAAGGGGGGCATTTTTTACTAGGGGGGCAGAAATCACTAGGGATTTTCTATGCCAATATCTTCCAGGGGAGCAACCTCCTAGGCAAGGGTCGCTCCCCTGGGGGGCAATTTTATTTTAGGCCATTTCTGCCCCCATGGGGCAGATCGGCCTATTTTAATTAGACCTATCTGCCATTAGGCAGAAGGGATCTTATTTATTTACTTTTTTTACAGATAGGGAGCGACCCCTTAGGCAAGGGTCACTCCCCTGGGGGACAATTTACTTTAGGCCATTTCTGCCCACCTTGGGGGCAGATCAGTGTATTTTAATTAGACTGAAACCACTAGACACCAGGGATTTTATTTTTTTGCTCCAATTTCACGCAAGCGGAGCGAGGATCGCTCCCATGGGGGGCAATTTTTTTTAGGCCATTTCTGCCCCCCTTGGGGAAGATTGGCCTAATTGTATTAGGGCAATCTGCCCCAAGGGGGGCAGACACCAGTAGACACCAGGGATTTCTTTTTCTTTACTATTTTGCATAAGGGGAGCAGCCCCTTGGGCAAGGGTTGCTCCCCAAGGGGGCATATTACTGTTTCTCATTTCTGCCCCCATTGGGGCAGATCGGCCTATTTTTGTAAGGCTCATCTGCCCCCAGACGGGGCAGAATTCCACTAGACACCAGTCTGGCCATACCCCCACCCCAAATAAATGGGGACTAAGTTGTTCTGCCCACTGGTGGGCAGATTGGGCAATTACCCCCGATCCACTCCCGGGGAGGGGCAGAAAACCTACTGGATGTCAGGGAATTTTAAAAACATAGCGGGGTGGTGGCTACCAACTAGTATGGGCATGGCTATGCCCCCACCCCAACTGAAGGGGGTAACAGTCTTTTAGCTTCCCCCCCTGCACACTAATAGATCTTATCCGAACTGCAAGCAAGAGGACATTTGATTATTTGGGGTTTTGATTTTACATTTGGGGCATGAGAGCTTGGTTAACTCTCAAAATTGTCCCACTTGAAATGGTGAGGGCTGTACTTTTTGGACTTTGGGACGCTGCCATCTAGAAACATCTACGAGACCTAGACACATCTGAAAACTAAACATCTGGGTTAGTCCATGGTGGTGTGCTTCACATGCACCCTGCACCATTTCCTTACCCACAATGCCCTGCAAACCTCCAACTTTGCTTGAAATCACACATTTTTCCCACATTTTTGTGATGAAACCATCTGGAATCTGCAGGAATCCACAAAATTCCTCCCACCATGCATTGTTGCATCTATACTAATAAAAATTCTGCCCCACTTGTCAGCCTAAAAATGTTTTGTTTGAAACCGCCCTTTTGGAACCGCTTTCGTTCCCCCTCAATTTTGACATGTTCTTGGCACTTCCCTGTCAGAGGCACTTGGCCCACCTACACAAGTGAGGTATCATTTTTATTGGGAGACTGAGGGGAATGTTGGGTGGTAGGAAATTTGTGCCAGTACGGTGATCCCACACAGAAATGTGGGAGAAATATTATCTTTTAGCTAAATTTGAGGTTTGCTGAGGATTCTGGGTAAGAAAACACTGGGGGATCCAAGCAAGTCACACCTCCCTGGACACCCTCGGGTGTCTAGTTTTCAAAAATGTCTGGGTTTGGTAGGTTTCCCTAGATGGCTGAGGAGCCCAGGACCAAAAAAGCAGGTGCTCCCCCCTGCAAAAACAGGTAGTTTTGTAATTGATCATTTTGATGTGTCCACGTAGTTTTTGGGGCATTTCCTGTCGCGGGCACTTGGTCGACCCACACAAGTGAGGTACCATTTGTATCTGGAGATATTGAGAAATGGTGGGTAGAAGGATGTTTGTGGCTCCCCTTAGATTCCAGAACTTTGCAGCACCGAAATATGAGGAAAATGTGTTTTTTTGCTAAAACTTGAGGTTTGCAAGGGATTCTGGGTAACAGAACTTGGTGAGAGCACCTCAGGTTACCCAAACCTAAGTTCCCCTAGGTGTCTAGTTTTCAGAAATGCCCTGGTTTGCTAGGTTTTCCTAGGTGCTGGATGAGCTAGAGGCCAAAATCCACAGCCAGGCATTTTCCAAAAAACAAGTCCGATTTCAATGTAAAAATTTGATGTGTCCATGTTGCATTTCCTGTCACGGGCACTAAGCCTACCCACACAAGTGAGGTACCATTTCTATCTGGTGACTCGGTGGAACACAGAATAGAAGAACAAGTGTTATTGTCCACTGTCTTTCTCTAAATTTTTCCCTTCAAAATGTAAGTCAGTGTGTAAAAAAGAAGTCTATTTGAGAAATGCCCTGTAATTCACATGCCAGTATGGGGACGGGGAATTCAGAGATGTGCAAATAACCACTGCTTCTCAACACCTTATCTTGTGCCCATTTTGGAAATACAAAGGTTTTCTTGATACTTATTTTTCACTCTTTATATTTCACTAAATGAATTGCTGTATACCCGGTACACAATGAAAACCCATTGCAAGGTGCAGCTCATTTATTGGCTCTGGATACCTAGGGTTCTTGACGAACCTAAAAGCCCTATATATACGAACAACCAGAAGAGTCTAACAGGCATAACAGTATATTGCTTTCAAAAATCTGCATAGCTGGAAAAAGTTATAGAAGAAAACGTGGACAGAAATGGCTCTTTTTTCACTTCAATTTCAATATTTTTTTATTTTAGCTGTTACTTTCTGTAGGACAACCTACAAGGATCTACACAAATGGCCCCTTGCTGAATTCAGAATGTTGTCTACTTTTCAGAACTGTTTAGCTGTCTGGGATCCAGCATTGGTTTCACACCCATTTCTGTTAGTAACTGGAAGGAGGCTGAAAGCACAAAAAATAGTAAAAATGGGGTATGTCCCAATAAAATGCCAAAATTGTGTTGAAAAAATGTGGTTTTCTGATTCAAGTCTGCCTGTTCCTGAATGCTGGGAAGATGTTGATTTTTTTTCATATTCAATTTTATTTCTTGCTTCTTTCTGAATTGAAGAACAAAAGACAACAACAGTACAATACAGCGAGTACAGTAGAACACAAGTACAATGGATGGGTCCGTACATAGGTGGTCATTATGAACTCGGAGGGAACACACGCTGAGTACGGAGTCGCCCCCCGGCCACATAATGAACATTCAATTGGACCAGCAGGCGGAAACAGTGTTTCCGCCAGCCGGCCCAGCTGAATGCAGGGCCTGACCATTGACGCAGGCTCTATTTGGAGCCGGCGGCAATATAGCAGTGCGGCAGCACCCGTTGCGCATTTCACTGCCCGTAAATCGGCCAGTGAAATGCGCGACGGGGCTTTGCATGGGGGCCCCTGCACTGCCCATGCCAAGAGCATGGGCAGTGCAGGGATCCCCAGGGGGCCCCGAAGCACCCATTCGCCAGCCTTTCCCTGGTGGGGTAAACTGCCAGGGAAAGGCTGGTGGAACCTGAAACATTATCCGGCGGGCAGCCCTGCTTGCAGCGCTGCCCTGTCGGATATGTAACTCCGCCATCACCAGGCTGCCTGGTGGCAGAAGCCTGGCAGTAGCAGAGTTACAAACGTGGTGGTTCTGCCACTTTTATTATATGGTGGTCTGGACCGTCATGCCGGTGGCGGTAATTACCGCCACCACCGACATGGAGGCCCAGACCGCCATGTTTGTAATGAGGGCCATAGTGTGCAGTCGGGAGCCAAACACCCACCAGCCCTGCCCCCGGCAAGTACATTGTTTAGTAGTTCAGTCCACGATGTGCCCGCCACTTCCACCAGATCGCCTCATATTTCCAGGGACAGCCCCTTGCCTCATACATCGGCTTCTCCACTAGAGAACACCAGTCCATCCCTGCTCGCCACTTCGTGACAAACGGTGTCTCTGGATTTTTCCATTGTTGCGCAATGTCTCTTTTGGCCACTAGGCCTGCCAGCCCAATGAAAGCTCTCTCCGCTCGGGCCCCCCCAGCTCCTCCAGAAGGCCCAATATCGCCACCCTGACATTCAAATGGATCGGGTGTCCCAGTACCGTTGAAAGTTTCCTCCCCACCCCTTTGCAGAAGGGGCGCACTTTCGGGCACTCCCAGGCAACATGCAAGAGATGTGCCCCTACTTGTCCACACCTCACATACCTCTCAGAAGTCCCGGTACTCATGTGTCGCAAGCACCGTGGAGTGAGGTATGACATGTGGAAATAATTAATCTGCACCATCCTCAAGCATGCTGATATAGCCAGTTTCCGCGGTGTAAGGGAGGCCTCCCTCCAGTCGTCTTCGTCCAAATCCCCCACCCAGGCCAGCCACCTGCCCCATAGCCGTCCAAGTCTGTCAGGTGTGTTAGTGAGTAGGGAGCGGTGAATCTGGGTAATGGCACCCTTTCCCAGTTTTCCCATCAGGAATTTAGCTTCAAGAGGGCTGTAGTCAGGGAAGGACTGAGCCGGAGACAGGTGAGTCCCCAAGGCATGGCGCAGCTGGAGGAAACAGAAGAACTGTGCGCTAGCCAGCGCATAGTGGTCCTTCAGCTGTTGGAAGGACAAAATCCCTTCTATGTTGGTCACATCACCAAGATGGTGATTTTAGTACTGCAAATCCTTCCTTGATGCCATTTTCAGGGGAAAAAACACACGCTTTCTTCTGCAGCACATTTTTCAGAAAAACGAAATTTTAGCTGTATTTTGGCTAATTTATTGGTCTCCTCCAGGGGAACCCACAAACTCTGGGTGCCTCTAGAATCCCTAGGATGTTTGAAAAAAAGGAAGCAAATTTTGCGTGGATAGCTTATGTGGAAAAAAAGTTATGAGGGCCTGAGCAAGAACTAACCCAATTAGCTAAACAAAAAGACTCGGCCTCTGAGGGGAAAAGGTCTGGCAGCGAAGGGGTTAAAGAACACAATCTCACAATACATTTACCGCCACAATTGACTTTGACACTGTACAGCGCTCCATTGCCTTTTTGCTGGGTTTGCGCTATAGAATTACCACATACATACATACATGTGAGCAATCACTTCAACGGAACAAAGGTAAAATTGGAGACTGTGAAACATCTGTGTCTCAGAAGCAGGAAAAGATTGGCTCACCAGAAGGGCACTGGTGCATAGACGTCATTTAGGGGACGCCTAGCCTCGGAGGTGTCAAATTCAGTGCCAGGAACTCAGTGGCATCTCCATATGGTCATCAGTTGGGGTCCACTCTCTTTGTTTTATGTCAATTTATTACGCTAATAGTGAATAATATGTTATTATTCAATATTAGTGTAATAAAAATGGCGCACAAGTAGCTGGAATATGCCCTTCCAGGGCAGCTGATATAAGTAAAACATGCTTTCAAATGTATGTTGTGTGCGTGCTTGCGAGGCAGTGTGTTTATGTGAGAGTGTAT
This sequence comes from Pleurodeles waltl, assembly GCF_031143425.1. Classification (NCBI taxonomy): domain Eukaryota; kingdom Metazoa; phylum Chordata; class Amphibia; order Caudata; family Salamandridae; genus Pleurodeles; species Pleurodeles waltl. The sequence continues at coordinate 1,724,981,201 of NC_090440.1, read as the reverse complement.
GTAAGTGTGAATTTGTGCGCATGTGTGTGTGAGTGAAAGTGGAGGTGAAACGGCGTTTGATGTCACTTCCGCTACCCCTGGCATTTTGCTGAATTGACGTCTGTATACTGACCTCTGCTGGGGGCTGCAGGAAGGTGATAACCGAGAGCACGGAAAAGGGCCGGTGGAAAAGACATATCTAGTTACGTAGATAACACGTAGAAGCCAATTCGCTTAATCAGTCGCCTTGGTGTTTTCTCATATTCCCGCTGCTTTTGGGAGGAGAAGCTCTCATTTTATTTTGCGAGTTTCCATATTTACTGCTATAAATATAAAGTCTGTACTGTGCCATTTTCTTTATGAGCATCTCTTTTGAGCCAGTGCATTTCTTTACTGCTGCCAAGTAACGTAGCCCAGCAATGAAACCAGGTGCTTCTCAGCCCTCCCTACATTCAGTTTAACAAGTCCTGACAGGCAGCCCGGCACAATCCTATGAGCACATGCTTGGCTTGTCTTATTGTCTTCACCCTGGTAACAATTACGAAACCAGGCATTGGCCCAGAAGGTCTATTAGCAGTTCATTTGAACATGACTCCATTCTGGCCTTCGTTTCACAGAAACTCATCTTTTCATGGCCAAATCGACAATGTGCCGCTGCTTAATCCAGCAAGAAAAAAAACTGCTCGTGTTCTTAATTTACCTTGCGTCTTCTGTCCATGCGTTTGCATCAATTTAAGCAGGGTGCAACATGGTTCCACGCTGTGTACAGGAACGGGAGAGCTGAGCTTGTGGGCTTCCGAACTACCATAAAATCCTATGCCATAATGACGTATACGAGTACTCCAAGTCGCTGAATGCTTTCAGTGGGCAAATTAAAGTAAAGGACTGCTACAATGTGTGCTCGGTGAAATTAAGTCTTCTGGAAGTACTCCCGTGACCTGCAAATTAACAATTTTATTTAGAAAATGTCATCGCTTAATTTTTGTATGTCGCCTGGGTGGTAGAGCGCGGACGCATTATTAGGGAGCAGGAAATATTTTTCATTCGCGGATTTTGACCAGAGCAAGAAAGAGAATAGCAGAAAAGCGAGACAAAATTAGGAATAAACATATGGAAACCCTCTAAGAAAGAGTAAAAGGAGGGATAAAAAATAACTCACAACAGTGAGGTAATGGGCAAGGAGTGCAGAGTGATGTAATAAAGAGCTTTGACTTGGAATGAACACTAAGCAGTATTGGGAATCACCAAACTTGGGGCAAGAATTAAGAAAAGTGGAGCTGCACCCAGTGCAGCTTCACTTTTATTGCGCCCCATAGCGCCCTCTCCAACGTCACCATGTGTACGCCGTATCTAAGATATGGCGCACCATGGTGGTAGTTAGGGAACTAGTGTCAGAATTTTTGACGCTAGTTTAGAACTTTGTAGGATTATCATAAAAAATGTGGACACTAATCTTGCAAGGCCCATTGTTAAAAATGGTGTGTCTCCTTTTGGCACTTATTCTGAGCAGGCGTTAAAAGTGCTAGAAAAATTGATGCAAAGAAATCTCCTTGATTTCCTTGCACCATTTTTTAGGTACCCCCTAACGGGAGACTGCACCCTTTGCATAAATTATGCGTGGAGCATGCATAGTGTGGCGCAAAGGGTTAAAAAGTGGTGCAATGCATTCATTGCACCACTTTGCAAATTTGGCATGACATTTTTGGCCTTGTTGGGCCACATTAATGTAAAAAAAATTACATTAATGTGGCGCAAGAAGGCTCGAGGCATTCTTAAATCTGCTCCATGTCATTTAGCAGCACCAGCAGTAGGCATCTATGAAATCTTTTGGACCATGCCCTTACGTTTTTTCACAAATTTAGGCCCTCATTACAACCCTGGCGGTCGGTGATAAAGCAGTAGTAATACCGCCAACAGGCCGGAGGTAACCAAAATGGAATTATGACCATGGCGGAAACTGCTGAGACAGCCACTTTAACACACCAACCGCCACGGCGGAATCAACAAGCACAAGGGTGGTAACCGCCAACAGCCAGGCAGAAAACAATGTACCGCCCACACTATTACGACCAGCCTATCTGCCACCTTTTCTGGGGCGGTACCAACGACATCAAAAGCATGATGGAAACACTGCACAGAAGTCAAAGGACTCACCTGTGGAGACTCAGGGAACAACCACGACGCCATGGAGCCCGAGCTGCACATATTTCCGATGCTCGTCTACCTTCTGCTGCATTATGAACATCAACGCCGGCGAAGACGACCACGGTGAGTACTGCCGCCTAGCACACAAGGGAGAGGGGAGGAAAAAGAGAGTGACACACACACGCAACACCCCCAACACCATACACACAACCAGATGCACTAACATTACATATTCCCCCCATGCCCCTCAGGAATAATGCAAGGACAAAAAGATTTAAAGAAAGTGAGTGTAATACGATAAAATAACATGAGTAAGTGCATCAAAACACTAACGTATATACATATTTACAAATGTAGGGGCACTGCCAAGTCCTCAATGTCCGTGGGCCACAGGGCCACAACACATAGGCCAAGGCCCTACCTCACTCCTACAACAACACAGAGAGAACACTGCAGGGGCATCAAGCCCAAAATACACAGGCACCTCGGGGGGACAGGGAATGGGGGGGCTCCTCACTTGGAAAATGGTACAACACCACTGGTCCTGGAGGGGGCAACATGCCCTGTGTGCTGTCCTGGGGAGTGCAAGGCCACAGTCACTCAAGTGGGTGGTTTGCCAATTGCTTGGTCCTGGGAAGTGCAAGGCCACAGTCTTTCAAGTGGGTGGTTTGCCCACTGCCTGGTCCTGGGGAGTGCAAGGCCACAGTCTATCAAGTGGGTGGTTTGCCCACTGCTTGGTCCTGGGGAGTGCAAGGCCATAGTCTGTCTAGTGGATGGCGTCTCCACTGGATCTGGAGGGGGCATTGTGCCCAGTGTGCTTCATCCTGGGAAGGATGGGGTGAGTGGATGGCTTCTTCCACTGGTTCTGGAGGGGGCAGTGTGCCCAGTGTGTTTCATCCTGGGAAGGATTGGGTGAGTGGATGGCTTCTTCCACTGGTTCTGGAGGGGGCATTGTGCCCAGTGTGTTTCATCCTGGGAAGGATTGGGTGATTGGATGGCTTCTTCCACTGGTTCTGGAGGGGGCATTGTGCCCAGTGAGCTTCATCCTGGAAAGGAAGGGGTGAGTGGATGGCTACTTCCACTGGTTCTGGAGGGGCATTGTGCCCAGTGTGCTTCATCCTGGGAAGGATGGGGTGAGTGGATGGCTTCTCCACTGGTTCTGGAGGGGGCATTGTGCCCTGTGATGCAGATACTGGGGAGTGCAAGGTCACAGTCTCTCACCTGGGTGTCAGACCCACAGGATTTGCAGGGGCCAGGATGCACAACAGCCCACGGAGGCTGTTACTGCACACTGTCTTCCGGCGGTGATGGCCGTTCAGTGGTGGCAGGGGTGGTGCTGGTGTTGGGGCTGGCAGTGGTGGGGGAAGGCTCAAGCCCATCCCCGGCAGCCTTGGACAGCTGCCCACTGGGGCTGCTGCTGCTGGCAGTGGTGCTGGTGTCGGTGCTGGCAGTGGTGGGGGGAGGCTCCAGCCCATCCCCTGCAGCCTTGGACGGCTGCCCTTCTGGGGCTTCTGCTGCTGGCAGTGGTGCTGGTGGTGGTGCTGGTGGCGGTGCTGGCAGTGGTGGGGGGAGGCTCCAGCCCTTCCCTTGCAGCCTCGGATGACTGAACCACCATGGTTGGTGGTGGGGGCTCTGAATGAGTCCCAGCACCAGGCCTCCTGTCCTTCCTGCCTGCTGATGCAGGCCCCTTTCCCTTCCTGTCAGCAGCTGGGTATTGCTCCTTGCCCTTCCCTGTTGCAGCTGGTGGTGCCTCCTTGCCCTTCCTAGATGCTGGTGGTGGTGCCTCCATGCCCTTCCCTGTCGCAGCTGGTGGTGCCTCCCTGCCCTTCCTAGATGCTGCTGGTGGTGCCTCCTTGTCCTTCCTTGAAGCACCTGGTGCAGGCACTCTTTCAGTGTTGCTGCCTGGTGCCCAGGATCCTCTCCCACCTGCTTTAGCTGTCGACACTACTGTGGCCTTGGACTGGGTGGCTGAGGTGCTCGCCTGGGTTCTGACCAACCTGGCCCAACGTGAAGGACGGGGGGAGTGGTAGGGAAGAGGTCAACAGTGGTGAGGAAAAGCTTCTTAGGGACATTGGGGTGGGAAGAGGGTGAAGGTTTGGGAGTGGAGGAAGAGGAAGTGGTTGTAGGAGGTGTCTGTCTGCTGTTTTTGGGTGCAGGTGCATGGGCTGGATGCTGTTGTGAGGTGGATGGCTGTTGGGTGTCTCAGTGCTTGCGTTTGTGTACTTTGGGAGGAGGGGGCACAGACAAAGTTCGAGAGGACAGAGGGGACATGTGCATGGATGTGGGGTGGTGACTGCCAGTGAGGGTAGTGTAGTGATAGGCGTGATGCTGATGGTGGGAGTGGATGAGGATGTAGTGCATGCAGGTGTGAGTGTAGACGCAACTGGGAGGGAGGTGGACGAGGAGGAGGACGGGGACACAGTGGAGGCAGTGGATGCTGGTATGTCTGATTCTGTATGGTGTTTGTGTGAGTGCCTGTGGGATGATGTGTGGTGCTTGTGTTTGCCTGAACCACTCCTGTGTGTTGTCTTGTGTGCATGCTGGTCTGCCTGTGTGCTTGGGATAGGTTGGGTTTGAGGGGATGGGATTGGGTAGAGGAAGTTGGAGGGGGGAGGCTAGAAACAGGGACAATGGGTGCCATCAGGGAGGAGGCCAGAGCCTGGATTGATCTCTTTTGGGCCGCCATGCCAGAGAGAATGCTCTCCAGGAATACATTTGTTTGTTGCAAATGCGCTGCCAGCCCCTGGATGGCATTCACAATGGTTGACTGCCCAACAGAGATGGATCTCAGGAGGTCAATAGCCTCCTCACTCAGGGCAGCAGGGCTAACTGGGGCAGGGCCTGAGGTGCCTGGGGCGAAGGAGATGCCCACCCTCCTTGGTGAGTGGGCATGGGAAACATGCTGAGGGGCTGCTGGGAGGGCAGTGCTTGTACAGGGGGTGGGGGCTGTACCTGTATTTGGGGTGGGCACAGAGTTGTCCACCACCACCAGGGAGCTTCCATCGGAGGAGTTATCACAGTCAGAACTGTCCCCTCCAGTCTCCACCTTGGTGCTCCCCTCACCCTCCATCCCACTGTTGCCCTCACCATCAGTGGATTCGGCCTCCTGGGCCCTGTCGGATGCAGCTCTCCACGTCGCCGGTGCCTCTGCTCCTCCGCCAGATGATGCTAACACACATAAGGACAGGGTCACAAAACAAAAAGGGGGGGAGAGACAAAGGATACCCTTGGTCAATGGCAGCAACAACACCACAGTTGGTGTACATGACACACACACACACACACAGGGAACAGCCCTACGCACTAGGCAATGCACTAACAGTCACAATGCTAGTCACCAGCCCATGGACAGGGATACCTAACGCCAATTGTAGCATACCTGAGACTCACAGACCCCTGCCCAGTAGTGGACGCCTACTGCCTTGGTTGGAGGAGGTTTACATCAGTCCCTGCCCAACATGGGACCTACCCTGCAATGTCCGGCCTGGCCTAGGTGCACACACAGGGCCACATCCCGCACCCGGACGCACCCTACCACACGCAAGTAGTATATTGGGGCACTGTACTCACCCCCTTGTGGCTGCTGTGATGCCCCCAAGTGCCCATCCAGCTCAGGATAGGCCACCACCAGTGTGCAGGCCATGAGGGGGGTCGGAGTTTGACGGGCACCCCTTCCTCGTTGGGAGGCCATACCCAGCTGGACCTCCGCCATCTTCCATGCCCAGCGTGTCAGGTCCTCCCACCGTTTCTGACAGTGAGAGCTCTGCCTGCCGTAGACCCCCAGGGTCCGCACGTCCATGCGATGGCATCCCATTTACCCTTTTTTTGATGGGCGCCGACCTGCAGAGAAATACACATAGGAAAAGGTATCAGTCAGACAGTCCTGCCTGTTACACTCATGGCCCACCATAGCCCTCACATCCCCTTACGAACAGACATTGCCTACCATACATGCAGCACACTGCCCAGGGCCCTTCCACCAACCCCCCCCCTACACGAGGCCCTCACACACAGCACTCCATGCATTCATGCCCCTGTGCATCGTGCTCACAGTGTACTCACCTGTTGGTCTGGAGGCCCATACAGCATTCGGTACTGGGGTAGGACCCCATCCACCACTCTCTCCAACTCTGCAGCGGTGAAGGCAGGGGCCCTTTCCCCAGTGACAAGAGCCATGGTCGGTTCCAGACACAGGTCACAGCAGCACTTGCAGTGTAGGTCCTCTCCTGTTGAAGGTCAGGTAGCAAGTGAGTGAACAGAAAATGTCGGTCACGTCCACGGCAGTACGTACCGTCACCGCCGGTGTACATCACCATTGGGCACTGTAACCCATAGGGCCCAATGGTATCCAATGAGGAGTTGCATGGCGGTTCTCGACTGCCTCCCTCAACGGCATACAACGTCAGCAGAATTACCTCATTTCCACGTGTCACTCCACACAGGACAGGCGGACGCCATTTCGGGGGGGGGCAGGCAATGGCACATGACTGCACCATAGTACACATAGGCAACATTTGGGCTTATCCAACAATTTACTGTTACAGTCACAACATGCAATGCAGTGTAGTGTTTGTAAATATGGAATACTGACCAGCTGCTCACCGTTTTTCCCCCTAGATTTCAACCGCTGCAGATAAATAGGAGATGTACAGGCCCCTGGTGGACTTGGCGACAATGGAGGACAGGCACATAATCCTCACCTATAGACTGGACAGGGCCACAATCACAGAGCTGTGAGCCCAGTTGGAGCCAGACCTGATATCTGCTATCCGTCAGCCCACCAGGATCCCCCCTCTTGTGCAAGTCCTATCTGCGCTCCATTTTCTGGCAACTGGCTCCTTCCAAGTGACAGAGGGCTTGGCAGCAGGAATGTCTCAGCCAATGTTCTCAATAGTGCTGACCAGAGTGTTGTCTGCCCTGATTAAACACATGCGCAGCTACATCGTTTTCCCCCAGGTGGAGGATTTGGCCACAGTGAAAGCTGATTTCTATGCAATGGGACATATCCCCAACATTATTGGGGCTATTGATGGTACGCATGTTGCATTTGTCCTCCCCCGGGAGAAATGAACAGGTGTTCAGAAATCGAAAGAGCTTTTACTCCATGAATGTGCAGATAGTGTGCCTGGCAGACCAGTACATCTCCCATGTCAATGCAAAGTATCCTGCATCTGTGCATGATCCCTTTATCCTGAGGAATAGCACCATCCCATATGTGATGGCTCAACTCCAGAGGCACCAGGTGTGGCTAATATGTGAGCCCTGGTAGGTGTTGGTGTATGGGTATGGTGTGGGCCCTAAGCGTTAGTGTTTGTCTAACAGTTGTCCCTCGATATTTGCAGGTGACTCTGGTTACCCCAACCTCTCATGGCTACTGACCCCTGTGAGGAATGCCAGGACACGGGCAGAGGAATGTTACAATGAGGTACATGGGCGAACCATAAGAATCATAGAGAGGACATTCGGCCTCCTGAAGGCCAGGCTTCGTTGCCTCCATCTAACAGGTGGATCCTTGTACTACTCACCCAAGAAGGTCTGCCAGATCACCGTGGCATGCTGTATGTTGCACAACCTTGCCTTTCATTGCCAGGTGCCTTTTCTGCAGGAGGATGAGGCAGGAGATGGCCGTGTGGCAGCAGTGGACCCTGTGGACAGTGAAGATGAGGAGGCAGAGGATGAGGACAACAGAAGTGCAATAATATGACAATACTTCCAAAGACATACAGGTAACACACTGTAACTTCACTTTTCATTGACAGTTTTGTGTTTGACATTGTCACTGGCGGGCTGATTTTCCCACTTCTATGGCCACTTACTGTACCCTTTGACATATCTATTTTCAGATATTTGTGCCCCACTATCGCTCCTGGTGTGTTGACTACAGGCAATTACAGGTCATTCCTATGTATACATTACTGTACAGTTGTATTGCAGTGTTCAAAGCTTGTTAAACAAATACATAGTTCAATCATTTGACAGACTCCATACTTGTATTTATTTAAATGGTGTTTATATAAGTGCCAATAAGTAGAGGGGGATGTGCAATGGGCTGGGCTGATGGTGGAGAAATTTCCAGGATAGAGTCCAGTCTATGTGGATCACAGGTGCATTGTCCACGGGGGCATAGGAAGTTGTCAGGGTGACAGGGTGGGACACAAGGGGGACAATCAGGAGAGTCTTATTTCCTGGCAGGGGTCTTGGCAATAGTCTTTGGCTTCTGCCTGGATCGCAGGGACTGTTTGCGGGGTGGTTCTCCTTCTGCAGGGGGAGTGGTACTGGTGGCCTGTTGGTCCTGTGGTGGGGCCTCCTGTCCACTAGTGGCAGCAGAGGTGGAAGGCTGTTCATCGGTTTGGCTAGTGTCAGGGGCCTGCTGGTGTGCCACTGCCTCCCTCATGATGTTTGCCATGTCTGCCAGCACCCCTGCAGTGGTGACCAGGGTGGTGTTGATGTCCTTCAAGTCCTCCCTGATCCCCAGGTACTGTCCATCCTGCAGTCGCTGGGTCTCCTGTAACTTGTCCAGTATCTGGCCCATTGTCTCCTGGGAATGGTGGTATGCTCCCAGGATCTTGGTGAGTGCCTCCTGGAGAGTCGGTTCCGTGGGCCTGTCCTCCCCTGTTGCACAGCAGTCCTCCCAGCTTCCCTGATTGTCCTGTGTTTGTAGGGTTGCCTGGGGTCTCTGTAGTGGTGGACACACTGCTGATTGACGTGTCCGGGGGACAGAGGTATGGGCCCGCTTGGTGGGTTCTGTGCTGGTGTTTCCTTAGGGGGGAGGCTCTGTGGTGGTATGGGACTGTGCCTGGGTAACCGACTGTCCGGAGATCCCTGATGGGCCAGGTTGGTCATCCAGATCCAGGCGTCCAGAGCTGCTGTCATCACTGTGGGTCTCTTCTGGGGGAGGGGAGGCTGGATGTTGCTGGCACGGTGATGTTGGGGGGCGGGGACCTGTTGGGATGTAAATGCAGTGTTATTGTTTCTGCCTGTGACATCTTGTGCATAGGTGTGTTGCCCTCTATGGTTGTTATTGCCCTGGCAGCTTTGCCTTGTGTGAGTAGTTATTTGGTGGGCTATGTGATTCTCTCTAGTGTGCATGCTTTAGTGATGGGTGTCCATGCAGGTCTGTGATGGGGGTCCGTGCATTGGTGTTAGATGCAGGGCTTGGTATTGGGAGGGGTGGGTTGTGATGATGGGGTGTGTGTGAGGTGGTGAAGTGATGGGAGTAAGGGTAAGGGTGGGGGTTTGTGATGGCATGCAGGTAGGGGGGAGATAGTAATAGATATTTGACTTACCCGAGTCCAGTCCTCCTCCTACTCCTGCCAGGCCCTCAGGATGCATGATTGCCAAGACTAGCTCCTTCCCATGTTGTTAGTTGTGGGGGAGGAGGTGGGGGTCCACCGCCAGTCCTCTGTACAGCTAGTTGGTGTCTTGCTGCTGTGGAACGCTCCTTCCCCCGTAGGTCGTTCCACCTCTTCCTGATGTCATCCCTTGTTCTGAGGTGCTGTCCCACGGCGTTGACCCTGTCCACGATTCTCCGCCATAGCTCCATCTTCCTTGCAATGGATGTCTGCTGCACCTGTGATCCGAATAGCTGTGGCTCTACCCAGATTATTTCCTCCACCATGACCCTAAGCTCGTGAGAACCTGGGGTGTCGTTGTGGTGCCATGGGTGTAGTGTGAGTGGTGTGGGTGAGGTTGTGTGGGGTGATGTGTTATGGAGTGTGATGTAAGGTACATGGATGGTGTGTAGGTGATGGTGGTGTGTGGCTGTGGTAATTGTCTGTGGTCCTGCTATCTCTCTTGTGGCAATTGTTTTTAGTCATAAAGGGTTGTGGGTAATGTGGGTGTGTGTTTTATAGTATTGTGGCTGTGTGGGTGTGGTGTGTGTATGGGTGTCAGGTGTGTGTTATTCAAATTGTCCAATGTAGTTTTGTATTGTATGTGTGTGTATTTTGAGTGTGGCGGTATGTGCCACCAATGGTTTAGCGCCATTGACTATCCGCTGCGGTGATTCGTGGGTCATAATATTGTGGGCGTAGTTCTGTTGGCGTAACGGTATGGGTTTTGCTACTGCCAGTTTATCACTGACCTTTGAGCTGGCAGACTTGTGTGTGTGGCTGTATAGCGGATTGCTATGTGTGTGTCATAATATGGGTAGCGGTAATCTGCTGCAGCGGTGGTATGTTAGCAGCAGTCAGCATGGTGGTAAGCGGTACTTACCGCCAATGTCATAATGAGGGCCTAAGTATTTAATACATCACTTTGGAACATGAGATGGATGCTCATTGTATCTAGGACACCAAGATGAAAGGCTGGACACTTTTTCTGAGTCACTTAAACTTTCTGTTAGTGTCCTCACTATGGGGGACATTACAAGTGTGGCGGTCTTAAGACACATTACAACTCTGGTGGATAGACCACCAGCTCCACCACGATCACGGATCTTGGCAGCCTGGCAGTGACAGAGATCATTTAAAAAAAATATATATATTTTGTATTGATTTTATGTTCCAGTTATGTAATACAAGTTGTACAATTTTCAACCACAGGATAACCCAGTGCAATATCTGGTATCTAAACCATTTAACAATCACAAACCCCCCCAATAAGCACAAGACGGAACACTTCCAGTTTTACAGTATCATTTCTAACTGCACCCGCCATGAGTTTACCCTTTGCTATTTATCTTATAAAGGTATTCGCTCGTGGCCAGTGTGGGCCCTATTTTGCATGCGTGAGTTCCCTGGCTGACTAACGGGGGCTCCATTCAGAATAATAAATGCAGGCAGCTGCCCAAGTTTTCTACTCCTCGTGTGTCGCTGGTACTTCAGTGACGGATATTTGAGGGATTGTTGCTACAAGAGAGGGGGAAAGGGGTGATGCGCATGTGCTGTGGTGCCTGGGTGCCCAATGGGTTTTATTTCTGTAGTGGGAGATGCTGGGTGATTTGTGTCGTAATTATTACAAGTGTGTGTTCCCACGTTCAAGGGAGCATCTCATCGTTTTTGGCCTCCAATTTTGTTACCAGATCTTCCCAGGTGGTGCACCCTGTGTGTTGTCGCCCCTCGCGTACCATTCTTTTTAGTACCTGGTGTTCAGTGCGAGCCCAACGTAATATTAGAGAGTGCAAGGATTTCAGGTTGGGAGCCTTGGGGGCTTTCCAGTGTATTGCTATTAGTCTTTTGTACATTAAAAAGGCTAGGTCTGTAAACTTGTGTAGGTATCTTTGTTTTTTTGGTCTCTTTCTCAGACCCAGTAGGCAGGTCCCGGGTTCTGCTATCAATGCAAGCCCCGTTAACTCGGATACCTCCCCTACCACCTCCACCCAGACCGTTTGTATATTAGAGCAATCCCATACCATATGATAGAAGGGTGCTGACGGTGTTTTGCATCTTGGGCATACTGGCTCAGAGTCGGGAAACATACGCTTCAATCTAGCTGGGGAGAGATATGTTTGATGCATGAAATTGAATTGAGTGTACCTAAATCTGGGATTCCTTGACACGCCGCGGGTGTGGGACAAGGCTTTTGGCCAATCTGCCTGTGGGATCGGGGTGAGGAGTACTGCGTTCCATCTCCCCCAGGCTTTCCCCGCCTGTGGTTCGGGAGTCTTGTTGAGGGTTTTGTATAGGTTAGATATTATTTTTATTTGGTCATTATATTGTAAGAGCTGGTGGATTACTGGGGAAATCGCTGGTTCCAAAATACCTGCCCCCCATATTTTCCCTATTTCGTGGCATACGGCGTGGTATGTCAGGAACTGACCCGGGTTTATCTCTGTGAGGGCCTGGAGAGCCTCAAACGACATTAATTTGCCATCCTCAAAACAATCTCCTACTGTCTGTATTCCTGCTTCACTCCACACCCTCGCAGCTTGCATTCCGGCTGCTGTCCCCACCAATAAATAGTTGAGTGGTATGTGTGGGGAGTAAGGAAACTTATCCGCTCCTTTTTGCACATATTTAGCCCAACACACGTGCGCAACTGCAAGCAATGGGTTGACCTGTTCCGTTTTGGGGGGCTTAGACGACAGCCAATTTATGAGGGGGGTCCCGTTCCGCCAAGGCTCTAGGCTCATGGGTTCTGCCAGCTCTGGTCTGTGGATCCAATATTGGACCCACTGAAGTTGTGCGGCTGCATAGTATCTTTCAAAATTAGGAGTTCCCAGGCCGCCGTTATCTAGCGGGCGTTGCAGCGTGGTTAGTGCCACCCGTGCTCTGCCACCACCCCAGATGAGCTGCAGTAGAGCTGTGTTTAAATTGCCGAAAAAGCTTTTGGGAATAGTTATCGGCAGGGCCGCAAAATAATATAGCAGTCTAGGTAGGATCAACATGTTGGCAATCGCCACCTTGCCGGGTGGCGAGAGCGGGAGCTTATTCCAGAATTGCAGGGAGCCTTTTATGGAGGTTAGCGCCCTCCCCAAATTCCCGTCTCTTAAATCTTCTGTGTCATGATATATGTTTATCCCAAGATATTTAAATGTTGTCGGGCACCACTTTAAGTGCCCTAGCTTAGGGGCATCCTGATTATTGGGAGCCCTCTTTGCCAGGGGAAATGCACAGGACTTCTCCCAATTTACCACAAGGCCTGACAGGCTTCCAAATTTAGCCAATAAGGATATTACAGAGGGAATAACTGCACAGCCGTTACTGATATATATTAAAGCATCATCTGCGTATAATGAGACCGTGTGGTATAACCCGTTTCTGATTATTCCCCCATTCGTGTTCCATGATGCGTATTCTTGCCGCTAGCGGTTCCATTGCTATGGCAAACAATAGCGGGGATAGGGGGCAGCCCTGCCGTGTCCCCCGAGAGATCAGGAAACTATCAGAAATCACCCCGCCCGTCTTCACCCTCGCACTTGGGTTGGAATACAGTGTCCGGACCCAACGGATTAAATTAGGACCTATTCCCATGCGAGCCATCGTAGCCAACAAGATATCCCACTCCAGCGTATCAAAGGCCTTTTCTATTTCTAGTGAGAGCACCATTTCCTCTTGTGCATCACGGGGGGTGTCCCCCATTATGCTTAGCAGTCTGCGAATATTTAGGAAGGTGTTACGCTTTGGGATGAAGCCATTTTGATCTGTGTGTATCAATGAGTGCATGTGGGGGGCTAATCTATTAGCTAATATTTTGCCTAATATGTTGCAGTCTGTATTTAGAAGCGATAGTGGTCTATAGGATTTGACATCCGTATGGTCTCGGCCCTGTTTAGGGAGTACCACTATCATAGCTTCTCTTTGGGATATAGGTAGGCTTTCTTTAGTCCACGCCTCTATAAACACTCCTAGCAGATGGGGTTTCAGGCTGGGTAGATAAGCTTTATAATATTCCGAGGGGAGGCCATATGCCCCGGGCGCTTTGTTCCTGGGCAGCTGTGGATGGGCTAGTTCTATTTCTTCTGTTGTTATGGGGGATTCGATTATATCTCTATCTGTTTGTGATAGTTGGGGCAGGAGGGAGTCCGCAAGAAAAGCCTCAAGTTGTGTAGCTGTGCATGAGGTGCGTTTAGTGTATACGTTTGAGTAGTAATTCCTAAACGTCTCGTTTATTTCTACTTGTGTAGTAGCCATCTCTTGCGTACCCGCGCGGATGGCACCTATAGGAGCTTGCTGTCTATCTTCGCGGAGTAGCCATGCTAGCATTCTGCTTCATCTATCACCTTCCGTTTGCAACCTAGTTAAGTAGTAGTTATAGTCTTGACAGCGAAGTCTGCTATCTACATCATTATATTTTGAGCGCTTTTCTTTGAGGACGGTGTTGGAGATTTCCCCTAGCGCTATTGCTTTTTCCGCTGTTCTTAGCTCCTTCTGTAGTTTGCTAATCTCTGCCTGTAAGGAGCGTCTCACTCCCCACGTAGTGGATATACATACTCCGCGTGCTACTACTTTATGGGCGTCCCACTCTGTCGCCCGAGTTGTTGCAGATATAGCGTTTATTTCCCAGTATTGGCTTATAGATTTCCCCAATATTTCAGTGAATGCTTGGTCTTGTAAAGCCTCCGCTTGGAATCTCCAAGTGGGGACTGCCTGACGTGTCCTACCCCAGTTCAGTATTACTCTCAAAGGCGCATGATCCGAGAGCGTCTTTGCTAAGTATTCAGATTCAGTGACCAGTGCCCCTATTTTGCGAGTGCCCCATATTATGTCTATTCTAGTATGAGTGTTGTGTGGTACTGAGTAAAATGAATATTCTTTTTGTTCTGGATGACCTAGTCGCCATATGTCATGGAGTCCCATAACGTTTGCCCATTCCTGCAGGGGACCTATGGGTTTCCTATTGGTTAGTGAGCTCGGATAGGCACTGGTTCTATCCAATACTGCAGATGGGGTACTATTGAAATCACTACCCCAGATGGCTAGGGCCATGGGGTGGGACAACAATGTTGGAGTGAGAGTGGTAAGAAAACCCATGATGCCACTGTTTGGAGCGTATACCCCGACCACCACCATTTGTCTGCCATCTAGTCTGCCTTCCACAACAACGTATCTCCCACCCTGATCTATCTTGTGTGATGTTAAAAGGAATGGAACTCCTGCCGCTATCCAGATCAACACCCCCCTTGCGAAGGCCGAGTATGTCGTGCCTATCAACTGACCACCCCATTTCGTGCGCAGGTCGCGTAGGTCCCCCTCTAACATGTGTGTCTCTTGCAAAATAGCAATATGTACTCCTAGTCGTTTGAGTCGGGCGTGCACTCTGGCCCGTTTACTCAGCGCCCCAAGACCCCTGATATTCCATGTTACTATGATATACTGGTTTTTAGTATTATTGTGGGAAGACATCATATGGAATTCTGAGGGTACATTGCTGTGTTAAGGATCTGGGCTCTAGAATTGGCCCATCTGGTCACTGCCTTTCTGTAGCTGGTATTTAAATATAGCGGGCGCAGGTGATCATTTTGTGCATTAAGTGATTCCGAAGCTTGCGTTTCTACTAAACTATTAACCCCAACTCCCCTTATTAAACCCCCTATACTACTTTCAACTACTGTGAAACTACAAAACTTAAAAATACGTGAAATAACCCATATCAGTTGGATTTACATAGTGGGATTCTCATATCGTACAGATGTGGCTCTTATAAGGGGCTCACATCTTTCCGCGGACTTAGTCCGCTGATATCGTCAGGCGCCCCACCTAGGCATGAGTTTATTCCCTCTGGCCCCGCCCGCCAATCGTATTCCGCCCCTGTGTGCCCCCAATCCCTTAGCTTAGCGTTTATGTCAAAGATACATATTGTTGGAGGCACATTGTCCCCACGCCTCGGCGGTGCCACAAAGTCTCTACAGATTTCCAGGTTTCAAGCATCGACGCTGGCGGTCTCACTACGCGTGTGCGTATAGTTTTAAAGTTCGTCAGCGGTTCTGGGGGTGACCTTTGGCCCACCTAGTTCTCCTGTTAACGTGGATGTGGAGCTGGCCGTGTCTGAGTCCGATCCCGGCTCTGGGGGTTTCCTAGCTATTGCACTGTGACTTTGCATGTGTAAGGCGTCTCTTTTAGCACTTTTGCTCTTTCTTCTGCTGCTTGCCAGTCATTGGGCTGGCCTCTGGTGCGTCTTTTGGATCGCTTCCTAGCAGCAGGAGTTTGCCATTTCTCGTCCCCTTCCTTGTCTTCCCGGGGGTGTGCTAGGCCCTTGGCATGTAGCCATGTCCAGGCATCTTCGGGGTTTGTGAATATATGGGTGCGGTCCTCCATTACTACCTTTAGTTTGGCAGGGAAGAGCAAGGCTTATTTTATGTTGTGTTCCTGTAGGCGTTGCTTAATTTTGATGAAAGAATTACGTTGGTTCTGCACCTCTTGTGTAAAGTCTGGGTATGCGTTAATGTTCGAGTCTTCATATTTGAATGGTCCTTTACTGCGGAATTGTTGCAATATTGCATCTCGATCTCTGTAGTTCAAGAATCTAGCAATCAATGGCCTGGGGGACTGGCCGGGGGCCGGGGGTCTACCCGGAATTCTGTAAGCCCTTTCAACTGAAAAAACCTTAGATGGAGCACCATTTAACACCTCCTTGATTAGCCACTGCTCTAGGGAAATTTCTGATTCCGGTTGTCGCATACTTTCTGGAAAGCCCAGAAACCTCACGTTATTGCGGCGCGCCCTGCTCTCCATTTCCTCCAATCTCCTCCAGAGTACCTACAGCTCCTCATCCATGCGCTGGATCTGCTTTTGGTTTCCTTGCGCTATTGGAGTTAAGTTGGCTATTTCAGCTTCTGTTGTTTTCACTTTTTCAGCTAGGCTTCGGTGGTCCACTCGCAAAAGGTTCAAGTCTTGCGCAACTGCATCAATTCTGCTTTCCAGAGATGACTTAGTGTCCAATATTGCCTGCAATACTTTCTCGAACTGAGCAGAATGCGCAAGAAGTGTACTTTCTAGTGACTGTAGGGATGGGTTAGATTGTTGGTCGGCCGGCGTTAGTCCTTGAGTGGTTCGGTCTGAGTTCTTAGCTGCTTTGGCTCTACCGGACATTTTGGCTGTTTCGAGATCTCCTCCCAAACTACAGTGATTTCGCACTTTTAGTCCACTTAGTTCGTTGATTTAAACTTTTACTGAGCGACCTGGGCGTGGTGTACACATTCGTTGTTGAGAGCGCGAGATTGGCCAGCGATGCCAAGGGATGTTGTAGCCGTATTCAGGCGTGTTGGTAGCCTGGGGCCTTGTATTCATTGACAAACGCTGCAGCCATTGATTGATTTGGTGGTCCGGCGTTGAGTTCTCGTGGGACTGTCCGCAGGACCCACCGGGGCGCACGGGGAGCGTCGGAGCTGGAGGGGAGCACTCTCTCCCTCATGTGTGATGGCAGGGTTTGGTGCCAGAGGTTTCCCCAAATAGAGGGAGAGCGTATTTGAGGGCCGGGGGAGGCGGCGTCGCATGGGAGAGACCACAACGCAGGGTGAACGACAGGCGCCGCGGATGGGCTCCGTTTAGCAGAGGACAATCGTGACAGGCGTCCACTGCAGGGGGGTCCAGCGCAGGCCAGGCGCCCGCAGCGTGCACCAGCCGTCTGTACTGTGCTGATTACTAGGTCCAAGCTCACGGGGGCACGCGGCCCACATCAGTCTTGCTCCCCTGCATTAATGATGAGGTGGGGTGGGGGGGTGTCCAAAAGTCCAGGAGTTTCCCCACAGCGTTGGTTTTAATTTTTTCACCCCCCCTCCAGGTGTCCTCCTCACCTCATTCCTCTTGCTCCTTCTTGGAATCCCCTGCGTCCTTCTAAACTGCCATAACGATAAATCTTCAATCCTGGGCAGGGGTGCCCCTTCTCTGTGCTTCTCTGGCGTGTGCACGCAGCTTCTGCCGCAACTACGTCCAAAATGGCGCTTTGACCCCTCGGGCCGGCACCAGTCTTGCACGCCTCAGGGCGCCTTGAAAAATTCTCCGTGCGGCCCGCTTGGCCGCGGTGCTTCAGCCCCCCCAGGCGCTAGCAAGCACAGGGGCGAAAGGCGGCCGAGCAAAGCGAGAGCGCGGTCGAGGCCGCAGGAGCAACCCCCCCCACTCCTCGCCGCGCCCGGCGCAAGCCCACGAGACCCGGCTCCGGTCCGCCCGATCGCCGAGGGGCGTGCGCCGCACACAGCGGACGCTCCGGACCTCCCCGGATGGGCCACCGTCCCAGCCGCTTCAACAAGGCTGCGGAGGGCACCTTTCAGGAAGTTTCCTTCGAGCCGGGGTCGGAGCGCTCAAGTCAAGCGACCGTCCCGGCCGCCATTTTGGCTCCTCCCCCCCAGTGACAGAGATCATAATGTCCCAGGGAAGTGCTGCAAGTGGCGCTGCCCTGTGGATTACGACATTGTTTTCCACCAGCATTTTCACGGCGGTAACACTGCCATGAAAAGACTGGCGGAGAACAGGTGCAGGGGGCCCCAGCGCTGCCCATGCACTTGGTATGGCCATGACTTGAGCCCCCCTGCTCAGCACCATCACAATGTTCACTGTCTGCTTTGCAGACAGTGAACATTGTGAGTGTACTGGTGCACCCTGCTAGCTACAGTCAATGCTGTAGCCTCTTTCGTACTAGGCCAGCGGGTGAAAACTCAGGTTTCCGCCCGCCAACCTAGCAGGAAACTCATAATGATTCCAGTGCGGAGGTTGACGCGTAGGCGGCAGCCACTCTGTCGGGAGTTTGGAGGACAGGCTTTCTCGTCCGCCAAACTCGAAATGAGGCCCTTTATAGGCACCGTCTCTCAAAAGAGGAACAAGTAGTCACTTATTCCATACGTATCACTGGTCTGCTTTTGTGAAATCTATAGAGGCTACTGTATTCATTTGATAGCTGGAACACGTTTCGCACTGTAGGTCTAAGCATTAGAAAGGCCTTTTCAGGAGTATTTTTTCTGTTTACCATTGAAATGTGTTCCTTTTTTTATATATTTTATGGTAAAGGGACTTAGGGACTTAGGGCCACATGTACGAATATTAGGTTTTGTGACTTGCAAATTGCGAGTCTTAGTGACTCGCAATTTGCGAGTCCCAAAACCTGATGTACAACAGTGTCAATTACACTGTTTGCAATTCCTCATAGGGTTCGCAAATGACCTACCTCATAAATATTTATGAGGTAGGTCGCAATTTGCGACCCCATTAGGAACGGCTGCCCTCACAGGGATGGTGGCCTGCTGGCTGGGGAGAGCAGACCACCATGTCTGTGACTGCTTTTGAATAAAGCAGCTTTTTTTTTTTTAAATGCAGCCCATTTTCCTTTAAAGGAAAACGGTATGCATTTCGAAAACAAAAATGAAAAGTTTTCTTTTCATTTTTTCAGAGCAGGCAGTAGTCCATGGGACCACTGCCTGCTCTGAAAAAATATTTTCGCTACCATTCACAAAGGCGAAGGGGTGCCCTGGGGACCCCTTCCCTTTTGCAAACGGGTTAGCCCCAATTTGAAACTGGTGCTAACTGTGATTGTTTCGTGACCTCATTCATGGTCACAAAACAATCCTACATCGCACTGCAACTCGCAATTAGGAAGGGAACGCCCCTTCCTAATTGCGACTCACAAACCTATTTTGCGATTTGGTAAATAGAATACCGAATCGCAAAATAGGGTCAGCACAATGCTTTTTTCTTGTTTCAAAGACAAACTTCAGCAGAATCACTACAGAGACTAGCAAAACAGGAATTAAGTATTGGAGGTAATCCTACAAAAGGTAATGTTCTGGCTTTTTTGAAGACAAAGGGACAATTTAGAGTTTGGCAGACGGGTTACTACAACACAAACATGAAGCATCTACTGTCTGCCTTGTTACAAGTGCATTATATCCTATGGGACTCGTAATAAGGCAGATGGGATATCCATCACACTAAACTTTAAATTAGGCTCAGGTATGTTCTCTGCTTATGCTACTTTAGTGGCTCAGCTGATGATAACATTCATACTATGTATGAGGACACTCACCTTATGGGTGAGCTATCAACATGGATAAATAGGATTGACAATTGATGGTCTATTAAAATTTACATTTCCTTGATACAGTATGAGTTGAGAGTTTTAGGTTTTTTGACTCTGAGTCTAATATATATAGGAGCACGCTTCTACGAGAACGTGTAAGCGGTTGGGCAGTGATTATGCATTGAAGATGAATGGACTGTTTGAGTCCATGCTCTGTATGCTCAGCTTTTTACTATAATGGAAATGATGTCGGGGTTGAGATTGTGTGCTTGTTTTAATTATTCAGAAGGAGTTTTGAGTGTGATTCCACTATCAAACATTAGAGCATGCTTACTATATCAGTGGTGGAAGTGGTTGGGTAGTGATTTTTCCATTAAATTGGCTGGATTGTTTGAAACCATTCTTTGTGCAAACATCTTTTTACTATAATCGGAGTGGTGTCAGGGTTGAGATTGTGTACTTGTTTTAATTGGTTAGCACGTTTTTGATGGGTTGGAACGACATGCAAACGAATGCAGTTCTCACTGTTGCCCTTGGAGATACATTGGGTACTTACAGGGGGATGTTTGGTTAGTGATGTGTGTGTTCATTTGTTTCAATGGATTTAGTTCTTGTTAATGAGGGAACATTAATATTTTATGTGGGATGAAGACAAGTAATATAAACAATTTATTTTGGTTTAGGAATACCTATGAGTGTTACTACTTTCTCTTTTTCAGAAATGAATGTTCAGTGAACTAAATGTGAGTGTTTAGAATGTTCATTCTAAATCAGTGCTACAAAGCAAAATGTTTTTTTTATCATAGTATATAATTGGATACATGTTTATGATGTCTGTTTTAACTTGGGATGTGTGATTGATGAATTTGTACATTGGAGACGACGATAATCAAATAACTGTTTTATATTAACATGTATTTACATTGAGATATTAGGGATAATGTGTATTAGAATTGTAGGGGTGTATGGACTTTGTTGCTCTACAAGTGATGGTCTGGAACGTTCTTCACTGTTTTAACTATTATGAAATATGCATCACTCGCCATGTGTATGTAGTGAATCTTAGCTATCTTTGGGGATTGTTATTGTATAAGTTTTTATTGTAAAAAATGTTAGTATATGTTGTTACAACCCTGACGAAGTCCCAGGTGAGGATGAAACATGTTGGCTGGGTTGACATCTCTGTCCAACCTTTTTGAAGAGAAGTTGGAAGAATAAAGAATTGAAAATATTGTGTTTTGAATGGTCGTTGTTCAACTTCAGATGTACTGAATATGGATTTTGTTTGTGTGGCCATCGCCTAAAGTATAAGTTATACATTATGTGAATTTAGTTGGATTATTTGGGTTTTGGTAAGCAGTAGAACCCCTAGGAGTTAGCGCTCTAAAGATCGTACAGCACTTATAACTCAGTGTGATGTATTATGGCTATTTCTGTCAATTCTCTGAGTTTTTCTCCAATTTATAAATACTACCATAGCAAGACCAGTGGCACAGCTAAGTTACCTCTCACTTTAGTGGAAACCAGATACACACAAGTTGGAGGGACCCCTTCCTTCACCAATGTAAAAAAATATAAAAACAATCTCAGATTTGTTGGTGATTCTTCTGGACAGACATGTTGCATGACAGGATAAGAACAATAGGTTACTGTATTTAATGATCACTTCATAAATCTCTGCAATATGTGTAGGCCACGGTTTCAAATTCTGATGGGCAACTCAGCCTTCCAAGCTTTCGTGGTCAATAAAAATAGTTCCTTTTCAATGGTAATCGTAACACTTCGTATTACAACCAATGGATCTTCAAGGAGTGAGCTATGTTGAAAATACATGTGTTTTTGTTATTCTACACGTGTAATAAAATAGGCTTGTATGGGGAATGCCGTGGACTCTGGGTGAGGTGTTCGGGCTGTCCCAGGGTCACATATGAGCAATTGGAGAGAAGTTGCAGCCAATTACTAGTGCAGGCACGCCTGCTTCCTAAAGCCCGAGAAAGACCCCAGGCTAGGAGGGCTTTTGTTCGCAGTGTTTCTGCTGCTGGCATCTTGCCTCGCAGAGGACATGGTAAATGAAAGCGTGCTGCTCCTTCCTGCTGCTTCACTTTCCAGCAGGCAAAAAGGGTTTGACTCTCAGCATCCCAAGGTACTGTACAAATGCCTAAGATGAAAAAAACCTCCACAATCTGTGCGAGTGAAATATGAGCAGAAGCTAAGTTGTCGTATTTGCTCAACTTAAAGCACCAGTACGTGAATTTCTCTGATACAGTTAATGGTAAATTCCACCGCATCACTGATGATTATAAATTGCATTTATACAGCCCTGTAACTGCTTCACTTTTGCCTCCTCCGGGCACTGTAAATGACAGAGGTTACTATTGTTCAACTTAATTCAACCTGTATTATCAAACTCCAGAAGGAGGATTGGTTGAGTGAGCGCAAAAAGATTCGAACCTGTGACATAGTAGAGGTCCTATTGTACAGGATAACTTTGCATGCATAGGTGCATTAACCCTAAATCACCTAAATTTGATTTTGGAGAAACTGGGAGCGTACAGCCACACAACTACTGAGCACAATGAACACTTTGTGCTTGCTTTAGTCTGTCCAGTCTGCTGGCTTCCATTACTATTTCTGATACAACAGACAACCAATTTCAGTAACTTGATGATCAAGCTGCCGTAATTCATGAAGAGGGCCAGGCATTTGATTTTCATGAATCTGAGGTTCCAGCTTGGCCTACTGTTTAATCACTGTGCCCAAAGAAGATCACTATGGCCCTCATTACAACCCTAGTGGTCGGTGTTAAAGCAGCGGTAATGCTGCCAACAGGCCGGCGGTAAGAAAAATGGAATCACGACCACGGAGGCAACCGCCAACATAGACAGCCACTTTAACACTCTGACCGCCACGGCGGTAGCAACGAACACCGCGGCGGTAACCGCCAACAGACAGGCGGAAGACAATGTACCGCCCACCCCATCACAACCCGCCAATCCGCCAGCTTTTCTGGGGCAGTACCAACGCCATCAATAGCACGGCAGAAACAGTGTTTGGAAGGGAAACTACTCACCTCTCAACACTCAACGAAGAACCAGGACGCCATGGAGCCCGAGTTACAGGTCCTGCCCATGTTGGTCTACCTCCTCATCTAACCGGAATACCAAATGCACCTAGTACACAGGGGAGGGGGGGAGGAAGAAGAGAGTGACACACACACGCAACACCCCCACCATCACCCACAACACCATACACACAAACACATGCATCAACATTACATTTACACCGTGTAACCCCCTGGAAGAACGCAAGGACAAAAGGAATAGAGTCCAATCAGTGAAAGATTAGAAATATGCAGATATACGTAACAAATATAAAAACAGTATTTACAAAAATATACAATATGTATATAAGGCCATACATTGTCCTTTCCAAATGTCCGTGGGCCACTGGGCCAAAAATCATGGGCCAAGCCCACTCTTGACTCCTGCCTCAATACGGAGAGAACACTGCAGGGGCCTCAGGTCAAAAACACACAGGCACCTCAGGAGGATGGGCAATGGGGGAGCACCTCAGCCAGAAGATGGTACTATGCCACTGCTCCTGGAGGGGGCTCCATGCCCACAGCGATGTACTGGGGAGTGCAAAGCCACAGTCTCTCAAGTGGGTGGTTTGCCCGCTGCTTGGTCCTGGGGAGTGCAAGGCCACAGTCTCTCAAGTGGGTGGTTTGCCCACTGCTTGGTCCTGGGGAGTGCAAGGCCACAGTCTCTCAAGTGGGTGGTTTGTCCACTGCTTGGTCCTGGGGAGTGCAAAGCCACAGTCTCTGGAGTGGATGGCTTCTCCACTGGTTCTGAAGGGGGCTTTGTGCCCAGTCTGCTTCATCCTGGCAAGGAGGGGGTGAGTGGATGGCTTCTTCCACTGGTTCTGGAGGGGGCCTTGTGCCCAGTCTGCTTCATCCTGCCAAGGAAAGGGTGAGTGGATGCATATCTCCACTATTCTGGAGGGGGCCTTGTGCCCAGTGATGCAGCACTTGGGGTGTGGCAGTTCACATTCCCTCACCTGGGTGTCTGAGGCACGAGATTTGCAGGAACCAGGTTGCATGATAGTTTATGGAGGCAGGGCTAGACTCCATCCTGCAGCACCTAAGGCTGCAAACTGGTGGTAGTGCCGGTGCTGGTGGGGGTGCTGCCAGTGGTGGTGGTAGGCTGCAGCCCGTCTCCTGCAGCCTCGGACGGCCGCCCACTGGGGCTCCTGCTGCTGGTAGTGGTCCTACTGTCAGCGGTCCAGGTGGCGGTGCAGGTGGCGGTGCTTGCGGCGGGGATGCTGGCGGTGCTGGCTGTGGTGCAGGTGCCAGTGGTGGAGGGAGGCACCAGCCCTTCTCCTGCAGCCTCAGACGGCTGGCCACTGGGGATGTTGCTGCTGACAGTAGTGGTGGCAGCGGCGGTGCAGGTGGCGGTGCTTGCGGCGGTGCTTGCAGCGGGGATGCTGGCGGTGCTGCCCGCAGTGCAGGTAGCGGGGTTGGCGGTTCTGCTGGTGGCAACCAGGCCCTCACCTGAAGCCTCCGATGCCTGAAGTGCCTTGCCTTGGGTTATCTGCCCCTTCCTCACCTAGGCAGGTGCTGTTGTGACCTTGGCTCTGGCAGCTGGAGTTTTGGAGGAGGCCTTTCTGGGTGGGTTGTGCTCCTTGCCTTTGCTGCATGCTGTCCCCTTCTTCACCTTGGCAGGTGGTGGAATGGTTTGGTCCTTTGCATGAGTTGGTGGCACACTGGCTGGCCTGATGGGTGCCCCCTTTGAGCCTCTCGGAGTTGCAGGTACCACAGTGGACACCGACTTGGTAGCTGAGGTGCTGGCCTGGGTTCTGGACTCCCTGGCCAGAGGGGAAGGACGGGGAGGGAGGGGTAGAGAACAGGTCAATGTTTGCCAGGAAAAGTTTTTTAGACACGCTTGGGCTGGACCAGGGAGAGGGTTTGGGAGGGGAGGAAGGGGAGTAGTTGTAGGAGGTGTCTGAGTTTGGGTGAAGGTGCATGAGCTGAATGCTGTTGTAGGTGGATGGCTGTTGGGTGGGTGGGTGCTTGTGTTTGTGTACTTTGGGAGGAGGAGTCACAGACACACTGGGAGAGGACACAGGGGGACGTGTGCATGGTTGTGGGGGTGGTGACTGCTCGTGAGGGGTGTGTTGTGATGGGCGTGCTGGTGATTGAGGTAGTGGATGAAGATGTAGTGCATGCAGGTGTGGTCGTGGAGACGCTACTGGGAGGGAGGTGGACGAAGAGGAGGAGGGGGGACATGGTGGATGTTGGTGTGTCTGCATGGGTATGGTGCTTGTGTGAGTGCCTGTGAGATGAAGTGTGGTGCTTATGTATGCCTGAGCCACTTTTGTGTGGTGATTTGGGTGAATGCTGGTCTGAAGGTGTGCTTGGGATAGGCTGGGGTTGAGGGGATTGGGTCTGGGTAGAGGAAGTTGGAGGGGGAGACTAGACACAGGGACAAGGGCTGCCATCAGTGCAGAGGCCAGAGCCTGAAATGCTCTCTGTTGGGCCGCCACACCAGAGTGAATGCCCTCCAGGTATGCATTTGTTTGTTGCAAATGCCTCTCGACACCTTGGATGGCATTCAGAATGGTTGACTGACCAACAGTGAGGGATCTCAGGAGGTAAATAGCCTCCTCACTGAGGGCAGCAGGGCTGACTGGGGCAGGGCCTGAGGTGCCTGGGGTGAAGGAGATACCCACCTTCCTGGGTGAGTGGGCACGGGAAACACGCTGAGGGGCTGCTGGGTGGGCATTGCTGGTAGGGGGGGTGGCAGCTGTACCTGTTGTTGGGGTGGGCACAGAGGTGTCCGCCACCGTCAGGGAGCTTTTATCGGAGGAGTCGTCGCTGTCTGTGGCCTCCCCTCCTGTCCCCGTCGTGGTGCTCCCCTCGCCCTCCGTCCCACTATTGCCCTCACCCTCGGTGGATTCGGTCTCCAGGCCCATGTGCAGCTCCCTCCGCGCCGGTGCCTCTGCTCCTCCACCAGATGATGCTAATGCACATAAGGACAGGGTGACAAAACAAAAAGGAGGGGGAAGAGACAGAGGATACACTTGCCAGCAACACCACTACCGTTGGCGTACACAGCACACAGGGACCAGCGCTATGCACTAGGCCATGCCCAACCATTTACTAAGACAGTCACCAGCCCATGGGATACAATGCCTAACGCCATCAGCTGCACACTAAAAGCCCACAGGACCCTGCCCAGTAGTAGATGCCCACTAACACTATTGGGGTAGGAGTGCTTCAGAGCCTGCCCAACAAGGCACCTACCCTGCCCTTTTCGCCCTGGCCTAGGGGCACCCATAGCCCACATCCCCCACCCAAGTACCTCCTAATGCGCGCAAAGTCAGGTTTCAGATTCAGTACTCACCCCCTTGTTTTTGCTGTGATGCCTTCAAGCACCCATCCTACTCCGGATAGGCCACCGCAAGGATGCCGAACATCAGGGGGGTCATGGTGCGACGGGCACCCCTTCCTCGTTGGGAGGCTAGCCCCAGCTGGGCCTCCGCCGTCTTCTTTGCCCAGCGGCGCAGGTCTTCCCACCTCTTGCGGCAGTGGGTGCTCCGCCTGTCTAAGACCCCCAGGGTCTGCACCTCCTTGGCGATGGCACACCAAATACCCTTTTTCTGGTAGGCGCTGACCTTCAGGGAAACAACAGCAGAAAATGGAATTAGTCACCCATCCGGACCGTCAGACTCATTGCCCACTAGATCCCACACATCCCCTGACGCACATACATTGACCACCTTACATGCTGCACTCTGGCCAGGACGCCTCTGCCACCCCCTACATGTGGCTTACATACAAATCACTCCATACATTCATGGCCCACGCATTATGCTCACAGTGTACTCACCTGTTTGTCTGGGGGACTGTAGAGTAACGTCTATTGGGGTAAGACCCCATCCACCAGTTTCTCTAACTAGTCTGCAGTGGACAGGGGCCCTTTCCCCAGACACATGAGCCATGGTCGGTTCCAGACACAGGTCACAGCAGCACATGCAGGTCCTCTCCTGTTGAAGGTCAGGTAGCAAGTGAGTGAATAGATAGAAAATGGCGGTGACATCCGCGGCGGTGCGTACTGTCACCACCGGCGTACATCGTCATTGGCTCCTGGAACCCATAGGGCCCAATGATAACCAATGTGATTTTGAGCGGCGGTCATCGACCGCCTACCGCGATGGCGCACAACGCCAGCGCAATTACCTAATTTTCCACTTGTCCCTCCTCACAGTTTAGGCAGCCGCCATTTCAGGGGGGCACAGGGCATGGCACCTAACTGCATCAAAGCAGACATTGGCACGGCAACTGATTGTCGGATTCACATTTTGTTTCTGTAAAGTTAGCAAATCATCATTAGTGCAATAGATGTCTGAATATGACCCTCTGTTCACCATTCTCTTCCATAGGCCTCAACTGCTGAGGCAGAATATGAAATGGCGGCATCCTCCGGTGTACAGACCCCTGGTGGACCTCGCGACAATGGAGGACAGACACATTATCATTACGTACAGACTTGATCGTGCCACAATCCAAGAACTGTGTGCCCAATTGGAGCCAGACCTGATGTCAGCTATCCGCCAGCGCACAGGTATCTCCCTTCTAGTACAGGTCCTGTCAGCTCTCCATTTCCTGGCAAATGGTTCCGTCCAAACAACAGTGGCTATGGCATCAGGGATGTCTCAGCCAATGTTCTCTAATATGTTGAGCAGAGTGTTGTCTGCCCTGCTGAAACACATGCACAGCTACATCGTGTTCCCCCAGGTGGAGGATTTGGCCACAGTAAAGGCTGAATTTCATGCCCTGGGACATATCCCCAATATCATTGATGCCATCAATGGTACACATTTGGCATTTGTTCCCCCCCGAGAAATTAACACGTTTACAGGAATAGAAAAAGCTATCACTCTTTGAATGTGCAGATGGTGTGTTTGGAGGACCAGTACATCTCCCATGTGAATGCCAAATATCCTGGCTGTGTGCATGACTCCTTTATCTTGAGGAATAGCAGCATCCCATATGTGATGGGCCAACTCCAGAGGCACCGGGTGTGGCTAATAGGTGAGCCAAAGGTCCCCACACACTATGAGTAGGTGTCTGGGTATGGGGTTGTCCCTAATGGTTAGTGTGTATCTAACAGTTGTCCCTCGATATTTGCAGGTGACTCTGGTTACCCCAACCTCTCATGGCTACTGACCCCAGTGAGGAATGCAAGGACAAGGGCAGAGGAACGTTACAATGAGTCACATGGGCGTACAAGGAGGATTATTGAAAGGACCTTCAGCCTCCTGAAGGCCAGGTTCCGGTGCCTCCATCTGACAGGTGGATCCCTGTACTACTCACCCAAGAAGGTGTGTCAGATCATCGTTGCATGTTGCATGTTGCACAACCTGGCCTTGGTGCCTTTTCTGCAGGAGGATGTGCCTGGATATGGTCTTGTGGCAGCGGCGGAGCCTGTGGACAGTGAGGAAGAGGAGGCAGAGGAAGAAGATGTTGACAACAGAAGCAATATAATTTAGCAGTACTTCTAGTGGCACACAGGTAAGACATTGCAACTTCACTTTACATTTCAGTTATCTGTTGTACATTGTACAAGGCAGCCTCTTTCCCTCTGTCTATGGACACTGAATGTACCCTTTGGCATCTCTATTTTCCGTTCTATGTGCCCCACTCTGGCTCCTGCTATGTATACTGCCGCCCACCAAAGGTCATCCTAAAGTATATTTCACTCTACATTTGAGTTGGAATGCTTTGATAATGTACTAAAACATTTGTCAATCATTTGACAGACTCCAGATTGGTATTTTTTCAAAGGGTGTTTATTTAGGTGCTCATAAGTAGTGGGTGATGTGCAATGGGCTGGGCTGATGGTGGAGGAAAGTTCAGGGCAGAGTGCAGTCTCTTGGTATCACAGGTGCATTGTCCAATGGGGCTGTAAATGGGTTCGTTATCTGACATATGCAAGATATTGGAAGAATACGACAGGCACTGCTATTTGAGGGAATATTATTCTTTTATTTATATCTTGGCCAGTCCTCTCTTGTTCCTCTTCACAAGATCAGCCCTAGTTTCTATTTCCTCAAAGCCCCTTTTTTTTTTCTCTTTCCAGGCTCTGGTGGTGTCTTGGCTCTGTCTTGAGGCGGTCTGGTTTCCCGTCCTCCGGTCGCCCGTATTCCCCAAAAGAAAGGAAAATAAAAATAATCAGGTAAGTGAAAATTGAAGTAGGGCTAAGGTAAGGGGTCAGATAGGGGTTAGTAGGGGTGGTGAAACAGGTAGGGCGGCGGTGCTGGTTGTGGTGGGTTTCTCTATTTATTTATTGTGCCTTCTCTCCCCTGTGTCCCGGTCAACCCCTTCTCTTCTTTCTAGGGTTTCTCCGGAGGTGTCCCAGTCCGTGGGTTAAGTAAACGGGTTTCCCCTCTCTCTGCAGGTCTATGCCCTTCCTTTGAAGAAACCTCCCCGTCCTCCCTTTTCTCCCTCCCCCCACCTCCCTCTTTTCCCTGTGAGCCAACCTGACAGAGTCTGCCAGGCAGGGTATAGTCGTACCTGGGAGGGCCACGTCCCTCCAGGGGCGCGGCCGGCAAGTAGGTGGTCCCCCGATTTCTCTTCGGTCGGGTTGGGGGTCGCCCACTGGTTCCTCCTGTCCTCGAGGCGTCCCGCCTTCCGGGTCTCTCCCTCCGTCTCGATCACGTTGCTGGCGGTGTCTTCCTCTCCCTTTAGCTCCTGGGTGAAGGTGGGTTCTCTTTTCGTGCTCTGCTCTCCTGCCCCGGTGTTCTCTCGCTCTTCCTCCGGCTCCTGGATGGTGGTGGTTTCCTCTCCTCGGCTCTTCCGCGTTCTCGGCTCCTCCTTTTCCTCCGACCTCTCTTGTCGTCCGTCTTCTCTTTTCCTCTTTATGACGCCCTCCGCGTCATACGTCATTCTAGGGGAATCCTCCTCCGTGCCCCGGGGGTATCGATTTTCTTCCCCGACGGGAGCTTCGGACCCGGGATCGGCACCTCGCCCGTTACATATCCCCTCCCTTGGATGGGGCTGTTCGAGCCCCCCAGGTCCCGGAAATCGAGACAGATAGTCCGCTTGCCCCATAAGGTCCCCAGGGAGATGACAAACCTGGAAGGAGAAAGGTTGAAGCTCCATAAACCATCTTAAAATGCGAGCGTTGGTATCTTTATACCTCGAGAGCCAGGTAAGAGGTGCGTGGTCGGGGTATAAAAGGAAGGACCTCCCTAGGAGATAATACTGAAGACTTTCCACAGCCCATTTAATGGCCAGGCACTCACGCTCTATTATGGGATAGTTCTGTTCCCGTGGAAATAGCTTGCGACTAATGAAGACCACTGGATGGCTTATCTCATTTTCATCTTTTTGAAAAAGTACTGCACCCAGGCCTACGTCCGATGCGTCCGTTTGGAGGTGGAAGGGACGGCTGAACTCAGGACATTTTAATACCGGTTGCGTGGTTAGACATCGTTGTAAGGTACGATAGCTATGGGATTGTAGAATAGTTAAACTTGTGATGTTCTTAGGTTGACCTTTCCTCAACAGGTCAGTGAGAGGGGCGGCTACTGTAGAGTAGTGGGGTATGAATCTACGATAATATCCCACTAGTCCGAGGAAGGAACGGATCTCCTTTTTTGTACTGGGTGCTCTTATGCGTAAAATGGCTTCAATTTTACTCATTTGTGGTCTGATATTCCCGTTTCCAATATGATACCCCAGATAGGGAATTTCATTGAAGGCCAGTCGGCTCTTGGAAGGATTGGCGGTCAATCCGGCCGCCGCCAGTGCTTTAATGATCAGTTCTAAATGGGATAAATGGTCTTCCCAGGTTTCGCTATGAATAACGATGTCATCTAGATAGGCGGCTGCGTATCTGGTATGTGGTCGCAATATAGTATCGATCAGTCTCTGAAAAGTGGCGGGGGCCCCATGTAGTCCAAAGGGAAGTACGTTAAAGTGATATAAACCGGAAGAGGTGGAGAACGCCGTTTTTTCTTTATCTGCTTTAGCTAAAGGAATCTGCCAGTACCCCTTGGTTAGGTCCAGGGTAGACATGTATTTAGCTTTACCCAGCCGTTCTAGAAGTTTGTCTACCCTGGGAAGAGGATACGTGTCAAATTGGGACACGGCATTGACTTGTCTAAAGTCGATACAGAACCGTATAGATCCGTCCGGTTTTGGCACTAATACAACCGGGGAGCACCAGGGACTTTGGGACGGCTCTATAATACCCATGTCTAACATCCTTTTTACCTCCTCTTCAACTATGACCTTCCTTGCTTCGGGAATGCGATAGGGGCGTAACCGGATTATTTTTCCCGGTTGGGTTATAATCTGGTGGTGGATTAGATCTGTTTTACCTGGCATCGGGGAAAACATGTGGGGCTGCTTATTAAGGAGTTGGTTTAGTTGTTGGTTCTGTTGCACTGTTAACTCTGCATTTCGGAGGGGTACCTCGCCCCTTGGGGGGGGGGGTCCGTGGGGCACCACCCTATTTCTAGCTCTTTTACTGTATTAATTAAACAGTTCATATTTTGATCCACCTGTGATTCCTCCCATCTTTTTAGTAAGTTAACATGAAAGATCTGAAATCGGTTGGGATTAGTTGTTAGTTGTAGCTTATAGGTAACGGGAGTTACTGCTGCTATTACTTTATAGGGTCCTTGCCATTTTGCCAAGAGTTTATTGTCTGAACTGGGTAAAAGCACTAATACTCGGTCTCCCTCTACAAAAGATCGCAATTGCGTGTTCCTATCATAGTATCGTTTCTGTTTCTCCTGGGCTTTTTCCATATGCCCTCTCACATCTTCCCATATTGTTTGTAGTCGAGACTTTAACTCGCTAGTGTACTCTAGGAGAGGCTTTTCCCCGTTTTCGTCTTCCTCCCATAGTTCAGCTGCCATATCCAATAGGGTTCTAGGCTGTCGCCCAAACAGCAGTTCGAATGGACTATGCCCTGTAGAGGCTTGTTCATGGGTTCTGACCGCATATAACACTAGAGGAAGTTTCTTGTCCCAATCTTTACCTGACTCGGAAATCGTCTTTCTCAGGAGGGTCTTCAGGGTGCGATTATACCTCTCTACTAATCCGTCTGTCTGGGGATGATAAACCGCTGTCCTGAGCTGTCGTATCCCTAATATTTGACAGATCTGAGCCATTAGGTTGGACATAAACTGGGTCCCTTGGTCCGTCAATATTTCTCGGGGAAACCCTATTCGTGAGAAGAAACTTATCATGGCGTTGGCGACACTTTTGGTGCTAATACTGTTCAGGGGGATAGCTTCCGGATATCTAGAGGAATAGTCGACCAATACTAGGATATATCGGTATCCCTTGGAAGACGGTAGAAGTGGTCCGACTAAATCCATTCCTATTCTAGAGAAAGGTACGTCAATAATGGGCAGAGGATGTAGGGGGGCTTTTTTCTGGGGTCCGGGATCGATTAACTGACATCTAGGGCATTGTTGACAGAACTTTCTGATATGAGAAAAAACCCCAGGCCAATAGAACTTCCTTAATAGGTACTCCTCGGTTTTCTCTCTCCCATAATGACCACCCCCCGGCTGACTATGGGCTAGGTGCAACACCTGCTGCCTATAGGGTTCGGGAACCAATAATTGTTTCTTTTCCCCTCTCTCGTTACTGGTGACCCGATATAGCAGATTTCTATTTATTATAAAGGAGGGACCCTTATCCTCTATGGTTCGAGGTTTGGCGCTTTTCCAGGCATGGATCAGACTGGGATCGTCTCTTTGACTACAGCGGAAGGGTGGAAGACCAACGAGGGCGAGTACCTGTGCATTAAGACTATCGTGGTTCATATCTCCTCTTTCATAGGACTTCCTGGCTTCTCGTTTCTCTCTTTTAGTGGGTTTATAGCGGATCACCGGGGTTGGTATGTTTAGTTCAGAAAAAGGGGCACTTCCCAACCAGGCATCCAGGTCATTCTTACTCTGTGTGCTGTCTAAGAGGATCGGAAAGTCTTTAAAGTCTGTTCCTATGATGGCTTCTTCCACCAAACCTTCAACTACCCCCAGCCGTATGGGGGTCTCTTTTCCTTCCCAAAAAAGGGTAGTCCATATTAGGGGGTATTCCCTTGTTTCCCCATGAATGCAGCATATGGATACCGTGAAATCCGGATCAAGGTTATGCTCAGTAATTAGGTCCGCTCTAATTACGGACTGGCTACATCCGGAGTCGATGAGCGCTAACGTATCCCTTCCATTAATGGACACTATTTTTTTGTATTGAGTTTCTTTCCCCCCGGTGTAGAATACCCGGCCTCTCGTAATCCCTATTTCCATGGGTTCGGGTTTCCCGGCCTTCAAAGGACAAAAGCGGGCAATGTGTCCCCACTCCCCACAACTAAAACATTGGGGCTGCTGCCCATATGGTTTTTCCATCCCTCGTAATCTTCCCGGTTCCTCTATTAGCCTTTTCCCGGTGGCTGCGGATTGTCCTGGGTTTTGCCTAACGGGTTGAGGTAACAACCGCGGGAGTGGTGTTTTGAATTCGAGGGAGCGGTGGAAAGCGCAGGCCAGCTCAATAGTAGTATTCGTGTCGGGGTTTGGGTGTTGCTTGATCCAATGGCGAGTATTGGTGGGTAGGGCATCTAAATATTGTTCTAGGAGGACGGCCTCGATAACGTCTTCCCTATTCGTCCCTATGGGTCCAAGCCATTTGAGCCCTAGGTCTTTGACCCGGAAATATAAGGCTCGAGGGTTCTCAGCGGGGCCCCACTTGGCCTTCCGGAAGCGAACCCGATAATGTTCTGTATCAAAACCGACCCTTTCTAGGATACTCTTCTTGATGTCCGGATAGGGCGTTGTTCCTCCTGGGTTAACAGCTTGATATGCTGCTTGAAGTGTCCCGGTTAACAAGGGAGCGATATATTGACCCCATCTGTCCTGCGGCCAGGTGGCTGAAAGGGCAACGCGTTCAAAGTTAGTAAAGAAGGCGTCGGGATCTTCGCCTTCCTGATATCTCTGCAAAACGGAACTCGGTACATTTGGATGTACCCTAGTTGCGGCAATGGTATCAGTCAAAGTTTTTATGGCGTTGTCATGTACCAACTGATTGTTGGCCATGATAGTGGCCTGACTTTTAAGTGCATTTTGCAGAGCCTCCCTTTCCACCTTGGCAGCCTTCTGTTGTTCCTCCCATACAATTTGCAGATGGCGTTGGCCCTCAGCCAGTTGCTGCATCATGTCGGCCATTGTGGGTGCACCCTCCATCTTCTAGAATTCTCCTGTCGCTTGTTCCAATATCCCACTTCTGACACCACTGTAAATGGGTTCGTTATCTGACATATGCAAGATATTGGAAGAATACGACAGGCACTGCTATTTGAGGGAATATTATTGTTTTATTTATATCTTGGCCAGTCCTCTCTTGTTCCTCTTCACAAGATCAGCCCTAGTTTCTATTTCCTCAAAGCCCCTTTTTTTTTTCTCTTTCCAGGCTCTGGTGGTGTCTTGGCTCCGTCTTGAGGCGGTCTGGTTTCCCGTCCTCCGGTCGCCCGTATTCCCCAAAAGAAAGGAAAATAAAAATAATCAGGTAAGTGAAAATTGAAGTAGGGCTAAGGTAAGGGGTCAGATAGGGGTTAGTAGGGGTGGTGAAACAGGTAGGGCGGCGGTGCTGGTTGTGGTGGGTTTCTCTATTTATTTATTGTGCCTTCTCTCCCCTGTGTCCCGGTCAACCCCTTCTCTTCTTTCTAGGGTTTCTCCGGAGGTGTCCCAGTCCGTGGGTTAAGTAAACGGGTTTCCCCTCTCTCTGCAGGTCTATGCCCTTCCTTTGAAGAAACCTCCCGTCCTCCCTTTTCTCCCTCCCCCCACCTCCCTCTTTTCCCTGTGAGCCAACCTGACAGAGTCTGCCAGGCAGGGTATAGTCGTACCTGGGAGGGCCACGTCCCTCCAGGGGCACGGCCGGCAAGTAGGTGGTCCCCCGATTTATCTTCGGTCGGGTTGGGGGTCGCCCACTGGTTCCTCCTGTCCTCGAGGCGTCCCGCCTTCCGGGTCTCTCCCTCCGTCTCGATCACGTTGCTGGCGGTGTCTTCCTCTCCCTTTAGCTCCTGGGTGAAGGTGGGTTCTCTTTTCGTGCTCTGCTCTCCTGCCCCGGTGTTCTCTCGCTCTTCCTCCGGCTCCTGGGTGGTGGTGGTTTCCTCTCCTCGGCTCTTCCGCGTTCTCGGCTCCTCCTTTTCCTCCGACCTCTCTTGTCGTCCGTCTTCTCTTTTCCTCTTTATGACGCCCTCCGCGTCATACGTCATTCTAGGGGAATCCTCCTCCGTGCCCCGGGGGTATCGATTTTCTTCCCCGACGGGAGCTTCGGACCCGGGATCGGCACCTCGCCCGTTACAGGGGCATAGGAAGGGGAGTAATGGTAGTTCAAGGTGGACAGGGTGACAGTGTAATTAAGAAGGGTGACAATCAGGAGAGTCTTATTTCCTGGCAGGGGTCTTGGCAATGTTCTCTGGCTTCTGCCTGGATCTCAGGGACCGTTTGCGGGGTGGTTCTCCTTCTGCAGGCGGTGGGGTGCTGGTGGCGTGTTGGTCCTGTGGCGGGGCCTCCTGTCCACTAGCGCCGGTGGAGGTGGAAGGCTGTTCTTCAGTTTGGCTAGTGTCAGGCGCCTGTTGTTGTGCCACTGCCTCCCTCATGGTCTTGCACATGTCAGCCAGCACCCCTGCAATGGTGACCAGGATGGTGTAGATTTTTGTTATGTGATCCCTGATCCTCAGGTACTGTCACTCCTGCAGCCGCTGCGTCTCCTGCAACTTGGCCAGTATCTGGCCCATCGTCTCCTGGGTATGGTGGTATGCTCCCAGGATGTTGGAGAGTGCCTCGTGGAGAGTGGGTTCCCTGGGCCTGTCCTCCCCCTGTCGCACAGCAGTCCTCCCAGCTTCCCTGTTGTCCTTTGCCTCTGTCCCCTGAACCGTGTGCCCACTGCCACTGACCCCTGGTCCCTGTTTGTCCTGTGTTTGTGGGGTTGCCTGGGGTCCCTGTAGTGGTGGACACACTGCTTATTGACGTGTACTGGGGACAGTGGTATGGGCCCGCTGGATGGGTGCTGGGCTGGTGTTTCCTGAGGGGGGAGGCTCTGTGGTGGGGTGGGACTGTGGCAGGGGAACCGACTGTTCAGAGGTCCCTGACGGGCCAGGTTGGTCATCATGATCCAGGCGTGCAGAGCTGCTGTCGTCACTGTGGGCCTCTTCTGTGGGGGGACTGGATGTAGCTGGCACCTCCTCTCCAGTGACGTTGAGTATGGGTCCTGTGGGGATGCATATGCATTGTTAATGTATCTGTGTGTGCCATCTTGTGCATGGGTGTGTTTCCCTGTATGATTGTGATTTCCCTGTCAGCTTGGCCTTGTGTGAGTGGTGATTTTGTGGGCTGGGTGAGTCTCTCTACTGGGCATGATCTGTTGATGCGTATCCATGCAGGTCTGTGATGGATGTCCATGCATTTGTGTTGCATGCAGGGCTTGGTATTGGGATGGGTGGGTTGTGATAGTGGGGTATATGTGAGGTGGTGGAGTGATGGGGGTGAGGGTAGGGGTAGGAGTTTGTGATGGCATGCAGGTTGGGTGGGGGGGATAAAGTAGTAAAGATTTGACTTACCAGAGTCCAGTCCTCCAGCTACTCCTGTGAGGTCCTCATGATGCATGATCACCAAGACTTGCTCCTCCCATGTTGTTAGTTGTGGGGAGGAGGTTGGGGTCCACTGCCAGTCTTCTGTACGGCTACCTGGTGTCTTGCAACCACGGAACGCACCTTCCCCCGTAGATCGTTCAACCTCTTCCTGATGTCATCCCTGGTTCTTGGGTGCTGTCCCACGGCATTGACCCTGTCCACGATTCTCCGCTATAGCTCCATCTTCCTTGCAATGGACGCCTGCTGCACCTGTGATCGGAATAGCTGTGGCTATACCCGGATGATTTCCTCCACCATGACCCTCAGCTCCTCCTCTGAAAACCTGGAGTGTCTTTGGGGTGCCATGGATGTGGTGCGAGTGATATGTGTGAGGATGTGGGCGGTGATGTGTGGGGTGATGTGTTGGGGTGTATGCTGTGATGTGCGTGGATGGTGTATGAGTGATGGTGTTCTGTGCCTCTGATTGAGTGGGTGCTCCTGGCTTGTGTCTCTCTGTGTTGGCAATATTTTTTTCGTTGAAAGGGTTGTGGGTAATGTGTGTGTGTGATTTATAGTGGTGTGAATGTGTGGGTGTGGTGTGTGTATGTGTGTCAGGTGTGTGTAGTTTGAATTGTCCAATGTAGTGTAGTTTTCTAAGTGTGTGTGTATTTTGAGTGCGGCGGTGTGTACCGCCAATGGTTTACCATGGCTGAAAGACCGCTGCGCTGATTCGTGGGTCTTGATACTGTGGGCGTATTCCTGTTGGCGTAATTGTGTGGGTTTTGCTATCGCCAGTTTATCACTGACCTTTGGGTTGGCGGATTTGTGTGGGTGTCTGTATTGTGGCGGAATTCTCAGTGTGGGTCATAATACCCGTGGCGGAATACAGCTGCGGGCACTATATGTTGGCGGCTGTCAGCATGGCGGTAGGTGGCATTTACTGCCACTGTTGTAATGAGGGCCTAAGTCTTTCCCATCTGTGCATCTCAACCCACTTTCTCCTAGTATTATCATGCCCTGCACTGAAAATCACCAGCTATAAAACTCACAATTAGCAAATGCACTATCCCTCTAGAAACACTCCTGCAATCTGAACGACTTTGTACTGGTTCTGCTCACTTATTGTTACACACTACAACCTGAACGAGCCCCCTCTTTCATTCTCTTCAATGTAGTCTCGGTTGTCACCAACTCATCTATAATATTAGCATCATCCGGAGCCATAAACTAAACGACTGATTGTGAGAGACTTGTGTGATCTGAGTAAAGGTCATGGCAGCCGACAAATATGTCAAAGAGTGGGTGGGGGTGGGGGGAGGAACGACGAACGACGGGGGAAACAGTTTAAAAAATAACAGAAACCACTTACCTTGCACCGCTTGCCGTCTCCTGCTGCCTCTCTCTTCTTGTAGTGTCCCAGCATTTGCCGGGACACCAGCACAGACTCCCCAGCAATCCTGGCACTGCTTAAATTAGCATGTAAGCAGCATCAGGATTGGTCTGAGTGGCAGTGACTGCTGCTCAGAGACAAGTCTTGGTTCTGTGCTGTTTCTCCAGCCCAGCTGTGTATAGAGCCTAAGTGTGCACGTGTGTTTGGCCGGTCTGACACACATTTGCACTTAGTGCACTCTCACACCTCCCCGTGGCCCAGCCCTGCCCCTGCTTGCACCTGCTGGATGAACCAACAGATGAAAAATGAAAAATAAATCGATATCAAGTTATCGTTTTATTTTTCATCTGCTGGCTCATCCAGGGGAGGTGACACCCCTCTGCTACTGTGGAGGAGCTGCCCATGAGTAAAGGACTCTGTGCCTGTAGGCGTGCACCCATTTGTGTGGGTCAGAGAGAGGCCTTTCCTCATGATTGCCAAGGATGAACCTTTGAGTAAGAAGCTGTTGGCTAGGAGCCTCTAAGAATGCCAGGCTGTGAGCTGTTCCTACGTGGGATGACAGAAGCCATGGACCCTAGAACAAGAGATGAGCTACCTCCCTGGGTCCAGTAAATTCACATTCCAAATGTTGAAAGACTTCCCCCTTATTTTCCAGGTTAGTGGGTACATTATACATTGTTTGCAGTTGTTTTTGTTTTGCTTTTTTAATGCTTTAGGTGTTCACGAACGGTAGTGTCACAGGGAGTAAAACTTACTGACTCATAAAGAAATAACTCACGTTTTATTTGGAGGATTGTACTCTTCCATTTTCCATAACTGCCTTTGTGGTAATGTGCCTTTTGTTCTCAATTCTGCAATTTTCAATGTCATTTAGTGATTGTAAAGAGGACATCGCGTGCATAGCTGTGATCCCTATTTTATTACAATATTATGTTAAATTACTTCTTTTATGTCTATTGTTTTTTTTTAATGAAGGATCTCATCTTTCGAGTCATCGTTAAAAAAGAAAAAGAGAGATTACCTCAAAGTAAGCTCCTTACCTTTTGGATCCCGTTCAGGCAGGTCATGTATGCTAAAGGAGGATAGGAACCTATGATGAAGCATGCCACCATTGGTGCTGAGAGTCCTCCGTCGTAAATGAAAATATTCTGGTACTACATGTCATTCACATGATCTAAACTTGATACAGATTAGCTATACCTTTTGGTTTTGTATTGTGTTTATGTACTTTGTGCAATTAAAGTTTGCATTTATAAGGTAAACATATTTATATATTTTTGAGTTACTATTAAAGTGTTGTCCACTCACGTATTCAGCTGGAAATGTACATCTTTATTGCAAATGTGATAATTGTGTTCGACTTTACCTAAACTCACCCTACACCACCTTACAGGAGTTAGGACTTGACTGCTCATCCATGTCTGTCAATGGAGTTAAAAAAAACCTTGTCCCAGGTTTACTAAAGTTTTGCCTCAGGGTTATGTCTCTTTTGTGGCTCATTCTGATGCAAAATCCATTTTGGCATTTGCTAAACCACGCAAAGGAGATTAGCATGACATTCCATGGATTAGTAAATACAAAGTTTTTTTGTATCAGCATGGTCATTCCTGTGCACCCACC
Organism: Pleurodeles waltl; assembly: GCF_031143425.1. Classification (NCBI taxonomy): domain Eukaryota; kingdom Metazoa; phylum Chordata; class Amphibia; order Caudata; family Salamandridae; genus Pleurodeles; species Pleurodeles waltl. Next base: position 1,724,942,030 of record NC_090440.1, on the reverse strand, counting down.
GATGTATCTTGACAGAAACCTAGATTTACAAGCACACATAAGCCTGGATTTATGCCAAAATGGTGCCCCTATCACACAAAGGCGTGATGAGTAGAAATATCTTCAATACTCCTCTTTAGCTCTTCTTTCCAAGACTTGAAATTTCAGTTGCGAATTTGGAATTTCACTGTGCTTCAATCCACAGGTATTTTAAATACAAATCTTTAGAACCAGGCCCCCACTGTTGGAAGGGTCCTACACTTAAGAATAAAATTGTCTTCCAGTAAAATGAAGTTAACAATGTATAATTGTGACCTTGTGATTACAGGCTCCCTAATGGAGGTGCTTTGCAGAAGACAGGCACTATTATTTTTGTGAGTCTACAGGGGACGGCAGGAGGGCAAATCGATCCTTCTACACAAGTATGTATGTCAACACTATCCTATGGGTTTTACATAGATACAAAAGAAGATGGTGTGGGATTGGAAGAGACAGGACAGTGCGGGAGCAGAGCTTGTTTTTGGTTGCATGTAGGCAATGCCACTAAACCACTGTTTACTTTTAATGCACTAGTGGCCACTGCTGCTAGGACACATTCAAGGAGCAACAAATTGACATTTTTCTCAGCACACTCTTTGTGCTTGCAATTGTTTCATGTTAATGGCCCTACTATACATCTGTTTTCAACCTTTAAATGTCAGATTTGAGTCCTTACAGATCCACTCAACTTTTCATTTGTACAAGTTTGATACAATTCCAGGGCTGGAGGCCACTACAAAATGTTGTGCCATGGGCCTCACCAACATTTGTGGCAGCACCAATTCCAAGGCCACTGGAAATATTGATTTTGTAAAGCTAAATATAATATGAATAGATGGAATAACCTGCATATGACTATAATGGGAAGGTGTAATATGGTTAAAATGATTCTTCTTCCTAAATTGCTGTATATTTTCCGTGCTATTCCATTGAGTTTTATAAATTCCCGGTTTGAGGAGATAGATCGATTGGTAATGAGATTTATCTGGGCATATGGTAAGTGTAGAAGGGCGGGCAAGTTTATGTCTTTACCTCAGGAAAAGGGGGGTGGTCCCTCCCAGATATGAAATTATATCAACTTGCAGCAGCTCTTCAGTATACGTACCCATTATTGGGAGGGAAGATGGATAAGACTGGGGCAGATTACTGTCCAAACATCTATGAACTGTTGGTAGGATCAACAGCGAATGGATGTCTATTAACTTTTCACAAACCTGGGTATTATAAGAAAGTACGATACAAGGTATTGGAGGCAGCCAATAGATGTTGGCGACCATGGCGGAAGAAGAACGGACTGGGAAGTTTTAATTATTACACTATAATAAACAATAACCCGTCTCTGCCTGAAATATTTAAAGATAATTATGCTGCAAATTGGGATTCTTTAGGCATCAGAAGGCTAGGAGATGATTTTGGGGGTAAGACGTTTGAGAAACTTCAAGAACAGTTTGGACTTGAGCGAAGGCATTTTTTAAAATATGTACAGATAAGAGATTTTTTGAGTAAAAAAACAGGGGGGGAGCAGGGATTCAAAAGTAATCTATTGTTGGAGAACATATTGAAAAAATCTAATTTAACAATTACATTAATTTATTCATCATTGATGTTAGAACAACCCAACGATCTGGAGAAACATAGCAAGAAGTGGGAGGGTAAGGTTGTAGATGGGGGTATTCATTTCTATAAATCATTGGAACTGGGATACACCATGCTACTTTCTTCCTCGCTACAAGCACAACATTACAAGACGGTGTTTGATTTATACTATACATCAGCCCATCTCGTTAAATGGGGTGGATCACAAGGGACAAACTGCCCAAGATGCGGGATGTTTGGAGCCGACATCATCCATATGTTTGCTACTTGCGGGAAATTGGTGACATTGAAAGACGGTATTCAACTTGTGTTAAAAGGAGTAGTGGGATATGAAGTTGATCTTACCCCTGAGATTATGATCTTGAGGGTTGCAGAGGAAGTTATTGCCCTGGTAAGGATTAAAGCTCAAGCTTTCCCTACAATACATTGATTCTGCTACCTGCAGCTTAAACACAAATTTCTGTTGTAGTCTTTCACCCATGGAGGTATCAATACATCCTTGGAGAATTACCTGTGCAACAGACCCGAAATATCCAAAATGTGCCCACCAGACAACAGAAATGAAGAGGTAAAAACCAATAAATCGGATTTTCTGTCCGTAACACATGCAAAAGACATGCAGATTTTCTGTTTGTAACACATGCACACTGCTTGCTTCCATATGTGTTAACGTCACGTCTATTGAATGAGGCACATTAACTCTTTTATATTAAGAGTGTCTGAACTGGCAGGTTCGAGCTCAATCCAACTCGGAGCAAAAGGTTGCTTCCTTGTAGAAGCCTTTTGGGCACCAGTACCTCCCGTCCCTCTTACCTCCATCCCCTCTCCTGTGCCTACTCCTCAGTGGACTATTCTTGGTGCAGTAAAGTATATTAGGGCCTGCTCTGATTCTCCATTTTATATTTCATGTTTTAACCTGACAGTTTTAGCTTGACCTCGTTTTTTCATTGTGACTTTTTACATGTTTTTACAATAACACAATAATGTATTGAGTATGCAGCTTATTCCTAAAAAGCATTGCTGTCATGTTTGTAGCGTCCTCACTAGCCTGGTACCCGCTGAATGACCAGGTCACACATGGAGCTGTAATCACACATCTTTATTCCTCTGCTTGTACCTGTGAACTCCAACTCTAAGCTAAGCATACCTTACTTTCTATTCAAGTGATTATCCCACACTGATACGGTGTCCTTGGGTAGCCAGAAAGGTTCCGCTTTAAATCATGCAGAACACTACACCACCCCTGTGAAATGAAAAATTACAAGTTTTATTTAATAAAACTATTGGGCATCAACAAATATATATATGTATAGAAACATTGTACAACTATATGTCTTCTACTAATCTTCTTGGCGCTTTGATTAATTGACCTAATTTGGTTGCTGGGAGCTGTAAACTGTCATTTTCAATGTCAGAAATCACTAAAGATGGTAAGGAGTCATCAATAGTCATTGAGCTTTTACAATCTCGAGTTGAAGACTGATGAAATACAGGCCTGAAGTGAGAATAGTTTCAGGTAATAGACTTCCCATGGCGCTGGACAGTCACCATGTATCGTTTGGTAGACACTGCTTGGAAAGGTTCAGCATCGTAATGAGCATCAGATTTTCTTTTGCATAACTGTTGAGTGACCACCAAATCTTCTTTTCTGAATGAGAGGTCTTATGCACATCGCCTCTTGTCTGCATAAGCTTTCTATTCTGTTTGCGAACCAAGTCCCTTGCGTGAATCATGTTTTTACTTCTATCTCTTTCTGTGGCCATTGAGGTAACTTCGTTGCCATCACTCTCCTGAACATCAAAGTTGCTGGACTTTCACCTGTGGTCGAGTGGGGTTTCGAACAATAAGCTCATAAGTAGAATTAATTACTGTCTTTAAACTGAGCTTCTCAAAACATGCATGCTCTACTGCTTTCTTTAGCCTACTCATAAAACGCTCAATAAGTCCATTGGCCTGTGAACTTAAGGGTGTGATCTTCTGATGCTTTATGTTCAGATGCTACAGAAATTCTTTCAATTATTTACTGTTGAAGGGTGGACCAATCTCAGACTTTACAATGGCTGGTATGCCCAATGTTGCAAAGATGCCATCACATTTTTCGATTACTCGCTCGTGTGGCGGGGATTAAACGTCTTTGACCAAAGGAAAATGTGAATATCCATCTATAATCACCATTAAATGATGCCCATTATCAAGTGGACCAAGGAAGTCGATGACTATTCTCTCCCAGGCATATTTAGGGAGCTCTGACATGTCTAGAATTCGTTATGTAACTTTGGCAATTGCATTTGTGACAGGCTTTGAATTCCTTTTCGACTCTTTCATCTATGGTTCAGTCTCGGACAGCTCTCTTTGTTGCAACAATACCATGATGTCATTCGTGAGCCACTTCAACCACCTTTTGTCATTGTTTTTCTGAATCAGGATCCTCGCAGTATAAGTCCTTTCTGAGTCATGGACAATTCATATTTAACATTGTTGTATTTTGCTATTCACCATCATCACCAAGAGGTTGAATGAATTTATTCCATGACTGATGTGTAATTATGTCTTTTAACTTCATCAGGTCACTATCATGACTTGAGGCGCTATCAACAAATAGTCAGCAATATTTCGATCCTTTCCTCGTTGCTTCACAATTGTATAATCATACTCTTACAATTGTAGTTCCCATCATTCAATTCAAAGAGGCATTTTGGCTTTTGGGTTGCAGAAGATGGTCAGGAAAGCTTGATGATCAGTCACCAGCGTAAAAGGCTCACCATACAGGAATACATGAAAATGTTCACAAGCCTATACTACAGCCAAACATTCCTTCTCAGGCTGTGAGTAAGCACGTACTGTTTGAGACAAACTTCTACTAGCATAGGCCACAATATTAATCTAGCATTTGTGCATCCATGATGCTGTGCAAGTACAGCACCTGACCTGACCAGGCTCGCATTGACCACAATCTCTGAATTGAGCTTTGGATTGAAGTATGCCATTTCTGTAGCATTCTTGATGGTGTCTTTAATTCTCTTGATTTTTTTTTCACATTCTCTGAACCATTTAAAATAAACATTTGTCTTCATTAACTCTCGTAATGAAGCACTTACACTGGCAAAGACCTTTATGTATCTTGAACAGCAACTGGCCTTCCAAGAAAAGAACGTACAATTGAAAAATCTTGTGCGGGTTCCCCCATCAGAAAAGATATAACCAAAGAATTTCAGTTTTGTCTTGTTGAAGTCACATTTGTCTGCATTTAAGGTCAATCCTGCAAAACTGACTAATTGACATACTTGTGAGAGGGTCCTATCATGCTCCTTCTGTGTAGCTCAAAAAATTAATATGTCATCACTACAATCAAATGCATTCACTATACAGTAGGTTGTATGATGCGTTGTATGATGTCCTGGAAAAGTTCTGCAGTTGATGGCACACCAATACTAAGGGGCAGGTTTACCAGAAAGTGGCTCTTTTCTTGCATCCCCCTACTGCCAACTAACCACTCCATGTTTGCACCATATTTATAATAAGGCACACCATGGTGGTCATTAGCGCAATAGCATCAAACGTTTTGATGCTATTGTACCACTTTGCTGCACTAGCATCAAAACTTTTGTCACCAGTGCAGCAAAGCACAGGGAGGCCCAATGGGTACTATGGGTGCATCATTTTAACACCTGCCCTGGGCAGGCATTAAAAATGACAGACAAATGGTGCAAATGTTGTAAATTTCATTGCACCATTTTTTCAGGACTCCCTGCTTGGGAATGCTTCTCCCTGCATACATTATGCCTTGTGCAGGCATAATGTGGCGCAAGGGGTACAAAGTGGCACAATGAATGCATTGTGCCACTTTGTAAATATGGTGCAAGCAAATGACCCCCTCAATGCCACTTTAGCATTAATGAAAATTATGCTACTGTGGCACAAGGAGGCACAGGGGACTTGTAAGTATGCCCCTAAGTCTCTTGTATCTACCAGAATGTTACAGACAGGAAGTCAGGAAGGTTCCGCTTTAAATCATGCAAGACACTACAATGTTGTTCGTTCACTCTGTCTAAGGCTAGGAACATAGAATATGTTGCCTTTATGTTATGTTGCCCATTGGAGACAGCACTAAGGCGTCAGACAAACCATCGCATCAGCTTTGCACCTTTGGCACAGTGCAATATGAACAGTGTTTTTATTACATAAACAGTCTCTGTGCTATTTTTGGCAGAGGAGTACTTCTGCTAGGAATATTCTGAAACGCAATGGACTGTGACTGAGATGTAGCCCTGCTGACTCTAACCTCTATCCTGCAAAGGATGATAGCCTTCACTACATCAGACCAGCTTCCTGGCACATCATACCTAGGTATGGGGGCTTAGGCTATCCCAATGGATATGACAGAGGGTACTCCCACTGTGCTGTCAATAGTGTAGGTAGTAGTAGATAGGAGTGTAACAACGTAGTAACTTTCCATGGTTAAATTGTTTATCTTTTTTCACCATTCTCATAATGCTGGTTACAATGCTTTGCTTCATCTGCCTAATAATTGAAGCTCATGTTTTCTATACAAGAATACAGTTGCTTCAATAAATGTTTGAAAAGCCATGTTCATATTTTTCTTGTGTATAGCTTTGGGCATGCAGATTAACAACAAAAGGTCTGTTTCCACGATTTCCTTGGGAATAAGAGTGGTCATGTTCGAGGTTGCTGATACCATCTGGTCCCCTGGTAAGGTTCATATAGGACATTGTGAGCTGGCTAGAAATTGTGTCAATGGGTACTGGTGGTATATATGGACTGAGTCCCTATATTGTGAAGTTCGTATTGACCTAATACCCAGTCCTACCTAATTTGTAGGAACTGTATAACATTGGTACCCAAGTTCCTGTCCATCAGCTTGTCGTTGCATCTCCCCTCTGTTACTGCCCTTCCCACCTCCATCTGCGCTGATTGGCTAAGGCTGTAATTCACAACATCTACTCATTGGGTGTGATACGTGGGCTCTGGCCACGAATCATAGTTCCTGTTCTTTTTTATACCAGTCCACGTTTTGTGAGGGTAGCACAATTATGGAAGGATGGTTGATGGGAAGCCGTTTGCGTGCACCTGCGCCAATCACAACCGCTGGTTGTAGTGCAAACTCTATTCCCTTTAGTACCACTAGCTGTACTGTATTAGTAACTCTGGGTTGGTGAAATGGGGATACAGTCAATAACCAATGACGCAAGTAAAGGTTGGGTGGGTTTCGAGCAGGAGAACACCAAAGAAGCTGTTCCTGCAATGAACATCACGAAATGACGCTGCAAATTTCCCTTCATATCTTGGGGGCACGCTGCCATGTCCTCACCGCCTTCATTGCATGCAACACCAACTGGGAGGACACATCGTGCTCATCTTTCTGAAGATGAATAACGTTACCAACAAAGTAATGGCTGAAAAGAGGTCAGACGCTGCCCAATCATTTCTAAGGTGGCCAATGGATTGATGCAAAATGTTAATGACACTCCAGCAAACCAATAGGAGAAGGAAGCTGCCCCAACATCCTGGTCTGCACATTAACATTTCTTGTCCTGATTTCAAACTCTCTGAGAATGTCGTGCCAGACCTATAAATGGCTGAATTAATTAACTGGCTCAACTCCTCGATTACATTTTACAGCTGCACCTAGTCCACAGCAACATGGGCCACTACATAATCAGAGCAATTATAGGAGCAGAAATTCACAATTTCTAAAACGGAAATGCAGTGAATGTGACGGCATTTTAAACGATGTAAGGAAATGAAGCATTTTGAACATTCCAAAGCGCATTATTCTTACCAAATGTGTGCAAACAGGAAGTGAAAGAAAATATGAGTTTATCTGAGGTAGATCCAGAATTGAGACACTGTCGTGTTAAATCCCACTGATCATCCTCTTGCAATAGGATGAGGGTAATTTTCTTCATCTGTAAAGATTAAACGAATTAATCCAATAATGTGTCATCTTATAAACAGCAGAGGTGAAGATGCTATTCAATTGCTTATATCTCTGAGCTTTATCGCAAATTCAAAGCCATCCAGATAGGGTGCCTGTGTATTCCAATGCAGGTTTCGGAAATCTATGCAGTTGATGTTCCCTGCTCTTCGAATCACTAAAATGTAAAACTTTAGCATGCTTCCAAAGTATCTTTCTCAGGAGTCACTCCCTCAATTTCAAACTCTTTCCATTCTGAGTTGCTGATCCAGCGCTTCTTAATGCCAAACCAAATGGTATAAAAACGTTCCTCTTGAGTAGCACCTTCAAAGAATCGCCATCATTTTTTGTCCTCCCTCCAAAGAGTTCAGAGTTACATGAAGTGTTTTACGTCTCAATTGCTAGTTGTTTTCTTTATGCCAAACCCACATCCTTTTTCCCCCATTTAAATTCATTCTCTCCCTCCACAGGGACAGCACCTCCGTTAGGGCAGAGGAGCGTCACCCCTCCCTCCCCCGCCAGATTCAGAAGCTGCAAAAATGTTCACAACGAAAGGATAATAAACTCTGTTTATTATCCTTTCGTTGTGAAAGGAGGGCGTTGGGGGTGACGAGCAGTGAGGGGAGTGCACTGTGCACCTCCTTCAGAGAGCATGAGGCCAGTGAAACACACATGCACAGTGTTCCCTCTCTAGCCCTGCACTGTGTTGTGGGGCTGGAGAGAGCAGGCACAAGCTCCCAGTCTGCCTGGGAGTGCTCTGGCTGGGCACTCCCAGACAATGCTGATCCTACTCTGAGCAGCATCAGGATTGGCCGCAGGGCAGGCTGGGAGCCTGTGCCTGCAGCGACAGAAGAAAGAGGAGCAGCGCTTTGCGGATCAGGTAAGTTTTTTTATTTTTATTATTTATTTTTTGTATTAAATTTTACCCCCACCCCTGCGCGCTGCACCCGCCCCGCCCCTTGTGAGCGCAGCGAGCTGCAACTGTCCCTCTGACCTTTCTACTATCCCTCTTTGACCTTTTCTACCAAATGAATTAAGGGTAAGAGTCCAGTTCTGCACAACCAAGTGGATTGTCTTATGCAAAGCAATCTGTTACCCTTAGGGGCCAGCGTTACATAACTTATGTAAACAAAATTACAATAATTGAAATTAGGGTCAATATAGAGTAACTTGGAAAGAGTTTCATAACAAAAACACAAAAATATGATTTGTCCTAAACAATTCTGTCACATACTAGACCATAGGTGTCCATGTGAGGATATGGGCTTAGTGTGTGACATGAGATCCCAAAAACCCTATGGTTTTCTAAGGACAGGAGAACAAGCCATGCATCCAAGTGCATTAAGCAGTTAATTGTGTAGATGTTGGCATTCTCATAAAGCCTAATTGTCAACGCCTGAGCACTGTCTTATAACAAAGCACCACAGTGTGATTGCATAGGAGTGTAGGCTAAGAGAACAATCCACACAATTCAGTAGATCTATTAAATAGTTCAACACGTTTTTATTTATATTTTGAAGACATGGCAGGACAACCAGTTGCTGATTATCAAGAATTACTTCACTGAACCCCATTGTACAATGCCTAACATCACATATTTGAGAAAATAGATGAACATTTTAGACTTCAGTTTTATACCAAAGAATGGAAGAAGGCAGCGTTCTTCCCTCTGATCTGAATTCCTGTGAAGAATCATTCACAACGATAGAGCACTGTGAATTTAAAGACTGGGGATAAAACAGAATATCCTCTGCTTTTTCACGTGCTTGCGGCCACCAAGTCGGGTTTCTGGCCTCTTGCCAGGTAGCCTGGATGCTCTCAGAGGTCAGAACAAAAGTATGAGGCAGGAATTAGGTCACACCTCTCGTCCCCCAGCCAGGCTAGGGGGACAAGCCTGGCTGCCCCTGATAGCCATCTGTGCTATCATCCAGCAAGGAAATAGTCTTCTTCCTGCCCCCAGGTACATTTGCTCGTGGACAGGCGGGAAATTAGATATGCAGGACTGTGCACAACCCCAGCAGGCTGACCACACCTCTAGGGTAAGCAGCCCGGTCTGTGCACTAATTTTTAGCTCCTGCAGTCTTAGGAGTCTTAGGAGTGGCAGAATTGAGAGTTCCCGATAGGTAAAGAAGACCTGCCCCACCGAATGTGGTCCCCTCAGGGGCGGATTAGCTGTAGAAGCTGGCCACTAGTCTCCACACCTCTAGCTCCTCTAAATCTAAGATCTAAGGGACACACCGGACACCAGAACCTCAGATCTGATCCACCAACTTCAAAGAAGTACCAAGAGAAGCTGTGCATCACCAACAACTGTACTCCACCCACTGCTCCAAAGCAAAAGAGCGAAATTCTGTCCCAGAGGCAACCGTTTGGGAACTGTGTGATCGAAGTTCGTCCTTGGCTGAAACTCATTATTCCTGACCAGAAGGACACCTGTGGAAGCCAGAAGCACCTTCGGTCTCCCTTGGACAAATGGCACTAGTCCCCTGCAAACTGCAGGTAAAAACAACCACAGGATCAGAAGTATCACCGGCCATCAGGCCTGCCATGGGATCATCAGAAACCATGTGGTCCAGTGTCTTCTGGTAGCCATAGTCCCACCTGCCTCCATGTGTCAGGATGCTGCCTCACTCCCCCGGACCCTGGTAACTTCCCAACGGATTCCTGCACGTTTACAGATGCCAAGGCTTGTTGGTTGCCAGCCCTGTAACTAACCCCTTCTCCTGACGCTGCAGATGCAAGGCACAGCGTGCAACCTGCATCCAACATCTGGAATCCAGCCCCAGCTGAGATTTTGCATCCCCTTATCAGCATCATTGTGCAAGTGGTACAATCAGCACCAGCGTGAGCCCCATTCAGCCACACAAACAGACAGGACATCTCTTCACCTGGACTCCACAGACCTGGTAGAAGTGAGCTGACTGTTGTGGCCTGGTCCCAGGGCCCGCACAACCTTAACTCTGGAAGGGTTCCCTACAGCTCGACCTCCAAGTGGTCATTTGTCACCAGTGGCATCCCTGCCAGTGACTTCAACACAAGACCCATTCAGCACCCTGGGCAGCCACGACGATTCTGCACCCAGATGCCATGAGCCAGGTAAAACTACTCTGACTGCACTAGCTTAATCCCTCGAGGACTCCAAGCAACTTGCCTTCTAAGTGCATTTTTGCAAAACATGATATTTAGCAATTTACTTCAGTGCAATGTTTACATGCCATTTCTTCACTGTTTTTCCACTGCTTCTAAAATTTCTATCACTGGTTCTGCTGTAAACATACTGTTCATTTTTGGTGTCTAAATTTATAGAAAAATAAGCTCTATTTTTATGAGTTGGTGTTGTGTCAATTACTTATTGTCGATGTTTGTACTGTGAAATGCTTAACACATGTTACACACTACCAGAAGTGAGCTAAGGATAGACTAGTGTGAATCCAAGGACCATCTCTGGGGTATTGAGAGAGTATTACAAGATGAGGACTAACCACCATATCACATAATACTCCACTTTCCTACAGGGCTGAGTTGCACAGCAGCAGTTCCAATGAGGCTGTGGGCTGTGAGGTTGATCTGGAGTCCTTGCTCTGGAAGAATCCTGGTGGCAGAGGTGATGCACCAGGTCTACTTGGTGTTGTTCCGTGCAGCAGAGGTGATGCATCGGTTCTCCTGGATCCACAGATGGACTGGCAGAGCACCTTCAGGCCCACCTCCAAGGCTCCAGTTTTGAGGTGGCACCATCTGGCAGGTTAGGGCTCACATCTGCATTCCAGGTGCTTGTTACAAGAGACTAGCCCTTGGAGTCACTCTGATAGTCCTATGCTGCAGGTCCAGCCTTTCTTACCCAGGCAAGAGGGCAGCAGGCAGCAGATCAGCAAAGAAGGCAGTAGTCCTTCAGGGCAACAGTCCAGTAGAGTGGCAGTCCTTTCAGGTGCACATCAGTCCTTCCTCATGGAAGAGTCTTTCACAGGTCCAAAAGTGTACAGAAGGATTGGTGTCTGAGGTCCAATATTTATACCTGGTGTCTCCTTCGATGTGGGCAAAACGTCTAGAGGTATCCTTTTGAAGTGCACAGGTTTCCTGCCTCCACTGACCTAGCTTCAGACTAACTACAGGAGGTATGCAATCCTTTGTGTGAAGGCAGGGCATAGCCTATTCAGGTGTAAGAGTTGCTGTGCCTAACTCCACCCTCCCACTAGTGGTGGCCCATCCAGGCACACCTAAGCTCTCTATTGTGTGTGGCTGTCTGCACAAACACCAACTGCAAGCTACACCCAGTCATTTGACCCAGCGACAGGCTGCCGGCACTAAATGGCTCAGGCAGGAAAATTACAATTTTCTAAAAGCAAAAATTTTTAAATTGTAACCAAAAATCTGACTTCACCATAAAAGAGGATTTTGTCATTACAATTTCAAAGACACCAAACATGAAGTGTTTATCTGTTACCCTTTGAAAGTTACAACTTAGTAAAGGCAATAGGTTAACTCCATTGTTAACGCAAAAGGATGATGGACGGAGTGCTGAACAATGCAAACACACACCCCCAGTCACAGATCTGGGTTTAATCCATCATTATTTTGCTCACCATGCCATCCCAGTTTGGACCCAGCCATATGCAAATCAGTCTTGACCCTGTTCTGCATGGGAACAGTCCAGCCCGAACTGCCAAGCCAGGTCCTCCCTGGACCGGAAACAAGCATCCTGGGACCGGTTTCAGGGTATCACCCTTCATCAGCCAGGCTAGCTTGAATCCAGTGGCACAGTGAGCACGGGACCCACGTCTGGGCATACCCTTCCCACTTAGGGCAACTTTAGCAACACAAAAGGATGGACATACCCTTCCCACTTAGGGCAACTTTAGCAACACAAAAGGATGATGAATGGAGTGCTGAACAATGCAAACACTCACCCCCAGTCACAGATCTGGGTTTAATCCATTGTTCTTTTGCTCACCATGCCACCCCAGTTTGGACCCAGCCATATGCAAATCAGTCTTGACCCTGTTCTGCATGGGGACAGTCCAGCCCGAACTGCCAAGCCAGTTCCTCACGGGACTGGAAACAAGCATCCTGAGACTGGTTTCAGAGTATCACCCTTCATCAGCCAGGCTAGCTTGAATCCAGTGGCACAGTGAGCACGGGACCCACGTCTGGGCATACCCTTCCCACTTAGGGCAACTTTAGCAACACAAAAGGATGATGGACGGAGTGCTGAACAATGCAGACACTCACCCCCAGTCACAGATCTGGGTTTAATCCATCGTTCTTTTGCTCACCATGCCACCCCAGTTTGGACCCAGCCATATGCAAATCAGTCTTGACCCTGTTCTGTATGGGAACAGTCCAGCCCGACCTGCCAAGCCAGGTCCTCCCTGGACCGGAAACAAGCATCCTGGGACCGGTTTCAGGGTATCACCCTTTATCAGCCAGGCTAGCTTGAATCCAGTGGCACAGTGAGCACAGGACCCACGTCTGGGCATACCCTTCCCACTTAGGGCAACTTTAGCAACACAACTCGATTGTTATCCTTGGGAGAAGCAGGTCTTGCAGTAACTAAATACAAATGTAAGATCTTTTCACTGCCAGAACATGTAAAACTTAAAATTACATGTCCTTCCTTTTAGATACCTTGCATTCTGCCATGTAGGCTGTTTAGGGCCTACTCTGGGGTGACCTATATGTATTCAAAAGGTGGTTTGAGCCTAGAAAAGGTTTATTTTGCCAGCTCAAAATGGCAGTTTAAAACTGCACACATATGCTTCAAATAGCAGGCCTCAGACATGTTTAAAGGGCTCCTTAAGAGGGTGGCACAATCAATACTGGCAGACCCACTGGTAGCATTTACTTTACAGGCTCTGGGCATGTTACTAGAGACTTAGAAGTAAATAAAATATGCCAATTGGGGAGGACCCAATGTTACCATGTTGTAAGGAGTGAGCACACTCACTTTAGTACTAGTTAGGAGTGGTTAGGTGCACAGAGTCCTAGGGCCAACAAAAATAAGATGAGAATATTTGGAGAAGTAAGGCAAAATGTTTGAGAAAGACCAGCCTTAGGCTGACAGTCTAACACTCTCTCACTTTTAAGTGTGCGTGTGTGTGTATATATGTATACATATATATACGCTAATTACACAAGTGCGATTACCACTGCGTAGTTATAGCATTTATTGTTTTGTTAATAACTTCACATCTTCATGAACCTTTTTAAAAAGTTCATCCACTTCAGCTATTTCTTGGAAAGTTTTTTAGGTGAACAATTAAAAGGAGGGCAGACAATGAGATGGGGTCCCAAAGTGCAGTGTCCTTGTGCAAGTTCCATAGGGAAATTTAGACCATACAGCCAAAATGGTGGAATGGAATTGTAGGAGGATGGCCCTCTACGTAGTGTACAAAGCTAGGTACACTGTACAGGGCGTCCGGGCAGCCACACATTGGTGTACAGAGGTTAAAACTATGCCACCTGATGCTCTAATTTTTTTGGCAGCTTGATCTAGCAGTTAGGCTAAGCTTGGAAAAGTGTAAAGCATTTGTTGAACTCACAGTACCAATAAAGCACAACACAAACTCAAAAGAATAACTTGAGACCACTTTACAAATATACTTCAAACTCTTATACAATTTTTAAGACCAAGATCATCAAAATCAGGTAAGTACTTTTTAAGTTATAATTTTTTTCAGTTTTAATATAAATAATCTTGCAGTTATGGCACTATGAACTAGCTGGAGAAGTTCAGACGGCTCCTGGTTTTGGCAGTAGCAGCTGCAGAAAGTCGTTGGAGCTGGTACCAGCCCACTGCAGGGGGACCACTTGGAAGAGCACTGCACAGGTGGACTCTAAGTTATGTCCGGGGGTCCCCTTGGAGTGTCGAGGTTGCAAGGGGGGGTATTGTTAGGTCACAGCTGGATCTTTAGTGCAGGGCACAGGGTGGCCGGGTGCAGACCGGATCAGTGAGCCAGGAACTGTGCACAATGGTGCCCTTGGAAGCAGGACGTAAGTCTCTTTGAGGGTTGCTTGCAGGTCTGCAAGGGCACTCTCGTGAGAGGTCCTGGTGGTTTCTGAATTCCCTCAACTCGGGCCTCCTCCTGGTCCTTTTTCAGTCCAGAGTGGATTGGCCTTGTTGATGTCCGACTTAAGGTGACCTGTACCAGGGCGATTGTATGGTTTAGTCACTGAAGGGCACAGTGCCACCAAACTTTGCACACTTTTAGGGTTTGTCTGCCCAGTAGGTTGAGTGGAGTTTGGCCTGGCTGTGGTATCCGGTTCCTTGGTCAGCAGCCGGTCAATGAAGTGGCCTTCACTGTGTCTTTGGTCTCTGTTGCAGGAGAATGGTGCCTTCATTCTTGGAGGGAGATCTTCAACAATTTGTTAAGGTTAGAGGTCCTCTGGGGGTTTGGAGAGTCTGTCAAGGGTCCAAGCAACCCGGGCGATTGTCGAGTCCTGTGTGCAGCAGGCAGGGTTTGGTGCCTTTTCTTGGTGCAGCAGGACTTCAGTTCTTGAGCCTTGGGTCTTATTCGTTACTGGTCTTCTTTTGTCCTCAAAATCATATTTCTTGGTCTAGGGATGCCAACTAAATACTGTATTTAGTGAGTGTTTAGGGGAGTACCCAGTAGTGACCAATGGATCATCTACCTTGGGGTGGCTACACCCAATGAGTGATTACTTCATGTGGGCAGAGGTCACTTCCCTACACCTGATTAGCTATTTCTCTTCCATGAAAGATGGCAGAAAATTAAATGGACACATGTAACACCTTAGGGGTGGTGCAAGCTGGGGCTGACCACTCCCCCATCCTTTGTGTGGATTCTCACTATTGCTTCCACCAAATGTGGGGGTTTGCAATGTGGGGCAGACATCTGCTGCTAGCAGCAGGCTTGGGGGTTGAGTTTCAAGGGTGGTAAGCCCTTTAAAGCTCGCTAGCAAGGTACTGTACATTCCTGAGGGAGGGGGTGTTTGCACCTCCCCCCAGGAAGGGCTGTGTTCTGGGTTCCAGAGAGCAGAATCTCTCACGCCAGGGTTCCAGAATCTTACATGGTGGTGGCAGGCTGGTTAAGACCAGTCAGCAACCATGCCAGGGTACCTAGCTTTTGCTGGGGACACTTCTAAGGTGAGCCCTGGGTCCATTTAGTAATAAATCCAATAATAGTATAATTTTGGATGTATCATTCTGAGTTGTTTGATACCAAACATTCCCTGGTTCATATTAGCCACCATGTAGCTGTGAAACTCGTACTGGCCAGTATCCAGCACATGTATAAAAATGGCTCATCTGTTCACTTACTATGGCCCAGGTTTGGCAAGGACACAGTAGAGGCATATTGCTCATGCATCTATGACCACACATACAATATAGAGCACCCTGCCTTAGGGCTGGAAGGCCTGCCAGAGGGGTGGCTTACCTATAGTGCTTGCAGTGTGTATTGGACAGTGCAGGCTGTGTGCCATGTCTAGTTTGCATTTTAGGGTTGCATCAGAGCACTCAGCCTGCAATGGCATCTGGATGCATGACCCTAACGGGTGGCAAATCTGTGCTGTTGCCCTTAGGGGCCTACCCTTAGTATTCCATGCCTTGTATACCTAAGTACCATTTACTAGTGACGTATAGTGGCAGCTAAATGTGTTGCCAATTGTGCCAATGCATCACCACAGTTTTAGGGAAAGAGCAGGGTCCTTGGGGACTACTAACTTAAAGACTATATCAAATACCAGACAAAATGTGGGGGATAACCCTGACAAGAGTCTTTTTCTCACAGGGAGTACACCAGATTTAGTGTGTGCTCTGATTATCTAGCTGCAACATGGACAGAAGTGTTGTGGCGACCATTAAAGGACTCTGGGACTTAGCGCCCTGTCCTGAAAATTTTTAAAAATACCATATAAGGGGACTGGGTAGAGGCACTGTGACTCCCTGGCCCTTGTGGGGGAGGTTTATAGGGACACCCATCCACCCCAGGCCCAAAACAAAAAAACACTTTCCCCAGTAATCCTGCCGAACTCCTGATGAACCGCGGAACTGAACTACAAAACAGAAAAGAGGGTGGTTATCCATGGGAGGGTTAGCACTACAGGGGTTGGATGCAGGACTTCACCGCAGGCCAGATTTTTCACCCAACCCTATACTGAGCATGGCTGTAGGCTGTGCACAGGTGTGGGGAGGTCGGCTGTAGGATGTGCACAGGTGGGAAAGGGGGTCATTCGAGAGGGTGGCTACTGTAATAAGATCTTACTTGATGTTAAAAAAAAAACAGAAAGTTCACTGGTAAAAACAAAGGTATGTGAAAGGTATGTTATAGTTAGGTACATTAAAAAATATCTTACTTTACAATAAAAAACACACCAGAAATTAATTGAAAAAACAAAGGTTAGAGTGACATTATAGTTCGATGAAAATATTTAGTTAAAACATAATACTATGAACTAAAAAAACGTTGAAATTCACAGGTATAGCTGATTGAGCTAACTACAACTTGTGCCCCTACAATGCTCTGCATATTGTCACAGATTGCATCATTCATGGCATTTTCAGTGGCATCATTGATGACATCAGAGATAACAACTCAGATTACATAATTGATGCCAGCACAGTGCACTGGGAGCATAAATTATCGGTAGCTCAGTAAACTACACCTGATGAATTTCAGTGTTTTTTGAGTTTCATAAATCATGCTTTCACTGACTTTTCACCTTTCTATATGATCACTTTAATCTTTGTTTTTTCACTGAATTGTTAAGATGACACTGTTTTTTCTCTTTGAGCACCATCATTTAGATTGTTCAGAGTCCCTAAGGCTTTATTGCGGTATCACCACTGACCAGCCCCCACACTCTAAAATCATTCCAGTACCACTACATTTACCTGCTGTAGTAAAGGAAATGAACTCATATCAAAACCCTGTGAACAGCTACAAAAAGTAAAGGTGACTTCAGACATTCCACCGACTGATAAAACTCAAAACTAGAGAGCGAGAGGCCCCACGGCTGGAGGAGCACACTCTTCCGCACAAGTCAAGTGCTGATGAAGAAAACTGTTCCCCGGGAGCAGGCTGCCAGAAACATTCGGCGCGTCACCCAGCATGGGCCGCGAAATCCATACGAAAGTCAGGCCTTTAATCTGCTTCTAATTAACTCCCAAACACCATGTAAGCACAGCTAATTGGCACTGAGGCTGAAGTTTACTTACCAGCCTGTAACTAATGAACGGAATCGCCATCCTCGAAGCAGCCTGCCATCTCCTCGCCTTTAATTGGTGGTCTCTGAAGACCCATAGGAGATCCATGGCTTGCAGACGATGGCCATTCACTTTATGTCTGGCTTATTCTGCCATTCTTTGTGTCGGCGCGCAGTGCAGCGGAGTTGAGTCATTTCTTTGGGGACTTTCCTATCTCAGCTACTACCGCATGAAGGAAAAGCCACGTTCAATGTTCTGTTTTAGTCAGAAAACGACATCCTGCTTCTCCTTATTGGAGACGGACGCTCTCATTAAAAGCAGAGAGCATCCAGAACCGGCTAGTATGCTTTTATTTATGTCTTTTTTAGGGAGCCGTGCTAAAGTATGGCCTCGACACGAGTCAACTCTTTTTTCACAAGGTTTATCTATGATCACCTCTTTGATGGAGGCTCGGGGCGTCATTAAGTGTTTTACAAACGATTTACATCAAATAGCATTTTAATACAACGTTATACATACTAGCGATGCTCATCTGTGCTTCTCAACAAAGCAGATAGACTAATTACACCTAGTGATATTCAGACTATGGCATTGGCTGGCGCTTGTAGAGAGCAGTCAGACAACGTTACAGGGGGCTTTCTGTTTGTCAGATTATACTATTTACTGAGAAATTGAAGGGGCTAAACAGTCTGAGACACAAGGATCACAGTAGTTCCTCTTGGTAATGCGGGGGACCAGCAAAAGGACAAGAGTACTTCAGAGGAAGGTATATACATACAAGCACGTGGGTACGTATCCTCAGCCTCCCATCTGACCAGTGCATGATTGACTCCTCTGCTTAGGAACAACATTCTCGTTAGCATTGATTGATGTGCATGATCCTTATTCTTGATGGGAGGAAGTTCCAGAGCTTAGCCTTCAGTATATAGAAAGAAGTACCAATCAACAAGTGGTTTCAGAAATTGATGAACGTTCGGTAGTGCGTTCAGCTTAATCCCGGGTGCCTTCCTTTCGCATTATTGCCATAGTGTTAGTTGGAGGCCATTAGATCCATGGCCTGGATAGCCTGTGGTGGTTCAAAGAGCACTTAGAAAAGCTTCTATGACCATGGGCAGTTAGTGGAGTGCCTCCAGTCATGGATGTATTCTTGTACATACATCCTGTTAATTGTGAATGTCACAGTTGGAGCCTGTTGTGAAAAGTGTTGTCTATATTAATCAGATTGGAACTGTATATTTCCTGTTTTCACATGATTGGTTGGCTGTTCTGAAAGTTTACAAGTTACTGATAATGCTAGAAATCCGCTATTTTTAAGAATGTGTTTGCAACATTTAAGTCCATTTCCTCTTCCAGCTTCTTTTAGACAGAGATGCCTTTAATTTAGATCAGATATTTTTTTTCCATGCTTGAAGGAGTTAAACTGACTCATGGGCCGACGCCTTCCCTACTTACTGGAGGAAGTTTTGTTTGATTTACATATCCTGCCTTTTAGAAGCATTCCATGCTCATACCTTCTGCTTGACCTCTCCCCAACTTTAAGACTTTTCACTAATTGAACAAAAAGTTCACTTCATGGGAAATGAGTCTGCTTTGATTTATTTTGAGACAATTTTTAAAAGTGTGTCTTTGCATTTATGGTTTTGATTTTTTTTTGTTATAATATTTAATACATTAATGTATAGGCTTTTGACTTCCAACTAATTTAATGCTTTAAATTTGTAACTTTGCTAATATTTTAATAAAACCTTCATGATTTGCAAATCAAATCAACTTTGTGTATCCAAATGTGCTTCACGTTATGTCATTGTATTGATTGCTGTGAAAGCTTCCGTCAAAACTAAAAGTAATCTGCATGATCTGTCATTTTGCATGAAACTTGCTGGACATTGGTTTTCAGGATTCAGTGATAAATTAGTTTGTCACAGAGCTCCTGTGACTGGTTGATGCTGGCGGTGGCACATTCTGGATTACGGAACTGCTGTCTGATGTGTTTAGTTACTTGAATGGGCAGGTTGCTTTGGAGACGAGGTTTAGGTAATGTAGACTTCATGTCAGCTTTGTAAATCCTTGACTGTTAGAGTTGGAGTCTGTTTATGAGGTTGTTCATTTTTTCCTAGTTTCTTCTGAGGACACAGTTTTCGGACTTAAAGATCTTCACTCCAAAGTAAAGGCAGATGACAGTCCATTAGATGGTCACTTTGCATCACTGTAATGCCGCTCACTCCTGTGAAAGAGAGGAAAACTTAAATCATGCTATGAAGTAGAAAATCTGATCATGAGACTGGCTAATGCTGTGGATGGGCTCCAAATTGAGGACAGGAATAGATTCTGAGGACTGGAACACATTTTATAGTATGAGAAGGAGAAATCTGCACGTGGAGGTGGCTTCAAAGCATACCTTGCCCTACTGAATCTGAGCTAAGCTCAAACGTTTGATGGTTTTAAATATTGCAAAGGTTCCAGGCCTTGAACAGCTGGGGTGGAAACTAGGGGCACTAAGCTTGTAGGTATTGTTTAATTTCAGAGATGGCCCAGATCTAAACCTAGCCTTTACAATCCAACGTGCAAGCCAGTAATTGTGAGAAGGCAAAGAACTGTGGTAATCAACATAACAAAGACAGGGAAATTAGAGCATATTACTCATATTTACTTATTATAATCCATGCATTTACAACTATTCTCATTGCAACAGAACAATTCACAAACAAGTGATATTCTTCAGAATACCCCAATCTTACAGGTCCCTACAACCAATGCACAGTTAAGCTGCTGTGACTGGTAATTGGACTAAAACCGTTCAGTTGGGCTGATTTCATTGCAGTTCACTTCAATCAATCTTTCTCGATATATTTTTGAGTCCCATTCGCTCTTGGAATGCCCACAGGCACTTGAGAATAGTACTTTCTACCAATAAAGATGTAAATGTTTGGCATTATTTAATAGTCAGTGTGTTAGTTAACAACAACAGGAACCTAAGCAACAAGTATCCTCTCTGAAAATCAGAAAAAGTTAGACCGCAACAGAATCAATGCTTATTCCCTCAGAGGCACTTGGACCGATGCCACTCCCTGTAGCAAGAATGGAATTTCCCTTCATTTAGAAGGTATACAGCTTTTGGTTAAGTTTGTCCTTCTGAACGTAAAATAACATTTGAGAACTGTTTCAGCTACACTATAGAACTGCACCCAATCTGGGAAGAGTCATTTGTCTACATGCATTGAGCATGTAGAGTCTTCCTCAGCACTGGCACATACACATGAATGACGCCACATGGAAGCTGCATCCAAAAGTTACTTTATTAATTGGCATACACTTAAGCCATGTACATTACATCATCCATAGTGTACTTCCTGTTCAGAGTCCACTAGAACCACAAAGGCTCTAATGCCCAGACCTTTAAGACGTCACATCTTATCCTTTGGTAAATGAAAAGTGGAAAACATCACCAAGATCACATTTTCTCGATTAATCAGTGAGGCACTCTCACTTGTCTGCCACCTCGGGTGGTTCAAGATGATTGAAGTTCACCCTGATTGGACAACAGCGCCATAGGCTCTTGAGCTGGACCGGCTGGCAAGGTTGTTTCCAGTAAATTTTCAGGTCTCAACAAGTGTCTTGGTAGGTGTTTTAAATGTGAAGTGTCCCAAGTAATGGATTGTCCAGGGTGATGTGCTGTCACCGTATGTCCTTTGCATGCTACAACCTGTAAAGAGCAGCAGATGAAGGAGTGTCCATCTATGTTTCTGCTTAACCAATACCCAGTCTCCTTTGTCAAAAACTGTCTTTTGGGTGTGGCGATGCTGATCTGCGCATGTTTTCATTTTTTATTTCTGAGCTGTGTCGGTATCTCGAATGTTGTCAGTAATCACTGATCAATCTGGAGTCCATTAAGGTAGTTTTATTCTGATAGCTCTCCCAAATAGCAAGGTGGCTGGACTCTCACCAGATGTAGAGTGAGGAGTTCATCGATAGGCCCAGGGGACCTGAGACATGTCTTGGTTCGATTACATTCCCTCCATAGACGCGTGCTGAATGACTCTCTGAAGGATGCCCATAAATCGTTCAACTATGCCATTGGCTTGGCGCTAGAGAGGCATACTCTTTTGATGTTTGAAATTGAGGCAGATGAGGAATTCATTAAACTCTTTACTGTTAAATGGTGGGCCTTTATCAGATTTGAGAATTTCAGGGAATGCATAAATGTCATCAAGCTATTCTATAATTTTGTCATGTGTTGTCGAGGAGAGGTCTTCAACTATAGGGAAACGTGAATATTAGTCTATGACTACCATGTGACGGTGTCCATTTCCTAGAGGCCCAAAAAAGTCAACTGCAACTCTCTCCCAAGCATGGGCACAAAGATCAAACATTGTTACTGGATGTTGTGTCACTTTGGGTGATAGACAGTTGCAAATGTGGCATGCCTTCAGCTCTTTTACAACACTCTCATCTAGCCAAGAGAACCACAATCCATCTCTTAATGCTCTTTTAGTGGCCACAACACCACTGTGACCTTCATGGGCCAGTTTGATGGCCTGCTGTCTGAGGCTTTTAGGTATGACAATTCTCGAGCCTCTTAACATCATGCCTTCTTGAATGACCGCTAGCTCATCCTGTACGTTCTTGAACTTTTGGAATTCAACATCGTTGGCCAGGGGTCAGGTCTTTCTCCTCCATGATTGTGTGGTAATCATTACTTTGATTACTTCCATGTCTTTGTCTGCAAGGTCTCAGCAATGATCTGTTCCACAGATAGTGTGCTGGAGTGCACAATAAAGTTGAAATAAGCCTCAGCTGTTTCGCCTGTGACGATGCAGCAGCACTCTTGAAAAATAATCTGCTGGGTTTCAATCCTTACCCTGTTTGTGTATGATATTTTAGTCATATTCCTGAAGTCATAACCCTCACCTCTCTATGTGAGGGGTATCTTAGCCTTCGGGTTCCCAAAAATTGTAAGCAATGCTGGTGGTCCATGATGATGGTGAATTGTTTTTCGTAGAGAAACTCATGAAAGTGTTTACAGTCTGACACCACGGCAAGACTCTCCTTCTCTGGCTGAGGGTAAGCATGTTCTGTATCAGACATACTTCGACTGGCATAGGCCACAATGTACCTCGGAGCACTTGGATGACCACTGTGTTGAGTAAGGATTGGCCCTAGCCCTACGCAGCTCACATCAACCATTATTTCAGTATGTAACCTGGGTCAAAGTAGGTCACTTCCGTTGCATTCTCAATTGCATGTTTCATGTCTTTTAAATTCTGGTTACAATTTGGATTCCACTGGAATGGGACATGCTGCTTTGTCAAGTATCTCAATGGGGCAATCATTGTAGCAAAGTTGCTCATATATCTTGAGCAATAATTGGTTATGCCTAAACAAGATATCAGCATGGTGAAATCTTTGGATGATGATAGTTCTCACACCTTGTCTGGAGTCATTCCCCCATTTGAAAATAAGTGCCCAAAAAATGTGAGTTTGGTCTTGTGAAACCTCACACTTTGCAGCATTCAGAGTGAGGCTTGCATCAGTGAGTACCTGGTACTCTAGGATCAGGGCTTTATCATGTTCTTTTTATGTTCACCCATCACTGTAATTGAAAGCATGGGTAAAAGGATAAATTACTCAGCAAATAACACCCTTATATATTTCAGCAGCCATACACCCCAAACCAACATGAATTGAAAAGGTAATAATATACCGGCAGTTCTCCTCCAACTTGAGTTGATGGTACCTTTTATTCAGGCCAAGGTGGGAAACTCTTTTGCTTTATTCAATTGCATGATCACATCAGCTATATGTGGGCTAGGATATCTCTCCCTCTCAATGGCTTTGTTTGTCTGGCGCATATCAACTGCTCCACTACTGTCCTTTCTTGGTACTACTACTATGGGTTAAACCCATGGTGTGGAACCTATGAAGCATTCAATGATGTCATGTTTTAAGAGAGCTTCTAACTCTTTCTCTGCAGATTCTTGTGGATGGAAAGATTTTCTGCAGTGTCGTTGAGCAACAGGGCCAATGTCTTCACTGATATGAAGCTATACTTTCATTTTCTTGAGTTTTCTCAGGCCAATGGACCAACAAATCGAATTGGCTCATAATTTTCCGATTGGACACAGAGGCTACAGAGGCACATAGGGTATCAGTCCCATGTCAACATGGTTGGCAAAGCTGAGTAAACAAGCACTAGACGATGTTCCTTGCAGAATATGAAAGGTGGCTTGCACCAATGGCCTTTCGCATTTCAGCTTATTGGGTGATTATGGGACAGTGCCCACATGACGTTTGCCACTTTCTTTGGTGAACTTTCTTTAGAGTATAATCCTCTTTACAGGTAGCTAACTCCACATCTGCATGCTGTCTTTTGGTGGATATCATCAGTGCTCATTCACTCTTGTTTCGTGAAAGTGACGTTGATGAACCTTTGTACAATGAGCTCGATGAGGATTGATTTTGCCTGGTTTCTATTTGTTGCAGCTGATGCAGCTTTTTGGTTTTATGGGTGTGGTATGAATGTTTTTGGAACATTCTCACACCCATATTCTCTTTCTGTTGTGACACATTTGAGTTTTCTTTGGCCCAGCGCATGATGAAAAGGTCTTCTCTTTCATAACCTTTGCAAATTTTTCCCATGGCGGTACATTTACCTTCATGGGGAAATGAAAATCCACATTGGAAGCATAGTTTTGTTTTCTTTGAAGATGTGAACATGCTTGTGCTTGCTTTTCACCATCAATGCCAATTCATGATGTGCTTTTCCTGATTCCATGCCTGCAGCTTGTCGATCTGCTTGTTCTTCTACTGTCACAGCCATCAGCATTTTCTCTAGACTGTGTGTTTCTCTTAGCATGCACCTTCTAAATGACTCTGAAAGGCTGCCATTGATTATGAGGCGCATGGGTCCTTCGTCAGTGAAATCGCAGAGCTTGCAGTGTTTAATGAATGCATCAAGTCTTACAACAAACCCATCCATTGTTTCATCAACTTGTTGCAATGCTTGGTTGAAGATAGTCATAGTCGACATTCGGCATTGTATTGAACTTGGCTTTTAAGGCTTCTTTTACCTTTTGGTTTGATTTCACATCAGTCTGTTGGATTTTTTTTTAGCACTTCTTTCACTCCTTCTACTGCAAGGTTTTTAAAGTATTTTTATGATCTTCTTGTTATCCTCTTCCTCTACTGCATCTATGAAGTTGTTGAATGTTTCAATCCACACAGCCCACCTGGCACTGATTTTTTGCTTCCTAGAAGTGTCAGAAGATGGTGGCGGCTTCAGGAACATGGCTGCATTGTATTTTGCACTTTCTTCTGCTGTGATTGAGAACATGTGCTGTTCAAACAGCTTTCGGCACACAGGGTGCCCCAACAACTTTTGCAAGCACAGCTTTCTGCTGTAGCCGGTGCTGCCTTGTACTTCAATCACCCTTGCTGGTCAATAAGATCTCTGTTTTCTGTACTTTGCTGATGTCATGGTTTTTTTCTTGCTTCATCTGAATGATTGTTCTGTATTTGGGATTTGGTCAGCTTCTTGTCAACTACCTCCTCAGAAGTTTTGGCAGGCGTTTTAGTGTGTTCCTGTGCAAAGCCTTCAATCTCTTCTGTGGCTGTGCATGGGCTGGAGTAAGGCTTTAACTCTACATGTGTCAGTCTCCGACCACTCTATATTGATTTTGGCCACATATGGAACACACAACAGTTTTCCATATTGATGCAGACTCTCAGGGAGAACAGTCTTGTCTTCTGGGGTTATGTAACCCATATTAATTGCCAGTTGTAGCGTCTTCCCCAACTGTGGAGCATGCACAGGACCGAGGCCACATGGGAGCTGCGTTCAAGCGTTACTTTATTCATCAACGTACACTAATGTACTGTGCATTACATCATACGTTCTGTTAACCACATCAAAACATCTTCCATCCATTGTGTACTTCCTATTTAGAGTCTGCCCAGAACCACAGGTGATCTAGTGCACGTACCTTCAAGATGCTACAGAGAAGTCTGCCAGTGATATTCTGAACAACATATATGCATTACAGTACAGATCTTAGTCAATTTCGGTAGCTATAAATATAAAATACTACCCAGGTAATTTCAGGACTTTACAGGAATAATTACTCTGCATAGTATTTCTTACACACATTTAGTTTAATAATTCTCAACAGCAAGGCAGAGAACTAGTTGAAAATTCAAGGTGGAATAATACTAATCTATTCAGTTTCAACCCCACCTCTCACCTGAAGCATGCCTTAATTGTTAGTTATCACTATTCAGGTCAAGTTATCTATTTATCCATTGTTGGTATAGGGGAGCTTAGTATGAATGCTAATCTTCATCAACAAAAAGACCTTTAGAGAAAATGACAGTTGGCTTTCTGTTTTAGGCTTCCTGACACATTTTGCATTAAAAAAATTAATATTACCTTAAAAAACTATTTTCAATCTAATTTCCTTATTTACTATTCAATATGTGCTTGGGCTTCCAGTGGCGTTATTAAACTCATATAGATATATGTGTTGCTGTTAATTGAGGCTTAGTAACTCATTAACATGTTTACTGGGACCCAAGAGAACTAATTTTATCACAATATTGAAAGGCTAAAGCATTCCTGACAGGTTTCAAGTTTATGATATACAAGTTCTACTGCCTCATTTTAAGATTAGTTTTCTTTCCCTCATAAGGTCACCTTTACCTCACCTTGATTTCACGGTAAACAGTCACGCCTCTGAGGTGCAAAGGTGAAATTGTTTGCTTTTAGAGTTTCCAATGTTCTGAGTAGTAATTGTAGGGCCATCTGTCTTGCTCAACACCTTCATGCTAGAGGCCGCCTACCTTCACATGAGGTCATGCTTCTGAAAAAGCAACACCATCCATGAACAGAAACTGGCAAGCCAAATCACTCTGCCCCTCCAGCTCCCTCTCCATCTGTCTCTCCCTAACTCCTCCTCTTCCTCTAATTTTGCAAGCAAGATTTTCAAACTTTTGATTAGGGAAAAACAATTTTGGTGCATCCAGTTTTGACCTTGCTTTTTCTAAATTCATATAAACGTGATTGTCAACTTACATGTTATATGATATGATACCCAAGTGACTCATGACATAGATAGACCTCCGATGTGGTATCTCTAAGCACATAGCCCTTCAAGGCACTGAGCCTCTTCAGCTCAGTTTTTTCTAGAGCCGCTCATTTATTCTGGCACATCTAGATGTTTACTTGCAACAGCAATTGTAAATAAAGAAGCAGTAACCCCATTTGATCCCACCCAATGATTTCATCACAGCCATCATGCACTACAGCTAAGGTTGCTGTTTCTCACTGAAACAAATATCTATTCTAATTATGTAATAGTATTAAATTGGCTATGAATATGACGTGTATGTTAAAAGTGTGTGGGGGTCTTTATGCTGTGTGTGTGTGACAGAGAGACTTAGGGCCTGATTACGATCTTGGCGGATGAAATACTCCGTCACAAACGTGACTGGTATTCCATCTGCCGTATCATGATCTACATAGGATATAATGGGATTGTAATAGTGCGGATGGGATAGCCGTCACATTTGTGTCGGAGTATTCTCCTCCGCCAAGATCGTAATCAGTCCCTATGTCTTTGCAGTTATGTGCGCACGATTTTTGTGTGTGGGTTTGTGGGCTCAGAAAATGGGGAGGTGTGACAGACATACCTGGGGATTTTTGCGTACTCACCATAAACTCTAAGGGCAACAGTTTTAGGGCCTGATTTAAATGTTAAGGGTGGTACTAGCACCATCCCCATGGGGGAGTACTTTACTGTCATCATTGAATGAGTACTCAACTCAACACATTTGGAGATGCCTGCCAGCGCAGCTGACATCTCTTGCTTTTCTAAAAAACTCCATTGTTTTTTAAATGAAAAAGCAATGATCCCATCACCGTGTGAGTATTCTTTCATATTGTTGTCACTAAAAAGGTTTTAGTTTTACATACCGCTCCATTTAAGATGGTAGTTTGTAAAAATAAAAACTGGCTATGTGCCCACCAACTCTAAATCAGGTGAGGGGACACATGCCCAAACCTTTGGCAACCCTTACTCTATGGGGCTTTCCCAGGGGTTTGTAGGCAGTGAAGATAGAGTAGTCTGCGCTGTCTGCATAGTGAAGGACTGCCCATCTGTAAATCAGAGGAGTAGCACTTCAAGTTGGTGGAAAGTGTATTCGGTCGCCATTGCCACAGAGTACCCTTTCCACCGACGTCCAAATCAGCTCCTTCATCTTTTAGGTGACAGTCCCAATCTTCATCTCTCTACTGGTGGTTATGGTGTGTACTGTAGTACAAATATGTTGATGATGTAACCCTCTGCTCACTCTATACAATTCAGCAAATCTATGTCATTCCACTCTACATCAACTTTGCATTGAGAGAGGCTTTCAGAAGGACTGACCCTTCTTTCCACTCAGATTTTGTTTTGTTTTCTATTTCTTGTCTCTTCAAAACCTCAGTTGTATGAACAGTGCCTGCCTCGCCGTTATCGGTGTACCCGACAGGGTCACGCGCTCTGAACAGGCCCACTGCTATCGAAAAAACAATCAAA
This sequence comes from Pleurodeles waltl, assembly GCF_031143425.1. NCBI lineage: Eukaryota > Metazoa > Chordata > Amphibia > Caudata > Salamandridae > Pleurodeles > Pleurodeles waltl. The sequence continues at coordinate 1,724,913,751 of NC_090440.1, read as the reverse complement.
TTTATAAACTGTAGCTCCTTCAACCTTGCTGCAGTTTAATTTTCAACTGGTCAGGCCCGTAGACAGCAACTGTAATTCAGTGTAACAGAGCAGGCCTGGATCTCAGGGCCAGAGACAGCACAGATCACTCAAAGCATCGGAATTGAAGATGCGAGGGCTTGTATTTCGTGGTATGGCTCATTCTGAGCTGTGGATAATTCATTTGAACTGCGGGTCATCTGGACGTTTCCCAACCGCCGCCTCTACCTCTAAACCGGGGACGGTTCCAAAGCCATCAGGCAGCGTCCTCGTGCTCGGAATTTCCACAGGTTCTTTCCTAGAGAATGTCCGGAATGAATTGTGGAACAGTAAATACCTAGTAAGGACCTGGCACTGGGAGGTGGCGTAAAGCCTGAGACCGGTGAAAAATTGCATAGCACATGAGAGTATTAGTCAGAAAAGCTACTTTAATGAACACTTTTAAATAAAGTACAGTAAAAGGAAGAAAAAAGGTTGCAACCGTAAGTCTTTACAAAAAGGCGTTTTAGAAAATAACGTAATGGTATCGAGAAAACACAGGTACCAATATCAGAAAAAAATATCTCGAGAGAGATTCATTACTGAACGTCTCGCAAAATTACATAATCTTCATTGTTTTACTTTGAGAAATATCAATAGATTTGTGCTGAATGGTGATTAGGCTGTTTCTCTATTGATATTAGGGACTCCCTGAAGTTTGCAAACAAGAATCCTCGATCCGAAGGGGCAAATGACAAGGACTCTCGAGCCTTGGGTGCATGTGCAGTGGCTGGGCCCCTCAAAGAGACGAAAGGGGTTAGGACTGCCTGCGGACCCCAAAAAAAGCAATTGCAATTAAATCATGGAGCCAGAGTCCAGCAGTAGAACCCTGTGGGCGTATTCACTGACCTCCTCCTCTGTAATACATGGGGGGCAACTAGTTCTGGATTTTTTTCACTGCCTATTCTGTATTAGTGGGGGACACCTTATGTGTTTTGGTTACACTGTTTCTTACTCCCAGGGCAAGTAGTGCCTGTGCTCACTTCATACTATACAGAGACTAAGGAATGTCAGAAAGGGACAACAAAGTGGCCTGAGCAGTCCATGTGGTTAGCAAAAGGTCACTCAGTGCCGCAGGGAAGCATATTTGCACCTGGTCTGCTCAAATGTACTGTAGTTTTACTATAGTCACTCTTGGGGGGAGTTTCTGGATAGCTTCAGGTGGGAGTGAATTGCTCTTTACGTTTACTACGGAGATGTTTAGACTTTTCTGGCACTTCTTGGACATGGGTAGACGACAGCAGGGCCTCAGTAGAGGTTCAGGTTTGACACTAATCTTGAGGGAAAACTCGACTCTAATAAAAAAAAGTACTCAGAGTGGGCCACCAAATTAGGTTCTTACTTTGTGGTAGCTGTTAATGACCTATAGTCAATTAGATGAGTTTTGTAGGAAATTGCATTACTGGTTGAGTGGGGTACAGCCCTACTCAAGCAGCAACCACAACCCTTATCAGGGTGAGGCACAAGTGTTAGCGCGTCAGACCTTAATTTAGTATACTTACAAGGGGACGCAAATAGGTTGATTAACCTTTTGACTCGCAATTAAGAAGTTCTTACCATAGCTCCAGTACATAGTCAATAATCAACACACTATAATCATCAATCATTAATAATCAATAAAATCAATAATCAATAGAGTCAATAAATGTCACTCACCATGACCTTTCAATCATGAATAACCACACCTTTAGTAAAAGTTTAGTATGTTTATTTCCCTATATTAACAATGTTAAAGTCATGTAGATTAATCTCAAAATCAAATGAAACGCATACCAAAACAGCACTGGTTGTCTAATGCGGTGTAAGAAACGCAATCTAATCAAAGCTTGAACCACAACACATTCTGGAGTTACAGTGCAAATCAATAGCAGAGTTAGCTTCGTCAACGAAATAATATACATGTAGTTAAGCAGAGAAATCCATCAAACATTTGTCTCCTCCGTCATCAGTCAGAATCCTCAACTAACATCAGATTAGCATCAGCATGTTGGGCTTCATGCAAAACAATTTTAGTGACACAAATTTGAAAAAACATCTATCTATGGATCAATCAAAATAGCACAGTTGGTACCTAGAAAGAAAGACCAAAAATGCATAATAATTTAATTTCAATGTATAACTATCCTCGGTACGGTTCAGCAAAGCAGAATCAGTCTTCGTCCTCAGGTCATCAGTCGATCAGCAAGTCATCAGGCTCTCGTACAGACATGAGCCCAATGTCGGAATGATTATCTCTCAAAATCTCCTGAAGCTCTTCATCTCCTCCCAAGTCTGAATAATTCTCCCTCTCCTAAAGTTCTGAGATCTTTTAGCCTCTGCGGTGTTGTTATATCAAAGTCACCTAAACTACCCCCTAATTCCCTATTGGTCAGTTAATCGTATGTTCATACTTTCTCTAATACTTTTTCTATACCAAATCTATTAATTCTAATATTTCATCATTCACATACAGTTGATTGGTCCACTTTACGATGTTCTCATCATCTGGCTTGTCATGTAACAATATTGTTGCAGCTTCCACTCCAGTCATTATTTTCATTGTTCTTGTCCTGGGAAAGTCAGTCCCTGATTTATACTATTTTTGTGCCGCATTAGCGTAATGTTTGGACACAAAAGCGGCTTAAACTTACATAATTTGTATTTTGTAAGTTTACGCCACTTTTGCATCCAAAAATGACGCTAATGCGGCGCAAAAAAAGTATAAATCAGGGCCTCAGTCTCATACACATTACACATAAAATGTTACTTTAGCAGAAACATCATCTCCTAGCAGTCGGTTCTCACGAAAAGCTTTTGTTAAGCACTTTTAATAATACAATGGACATTTCACAGTTTAATTCATTCGGTCAGCATTTTATGAACTGCTAAGAAATACAGCTTCTGCATGAGGCCTGGCAAAATAGGCCAAGATACTTGCTAAGTTAAGGCCTACAATTAATAAAGCTAAAGCATACTTCATAACCCTTAATATGACATATTACTGCATTAATCTAATACTTTTTCAACATTTCATATGTATTAATCATTTAGTGCATTTCGTGAACATTGGTGACCATTCTTCGAGGTCACATTTCTGAATGCGTGCATTATATTTCTACTTTGTTTCATTTTCTACATAAACTCATTACTCAAAATACATAAACACCCATTAATAAACTTTATTAAAGACACCTGCGATAGCAATCCCTCCTGTGATGACTAAATGGGTCATCACACTAACCTTTACCCACAAAATTCTGTATCAGTTAAAACTCGTACAATTCAATTTCTTCATAATTTTGTCTTTCCCTTGAATTTTCCCTGTAAAATGTTTCACTTTCTCTTCTTCCCTCCTCTAAATATTCTTTGACTTTTTCAATTTAATCCTTTTACATAATTTACGTAATCCCCATATCCCCAATAGAGAAACCATGACAATTAACATTCCCTGTAATATTTTCGATAGAAGCCCATTCCAAATGTTGCTGAGCCAATTTCCCACTGAAGCAAACCCTTTGCCAACCTTTTCCCAAACACCTTGTTCGTTCAATTCCTTTAAATCAGCCCTTGCGTTAGTCAGATTAGTAAGAAAGTCTCTTATCCCTTTACTGTTATCAGGTATATACGAACAACAATGCCTAGAATTCAACAGACTCTGCCGTCCTTCGCTAAAAGAATGTCTAAAGCAAGACGATTTTGAAGAGTCATAGCTCTATCCGCAGCTACTTCAGTATCTATCAGGAGTATAGCCCCTGAAAAATTTGTCGGCATGTTATCCACGATAGTAGACAACTTTCGAATTTTAACCCCTCCGCTGCCAGGCCTTTTCCCCCTCAGGAGCCAAGACTTTTTTTGGCTATTTGGGCAGATCGCACTTAGGCCCTCATAACTTTTTGTCCACATAAGCTACCCACACCAGATTTGCGTCCTTTTTTTCCAACATCCTAGGGATTTTAGAGGTACCAAGACTTTGTTGGTTCTCCTGAAGGAGACTGAGAAATTAGCGAAAATACAGCATACATTTTGGTTTTTTTTTAAATGAGAAAAAGGGCTGCAGGTGAAGGCTTGTGGTTTTTACCCGGAAAATGGCATCAACAAAGGGTTTGCAGTGCTAAATTCACCACCTTCCCAGCTTTCAGGAACAAGCAGACTTGAATCATATAACCCGATTTTTCAACACAATTTCGGCATTTTACTGGGGCACACCCCATTTTTGCTATTTTTTGGTGCTTTCAGCCTCCTTCCACTTAGTGACAGAAATGGGTATGAAACCAATGCTGAATCCCGGAAAGCTAAACATTTCTGACATGTAGACAAAATTCTGAATTCAGCAAGGGGTAATTTCTGTAGATCCTACCAGTGTTTCCTAGAAAAAATAACAGCTGAAATAAAAACATATTGAAATTGAGGTAAAAAAAACAGCCATTTTTCTCCATGTCTCTCTCTGTAACTTTTTCCTGCAATGTCAGATTTTTGTGCTTTCAGCCTCCTTCCAGTTAGTGACAGAAATAGGTGTGAAACCAATCCCAGAAAGCTAAGCATTTCTGAAAAGTAGACAAAATTCTGAATTCAACAAGGGGTAATTTGTGTAGATCCTACATGGTTTTATTACAGAAAATAACAGCTGAAAAAACAAATATTGAAATTGAGGTGAAAAAAACAGCCATTTTTCTCCACATTTTACTCCGTGACTTTTTTATAGAAGCAATATACCATTACGTCCGCTGGAATCTTCTGGTTGCGGGTATATAAAGGGCTTGTAGGTTCATCAAGAACCCTAGGTACCCAGAGCCAATAAATGAGCTGCACTTTGCAATGGGTTTTCATTCTATACCGGGTATACAGCAATCACTTTGCTGAAATATAAAAAGTGAAAAATAGGTATCAAGAAAACCTTTGTATTTCCAAAATGGACACATGATAAGTGGATGAGAAGCAGTGGTTATTTGCACATCTCTGAATTTCGGGGTGCCCATACTAGCATGTGAATTATAAGGCATTTCTCAAATAGACTTCTTTTTTACACACTGTCTTACATTTGGAAGGAAAAAATGTAGAGAAAGACAAGGGACAATAACACTTGTTTTGCTATTCTGTGTTCCCCCAAGTCTCCCGATAAAAATGGTACCTCATTTGCATGGGTAGGCCTAATGCTCGCGACAGGAAACACAACATGGACACATCACATTTTTACTTTGAAATCTGACATGTTTTTTGCAAATTGCCTAGCTGTAGATTTTGGCCTGTAGCTCAGCCGACACCTAGGGAAACCTACCAAACCTGCACACTTTCGAAAACTAGACACCTAGGGGAATCCAAGATGGGGTGACTTGTGGGGCTCTCACCAGGTTCTGCTACCCAGAATCCTTTACAAACCTCAACATTTGGCCCAAAATACACCTTTTCCTCTCATTTCGGTGACAGAAAGTTCCGGAATCTGAGAGGAGCCACAAATTTGCTTCCACCCAGCATTCCCCCAAGTCTCCCGATAAAAATGTGTGGTTAGGCCTAGTGCTCGTGAATGGAAATGCCCCAAAACACTATCTGGACACATCAAAATGATCAAATACAAAACTACCTGTTTTTTTGGGGGGTGGTACCTGCGTTTTTGGTCCTGGGCTCAGCAGCCAAGGAGGGAAACCTACCAAACCCAGACAGAGTCCAGGGAGGTGTGACTTGCGTGGATCCCCCAATGTTTTCTTACCCATTATCCTCAGCAAACCTCAAATTTAGCTAGGAAGTCACTTTTTCCCACATTTCTGTGTGGGATCACCGCACCGGGACAAATTTCCTACCACCCAACGTTCCCCTCAGTCTCCTGGTAAAAATGATACCTCACTTCTGTAGGTGGGCCAAGTGCCTGTGACAGGAAAGGGTCAAAAACATGTCGAAATTGAGGGGGAACCAAAGCGTGTCCAAAAGGGCAGTTTGAAAAAAAAGATTTTTAGGCTGACAAGTGCAGCAGAATTTTTATCGGTATAGATGAGACAATGTTGGGTGGTAGGAATTTTAATTCCATCACAAAAATGTGGGAAAAATGTGTGATCTCCTGCAAAGTTGGAGGTTTGCAGAGCATTGTGGGTAAGAAAATGGTGCGGGATGCATGTGAAGCACACCACTCTGGAGTCAACCAGATGTTTCGTTTTCAGATGTGTCTGGGTCTTGTGGGTTTCTCTACATGGCAGCGTCCCAAAGTCGAAAAAGTGCAGCCCTCACCATTCCAAGTGGGTGGATTTTGAGAGTTACCAAGCTCTAATGGCCCAAATGTAAAACCAAAACCCAAAATAATCAAGTGTATTCTTGCTTGCCATAGGATAAGATGTTTTAGTGTGCAGGGGGAGAGCTGAAAGACTGTTAACCCCTTCAGTTGGGGTGGGGGCATAATCAGACCCAAACTGGTTGGTAGCCACCACCCCACTATTATGATTTTTTTTTAAAATTCCATGCCGTCTAGTAGACTTCCTGCTCCTCGGGTGTGGATTGGGGGTAATTGCCCCATCTGCCCACTGGTTCGGCAGAACAACTTTGGCCCCATTTTTTAGGGGTGGGGGTATGGCCATACCCCCATCCTCTTATTTTGGAAAAAAAATCTTCCCTGGTCTCTGGTGGGCATTCTGCCCTTTTTGGGGGCAGATGGACCTTCCAGAAATAGGCCGATCTGCCCCCAAAGGGAGCAGATATGGCCAACAGTAATGTGCCCCCATGAGTGACCCTTGCCCAAGGGGCAGCCCCCCTAAACAAAACACACACACACCAATCTCTGGTGTCTAGTGGTTTCTGCCCCCCTTGCCCAAGGGGCTGCTCCGCTTATGCGTTAGTATATTTAAAAAGAAATCCCTGGTGTTTAGTGGCTTCTGCCACCTCTGGGGGCAGCTCGGCCTACTATAATTAGCAGAAATGACCTAAAAATAATTTCCCCCCCCGGGGAGCGACCCTTGCCTAAGGGGTCACTCCCCACATATAAAAAAAAAAATATATTAGCCCAGGTGTCTAGGGGTTCTATGCCCCTCCTACGGGCACATCGGTTTAATTATATTAGGCTGATCTGCCCCCCCGGGGGGGCAGAAATGGCCTAAATATATTTCCTCCTCCCCCCCCCGGGGGAGTGTCACTTTCCCAAGGGGGCGCTCACCTTATGCGTAAGGAAAATAGAAAAAAAAACTCCCTGGTGCCTAGTGGTTTCTGCCCCCCCGGGGGCAGATCGGCCTAATTATATTAGGCTGATCTGCCCCCGGGGGTCGCAGAAATGTCCTAAAAACAATTTGCCCCCCCAGGGAGTGACCCTTGCCCAAGGGGCCGCTCCTCTTATGCGTAAGTGTAATAAACAAAAACATTCCCTGGTGTCTAGTGGTTTCTGCCCCCCTCCATGGGCAGATCAGCCTAATTATATTAGGCGAAATGGTCTAAAAACAATTTGGACTCCCAGGGAGCGACCCTTGCCTAAGGGGTCGCTCCCCACACATAAATGACATTTTTTTTTTATCCCTGGTGTCTAGGGGCTTTCTGCCCCCACTAGAGCAGATCGGCCTAATTATATTAGGCCGATCTGCCCCTGGGGAGGCAGAAATGGCCTAAAAAGTATTTGCTCTCCTGGGGAGCGGCCCTTGCCCAAGGGGCCGCTCCCCTCATGTCCATTTCACCCCCCAAAAAATTCCCTGTTGTCTAGTGGGCATTTCTGCTGCCCGTTCGCGATTGTTTGCAGAGACATGAAAGGAAAGGCCTTTCTTTTCCTTTCATGCCTCTGCTGGCCATCTCCTCCCGAGTGGAAGAGAAATGCTTTTGCATTTCTCTTCTGCATCGTGCTGGAAGCATGCTTCCAGCGTGATGAGAGGTGACCTCTGATGAGGTCAGCACGCTATTGCATACTGATGTCATCAGACGTCACTGGGGGGGTCGGGGTGGTAGGGGAAGCGATTCCCCTTCCAGCCCTGACCTGGGGAGGGTGGGGGGGCGGCCCTCGCTTCCCCCGAGGGCCAGTCATCGGACGTAATGGTTAAGTCCGTGGCACCTGAGAGGCGCAGCCACGGAGGTAACCATTATGTCCGTGGCCGGCAAGGGGTTAATCGAATTCAGGATGACTCCCACTGAAGGAATCACCGCTCCAAATATATCTCCAACTATAGCAGAAGAGGACTCCCTCCTCTGTCTCTTATGATGTAATTCAGTCACTTGCCGAAACTTTTTCAAATCCTCCGTTTGATAAATCTTTGAGAAAACTATCCCCAAATAACATGTCCCATTCCATCCTCTTGAAAGACGGTAATAAGTAGTAAGTCCACAAATGTAGTATTTCCCTGGAATTGCAGGGTCCTGCCCATTCAACATAAATGTCCATTTACTCTGAAGCAAAAACACATGCCTGCATTCACTCGTACCCACAAATAAAGTGTCTGTGCGCGATTTAGGCCTATATATACAAAGCTTCCCTACGTGTTGTACATCTAAAGCTAATTTCCCTTGCGTTTTAATAGCACTATAAGCATAATCATACTTGTAAGTCCTTTTCTCTAAGCCTTTTTCTAATTTCTCTTTTAACGCTTTTCTCCTGTCATCAGTGTGATCTAAAAAGCTCTTCTCTAAAGGTGTAAGCAAGCATGTCAGATTGTTGCAATGCGCATAAGCTGTGCCAAACGTCAATGTAGGCTCAAAGAACCCTCTAACTAATACTATGTCATTATCCTTAGCTACTTTACTTAAATACCTAATTATAGGAACAAACGAAAACACAAGGTCATGATTTGCATAGAAATAGTGAATATACTCCTGATTATAAAACCTTGTTAGTAACAGACTACAACTTATCCCATAGGTTAGAGGCAATCTATTATAGGTGACTCCTTCCTCGACTGATAAAGGAATCTGCGCACTAACAAAACAATTATTCACATCCATTGTCTCAACATACTCACTCAATAAGCGGTAGATAACATTAGAAGAAAGTTCTCCCTGCACATTAGTATAATCATGCAAATATTTCTCATTTAATTTAAACTTCTCTAATACCATTAGTGCAGTAATTGTCTCAAAAGCAGAAGTATGGTTGGCTCCTCTCATATCCAGAACAGACATACCCACAATCAACACCACATACAATATCCCACACATAATTGCCAAACAAATGCTCATATATTTAGAGTGCCTAGCACCTCCACCTTGTTGGCTAATGTTACTCATGATCTGTAAAGAATCAGAAAGGAGAAGGAATTGAGAAATCTTGCAGCAAAAATCAAAAATAGACAATTCTTCTTTCAGCAGTTCAGTTTCGCTTCCAGGAAACTTCTTCCTTGTCAAAATCGGTTAGCAGCTTTGTCAAAATCAGGTTTCAAAAGTCAAATCAATTTATCAATGTCTCTTCTGATTACTTCAACAATCTTTTTCTCAAAATTTCTTCTCTCAGATTGTTTCAACAGTTCAGTTCATTAATCTTCTTCACGTCACCTCAAAATATTGACCTGGAACTTCCCTATCAAAACAAAAAGACATAAACTCTTGCTGCCATTCATTGGTAGTTGCATACGCCCATTCAGGACCTGCGTATCTTCGACTTGCTATTCTCTTTCTCTTCAATTTTCGATCACTATTCAGTTCTCCTTCACCTAGATCTTCTTTCCTTATGGTATCTACTTCTTTCTCTATTGTTGGTTCGACAACCACCTCTTTTCTTTTTTCCACTTGCAATTCAGGCCACTTTTCTCCTTTCAGAGGACCCTTTGTCAATATTCTCTTCAAGATTTAACTTGAACCTTTTCCTTGTTCTGTAGTGTTTTCTCTGACGGACCTGCAACCGGTTCAGGAGGAGTCAGATCAGTTTGACTTTGATCCACCTCAACTCCTTCCCCTTCTGGGTCTGGCAATTGCTCTGTTTGTCACTCAGGATCATCTGCTCCTGGGAAAGCTCTCCCCTGACTAGGCTCTACTGCTGCTTCAGTTGCTCTGTGATACTCTCCTGGAGGTCTCATCCCTCATCTCTCACAGGAGTGACTGAACCGTCCTCAACGAGCTCAGATCCGGTCTCATTTCCTCTTTGTTCTTCTTCTGGCCCTGAGACTTGTCTCACTATTGTTGGTACTCTCAGCAACGCTTCTTCATGATCCAGTGGACATGCCACTTTCTTTGTGTGGCTGGCGTGAATCCAGTTCGGAATTCCAGCACACTCCACGGCTGTAGTAGTCATCAGGACCACTTGATACAGTCCCTTCCAACGAGGCTCCAAACATGTTTTTCTCACATGCTTTCGGATGACAACCCAGTCTCCAACTCTCAGGTTGTGCCCTGGGTCATGGATTGGTGGCAGTGTGGTGGCCTCCACATGCTGAGAAAAAGAGCTGACTACATCAGCCAGACCCTTGCAGTAATCCAAGTGCATTTGCTGGCACTGCTGGTAACCTCATTGCTCAGCCCATGAGGATCTCATGAGGCGACAATCCTGTCTTCCTGCCAGGTGTGTTCCTCATTGACATCAACACTAAAGGCAATGTGTCAGGCCATTTCAAATTCGTAGCTGCACACATCTTTGCAACTCTTGACTTCAAGGTACCATTCATCTGCTCCACTAGTCCTGAGGCTTCAGGGTGGTTACAACAATGCAACATCTGCTCAATGTTCAATGCTGCACACAGTAATTTCATTACTTTGTTATTGAAGTGACTTCCTCTATCTGATTCTAAAGAGATCGGAAACCCGAAACGTAGTATCAGTTCCCTAAGCTGTAGTTTTACTACTGTGAGACTATCATTTCTTCATGTAGGGTACGCTTCAATCCAGTGACTAAAGATGCAAACAATTACCTGCACAGATCTCAAACCTCCACACACAGACATCTCAATAAAATCCATTTGCATTCTGCTGAATAGACCCCCTGCTCTTCCAATGTGGCTCAAATTAACCACTGTCCCTTTCCTCGCATTTAACTGTTGGCAGATGACACAAGGATGGCAAACTGCTTCAGCAACATGTCTAAACTTTGGGTTGAACCAATCATGTTTGAACAGACGAACCATGGCATCCCTCCCAATATGTGCTTGACCATGATAGTACCTTGACATTTGAGACAACAGGATATTCGGCAAAGCCAACTGACCCTCTTCAGAAACCCACAATTCATCCTGTCTTTGTACACATTTCAATTTACTCCATGAAAGTTTTTCCTCCCTGTCAACATTATTCTGCAAAGATTTTATTTCTTCCAAAGTGTCAATTACTTTCAATGCATAACTTGTGCAGGTTTCGTCTTTTTCAGGTAACAGTTCCCACTTGATTTTGAACGATATACAGTTCAATGCGCAAAACCTTGCGACTTGTTCCGCATGTCCATTTCCCAATGATACATAGTCCTGCGACTTCAGATGTGCACTGCATTTCACCACGGCAATCTTTTCAGGCATTTGAATAACATGCAATAATTCTTTGATTCTCTTGCCATTTCTCACTGGTGAACCAGAAGAGGTCAGGAAACCTCTCTGTGGCCACAATTGACCAAAATCATGCACTATTCTGAATCCATATTGGCTATCCGTATAGAAAGTAACTCTCAGTTGGGCAGAAATATGGCACGCCCTAGTAAGAGCTACCAGTTCCTCTACCTGGGCAGAATACACACCTCGAAGCCAGGAAGCTTCCAAGGTACCTGTAATTGTGCACACAGCATATCCTGCTCTCAGTGTCCCTGTACTGTCTCTTAGACAAGAACCATCAAAAAAAATAATGTGGTCATTTTCTTCCAATCGGGTATCTCTAATGTCAGGTCTCAGTTTTGTGCACAAATCAGTTACTTCGAGACAGCCATGTTCAACATCTTCTTTTTCAATCTCAGCATTTTCACTCGGAAGTAAGGTTGATGGGTTCAGCACTGTACACCTTTTCAATGTTACATTAGGCGACCCCAAAATACTTGTTTCGTATCTAGTCAACCTCACAGCAGTTAAGTATTGGGTTTTCGTCCTTGTTGATAAAATCTCAATAGAGTGAGGGACCATTAGAGTCAGGGGATATCCCATCACCACGCCTTCACACTGTGAAAGACTTTGACCAATTGTGGCAACTGCACGCAAACAACCTGGTAAGTCTGCTCCAACTAGGTCCAAAGTAGCTGAAAAATATGCTACTGGGCCACGTGCATCTCCATGGACCTGTGTCAAGACAGACAATGAACAGGCATCACGCCCATGACCAAACAATGTGAAAGGATTCGTGTAGTCAGGCATACCCAACGCTGGAGCGCTGCACAAACTCTCTCTCAACTCAGTGAATGCTTTCATCTCATCCTGGTATAGAATTATGGGATGATTGACTTCTGAGTCAGTTTTTGCAATGGTCTTCAAATGACTTAAAAATTTGTAATCCATTGGCGACAATAGCCCACCATTCCCAGGAACATCCTGACCTCTCTCTGTTTGGTTGGGGCACTTCGCAGCAATATCGTTGTAATCCTTTCTCTGGATATATTTCTCGACCCTTTCTCTTTTTAGTACCCAAATACTTCACTACTTTCTGACAGCACTGCAACTTTAGTAGAGACACTTTGGCCCTCATTACAACATTGGCGGTAAATGCCGCTTACCGCCGTGCAAAAGACCGCCAACACACCGCAGCAGCTGCGGAATTCCGCCATAGCTATTACGACCCACAGTTCGGAATCCGCCAAAATCTAGACACCCGCACAAGTCTGTCACACCAAAGGTCGGTGATAAACTGGCGATAGCAAAACCTCCACCGTCATGCCAACAGGAATACGCCCACACTATCACAACCCATGAATCCACGCGGCGGTCTTTCAACCGCAGTAAACCATTGGCGGTACACACTGCTGCGCTCAAAATACACACACATTTACAAAACACAACCACATTGGACAATTCCAAATACACACACCTGATACACACACACACCATTCCCACACACCCAATACAATATACAACACCCACCCACATCACCCACAAACCCTCACTACCAAAAATTTAGAGGAAGGCCAGAGAGACAGCACAGCAAAGACAACACCAGCATACAGAGGCACACAACACCATCACACATACACATCCACGCACAAAACACCACACACCCCTAAACATCACCCCACACATCACAACACACACCACCTCACACATCACCCACACCACCCCATGGCACCGCAAAGACACCCCAGGTTTTCTGAGGAGAAGCTCAGGGTCATGGTGGAGGAAATCATCCGGGTAGAGCCACAGCTATTCGGATCACAGGTGCAGCACACCACCATAGCTAGGAAGATGGAGCTATGGTGCAGAATCGTGGACAGCGTCAACGCAGTGGGACAGCACCCAAGAACACGGGATGACATCAGGAAGAGATGGAACGACCTACGGGGGAAGGTGCGTTCCGAGGTCTCAAGACACCCCATTGTGGTTCAGAGGACTGGCGGCAGACCCCCACCTCCTCCCCCACAACTAACAACATGGGAGGAGCAGGTCTTGGCTATACTGCATCCTGAGGGCCTTGCAGGAGTAGCAGGAGGAATGGACTCTGGTAAGTCAAATCTTAACTATTACATCCCCCACCCTACCTGCATGCTATCACATACCCCCACCCTCACCCTCACCCCCATCACTTCAACTCCTCACATATGTCCCACTATCACAAACCACCCATCTCAACACCCAGCCCTGCATGCAACAACAAAGCATGGACACCCATCACCAATGCATGGCCACTACACATACCCACACAGACCCCTAAACAATTAGCACACAAGGTCCTACACAGGAATGCAAGCACTGGGGTACAGGGTCACCCACCCATTGCACACCATGGCACACACAGATGCAATAATCATGCCTTAACACCCCTGCAAGACCCCTACCCAACGTCACCGGACAGGAGGTTCCAGACATGTCCACTCCACCCACAGAAGAGGCCCACAGTGATGACAGCAGCTCTGTCCAACTGGATCTAGATGACCAGCCCGGCCCATCTGGGACCTCGGGACAGTCGGTTCCCCTCACACTGGTACAAGCCACAACAGAGCCTCCCCCCTCTGGAAACACCAGCACAGCACCCACCCAGCGGGCCCATACCTCTGTCCCGAGGACATGTCAAGCAGCAGTGTGTCCACCACTACAGGGAACCCAGGCGAACCCACCACCCCAAGAACAGAAGGGGCCTGGGGGCAGTGGTAGTAGGCACACGGTTCAGGGGACAGATGCCCAGGAACACAGGGGAACTGGGAGGGCTGCTGTGCGACAGGGGGAGGATAGGCCCAGGGAACGCACTCTCCACGAGGCCCTCTCCAACATCGTGGGAGCCTACCACCATTTCCAAGAGACAATGGCAACGGTACTGGCCAAGTTTCAGGAGACCCAGCGGCTGCAGGAGGAACAGTATTTGGGGTTCAGGGAGGAACTCAAATCCATCAATACCACCCTGGGCACCATTGTAGGGGTGCTGAACGAACTCGTGAACACCAGGAGGGACACTGTGGCACAACAAGGGGCCCCTGACACTAGCTTGGACGATGAACTGCCCACCACCTCCGCCGGCGCTAGAGGACAGGAGGCACCGCCACAGGACCACAACACCAGCACCCCACCCCCTGCAGATGGAGAACCACCCCGCAAGCCGTCCCTGAGATCCAGGACAAAGACAGAGAACAATGCCAAGACCCCCGCCAAGAAATGAGACCACCCTGATTGTCATCCTTCTGTCCCACTTTGTCACCCTGTCCATCCTTAAACTGCCCCAGCTCCACTTCCTATTCCCCTTTGGACAATGCACCTGTGAGACTAATAGACTGGACTCTGCCATGGACATTCCTCCACCATCACCCCTGACCATTTTACAACCCCCTCCACTATTTAGCACTTAAATAAACACCCTTAAATCACAAAACTATCTGAAGTCAGTCTGTGCTTTCACTAATGTGTACTTGCAATAACTGAGGGAAATAGCAATGTCCATTGTATTGTCAACATACCTATGTCACACAGCTCTAGTCCATGAGGAAACATAGCAGAGGTCACACAGTGGGACCCACATCTGTGAAATCGAAAGGGAAAGTGACAAATCAGGGTCCATACACTGGGTGAAAGTGACAGACAGATGAGAGGTAGAACAAGTGTATCAGATGTAGGAGGCAGTGATGTCTTCTTACCTGTGTCTCACTGGAAGTATTGATGAATCACAGTGTTTCTATTGTCGATATCCTCTTCTTCTGCCTCCTCTTCTTCACTGTCCACAGGCTCCACAGCTGCCACAACACCTCCTTCAGGACCATCCTCCTGCAGAAAAGGCACCTGTCATCGCAAAGCCAAGTTGTGCAGCATACAGCAGGCCACGATGATCTGGCACACCTTTTTTTGTGAGTAGAATAGGGAACCACCTGTCATATGGAGGCACCTGAACCTGGTCTTCAGGAGGCCGAAGGTCCTCTCTATAACCCTCCTAGTTCGCCCACGTGCCTCATTGTAGCATTCCTCCGCCCTTGTCCTGGGATTCCTCACTGGGGTCAGTAGCCATGACAGGTTGGGGTAGCCAGAGTCACCTGAAAATGTTGAGGGACAACTGTTAGACACACACTAACCCTTAGGGACGACCCCAGACCCAGACAAATATTCACACTGTATAGTGTCCATGTCCTCACATAATAGCCACACACGGTGCCTCTGGAGTTGCCCCATCACATAAGGGATGCTGCTATTCCTCAGAATGTAAGCGTCATGCACTGAGCCAGGAAACTTGGCATTCACATGGGAGATGTACTGGTCGGCTAAACACACCATCTTCACATTCATTGAATGGTAACTCTTCCGGTTTCTGTACACCTGTTCACTCCTGTGGGAGGGGGCAAAGCCACATGTGTCCCATCAATGGCACCTATGATGTTGGGGATATGTCCCAAAGCATAGAAGTCAACTTTCACTGTAGGCAAATCCTCCACCTGAGGGAAAACGATGTAGCTGCGCATGTGTTTCAGCAGGGCAGACAACACTCTGGACAACACGTTGGAGAACATAGGCTGGGACATCCCTGATGCAATGGCCACTGTCGTTTGAAAAGACCCACTTGCCAGGAAAAGGTGTACTGCGAGGACCTGCACTAGAGGGGGGATACCTGTGGGATGGCAGATAGCTGACATCAGGTCTGGCTCCAACTGGGCACACAGTTCATGGATTGTGGCACGGTCAAGTCTGTAGGTGACAATTACATGTCGCTCTTCCATTGTCGACAGGTCCACTATCTGTCTGTACACCGGAGGATGCCGCCATCTCCTCACCTGCCCCAGCGGACGTGCTCTATGGATGAGAACAGCGAGCAGAGGGTCAACCAACACTGAGGTACGAAAACACAACTTTATTCCACACATTTGTCAATACGCGATGTGCCTGTCTTAGTGTGTATGCAAGGCCTAGATATGTGTGACGCATTTAAAATTAATGCCATGTGGCCCCCTGAAATGTCGGCTGCCTGACCGGTAAGGTGGGGCAATGGGATATGAGGTAACTGCGCTGGCGTTGTACACCGTCGTGGTAGGTGGTCGAAGACCGCGGCGCAATCCTGCATTGGTTAACATTGGACCCTATGGGTCCCAGGAGCCAATGACGATGTATGCCGGCGGTGACGGTACGCACCACCGCGGACATGACCACCATTTTCTCTCTGTTCACTCACTTTATACCTGATCTTCGACAGGAGCGGACCTACACTGCAAGTGCTGCTGTGACCTCAGTCTGGAAGCGACAATGGCTACAGTGTCTGGGGAAAGGGCCCCCGCCTTCGCTTCGGGGGAGTTGGACAAACTAGTGGATGGGATCCTCCCCCAGTACACGCTACTCTACGGACAAACAGGTGAGTACACTGTGAGCATGCTGTATGGGCAATGCCTGTTTGGAGTGGTGTGGATGAGAGAATGGGGGGGGAATGAGGAGTTCATGAAACAACAGTGAGTGTATGTGCCTTAGGGCAAGGGTGGGAACGTGGGCCAATGACAGTGACGGTCTGGACGGTTATATATTCTCCTTTTCCCCTGTACTATTCCTCTAGGTCAGCGCCCACCATAAGAAGGATATTTGGCGTGCCATCGCCAAGGAAGTCCGGACCTTGGGGGTCCACCACAGATGGAGCACCCACTGCCGTAAAAGATGGGAGGACATTTGCCGCTGGAGCAAGAAGACGGCGGAGGCCCAGCTGGGGATGGCCTCCCAACGTGGGAGGGGTGCCCGTCGCACCATGACCCCCCTGATGTACCAGATCCTGGCGGTGCATATCCGGAGTTGGATGGGCGCTTGAGGGCATCACAGCAGCCACAAGAGGGTGAGTACACTCTCATTCAGCTGATTCAGCGCGCATGGGAGGTGTCTGGGTGGGGGAGGTGGGCAGTGGGTTACCCCAGGCCAGGGTGAGTTTTGCAGGCAAGGACCCTTTGTGAAGCAGGCTCAGTGGCACCCCATCCCCACCAGTGGTAAGAGCCATCTACCCCTAGTCAGGCTCCTGTGACTTCCATGTGTGCAGCAATCGGGAATAGGCCTTGTACCCCAGGGCCCTGTGATTAATTAGGGAACTCTTAGTGCATGGCGTAGTGCAGAGGGCTGCTGTGTCTGTAGTGTCTGCCAACGGTAGGGGTATTGCATGCACTGAACATGTCTTTCTACTTTCTTTCCCTCCCCCCTTTTTGTGGTCTCCCTGTTCTTGTGTGCATTAGCATCATCAGGAGGAGGAGCTGTGCCACCGGAGCAGGAGGGAGCTGCATCCCACATGGCCCTGGAGGGCGAGACTACGGACTCCAAATTCACCAGTGGGACGGAGGGTGAGGGGAGCTCCACGGCGGGGACAAGAGATGAGACCAGCGACACTGACTCCTCCTCTGATGGGCGCTCCCTTGCGGTGGCGGGCCCCTCTGTGCCCACCGCATCTACAGGTACAGCCGCAACCCACCTACCAGCACCGCCCTCCCAGCAGCCCCTCAGCGTGTATCCCGTGGCCACTCACCCAGGAGGGTGGCCATCTCCTTCGCTCCAGGCACCTCAGCCCCTACCCCTGTCAGCCATGCTGCCCTCAGTGAGGAGGCCATTGACCTCCTCAGATCCCTCACTGTTGGGCAGTCTACCATTCTAAATGCCATCCAGGGTGTAGAGAGGCAGTTGCAACAGACCAATGCATACCTGGAGGGCATTCATTATGGTCAGGCAGCCCAACAGCAAGCTTTTCAGACTCTGGCCTCAGCACTGATGGCAGCCATTGTCCCTGTGTCCAGCCTCCACCTCCAACTTCCTCCACCCAGACCCAATCCCCAGTACCTCAGCCTATCCCACGCACACCATCAGACCAGCATGCACACACCTCAACACAAGGGTAGCTCTGGCAAACATAAGCACCACACATCCTACAGGCACTCACACAAGCATCATACCCATGCAGACATGCCAACATCCACTGCCTCCACTGTGTCCCCCTCCTCCACGTCTCCCTCCTCCCTCCCTGTCACGTCTCCACTCACACCTGCATGCACTACATCTTCAGCCACTACGTCCATCAACAGCACGCCCATCAACACACACCGCTCAAATGCACTCACCACCCCCACTACCATTCACACATCCCCTGTGTCCTCTCCCAGTGTGTCTCTGAGCCCTCCTCCCAAACTACACAAACGCAGTCACACACCCACCCAACAGCCATCCACCTCACGACAGCCTCCAGCCCATGCACCTTCACCCAAAGTCAGCAAACGTACATCTCCTACAACCACTACCTCTTCCTTCACTCCCAAACCCCCTCCATCTACCCGTCCCAGTGTGACTAAAAAACGTTTCCTGTCAAACCTTGACCTCTTCCCTACACCTCCCCCACCCCTTCCGTCCCTTAGGGCTTGCCTGTCCAGGTCCCAACCCAGCACCTCAGCCACCACATCACCGGGATCAGTGGTGCCAGCAGTAACCGGCTTCTGGAGTGCGCCAAGCAGCAGGGCAGCCAGTGTGCCAAGAAGCCAGCACAAGGACATTCCCCCACCTCAAAAAGTAAAGAAGTTGGCCACAGCCCGGAGAGAGAAGGCCAAAACACCTGCCACCAAGTGCTTTCCCAGGACTACAGTTGTGAGTGGCAAGACAGCTGCGCCACCATCCAAGGTGGGGAAGGGCCAGAGGAAGAAAGGGAAGTTTCCGCCAACCTGTACGGTGGACAAGACCGCCACCGCCACATGCACCGCTGCCACGGGCACCGCCGCTCAGGACACCGCCGCCAGCAGCACGCTCACAGAGCCAGCCACCAGCACCGCCGCCCAGGACACAGCCGCCAGCAGCACGCTCACTGAGCCAGCCACCAGCACCGCCACCCTGGACACCGCCGCCAGCAGCACGCTCACTGAGCCAGCCACCAGCACCGCCACCCTGGACACCGCCGCCAGAAGCACGCTCACAGAGCCAGCCACCAGCACCGCCGCCAAGGACACCGCCGCCAGCAGCACGCTCACAGAGCCAGCCACCAGCACCGCCGCCCAGGACACCGCCGCCAGCAGTACGCTCACTGAGCCACCCACCAGCGCCGTCCAATGAGCGCCACAAGCATTGCCGCCACTGAGGCCGCCGCCAGCACCGCCAGCGGCCACGCCACATCCTGTGCCAGTGGCACCACCGCAGACATGGCTGCCATCCCCAGTGGTCAGTCGTACGTGGCTGGTGGTCAGTTCCAGGGGCCTGGACAGCTTCCATGTTGGACCACCGTCAGTGGAGAATGACATCCACTACCTCTGTCCTTGGCAGGATGAAGCACTATGGGCACAAAGCCCCCTCCAGAACCAGTGGAGAATGACATCCACTACCTCTTTCCTTGGCAGTATGAAGTACTCTGGGCACAAAGCCCCCTCCAGAACCAGTGGAGAATGACATGCACTACCTCTGTCCTTGGCAGGATGAAGCACTCTGGGCACAAAGCCCCCTCCAGAACCAGTGAAGAATGACATCCACTACCTCTGTCCTTGGCAGGATGAAGCACTCTGGGCACAAAGCCCCCTCCAGAAACAGTGGAGAATGACATCCACTACCACTGTCTTTGGCAGGATGAAGCACTCTGGGCACAAAGCCCCCTCCTGAACCAGTGGAGAATGACATCCACTTGAGAGACTGTGGCTTTGGACTCCCCAGGATAATGCAGTGGGCAAACCACCCACTGGAGAGATTTGTGAGACTATGGATTTGCACTCCCCAGGATAAACCAGTGGGCAACCCATCCACTGAAAAGATTTGAGAGACTGTGGCTTTGCACTCCCCAGGATAAAGCAGTGGACAAACCACCCACTGGAGAGACTTGTGAGACTGTGGCTTTGCACTCCTCAGGATAAAGCAGTGGGCAACCCACCCACTGGAGAGATTTGAGAGACTGTGGCTTTGCACTCCCCAGGATAAAGCAGTGGGCAAACTACCCACTTGAGACACTTGAGAGACTGTGGCTTTGCACTCCCCAGGATAAACCAGTGGACAACCCACCCACTGAAAAGACTTGAGAGACTGTAGCTTTGCACTCCCCAGGATGAAGCAGTGGGCAAACCACCCACTGGAGAGACTTGAGAGACTGTGGCTTTGCACTCCCCAGGATAAAGCAGTGGGCAAACCACCCACTTGAGACACTTGAGAGACTGTGGCTTTGCACTCCCCAGGATAAATCAGTGGGCAACCCACCCACTGAAAAGACTTGAGAGACTGTGGCTTTGCACTCCCCAGGATAAAGCAGTGGGCAAACCACCCACTGGAGAGACTTGTGAGACTGTGGCTTTGCACTCCCCGGGATAAAGCAGTGGGCAAACCACCCACTAGAGAGACTTGAGAGACTGTGGCTTTGCACTCCCCAGGATAAAGCAGTGGGCAAACCACCCACTGGAGAGACTTGAGAGACTGTGGCTTTGCACTCCCCAGGATAAACCAGTGGGCAACCCACCCACTGAAAAGACTTGAGAGACTGTTGCTTTGCACTCCCCAGGATAAAGCAGTAGGCAAACCACCCACTGGAGAGACTTGTGAGACTGTGACTTTGCACTCCCCAGGATACCTCAATGGGCATGGAGCCCCCTCGTAGAGCTGGTGTTGTGCACTCATCCGGCTGAGGTGCCCCCCCTTCCCTTCTCCGTGAGGTGCCTGTTTTATTTCGATCTGATGCCCCATCAGTGTTCTCTCCGTTTGGATCGGGTATCTTGTGTGGGCCTCGCCCATGCATTTTGGGCCCAGTGGTCCACTGACTATGTAGGTGCAGTACATGGACTTGAAATCTTGGTGGACATATTTGTTAATAGAGTATATATATTTTTTTAACTAATGGATTTTTACTCATTACAATCGTTCAAATCATTTCCTTTTGTCCTTGCGTTCTTCCAGGGAGGGTTGGGGGGTGTAAATGTAATGTTTCAATATGTATTTGTGTGTATGTTGTTGTGTGTGAGGGTGGGGGTGTTTTGTGTTGCGTGTGTGTGTCACTCTCTTTCCCCCCCTTCCCCTGTGTCGTAGGTGCAGTACTCACTGTGGTGGTCGCAGCCATCGGTCGTGCTCCTGGTAGAGGAGCAGGAAGAGAATGGCAGGTAGAATTTGGAGTTCCGGCTCCATGGCGTCCTGGTTTCTCGTGGGGTGTGTAGAGGTGAGCGTTTTCCCTTCCAAGTCCTGTTTCCGCCGTGTTTTTGTTTGCGTTGAATCCGCCCCGGAAAAGGTGGCGGATTGGCCTCTCATAATGGTGTGGGCGGTACATTGTCTTCCGCCTGTCTGTTGGCGGTAGCCGGCATGCTGTTTGTTTGTACCGCCGTGGCGGTCGGAGTATTAAAGTGGCTGTCTATGTTGGCAGTTTCCACCACTGTCATAATTCCATTTTTTTACCGCCGGTCTGTTGGCGGTCTTACCGCCGCTTTAACTCAGACCGCCAGGGTTGTAATGAGGGCCTTTATGACCATTCTTTCCCAAATGGTTCAACAGGGCAATTGTATCATACATGCACTCATCCCTGGTCTTGGACACAATCAGTAAGTCCTCAATGTACTGCATCAAGGTCGATTGGAAAGGCAATTCCAACAACTCCAAATTCTTTTTCAAGATCTGATTGAATATGGAAGGTGACTCTGAATATCCTTGAGGAATTCTGCACCAGCAATAGACTCGATCCAGGAATTTGAAACAAAAGAGAAATTGGCTATCCTCATGAAGAGGCACAGAAAAGAACGCTTGTGACAAGTCAATGACCGTGAAGCACTCTGCATCACATGGAATTTGGAACATTATCACAGCTGGATTGGGCACTACAGGACAACATTTGACCACAATCTAATTTATTTTTCTCAAATACTGAACAATTTAAACCTGTCCACAGGGCTTCCTCAAACCCATTATCGATGAGTTATATGGACTGCACAACACTTCTTTCAGAACTCCTTGCTTCACAAACTCTGCAATTATCTGAGCCACTTTCATCAGGACATCTTGTGGCATGTGGTACTGCGGAAGTTGGGGAAAAACTGCATTCGGTTTTATAGTAACTTTTATTCGCTCCCCTCCTTTAATCAGACCTACTTGTTTTCCTGTCAAATCCCACACTTTCTCTTGTACTGTTCCCTCTAAATCAGGATCAAGCGCTTTCGCTGTGAACATCGGGAAAAACTCAATCAAAGGGTACTCCCCATTTGTATTTTCACACTCTATTTCTGGGGCTTGGGCTTCCTCGTCATCACTATTCGTCTGAATCTCAATTCCATCATTTGAGCAAGTAATCAAACACTTTGTTTTACACAGCAAGTCTCTTCCCAGTAGGGATACCGGACTCAAATTGCAGACCATAAATTTATGCAGTCCCTGGAAATTTCCAATCTCGACTTGAACTTGGTCTGTAATCTGGTTTGTCAAATACCGGTTTGCTACCTCCACAACCTGAACTGTTCTACCTGAAAGGGGCAAATTTGGAACTTCTGCACTTCTTACTGTAGAGCATGTAGCTCCTGTGTCCAACAAGAATGAAACTCTATGACCCATAACCTTTCCCCTCACATAGGGTCCTCTCTGATCTACCTCTAAAGATGTCTAAAGAAGTCACAAGCACACATGGCTCCTCATCTGAACTGTCACCATTCCATTCACCATTTATTCCATCCTCACTGTGCAAAAGGAATTGGTGCACTGTGTCACTACTTCTGTTTTGTCTCTGTCCTGTTACCTGTTGAGAAGGCATCATCTGTTGCTGCTCCATCAGGGCTTGAGGTATTTGCATTTGCTATCTAGGTACCATAGAAAGCTGCTGCTGCATCAGCTGCAACTGTGACATTTGTGCACAGGGCATTTGCACCTGCTGCATGGGCTGAAAGTTTGCACTTGATTCACATTATTCTGAAAATTTGGATTGGGACAATTTAGTCTCTGTCCTCTCACATTCTAAAATGAATTGATGTCATTACTCTGCTGAACAACACCTTCCTGCACCATCATCAGACACTCCCACTTCCAATGTCCCACGGCTCCACCAATGTGACCCAACAATCGCTTCTTCATTCCCTGCACATCATTCTGAACCACTACAGTATTCAAATCTAGACCACGATTCATATTACCTCCATGACCTCTACTTGTCATCTGTGGCTGAAACTTCATTTCTCCCTGGTGTTGCGGTGGCAACTGCTGTGGAAAATTCCTTTGCACTCCTGATTGAGCTGCTTTAATCTGCATCACCATCGCTTTCTCTTTCAACTTTTTCTGCTTCAACTTACTCTCATCGGTACAGTATTTCGCATACTGCAACACTTCATCCATCAGCTTCCTTTGGGGGCATTCTGTGGGGTATTCAGCTTGTCTAACTATTCAGTTAACTGCTGAGCTGTCAGCCCCTGTAACAAAATGTTACTTACTTGGATTGGGGGTACCAGCTGTGCAACCACATTTGGAGTCTGTGGAGTCAATAATTTCAAGCTCTGGCTTACATTTGGTGCTGTCATAGCATCTGGAAGTGCAACAAGTGGACTAAAGTCTAACAATGATCTTGATCCGTCAAAAGTCTGACCCACGGGAGAGACTACCTAATCCTGTTCATTAGGTCCTCCCCTCATTAAACTCTGAGACATTGCTCCTTGTTCACTTACAGTTGGCTTCTTTTGTGCAAATAATGGTACCGCTGGACCAACAGTAATCAGTAGTGATATAGCATCCGGGGCTGCTCTGGCACCTACACTCTGTGGGACAGTAACTCTCATATTCTGAGTCAAGTCTGACTGTGTCCCTGTCACTGGCGTAAATCTCGGCATTACCTCCAGCTGCACTTGGTGCAACAAAATCGGAGTCGGTTCAGTCTGGACCAGTATTGGTCTCGGAACCACCTGCTTCTATGGCACCACTAAGTTCAAAGTTGTTTCTAAAATGGGCACATCAGGATACATTTATTTTATCTGGGGCGGCTCCATCTGTGTCTGCACTACAAGAGTTGATGGAACATTATGACCACTTTGCACCGCATTCTGTGTCAGGTTAGCATTAACCTGCAATGGACTCACTGTCCCATTAACCTGTGTTGGGCTTTTGGATCAGCACTAGTAGTCGGACCACTCTTGTGTTCTGTATATGGTGGTGGTCGATCCCTCAATACCTGTGTATGGAACTCATCGTCCGATTCCTCCTCTACTCTTGAAGACTTTCAAGCTCCCTTACTTTTGGACAGACTTCTATTAAAACTTCCTAGTCGCTTTCTTTCCTTCCTTCTCATTTTCCTGCGTAATTGCCGGAAACAAGTTAATCCCTGGCAAAGTCTCTGTTCTCCATACCTTCTGATCCCAATCCCATTTAGCCTCTGGTAGAGTCTTTTCTGCCCTTCTCATCCTTCTCTCAAATTTCAATTGCTGTCTGGCCACTAATTCAAAAATCACTAATGCCTGAAATTGTGCTCGTTGCGGAAGGGGCTTCGATTCATATAGCGTCATCCGTAAATGCTCCAAAACTCTCAAATTGAACATCCCATTTGTAGGAACAGCTAAGTTCCCATCTTTCTCTGTCAATTTGCACCATTGATTTAACCAAAGACATGGTGCGCCACCTTTCTCTTCCATTACAATGTAAGCCGGTGTATTCTCAGGTGGTGTAGGCTCACCTACACTTGCTGTAATATACGTATCTCCCCTTAGGGCACTTCTCAACACTTTCAAAACCGTCATCTTTTCTACTTTTGTTTATTCAAATAAAATAAAATCAGGAAATGACTTTTAATCCCAAGATTCCTTTCACCTACATTCTCGACCAGTTGCCTCTCACGGACGGGTGCCAATCCATGTGTGACCCTTCTCACTAACCGACCTATCCCAGTGCGGCGCCAATGATGTCACACTCACATGTACTGCAGCTGACAAAGTCTTGCGGCTCGTCCTCCTAAACTCCAATCCACACAAAACTAATGCAAAATATTGTGAGCACTACCTAAAAACCAAAAACCAAAAACAAATCTGCTGGTTTACTACAGGAAAGGAAACACAACCGCTTCAGAATACCTTACGGATTTTCACTGATGGCTCTTTCCACACTTACCTGGTACACATAGGACTCGCCAAATCTCAGTCGAAATTTCGTCTCGCCCACTTTAACTCACACACCGACTTGTTGACCATGCCCGATCAATCCACTAAACCAGACAAATTACAACATATAACCAAGTGTCTCATACACTTTTCAATATACTTCGGAGTCTTGGACCACGCAGGGTCCATACATCAACAACCACAGACAATTTTTTAGCACAAAATGCAACACACATATGAAGTTCGACGACTTCCCTACTCTCACACTGCAGAGTATGCAAACTCCTACTACAACTTAATTTGGAGTACGCAATCTCCCTAGAACCCTCACAACCTTCACAATTCACCTGCAATTTGCATAAGCTGTGCAAGTGCAACCTATTTCACTCACTCTATCACCAGAACATCGGGATCATCCTTAAACAACCATTAGCAGGATCCAGGATCGGGGAAAGTCATATATAGACTTAAGGGAACATAATTTTCTCTCCAATTATCATCATTGAAAAACAGAATCCAAATCTCAATAATAATGACTCTCAAAAGATCAACTCATCAAACTGTTACCAAAATCGTTATCACTCTGTACCGGAAATCTATGGCAAGCTCTTAAAGAGACTAACCAACAGTCTGCTACCATAACAGAGCGTCAGACCTTAATAAGTATACTTACAAGTGGGTGTGGATAGGTTGATGAATTTTTTGACTTGCAATTAAGAAGTTCTTACCATAGCTCCAGTATATAGTCAATAATCAATACACAATAATCATCAATCATTAATAATCGATAAAATCAATAATCAATAGAGTCAGTAAATGTCACACACCATGACTTTCAGTCATAAATAACCACACCTTTAGTAAATGTTTAATATGTTTATTTCCCTATATTAACGATGCTAAAGTCATGTAGATTAATCTCAAAATCAAATGAAACACATACAAAAACAGCACTGGTTGTCTAAAGCGGTGGAAGAAACGCAATCTAATCAAAACTTGAACCACAACACATTCTAGAGTTACAGTGCAAATCAATAGCAGAGCCAGCTGTGTCAATGAAATAATATACATGTAGTTAAGCAGAGAAATCAATCAAACATTTGTCTCCTCCGTCATCAGTCAGAATCCTCAACTAACATCAGATTAGCATCAGCATGTTGGGCTTCATGCAAAACAATTTTAGTAACACAAATTTGGAAAAACATCTAACTATGAATCTATCAAAAAAGTGCAGTTGGTACCAAGAAAGAAGGAGCAAAAATGCATAATAATTTCATTTCAATGTATACCTATCCTCGGTACAGGTCAGCAAAGCAGAACCCGTCTTCGTCCTCAGGTCATCAGTCGATCAGCAAGGCATCAGGCTCCTATTCAGATGTGAGCCCAATTTCGGAATGTATATCTCTCAAAATCTCCTGAAGTTCTTCATCTCCTCTCAAGTCTGAATAATTCTCCCTCTCCTAAGGTTCTGAGATCTTTTTCACCCTGCAGCGTTGTTATATCAAAGTCACCTACACTACCCCCTAATTCCCTATTGGTCAGTTCATACTTTGTCCAATACTTCTTCTATACTAAATCTATGAATTCTAATATTTCATCATTCACATACAGTTGATTGGTCCACTTTACGGTGTTCTCATCATCCGGCTTGTCAGGTAACAATATTGTTGCAGCTTCCATTCCAGTTAGTATCTTCATTGTTCTTGTCCTGGGAAAGTCAGTCTCACACACATTGCACATAAAATGTTACTTTAGCAGGAACATCATCTCCTAGCAGTCAGTTCTCACAAAAAGCTTCTGTTGAGCACTTTTAATAATACAATGGACATTTCACAGTTTAATTAACTCGGTCAGCATTTTATTAACCGCTAAGAAATACAGCTTCTGCATGAGGCCTGGCAAAATAGGCCAACATACTCGCTAAGTTAAGGCCTACAATTAATAAAGCTAACGCATACTTCATAACCCTTAATATGACTTATTATTGCATTAATCTAATAATTTTTCAATGTTTCATATGTATTAATCATTAATTAGTACATTTTGTGAACATTGCTGACCATTCTTCGAGGTCATATTTTCGAATGCGTGCATTATTTTTCTACGTTATTTAATTTTCTACATAAACTCATTATTCAAAATACATAAACACTGATTAATAAACTTTATTAAAAACACCTGCACTAGCACAAGAAAACCCCAAATTCATCGGTGCTCAACCCTCTGACAGCTTGGCACAGAGAAGTCTGCCTTAACTTAGAGGGAGTGTGCAAAGTATTTATGGACCACTTCAAACAGTACTAAAATGAAAACACAGCACAACAATTTAGAAAAAATGGAGCAAAACTGAATAAATAAATCAAGACCAAAACAATAAACTACTGATCAGTAGAAATAGAGCAATGAAATTTTAAATATTTAAGTGAAAATACCACCATAAAGCCCAAAGCGCCTTTCGCAGCTATCTGTTGTGCAAGACTGGGAGAAAGTCACAAGTTCAGGCCGACTGCGATGGAACAGTGGGCCGATACAGGAAGCAGTTTGTCCATCTGAAATGTTACCTCCTCACTCCAGCACAAAGAGTCCCATACACAGTGGAAGCAGCCGCAAAGAGCAGGGAAGCATCATGGATGGTTGGCATTGCAGCGTGAAGCACAGGCTGGGTGTCGTGGATGGTCATCGTTGTAGCGCGAAGAACCTATTGTTGTCACAGGCAGTCATTCTAGAGAATCATGATGGTTCTCCCTAGAGACAGTCAAAGTTGTAGAGAAAAGGGTCAGATGAATGGAACTTCACATTGGAAGGCAATGTGAGCAACAAGGTTTTGGCACCAACGGTCCAATTTGCAGTCACAAAGAGCCCCACAGAGTCCAAATCAAGGATCCAGGAGGGGCACCACTTGGGGGTCAGGGGCTTACTCCAGCTGGATCTGAGTGCTGGACCAGGTGGCTGGGAGCCTGTTATGTCTCTGTGGCTCTGTATAGGAGGCCAGCAGACTAGCCCTTGGAGTGACAGTGGGAGATTCCTGGGTTCAAG
This sequence comes from Pleurodeles waltl, assembly GCF_031143425.1. Classification (NCBI taxonomy): domain Eukaryota; kingdom Metazoa; phylum Chordata; class Amphibia; order Caudata; family Salamandridae; genus Pleurodeles; species Pleurodeles waltl. Next base: position 1,724,885,205 of record NC_090440.1, on the reverse strand, counting down.
TGCATGTCCAATTCCTCTGACTTAGGGACTGATTTAGAGTTTGGTAAATGGGTTACTCCGTCACAAAAGTGAAGAATATCTCATCCTCAGTATTATGATTTCCAGGGGATATAATGGGATCATAATACGGCGGACTGAATATCCGTCACATTTGTGACAGAGTAACCCCCATCTGCTAAACTCTAAATCAGGCCCTTAGGCAGGAGGGCAGCAATCCAGTAAGGCAGTAGTCCAGCAGGGCAGCAGTCCAGCAGAGTGGCAGTCTTTCCAGCAGCACAACAGCCCTTCTTTCTGGCAGAGTCTCCACAATTCTAGAGGTGTACTGAAGAGTTAGTGTCCGATGTCCAATATTTATACCAGGGACCTTCTTTGAAGCGGAAGAAGCTTCCAGAGGATTCCCTTTAAATTGCACAGGTTCCCTGCTTGCAATGCCCTGGCTCCAGACTAACTACAAGGGGTATGCAGTCCTTTGTGTGGAGGCAGGACACAGCATATTCAAGTGGAAGTACGGCTGTCCCCAACTCTGTCCTCCCATCCAGCCAGTGATTGCCCATCCAGGCACAACTAAGCTCTCTATTGTGTTTGGCTGTTTAGGAAGAATACACAAAGCCCCAACTGCTCATTGAAAACCTCATGCACTAAATGGCTAAGGCAGGAAAATTCCAACTTTCTAAAAGTGGCATTTTCAAAATTGTTATTTAAATTCTGACTTTATCATGAGAGAGAATTTCCCATTAAATTCCAAGGACACCAAACATAAACTGGTAAAGTGTTCCCATTTGAAAGATACAGCTTATTAAAATGTAATAAGATAACTACAATGTTATTCTATAGGAGATGTAGACCTTGCAGTAGTGAAAAATGAGTTAACATGTTTTTAAGTACCAGGACATGTAAAACCTGAAAGTACGTCTCACCTTTTACATACCCTGCTCTCTGGACTGTCCAGGGCCTACCATCCACTTATTTGTAATAAAAAGGAAGATTTTGGCCAAGCAAAAGATTTTTCTTGCCAGGTCAAAATGACAGCTTAAAACTGCACACACAGGCTACAAAGGCAGACCTGAGACATGTTTAAAGACCTACTGAAGTGGGTGGCACAGTCAGTGCTGTAGGCCCACTAGTAGCAGTTAATTCACAGGCACTGGACACAGATAGCGTCACTTTATGTGAGAAAGGGCCTCTTTTGACATGGTTAGCCCCTCACATTTTGACTAGTATCGGATGTGATTACAAAGTTGTAGTGCCCAGGGCCCCTGCTAAACAGGTTCCCTGGACCAGATCTCTTTCCCAAAACTGTTTTGATGCATTGGCACAATTGGCAAGCAACACCTTTAGTTGCTGCTATAAGTCCCTAGTAAACGGTACTTCGGTACCCAGGGCATGAGGTACAGAGGGTAGGGCCTTGAGGGCAGCAGCACAGATGGTCCCACCCTCAGGGACCATGCATCGTAGTGCACCCATCATTGCCATTGCAATGTCCTGGTGCAAATCTAAAATGCAAACATGACATGGCACACAGCCTGTGTGACTTGTCCACTACACACCTCATGCAATATAAGTATGCCAGCCCTCTGGCAGGCCTTCCAGCCCTAAGGCAGGGTGCACTATAATGCTTGTGTGGGCATAGGTGCATGAGCTGTATGCCCCTACTGTGCCCTTGTCAAACCTGGGACATAGTAAGTGTACAGAGCAGCCATTTTAAATGCATGTGCTGGACACTAATCAGTAAGAGTTTCACAGCTACATGATGGCTACTCTGAACTCTGGCTTGTTTGGTATCAAACAACTCAGAACAATACATCCAAACTGGTACCAGTACTGGAAGTATTGCAAAATGTACCCAGGGGCCACTTTAGAGGCAACCCCCGCAAAAGCTAACTAACCCTGGCATGGTTGCTGGCCGGTCCTAACCCACCTGCCACCCCCAGACAGGATTCTGGATCCCTGGGGTGAGGCCCTTTCCTCCCTGGGACCAGAAAACAAAGCCATTCCTGGGTAGAGGTGTTACACCTCCTTCCCCAGGAATGTGCACTCCCCTGTAGAGCATGCCCTGTAACGCAGCGGTCAGAGTGACCACCTTGCCTTGGTGCTGGCGCAATGTCCTGTGATTCTGGGCAAATCACTTAATCTCCCTGTGCCCCTGGACAGCGCCTTGAGACCTCATGGGTGATAAGCCATGCTATATAAATCTTCATTTACATTTTTCTGCCTGCGAGCTTCAAAGGGTTTGCCGCCCTTGAAACTCGACTCCCGCTCCTGCTGCCAGCAGCAGATAGCTGCCCCCATTGTAAACCCCTAATTTTGGAATAAGCAATGATGGGCAAATGCACTAAGACTAGGAGGAGTGGCTATCACCAACCAGCACCACTCCCACTCCCAAGGTGTTGCAGGCAAGGTGACCTCTCCATTTAATTTTCCTTCATCTTGCATGGTAGGAAAATAGCCAATCAGGGAGAGTGGGTGTAGCTACCCTAAGGTAGATGGCCCATTGGTCACTATGAGGTGCTCCCCTAAATTCCCCTTAAATGCATTATTAGTGTGCATCCCTAGACCTGAAGATCAGACTCAATGGGCACAAGAAGGCCAGCAACAAAGAAGACCTAAGGCTTGAGAAATTAAGTCCTGTTGCTCCAAGAAAAAGGTGCCAAACCCTGCCTTCGACACACAGGCCTCGACAATCGCTGATGAGCGGTTGACTGGACATTTGATGTACTCTAAGAAAACCCAGAGGACATCCAACCTTCTAAAAATTGCCAAGAACCTCCCTCCAGAGTTAAGGCATCACTCTCTGCAACCAAGAAACGAGAGCCAGTGAAGTCCAGTTCACTGACCGGCCACTGACCAAGGAACTGGACACCGCAGCCAGACCAAATTTCACCTGACAGATCCTGAGTCCAAACTCTGCAAGTGTGTCAAGTTTAGTGGCACTGCAACCTCCAGTGGCTGAACCGTGCAATAGCCAGGGCTAATGGACCTCCAATGTCAGACACCCAGAAGAAAAGTCCACTCTTGACACTCCGAGGACCAGAAGCAAGCACCAGTCAAGAGACTTCAGGACACCCAAGAACTACACCCCAGAGTGGCCTTGCAAACCTGCAATCCACCCTCCAAACGACCTGCCCCCTGGTTCGAAGAGCACCTTTGCACAGGACCCACAGGACTCCATTTCCAAGTGGTCCCACTCACCTCTCCATCACCAGCTCCTAGACTTTCAGCAGCTGCTCCTGCTTGAACTGAGAACCGCCTGAACTTCTCCGGCTGGCCCACAGGACATCTCGATAACCTCAACCTAAAAACAGAAGGAAGCATTGGTAATTACATTGCCTGATTTTAGATGCATTTTTAAAGTTTTCTCCTGTTCATTCCTATGGTGCGTAATTACACACAAAAATACTATTTTTGCAAAACGTTGAAAAATCTTAAGTTAAAAAGTACTTACCCAATTTTGATGGTCTTGGTTTTAGATTTTTTTATAGAAATCTGAAGTATTTTTGTAAATTGGTCTTGAGTTGTTCTTTTGAGTGTGTGTCCACATTTATTGATATTGTGAGTAAAACAAATGCTTAGCACTTCTCCAAGATTGGCCTAAGTGCTTGACCAAACTACCACAAAAATTTGAGAATTAGGTAGTCTAGTTTAAACCTCTGTAAGCCAAGGTGGGGATGCTCGGACTCTCTGTACAGTGCACATCATTTTTGTAAACTACATAGAGAGCCAGCCTTCTACACTTTGATAGGAATATACAAGTAAAATAAATATGCCAATTGGGTATACGTTATTCCTACCATGTTTTAAGGGGAGATCACAAACACTTTAGCACTGGTTAGCAGAGGCAAGGTGCACAGAGTCCTAAAAACAAGCAAAAACAGGCTCAGAAAACAGGAAGATGGAGGCAAAATGTTTGGGGATGACCCTGCAGAAATGCTGAAGTCCAAAGATATCCAAATAGCAGGGTGGATGCACGTTTTATGTCCATAAATCACAGTTTTGGACACTGTGCACCAAATAATGTTAGCCCATGGTACCCTCAATTAAAAAATGCAGATGAAGATAGTGGCACTAACATGACAACCGTGTTAACATCGGAAGACTGCTCGATATAACCATGGATGTTCAACTGCATTGTCTCTATCCCATGAGTGTAAGGGAAAGTGAATTATTGCAAGTCTAAACTCCTATTAGTCTGTAGATTGGCATTTTGGCAACAGCTGGCTAAATGAAAAATATGGAGTTCCTTATGTTCATCTATCCACTCGAACCATCTCTCATGCATGTCAGAAGGTGATTGAAAACATTTCTGTTTTCCGACTATTCGAGCAGAAATGCTAGTCAATGTTTCCAAACACCAAGAAGCTGTTGTGTGTATGTGCTCAACAAATAACCTTCTTATAAAAGTTAGCTCTGTGGATAGAATGTCAATCAATAATGAAAATGTACTCCTTTGAGGAATATACCTCTGTAGGTGCATTATTAGACTCCATGCCAGATGATCTCCTGATATGACTCCAATATTAAGAGCACATGTACAGCTCACATATTTAAGCTAGTATCTAAAACAAGGCTGTGAAAAGTGGTAGATATCCTGATTTACATTCTGGCTAGGGTCTCCTATCTGAAATGTAAGGTAGTCATAGACTGACTGTGGGCCAGATGTACAAAGATACTGCTCCAAGGGCCAGATGTACGTAAATCCTGAATTGCGAGTCGCAATTCAGTATGCAGGATGGTGTCCCTGACACCATCTGCAACTCTCAAAGGGGTCGCAAAGGCCTACCTCATTAATATTAATGAGGTGGGTCGCAATTTGCGACCCCCTTGAGACTCGCAGCACTCAGAGGGATGGTGGCCTGCTCGAGACAGCAGACCACCATGTCTGTGACTGCTTTTAAATAAAGCAGTTTTTTTTCTTTTAATGCAGCCCGTTTTCCTCAAAGGAAAACGAGATGCATTACAAAACGAAAAAATGAAACGTTTTCATTTCATTTTTTCAGAGCAGGCAGTGGTCCATAGGAAAAAATGTTTTCCATGCCATTCACAAAGGGGAAGGGGTCCCATGGGGACCCCTTTCCTTTTGCGAATGGGTTACCACCAGTGTGACAATTGCGATTGCTTTGCGACCCCGTTTGCGGTCGCAGTCCCGTTTTGCGAGTCGGTAACCAGGTTACCGACTCGCAAAACGGGGATTGGGCATCGCAATTTGATTTTTGCATGTCGCAAACAGCGAAATTTGCAGTTTGCGACGTGCAAAAATGTTGCTACATCTGGCCCCAAAAGTGGTTGGAATTTGTGACCGCATTTTTTTGTAACCAGTATCTAATTTTGCAGCTGACGTTTGGTTCACAGCACACTGAACTGGAGTTGCGTACATTCCAAAGGGGACCCCTTCCACTTTGGGAATCAGTTACCACTCCAGCTTGATGGTCAATAGCTAATCAATGGTTTGTGACTACATTGTTATACGGTGGACTCAGGCCTGTAGCCAGAAATATATTTTAAGGGGGCATGGTCCTCAGCTATCACCAAACATTAAAGCTGTGCGGTATATGTGTATAAGTGCATCCTTTCTCAAATTTTGGATGAACTACTAAATTATGACCCCCAGAATATCGCAATACAAGAGTATCGAGGGCAGACTACTGAAAGGTGAGTGCACATACGGAAGCGTAGATTTACTGTTCCTAACTCAACATCTACATACCTGGAAGATATATATATAAATAAATAAATATATATTTGTGTAGGTACATATATGTAGCAAGGGAATAAAAACTATTCACACCAACCTGTAGATATTTTGGATTCCATATTCTAGTTTTAATATGCAAGGTGCACACAGTGTAATTCTGTTAGACTTTTAAATCTTGGCATGGTCTCCCTTAACTTTTTGCCTCTGTTTCCCAGGTTGTTGATATGTGCTGGACTCTGTTTTTGCTGTTTATGTTACTCTGGGCACTTTACCACTGCTAACAAGTGCTAAAGAGCAAGTGCCCCAATACAAAATGTGTATGTAATTGGTCCATCCATGATTGGCATATTTGATTTACTAGTAAGTCTCTAGTACAGTGCACCAGAGGTGCCCAGGGCCTGTAAATCAAATGCCTGCAGTACTGGTTGTGCCACCCACATTAGTAGCTCTGTAAACATGTCTCAGACCTGCCACTGCAGAGTCTGTGTGTACAGTTTTTAAACTGTAAATTCTACTTGGCAAGTGTACTCACTTGCCATGCCTAAACTGTCCCTTTTCTTACACGTGAGGCATCCCTCAAGTAGGCCCTAGGTAGCCCCAAGGGAAGAGTGCAGTGTATGGTTAAGGTAGGACATATAGGCCCTCATTATGACATTGGCGTTAAGTGCCGCTTACCGCCATGCTGACTGCCGCCAACATACTGCGACCACGGCGGTATACCGCTACTCGTATTATGACCCACACATAAAAATCCACCACTATACAGACACACACACAAGTCCGCCAGCCCAAAGGTCAATGATAAAATGGCTGTACCAAAACCCACATCGTTACGCCAACAAAAATGCGCCCACAGCATCATGACAGATGAATTACCACGGCGGACATTCAACAATGGTAAACCATTGGTGGTACAGACTGCCGTGCTCAAAATACACACACACTAACAAAACAACACCACATTGGACAATTCAAACTATGCACACCTGACATACATACACACACAACACCCACACCAATATAAAACATGCACTACCCACAACCCTTTACGACCCAAAGAATTTGACAACTGAGAGAGAAACAAGCCAGGTGCACCCACTGAATCAGAGCCACAAAACACCATCACCCATACACCATCCACGTACCTCACAGCACACACCCCAACACATCACCCCACACACCCTCACACACACCACTCACACTACACCCATGGCACCACAAAGATACCCCAGGTTCTCAGAAGAGGAGCTAAGGGTCATGGTGGAGGAAATCATCCGGGTAGAGCCACAGCTATTCGGATCACAGGTGCATCAGACGTCCATTGCTAGGAAGATGGAGCTATGGTGGAGAGTCGTGGACAGGGTCAACGTGGTGGGACAGCACCCCAGAACAAGGGATGACATCAGGAAGAGGTGGAACGACCTACGGGGGAAGGTGTGTTCCGTGGTTGCAAGACACCAGATAGCTATACAGAGGACTGGCGGTGAACCCCCCACCTCCTCCTCCACAACTAACTACATGGGAGGAGCAAGTCTTGGCGATCATGCATCCTGAGGGCCTGGCAGGAGTAGCAGGAGGCCATCACTCCACCATCTCACACACACCCCACTATCACAACCCACCCATCCCAATACCAACCCCTGCATGCTACACCAATGCATGGACTTCATCACAGACCTGCATGGACACCCATTACCACAGCATACACACTAGTGACAATCACTTAGCCAACCAAATCACAAATCACACAAGACAAAGCTGCCTTGCTAATAACAACCATAGAGGGAAACATACCCATGCACAAGATGTCACATGCAGAAAACACCACCACAGAACCCACCCAGCGGGCCCATCCCTCTGTCCCCAGGACACGTCAATCAGCAGCGTGTCCACCACTACAGGGACCCCAGGCAACCCCACAAACACCGGACGATCAGGTGCCTGGGGTAAGTGGTAGTGGGCACACGGTTCAGGGGACAGAGGCACAGGACAACAGGGAAGCTGGGAGGACTGCTGAGTGACAGGGGGCGGACAGGCCCTGGGAACCAATTCTCCACGAGGCACTCATCAACATCCTGGGAGCATACCACCATTCCCAGGAGACCATGGGCCAAAGACTGGCCAAGTTGCAGGAGACCAAGCGACTGCAGGAGGGACAGTACCTGGCGATCAGGGAGGACCTGGGACACATCTACACCACCCTGGTCACCATTGCAGGGGTGCTAGCAGACATGGCCAACACCATGAGGGAGAGAGTGGCACACCAACGGGCCCTTGACACTAGCCACACCGAAGAACAGCCTTCCACCTCTGCCGACGCTAGTGGACAGGAGGCCCGCCACAGGAACAACAGGCCACCAGCACTCCTCCCCCTGCAGAAGGAGAACCACCACACAAAAGGTCCCTGTGATCCAGGCAGAAGCCAGAGAACATTGCCAAGACCCCCGACAGGAAATAAGTGTCACCCTTGTGTCCCACTCTGTCAACTTGTCCACCTTAACCTGCCATTGCTCCACTTCCTATGCACCCTTGGACAATGCATCTGTGATACCAATGGACTGGACTCTTTCCTGGACATTTCTCCACCATCAACCCAGCCCATGACAATACCCCCTGCACTTATTATCACAGAAATAAACACCCTTGGAACTAATACAAGTATGGAGTCTGTCAATTGATTGAAATATGTATTAGTTTAACAAGCTGTAAACATTGCAATTCAAATGTACAGTTATATTTACATAGGTATGACCTGTAGTGGGCAGCAGTAAACACACCAGGAGCCAGAGTGGGGCACAGATATCTGAAAATAGAGATGCCAAAGGGTACAGTAAGTGGCCATAGAAATCGGGAAATCAGGCTGCCCTGTACAAAGTCCTACACAAAACTGCAATGGAAGGTGACGTTACAGTGTCTTACCTGTGTGTCACTGGAAGTACTGTTGAATTATAGTAGTTCTGTTGTCCACATCCTCTTCCTCTGCCTCCACTTCATCACTGTCCACAGGCTCCACCGCTGATACACAACCATCTCTAGCTTCATCCTCTTGCAGAAAAGGCACCTGGCGTCTCAAGGCCAAGTTGTGCAACATGCAACATACAACGATGATCTGCCACAACTTCTTGGGTGAGTAGTAGAGGGATCCACCTGTCAGATGGAGGCATCGGAATCTGGCCTTCAGGAGGCCAAAGGTTCGCTCAATGATCCTCCTTGTACGCCCATGTGCCTCATTATAACGTTCCTCTGCCCTAGTCCTGGGATTCCTCACTGGGGTCAGTAGCCATGAGAGGTTGGGGTAACCAGAGTCACCTGAAAATATTGAGGTATGCCTGTTAGCCAGACACTCACCTTTAGGGACAACCCCACACCCATATACCTACATCAACTGGGTGAGGACCATGGGCTCACCTATTAGCCACACCCTGTGCCCCTGGAGTTGAGAGATTACATATGGGATGCTGCTGTTCCTCAAGATAAAGGCATCATGCACAGAGCCAGGATACTTTGCATTGACATGGGAGATGTACTGGTCCGCCAAACACACCATCTGCACATCCAGAGAGTGAAAGCTCTTTCGATTTCTGAACACCTGTTCATTTCTCCGGGGTGGGAGAAAGACAATCTGTGTACCATCAATAGCACCAATGATGGGGATATGTCCCATTGCATAGAAGTCAGCCTTCACTGTGGCCAAATCATCCACCTGCTGTGATGCAGTTAGGTGCCATGGCCTGTGCCCCCCTGAAATGGCGGCCGTCTGACCTGTGAGGAGGGACAAGTGGAAATGAGGAAATTCCGCTGGCATTGTGCGTCGTTGCAGGCTGCAGTTGACGAACGTCGTGCAACACCGCATTGGTTATCATTGGGGCCTACGGGTTCCAGGAGCCATTAGTGATGTACACCGGCAGTGACGGTATGCACCACCGCGGACGTGACTGCAATTTTCTATCTGTTCACTCACTTGCTACCTGACCTTCAACAGGAGAGGATCTACACTGCAAGTGCTGCTGTGACCTGAGTCTGAAAGCGACAATGGCTTGAGTGTCTGGGGAAAGGGCCCGTGCCTTCACTTCAGAGGATTTGGAGAGACTGGTGGATAGGGTCCTACCCCAGTAGTATTTGGCTTGCCATCGCCAAGGAGGTGCGGACCCTGGGGGTCGTTGAAAGGCAGAGCACCCACTGCCGCAAACGGTGGGAGGACCTGCACCGCTGGGCAAGGAAGACAGCAGATGCTCAGCTGGGGCTGGCCTCCCAACGAGGAAGGGGTGCCCATCATACCCTGACCCCCCTGATGTTCTGCATCTTGGTGGTGGCCTATCCGGAGTTGGATGGGCGCCTGAAGGCATCATAGCAGCCACAAGGGGGTGAGTACAGATTCAGATTCATCACTTTGCACGCGTTAAGGTATTACCTTGGTGGGGAATGTGGGCTGTGGGTGCCCTAGGCATTGGGGAACATGGCAGGGTAGGTTCCATGATGGGCAAGCTCAGATGCACTCCAACCCCAAGAATGTTAGTGGGCATCTATTACTGGGCAGGGTCTTCTGGGTTTCAGGTGTGCAGCTAATGGCGTTAGGCATTGTACCCCATGGGCTGGTGACGAGCAGTGTAACTGGTAGTGCACGGCCTAGTACATAGGGCTGTTCCCTGTGCGTTGTGTACGCCAATGGTGGTGTTGTTGCTGGCATTGACCAAGTGTATCCTCTGTCTCTTCCCCCCCTTTTTGTTTTGTCACTCTGTCCTTGTGTGCATCAGCATCATCTGGAGGAGGATCAGAGGCACCGGCAACGGAGGGAGCTGATTCCCACATGCGTCTGGAGGCCGAATCCACCGATGGAGCACCACGACGGAGACAGGAGGGGACAGTACAGATAGCGACTCCTCCTCTGATGGAAGCTCCCTGGCGGTGGCGGACACCTCTGTGCCCACCCCAACTACAGGTACAGTCGCCACCACCCGTACCAGCACTGCCCTCCCAGCAGCCACTCTGCGTGTTTCCCGTGCCCGCTCACCCAGGAAGGTGGGCATCTCCTTCGCCTCAGGCACCTCAGGCCCTGCCGCAGTCAGCCCTGCTGCCCTCAGTGAGGAGGCTATTGACCTCCTTATATCCCTCTCTGTTGGGCAGTCAACCATACTGAATGCCATCCAGTGTGTAGCAGGGCATTTGCAACAAACAAATGCATACCCGGAGGGCATTCACTCTGGCTTGGCGGCCCAACAGAGAGCATTCCAGGCTCTGGACAACTCACTGATGGCAGCCATTGTCCCTGTCTCCAACTTCCCCCCTCTGACTTCCTCTACCCAGTCCCAATCCCCTCAACCCCAGCCTATCCCAATCACACCTTCAGACCTGCATTCACCCAAATCAGCACACAGAAGTGGCTCAGGCAAACACAAGCACCACACTTCATCCCACAGGCACTCACACAAGCACCATCCAGATGCAGACACACCAACATCCACTGCCTCCACTGTGTCCCCCTCCTCCTCCTCATCCACCTATCTCCCAGTAGCATCTCCACTCACACCTGCATGCACTACATCCTCATCCACTACCTCCAGCACACCTATCACTACACGCCCCTCACTGGCAATCACCACCCACACATCAATGCACATGTCCCATGTGTCCTCTCCCACTGTGTCTGTGACCCCTCCTGCCAAAGTACACAAACGCAAGCACTGAGACACCCAACAGCCATCCACCTCACAACAGCATCCAGTACATGCACCTGCACCCAAACACAGCAGACAGACACCTCCTCCTCCCACTCCCTCTTCCTCCACTCCCATACCTTCACCCTCTTCCCACCCCAGTGTCCCTAAGAAGCTTTTCCTCGCCACCCTTGACCTATTCCCTAACCCTCCCCCCCGTCCTTCACTTCAGGCCAGGGTGACCAGAACCCAGCCCAGCACCTCAGCCACCCATTCCACGGCCACTGTAGTTTCTGCAGCTACTGCAGGTGGGAGAGGCTCCAAGGAGGCACCCGTCAGCACAGCGCAGCCAATGTGCCTGCACCACCTGGCAAGAAGGGGCCACCACCTAGCAAGGGCAAGAAGGGGACACCAGCCAGCAAGGGGAAGGAGGCACCACCAGCCAGCAAGGGCAGGAAGGGGACACCAGCTGGCAGAAACAAAGAGGCACCACCATCTGCCAAGGGCAGGAAGGGGCACACAACACCAGCCATGGCACGTCAGCTGTCCGAGGCTGCAGGGGAAGGGCTGGAGCCTCCCCCCACCACTGACAGCACCCCCACCTGCACCGCAACTGACATCCACTGAGCAGCCGTCACCACCGGCGAGCAGTGTGTAGTTGTGACTACATGGGCTGCAGTGCGTCCTGAACTCTGCAACACCTGTAGGTATGACACCCAGGTGAGAGACTGTGACCTTCCACCATCCAGGATGAAGCAGACTGGGCACGAAGCCCCCTCCAGAACCAGTGGAAGAAGGCATCCACTCACCCCCTCCTTGGCAGGATGAAGCAGACTGGGCCCAAAGCCCCCTCCTGAACCAGTGGAAGAAGGCACCTACTCACACCCTCCTTGGCAGGATGAAGCAGACTGGGCACAAAGCCTCCTCCTGAACCAGTGGAAGAAGGCATCCACTCATCCCCTCCTTGCCAGGATGAAGCAGACTGGGCACAACGCCCCCTCCAGAACCAGTGAAGAAGCCATCCACTCCAAAGACTGTTGCTGTGCACTCCCCAGGACCGAGCTGTGGGCAACCCACCCACTAGAGAGACTGTGGCTTTGCAGTCCACAGGACCAAGCAGTGGACAACTCATCCACTAGAGAGACTGTGGCTTTGCACTCCAGGAAGTGTAGCCCCCTCCAGGAACAGTGGCATTGTACCATCTTCCGGCTGAGGTTCCCCGCCATTCCCTGTCCCCCTGAGGTGCCTGGGTGTTTTTCGACCTGATGCCCCAGCAGTGTTCTCTCCGTATTGAGGCAGGAGTCAAGTGTAGCCTTGGCCTATGTGTTATAGCCCCGTGGGTCACGGACATTTTAGAGTGGGCATTGTCCCTCCTTTTGTATATATTGTACATACTGTTTATTGATTTAAGAATGTATTCATCTTAAATTGTACTATTACACTCATTTTAATCCATTCCTTTTGTCCTTGTGTTATTCCTGAGGGGTACATGGTGTATATGTAATGTTGTTGCCTCTGTTTGTGTGTATGGTGTTGGGGGTGAGGGTGAGGGTGGGGCTGTTGCGTGTTGCGTGTGTGTGTCACTATCTTTTTCCTCCCCCCCTCCCTTGTGTGCTAAGTGCAGTACTCACTGTGGTCGTCTTCCCTGGCGTTCGCGTTCCTGGTGTATGAGGAGGTACACCAGCATTGGAAAAATGTGCAGCATGGGGTCCATGGCATCGTGGTTCTTCCTTGAGTGTCGAGAGGTGAGTTGTTTCCCTTCAGTGTACTGTTTCTGCCGTGCTTTTGATGGTGTTGGCACCACCCCGGAAAAGCTGGTGGATTTCCTGTTGTAATACTGTGGGCGGTACATTGTCTTTCACCTGGCTGTTGGAGGTTACCACCACAGTGCTTGTTGCTACCTCCATGGCGGTCGGAGTGTTAAGGTGGCTGTTTGTGTTGGCGGTTTCCGCCATGGTTGCATTTTTTTTACGGCCAGACTGTTGGCAGTATCACCGCCACTTTATCATCGACCGCCAGGGTTGTAATGAAGGCGATAGTAATGTGTTTTATATGTCCTGACAGTGAAATACTGCTAAATTCATTTTTCACTGTTGCAAGGCCTGTCCCTCTCATAGGTTAACATGGGGGCTACCTTTAAATATGATTAAAGTGTAGATTCCCTTTGGGAGCAGATGGACATGTGGAGTTTGGGGTCTCTGAGCTCACACTTCAAAAATACATCTTTTAGTAAAGTTGATTTTAAGATTGTGTGGTTGAAAATGCCACTTTTAGAAAGTGAGCATTTTCTTGCTTAAACCTTTTCTGTGACTCTGCCTGGTTGTAGATTCCCTGTCTGGGTCAGTTTGACAGGTGGGCTGGTTGCACCTCATACTAGACAGTGACTCAAAGGGAGCTGGGGTGTAATCTGCATTTCCTGATGAGCCATCTGTGCTAGGAGGGAGGGGGGGGAGTGGTCACTCACACCTGAAAGGGCTGTGCCTGTCCTCACACAATGCAGTCTCCAACCCCCTGGTGAGTGTCTGGGGCCTGGCTTGGACAAGGCAGGATTTCACAATCAAGAGAGAGTTTGTTTTGAAGTAGGCCTACTTCAAAGGAGAAAATGGGTATAAGAAGGGCACCCAAACCACAGACTTTAGAACACTCCTGGAAACCAAGAGGAACCTCTGCCTGGAGAAGAGCTGAAGAGCTGAGAAACAAGAGCTGCCCTGCCTGTGACTGTGCTTTGTGGAGCCCTCCTGTAGTTGTTGCTTCTGCCTGTGCTAGAAGACAAAGACTAGACATTGTGTTGCCTTCCTTCTTGTGAAGAACTCTCCAAGGGCTTGATTTAGAGCTTGCCTCCTGCTGTTTGAAGTCTCAGGGACAGCAAAGGCTTCTCTCTGCCAGCACCTGGAGCCTCTGCTGAGACTCCTACTCTGCCAAGTGGATACACATTCAGTTCCTGGGACCCTGAAAGGAGAAGCTGGCAGGCCAAGATTGAGAAATTCCAAGCACCGACCGCCATGCGGGGAAAAGATCGACGCCACTCCGTACTGCGGCTGAAAATTCAATGTTCGATGCAACCGGAAGATTGATGCCCCCGGCTGGAGATATGATGCGTAGCATCGCTGATGGAGGCTGGTGAGATCGCAACCCGCGCTGTGTGGTTTTTGGATAATCGTGCAGCAGGATTTCTGACGCAAACATCGCTGGGCGTGCAAAAACGACGCAAGGCTTGCCGGGACCCGAGAGTGTGGTTCAAATCGACGCATCACTTTCCTGCAGAGAGAAGAAACGACGCACGCCGACTCAACTGAAGGAGAAACGATGCAAGGTCTCACTCGTGAGTGATATCGACACATCTCAAGCCCTTTTCGACGCACACACGCCCGTGCGGGGTTATTTTTGACGCACTCAGGTACATTTTCACGCTAACAGCGTTAGCGTTGTGTTTAAAACTACATGAAGACTCATTTTGGTTGTTAATTGATGACTTGTGTATTGTGGATTTTTGTTGTTTCGTTCTTGCTTTGTTTAGCTAAATATTTTCTATTTTTCTAAACCTGTGTTGTGTCATTTTGTAGTGTTTTCCTTAAGTTACTGTGTATGTTGGTACAAATACTTTACACCTAGCACTCTGCAGTTAAGCCTGCTGCTCGTGCCAAGCTACCAAGGGGGTGAGCGGGGATTATCTGAGGGTGAATCTCTTTTACCCTGACTACAGTGAGGGTCCTTGCTTGGACAGGGGGTAACCTGACTGTCAACCAAAGATTCCATTTCTAACATTGGCGATCAGCGGTTGGGATTGGACTTGTATTTGTACTTGACATACAGTGATAAAGTGCCAGATGTAGCAAGCCGTTTGCATGTTGCAAACTGCAAAAATCGCAGTTTGCGCCATGCAAACGGCCTCCCGCGATGCACATTCACAAATTGCGAGTCGGTACTGACTCGCAATTTGTGAATGCGACTCGCAAATAGGAAGGGGTGTTCCCTTCCTATTTGCGACTCGCATCGCAATTCAGACTTGCTTTGTGACCGCGAATGCTGTCGCAAAGCAACTCGCAGTTACCACCAGTGTCACACTGGTGGTAACTCATTCGCAAAAGGGAAGGGGTCCCCACGGGACCCCTTCCCCTTTGTGAATGTCGACAAAAATATTTTTTCAGAGCAGGCAGTGGTCCTATGGACCACTGCCTGCTCTGAAAAAAACGAAACCAAATGGTTTCGGTATTTTTTTCATTTTGCAACTCGTTTTCCTTTAAGGAAAACGGGCTGCAAAATGAAAAAAATAACTGCTTTATTTAAAAAGCAGTCACAGACATGGAGGTCTGCTGACTTCAGCAGGCCACCATCCCTGTGAGTGCAGGGACTCGCTATAACCCCATAGCGAGTCGCAGAAGGTGTCTGAGACAACATTCTGCATGTGCTTTTGCGATTCTGAAATTGCGAGTCGCACTGACTCGCAATTTTAGAATTGCAAAAGCATATCTTGCTACATCTTGCCCTGAGTGTACACTACTGTTTTGAGTTCAGACCTCTACGTGACCACATACTACTAGTCTTGTGATTTTTGCTTTTTTCTCTTTTTCTTGGATTTTTCCCTACATCCATGTTTGTGGTAATCTTTGATTGACTTCTGAACTTCATTTGGAGCTTGTTTTCTGCCTTTTGGAACTTTGCACTTTTATTGACTTTTCATCATGTCCCAATCTGGAGATGCATCAGTTGGAGCTGCTTTTGACCTACAGAAATTAGAGAGCTATACAAAGGCCTAGTTGAAGCAGTTCTGTAAAAGTTGTGACTGTCCCATTAAGAGGTCATCCAAGAAGAAGGAGCTGCAAAAGGCGCTGAGGGCCTGGGTGACAGGCAAGAGCACTGAAGGGTATACAGAGGATGAGGAGGAAAAAGAGCATTCCATACACAATGGTATTGCGGGTGGGCCTGTTATACCCAGGGAGAGGGTCTCCAGGGCAAGTAGCAGTGTCTCATCTAAGGGTCTGACCGCTGAAGAGTTGCAGGACAGACAGGCAGAGAGGGAGCACTAGAGGGAGCCGGAGAAAAAGAGGATTGCCATAGAGAAGAAAAAGTTGTTGTTGGCTCATGAGCTCAGCTTAAGAGAGCTGGAGCAGAGGAACCAGTTCAGTAGGGATGGTTGGTGGCAGCCACTTCACAGTGCAGCCTGAGAGGAGGGTGCACATTTGTAAAATCTTGTGAAGAATTACAAGAGGGAGGATAACATATAATTATAGTTAAAGGGGTATGAGTCTGCTCTCCAGATGAATCTGGTCCCTGAAGCTCCTTGGGGGGGGGGGTCTGTGGAAGCACTTTGAGGTAGAGGGGAGGGATACAGTGACAGCCTTAGGGGATTCTCAGACTCTCACCTACACTATCATGAAGGATGCCCTACTCACAAGGTATGGTCTCACCCCTGAGCAGTATAAGGATAAGTTTAGGTCCTATAAGAAGAAGGAATCCCAAACATGGTTGGAATGTGTTGATTCTTTTTGCAGGTCACTGGATGGTTGGGTGAAGGGCAGTAAGGTAACTACGTATGAGGAGCTTTACAATCTCATTGCTTGGGAGCACTTGTACAGTTTATGTTTTACAGAGAAGTGCCAGCCCCTGATTGACAGCAAGCTGACTGATCCCTGGAAGCTTGCATAGGAAGCTGACCGCTGAGAGAGCACCAGGGTCGAATGGAAGTATGGGGGAGACCACGCCAAGGATGGGCAGGGTCCCTCTCAGAAGAAAGGGGGGGGGGTAAGGGTAAACAGTGGGAGTTCTCTAATGGGCCCCGAACTGGTTCCCAGGGTAAAGATTCCCAACCTCCCTCCAGTGAGAAGAAGCCATGGTTCTCCAAAGGGAAGCCAGTGGAAGAGGGACCCCCATGTAAGTGTTGTGCAAGTGACCAGTTGGGTCATGTGAGGGGGGACCCCAAATGCCCCAAGAGTACACCGGTACCTACTGGTGCGCAGCCCCAGGGTTTGGCTATTGTAGCTCTTGTGGAGGAGTTGATTCCAGGTGGGTGGGAGCCAGCTGAGATGACCCTTGTCTCACTAGGGGACAGTGAGATGGTCCAGAGAACCCTCGTGCCTGAGAACACTAAAAAGTACAGGCAGTGGGTGACCATCAATGGACACAGGGTGGAGGCTCTGAGAGACATAGGAGCCAGTGTGACTACAGTGAGGAGTCAGCTGGTGTCTGAAGAGCAGATTGATCCCCAGGTACTTCACCAAGTAGTTGCAGTGGATAACTTAGAGCACCTGTGCAGAGTAGCACAGGTTCCCTTTGAATGGGGGAGGTCTCAGGTTCCTTGAAGGTAGCTGTGAGTCCAACCATGCCTGTAGATTGTTTGCTAGGCAATGACCTGGAGGATTCCCCTTGGAAGGAGGTGGAACACAGGTCTCACTTGGAGATGTTGGGGCTGCCTGGGAGGGTATGTGTATCCACCTAGTCAATGGCAGCCAGTCAGGATGGTCAAGAGCCCCTGGAGCCTGAAACAGTGGCCCAGGGGACCGCCAAGAAGAGGAAGAGGAGGAGGCATGAGAAACTGGCCCAGAAGTTCCCACGGTCTGGGAGGAGGCAGAGCCTGAGGGTGACACCCCGGAGCCTACAGGAGAACAGGTGGCTGAACTGGGTGAGGTCCCTGAGCTGTCGCAGTGGCAGCAGGAAGGGGGGCCCACCAGGGAAGCAATCTGTGCATCACAGTGGACATGCCCTACTCTGGAGGGTTTGCGGCAGCAGGCTGCAGACCTGGTGGCTGGCAAGTAGCCAGGATCGCATCTGATCTATTGGGAGCATGAGCTCCTATATAGTGATCCTAAGGTTCCTGAGCCTGGGTCAGCCCGTGTGCAGGTGGTACCCCAGTGCTTCAGGGACTTCCTACTAGGGTTGGCTCATGATGTGCCTTTAGCTGGACATTTGGGGCAGGACAAGATCTTTGAGAGACTTGTCACCCACTTTTACTAGCCCCTAATACGTAGGCACTCAGATGCACATTGCAGGTCTTCCCAAACTTGTCAAGCAACTGGCAATAATGGGGGCAAATGTAAGGCTCCCCTCCAACCTTTACCTATTGATAGTACTCCCATTGAGAGGGTAGGTATTGACATTGTGGGGCCTCTGGATCTCAAGACAGCCATGGGCAAAAGGTTCATCCTGGTCTTGGTGGACCACGCCACCCGGTACCCAGAAGCCATTGCTCTGAGGTCAATCACTTCCCCTGTGGTGGGTTGTGCTTTGATGTTTTTTTTTTACCCGCATGGGGTTCCCCAAGGAAGTGGTATCTGACAGGGGTATCAATTTCATATCCACGTATATGAAGTCTCTGTGGAAGGAATGTGGGGTAACCTACAAGTTCACCAGCCCTTACCACCCCCAATGTAATGATCTGGTTGAGATATTGAAAGGTATGATTATGGTCCTGTCAGAGCCCTTGAGGCGGAAGTGGGATGTCCTCTTGCCATGCCTTCTGTTCGCTTAGAGGGAGATGCCTCAAAAGGGACCTGAGTTTATTCCCTTTGAGCTGATTTATGGCCACCCATTGAGGGAACCTTTAAGTCTGGTTAAGGAGGCTTTGGAAAAAGCTCCCAGTAAACCCCCCCAGGATGTATTCAGTTACATGCTGGCTCTGAGAAACCAGACTGTCCGCTTCAGGAGTCACACAGGAGAACCTGCAAGCAAGCCAGGAGGACATGAAACGCTGGTATGACCAGTATGCCACTATGGTCGAGATTCAAACTTGACAAAAATTGTGGGTGATGGCACCAGTGGAGCCTAGAGCACTCCAGGACAAGTGGACTATGCCATTTGCGGTGGTGGAGCGCAAGAGTGAAGTCACCCACCTGGTGGACTTGCAGTCTCCAAGGAACCCTTCAAGAGTCCTGCATGTCAACCGCCTCAAGCCACACTTTGAGCGGACTGAACTGTCCATGCTCCTTGCAACAGATGATGGGGTGGAGGAGGAGAGTGAGCCTCTTCCTGACCTCCTATCTGCAGGAGAGAAAGATGGGTCTGTGGAGGGAGTGACCCTTTCCCCCTCCCTGACTGAAGAGCAGCAGAGGGACTTTCGCCAGGTGTTGGGACAGTTCACCTCACTGTTTTCTCTGATCCAAGGGGTCACACACGTGTGTACACATGATGTGGACACTGGGGACAGTCCACCCATTAAACAGAAAGTTTACCGGGTGACTGACAGTGTCAGGGCATGCATTAAGGATGAAGTATCCAAAATGCTTACCCTAGGGTTATTGAGCATTCCAGCAGTCCTTGGGCCAGCCCAGTGGTATTGGTGCCAAAGGCTGCTGCACCTGGTGCCACTCCAGAACTCAGGTTCTGTGAGGACTACCGGGGACTCAATGCGGTCAGCAAGACTGACGCACACCCCATCCCCTGAGCTGATGAGCTCATAGACCGGTTAGGGGCTGCCACGTACCTCAGCACGTTTGAGTTAACATCTGGGTACTGGCAGATTGCCTTAACTGAGGGGGCCAATTAGAGGTCAGCATTTTCTACCCCAGTTGGACACGTTCAATTTAAAGTGATGCCATTTGGGATGAAGAATGCCCCTGCCACCTTTCAGAGGTTGGTCAACCAGGCATTGGCTGAGTTAAGTGCTGCCTACCTGGATGACATTGCTGCGTTTAGTTCCACATGGGAGGAACACCTGCAACACCTCTGGAGAGTGTTAGAGGCCCTGCAGAAGGCAGGTCTCACTACTAAATCAAACAATTGCCAAATAGGGCAGGGTTCTGTGGTGTACTTGGGACACCAGGTAGAGAGTGGCCAGGTGGCACCCCTACAGCCAGAAATGTACACCATTCTGGCTTGGGAGCCACCCAAAAGCCGGACTGAGGTTATGGCCTTTTTAAGCCTCACTGGCTATTACAGGAGGTTTGTCAAGGGTATGGTACCATTGTGAACCCCTTGACTGAGTTGACCTCTAAGAAACAACCAAGGAAGGTGATCTTCATGGAGGCTTGCCAGACCACTTTTGATGTCCTGAAGACTGCCATGTGCACAGCACCTGTGATGAAGGCACCTGACTGCTCCAAGGAGTTTGTTGTGCAAACAGACGCCTCAGAGTATGGTATTGGAGCAGTACTCTCACAGCTTAATGAAGAGGGCCTAGATCAACCCGTAGCCTTCATTAGCAGGAGGTTACTTCCCAGGAAATGTAGGTGGAGTGCCATAGAACGCAAAGCGTTTGCTGTGGTCTGGGCACTGAAGAAGCTAAGGCCCTACTTGTTTGGGACTCATTTCCGGGTTCAGACCGACCACAGGCCCCTCAGATGGTTAATGCAGATGAGGGGTGAGAATCCAAAACTGTTGAGGTGGTCCATTTCCCTACAGGGGATGGACTTTACGGTGGAACACCGCCCTGGTACGGAACACGCCAATGCTGATGGTCTGTCCAGATTCTTCCGCCTTAGTGATGAGAACTCCCATGAGGTTGGGTAGTTGCTCCCCACTTTCAGCTGGGGGGCCACATGTTAGACTTTTCATTCTTGGCGTGGTCTCCCTTAACTTTTTGCCTCTGTTTCCCAGGTTGTTGATGTTTTTGCTGTTTTTGTTACTCTGGGCACTTTACCACTGCTAACCAGTGCTAAAGTGTAAGTGCTCCTTTACAAAGTGTAATTGGTTCATCCATGATTGGCACAGTTGATTTACTAGTAGGTCCCTAGTACAGTGCACTAGAGGTGCAGAGGGCCTGTAAATCAAATGCTACTAGTGCGCCTGGAGCACTGGTTGTGCCACCCACATTAGTAGCTCTGTAAATATGGCTCAGACCTGCCACTGCAGTATCTGTGTGTACAGTTTTTAAACTGTAAATTCGACTTGGCAAGTGTACCCACGTGCCAGGCCTAAACCTTCCCTTTCCTTACATGTAAGGCACCCCTAAGGTAGGCCCTAGGTAGCCCCAATGGCAGGGTGCAGTGTATGGTTAAGGTAGGACATATAGGCCCTCATTACAACATTGGCGGTATTGACCGCCTACCGCCACAGCGACGGCAGCCAACATACCGTCGCCATGGCTACTAGCCGCCCACCCGCATTATGACTGTAGGCAGAATTCCACCAGAAGGCTGGCAGAATACCATCAACGGTAATGGCGGCAGACGGCTGTAAGGTGGCGCTGCTGTCAGCAACAGCGCCACACCAGCAAAACACCGCCGACCGGATCATGAGCGATGATGCGGCCTGGCAGTGTTTTGCTGGCAGACACTGATGCTGGCAGCAGCGCCGCGTCCTGTCTCCTGCCGGAGGACCCCCTGCAAGCAGGAAGCAGGTAAGTCGGGTTCTCCCACAGGAGAGGGGAAGGGGGGTGCGTGGGTGGGGGTGTTGTGTGTGTGAGGAGGAGTGTTTCTGTTTTTGTATGCATGCATGAGGGTGTGAGTCACGTTGAAAGAGTGCATGAATGAATGTGAGTGTACATGTGTGTTGTATGTTGTGAATGAGTTTGTGCAACAGATATATGTTGTGTGTATAAGTGTGTTTGTTTGTGCAAGTGGGTGTGTATGTGCTGGGGGCAGGAGAGGGAGGGGTTGGGGGAGACCCCTATCAGTGCCAGGGAAGGCACCTGATAGTGCCTACCGCCATGGTTTTCTTGGCGGGGTCATATTCTCGAGGGTGGGATTGTGACCGCCGCCTGGCTGGAGACCAAAGTCTCCAGAACAGTGGCCGTTACCACCCTGGAGGACGGAGTGGTACATTGGCAGTTTGGCTTGAGCCAAACCGCCAATGTCATAATTTGTCATAATTTGGGAAAAGGTACCGCCAGCCTGTTGGCAGTACCTTTCTACAAATTACCGCCGACCGCCAGGGTCGTAATGAGGGCCATAGTAAGGTGTTTTATATGTCCTGACAGTGAAATACTGCTAAATTTGTTTTTCACTGTTGCAAGGCCTGTCCCTCTCATAGGTTAACATGGGGGATACCTCTAAATATGATTAAAGTGTAGATCCCCTTAGGGAGCGGATAGACATGTGGAGTTTGGGGTCTCTGAGCTCACATTTTAAAAATACACCTTTTAGTATTTTAACTTTTTTATGAACTTTATTTATTGGTATTTTCACTAAATCACATTATTCTGCCGGGAGCAGGGTTTCTTGATCTATAGTACATACACATGTGCATATATTGCAACTGGGTTACAAACAGTAATATACAGTAATCGTGATTCTTCTGGGTAATTATTATATGTACAGCATATCTGCTTTCCATTACATAGTTTAGTAGCCCTTGTCCCTCTTCTGTCAGTAGGAGTTCGCTGTCATCAATGCTAGTGCCATTTACACTAGGAACACAACGAACTAAAACATGTAAAAGTGCGCTGAAGGAACATTTCTGTGCTGTGGTGTGGTTAGGGTGGTCAGGACTGCCCGAGCTGCCGGGTTAGGGATGTGTGTATCACTGCAGCAATTTCTCCTTGTGTTCTGCTGGGGGGACGTGGTCACATCGGACAATTTCGATCATAGTCCTCCATTAATCAGTGGGGGCAGTACATATATATTGGCATCAGCACTGTGGCTCCAGTCTCCCACTCCCCATGGTGGTAGTACCTCGCTCCCCTACCCACCCTGCATTTCGTCATATCCCCACTCCCCATCTGGTCAGGCAACAGCTTGGCTTGTGCATGGTGTATTCTCCCTGGTTACCCGGGTCCCATCTATCTCACATATCTGCATTTCCCAGGCCTCCAGGATCTTGGTCCACAATGGGGCATTAGGGCATGTACGGACACCCCAAGCCTCCTCTCTTCCCAGGGCGTGTAGTTCGGCCGGGGCCCAGGCCGAGACATCCCGCCTCCAGTCTTCCAGAGAGGGGCCCCTAGGGAACTTCCAGGCCATGGCAATCCGACATCTAAGTAGTGCCAGGGACAGGTCTAGAAACCTGCTACCAACTTTCTTGGAGGCAGGTCTAGAATGTAGACCCAGCAGACAGAAGGAGGGGTCCAAGTCCAGACGCGTGTCCAGGGTTACCTCCAGGTCGTCTAGTGCATCCCGCCAGCACCTCTGTATCTCAGGGCATTCCCATAGCATAGATCTAAGTCTGAGTCTACTGCACTGCATCTGGGGCATGTCCTGGGTTTGCCTAAGTCTCTGAGGTGTGAGATATGTTCTGTGTACAAAATTGTATTGGATGTAACGGAGACGTGTGTTACGCAATACCCTATGGGGATATGCCAGTACCCTCTGCCACTCAACTGCTTGCCTATTGTCCCCTCCCATTTTGCTCTTAGTGTCTGCAGGGACTCCAGCATGTCCTCATTATCGGCCCTGTAAAGTCTGGTGATGAGGTGCGTATCGTTCCCTATAGTCAATAGAAGTTGAAGAATTCTATGTGTCTCCGGCTCTGCGTTCACCGTAGGCCATAATTCCCTTATAGCATGGGTCAGTGACTGGTATAAGAGGAATTGCGCTCCCGGGACTCCGCCCTCCTCCACCAAGTTTGCGAATGGTCGCAGGACCCCATCTTGGAAGCAGTCCCCCAAGGTCGTCACACCTGCCCGGGCCCAGGCCCTCATCTGGTTCCTTGACAGAATGCGGCTCGGGCTCCCAGGGGTAACGCTGTCAGCTGCATCGCAGGGGAGTGGGCCACCGCCGCACCTGTATGTCTCAGTCACCTTTTCCAACAGGATGGGGCCACCGTCAGCATGACATTCCGTGCCGGCAAGATGATCCGAGAGCTAGGCATCCGCGCCAGTAGCAAGTCGCCTCTGACCTACCCCCAGGCTGTGGTCAGGTCCAGCTGGTTCCCACACGCGAACCACCGGGCAATCCACTGGAGCTGACACGACAGATAATATAATTCGAAATCTGGTACTCCCAGCCCACCCCCATCGGCGGACGGCGCAGGGTGAAGAGAGATGTTCGCTGTCGGCCCCAATCCAAAGGAGCTCTCGGAGGAGCGCATTTAAGTCCCTAAACCAGCTCGCCGGTATGTTTACTGGAAGATTGGAGAAATAGTATAGGAGGCGGGTAGCATAATCATTTTGGATAAAGACACTCGGGCCAAAATGGAGAGCCTAAGGGAGTGCCACAGCGCATGATCTTAATGATCGAAGCGTTTTGCCCAGATTGCCGACTCAGAGGTCTCCCAGATCGTTAAACACTTGTAGTCCCAGGTATTTGAAGGTGCGGGGGGACGTATGTCTTCCTCCTGTTCAGTCTGAGGCCCGATGGGCCGCTGAATTCCTCAAGTAAAGCGAGCGCCCAGGGAATCCCCGACATGCCATCTCATAGGTAGATTAGTATAGCATCTGCATAGAGTGATATGTTATGCTCCACAGGGCCCAACACCACCCCCTGCCCCGCCCCTCCATCTGGAACTGAGCTGCAAGGGGATCATTGGCGAGAACAAGTAGCAGGGGAGAGAGAGGGCAGCCCTGCCTGGTTCCTCGGAATATGGGGTAAGTAGCTGATATTGTTCTGCCTGTTCGTACCCTCGCCGTAGGGAGATAGTACAGTAGTTCGACCCATCGTGCCCATTTCTCCCCAATCCCATTCGAAGCATTACTGCTGCAGATAATCCCATTTTACTGAGTCGAACGCCTTCTCGAGATCCACCAAGAGGAGTACAGCACCAGGGGGTCGCTTGGCCTGTGGTATATGGAGAAGTGAGAATAGTCATCTAAGATTCAAGGAGGTGTTACGCGCCGGTATGAAACCATTTTGGTCCTCATGTATAAGGTGGGGAACATGCTGGATCAGCCAATTAGCCAGAGCTTTACTTAAAATCTTGAAGTCGCATTTCTGCATGGACAAAGAACTAATGTCAGTCACTGAGGCCTCGCATGATTTGGTCTTGGGTAAGGGAACCACCAATGCCTCCCTCAGCGTCCCGGGAAGTATGCCCCGCTCGAATGCCTCCGCATAAAGCTCAACTAATGTGGGTGCAATGACATCTGAGTATGTCTTATAAAACTACATGGGGAGTCCTTCCGTACCCGATGTTTTACCCGCTGCCAATTGTGTAATGGCAGTCTTTACCTCTTCCAGAGTCATTGGGCTCCCCAAGGGATCTTTGTCTTCGAGGGGTAGAGTTCTCAGTGGTAGAGACTGTAGATGGGGACCTAGTGATTGTGGTAGGTCTACCTCTGGTTGTCTGTAGAGAGATGTATAGTATAGTTTAAATGCCTCATTTATTTTGGATGGCGCATATACCTGGTCCCCCTCCATCCCATGGACACTCGTGATCAGAGTACCCTCCCCATTGGGCCTTACCAGCCATGCCAACATCCTACCAGATCTGCCCTCCTCTGCATGTAAGGATGCCAGGTGTTTCTGGTAACTGTGACAGCACAACCTTTCCAGAGACTGGTTAAAGGACTCTTTTGCTCTAAGAAGCCTTTGCCCTGCAATCGGGTCTTTGCTCTGGTCATTGTCTCCATCATGGATTACCTTGTTCAGTCGGTTTAACTTGAACTCAAGGGTCCGTCTGACCCCTACCGATTGTCCCATACAGTAGCCTTGAGTCGCTACTTTTAGGGTTTCCCATTCTATGTGACGTGATGCAGTGGATCCCTTGTTGATACTAATGTGTTCCAAAAGGTGAGATCTAAGGGCCTCCCTGTAGGCCGGGTCTTCTTGTGCCATTGGCTGGAGTCTCCACATCGGGTTGGGGTCCCAGCTCCGGCACAACGCCAGGTGATGAGTAATGGGCTGTGGTCAGAGAGGTTGCAGCCTAGGTACTCGGCGTGGGTTATTTCAGGGGTTAGATTTCCAGTGCACAACACCCAGTCTTTTCTAGTATGCAACTGATGCAGACCTGAGTAGTATGTGTAGTCCCTATCCCCTGTGTGTTGGATCTGCCAAAATAATTCCAGTCCCCAGTGTTTCGTCCCCTCCATCAGACCCTTAGCCGTCTTGTGCGAGGCCGCTCCAGGCAAGGGAGGGAGGGAGTGGTCCATCACAGTGTCAAGTACACAATTAAAGTCCCCCCGATCAGTAACCGCCCTACCGGAGGTTTAGACAGGCGGCCTGAGAGGGTCTGTAAGAAAGGGATCTGCTCCTGATTAGGGGCGTACACGCAGCCCAGCACAACATGTCTGCCATGCAATCTGCCCTCCATTATTACGAATCTACCGTCCTGGTCTATGTCTATAGATATGGCCTCAAATGGGACCCCCGCCCTCACCCATATCAGTGTGCCCCATGTAAATGCCGAGTATGTGGTGGCAAATATCTGTCCTCTCCATCTACATCAAAGCTTGTCTACTTCTCTGGAGGTAATGTGTGTTTCTTGGAGCAGTGCTATATGTACCCCCTTCTTTTCCAAGTAAGTCAGGACCTTGTGTTGCTTGGTCATCGTCCCCATCCCTCGGATATTCCAGGTTAACAGTTTGTAGTCTTCCATTGTGTGGAGCCAGTATCGGAGAGGGACATCAACTCCCCCTAACAGCAGCTACTTCTCTGTTCTACCACCCAATCCCTAATCACCAGAGTTAATCCTGAATCAGAAACACCCAATCTCCTGCGTGCAACAAAAAAATGGAACTTCGATCCCCAACCCCCAATACTCAGGGCAACACTCCAACTGTCAGTTGCCCAATATGTGTAAAACAAGCTTAACAGTAACATTAAGGGGCATATTTATACTCTGTTTGCGACAAATGTGCGTCAAAAATTTTGACGCACATTCGGCGCAAACCGTGCATCATATTTAAACTTTGACGCCCGAGCCCGCGGACATCAAAAATCCTCTGTGTGAGTCATTTTTTGGATGCAGGAAACTGCCTTGCGTTAATGACATGCAAGGTAGGCGTTCCCTCCCAAAAAATGACTTTAAGGCCTGTGCGCCTTATTTATACTCCTGCGTCATTTTGACGCACAGGAGAGGGCGGGCCTTAAAAAACGGCGCATAGCCTGATGTGTGCCGTTTTTTAACGCCTGGGTCAGGGCAGGCATTAAGGGACCTGTGGGCTCACTTCCATGGTCTCTGACCATGGAAGGAGTTCAGAGGTGCCCTTCCCTGCCCCCAGGGGCACCCCCTGCCACCCTCGCCCACCCCTGGAGGACACCAATGGATGGGGGGACCCATCCCAGGTAAGTACAGGGAAGTTGAGGTAAGTATTTTTTTTTTTTTTTTAAGTGGCATAGGGGGGCCTAATTTGGGCCCCCCTACATGCCACTATGCCCAATGACCATGGCCAGGGGAAAGAAGTCCCCTGGGCATGGCCATTGGACAAGGGGGCATGACTCCTGTCTTTGCTAAGACAGGGGTCATTTCAATGGGGTTTGTGCGTCAAAAAATGGCGCAAGTCCGGTTTGAGGCATGATTTTTTTAAGAGGGCCTAGATCAACCCGTAGCCTTCATTAGCAGGAGGTTACTTCCCAGGAAACGTAGGTGGAGTGCCATTGAACGCGAAGTGTTTGCTGTGGTCTGGGCACTGAAGAAGCTAAGGCCCTACTTGTTTGGGACTCATTTCCGGGTTCAGACCGACCACAGGCCCCTCAGATGGTTAATGCAGATGAGGGGTGAGAATCCAAAACTGTTGAGCTGGTCCATTTCCCTACAGGGGATGGACTTAACGGTGGAACACGGCCCTGGTACGGAACACGCCAATGCTGATGGTCTGTCCAGATTCTTCCGCCTTAGTGATGAGAACTCCCATGAGGTTGGGTAGTTGCTCCCCACTTTCAGCTGGGGGGCCACATGTTAGACTTTTCATTCTTGGCGTGGTCTCCCTTAACTTTTTGCCTCTGTTTCCCAGGTTGTTGATGTGTGCTGGACTCTGTTTTTGCTGTTTTTGTTACTCTGGGCACTTTACCACTGCTAACCAGTGCAAAAGTGCAAGTGCTCCTTTACAAAATGTAATTGGTTCATCCATGATTGGCACAGTTGATTTACTAGTAAGTCCCTAGTACAGTGCACTAGAGGTGGAAATGGCCTGTAAATCAAATGCCACTAGTGCGCCTGGAGCACTGGTTGTGCCACCCACATTAGTAGCTCTGTAAATATGGCTCAGACCTGCCACTGCAGTATCTGTGTGTACAGTTTTTAAACTGTAAATTCGACTTGGCAAGTGTACCCACATGCCAGGCCTAAACCTTCCCTTTCCTTACATGTAAGGCACCCCTAAGGTAGGCCCTAGGTAGCCCCAAGGGTAGAGTGCAGTGTATGGTTAAGGTAGGACATATAGGCCCTCATTACAACATTGGCGGTATTGACCGCCTACCGCCACGGCGACGGCAGCCAACATACCGTCGCCATGGCTACTAGCCGCCCACCCGCATTATGACTGTAGACAGAATTCCACCAGAAGACTGGCAGAATACCATCGACGGTAATGGCGGCAGACGGCGGTAAGGTGGCGCTGCTGTCAGCAACAGCGCCACACCAGCAAAACACCGCCGACCGGATCATGAGCGATGATGCGGCCTGGCAGTGTTTTGCTGGCAGACGCTGCTGCTGGCAGCAGCGCCGCGTCCTGTCTCCTGCCGGAGGACCCCCTGCAAGCAGGAAGCAGGTAAGTCAGGTTCTCCGACAGGAGAGGGGAAGGGGGGTGCGTGGGTGGGGGTGTTGTGTGTGTGGGGAGGAGTGTGTCTGTTTTTGTGTGCATGCATGAGGGTGTGTGTCGCGTTGAAAGAGTGCATGAATGAATGAATGAATGTGAGTGTATGTTGTATGTTGTGAATGAGTTTGTGCGACAATATATGTTGGTGTGTGTTGCGGTGTGTGGGTATGTATGTGTGCATGCGTGGGTGGATGTGGGTATGCGTGTGTGTATGAGTGTGTTTGTGTGCGCATGTGGGTGTGTAAATGTGCTGGGGGCAGGAGACGGAGGGGTTGGGGGAGACCCCTATCAGTGCCAGGGAAGGCACCTGATAGTGCCTACCGCCATGGTTTTCGTGGCGGGGTCATAATCACAAGGGTGGGATTGTGACCGCCGCCTGGCTGGAGACCAAAGTCTTCAGAACAGTGGCTTTTACCACCCTGGAGGACGGAGTGGTACATTGGCAGTTTGGCCTGAGCCAAACCGCCAATGTCATAATTTGGGAAAAGGCACCGCCAGCCTGTTGGCAGTACCTTTCTCCAAATTACCGCAGACCGCCAGTGTCGTAATGAGGGCCATAGTAAGGTGTTTTATATGTCCTGACAGTGAAATACTGCTAAATTTGTTTTTCACTGTTGCAAGGCCTGTCCCTCTCATAGGTTAACATGGGGGCTACCATTAAATATGATTAAAGTGTAGATTTCCTTAGGGAGCGGATAGACATGTGGAGTTTGGGGTCACTGAGCTCACAATTTAAAAATACACCTTTTAGTATTTTTATTTTTAATAAACTTTATTTATTGGTATTTTCACTAAATCACATTGGGGGTTATTCCAACTTTGGAGGAAGTGGTAATCCGTCCCAAAAGTGACGGTAAAGTGACGGATATACCACCAGCCGTATTACGAGTCCATTATATCCTATGGAGCTCGTAATACGGCTGGTGGTAAATCCGTCACATTTGGGACGGATTACCACCTCCTCCAAAGTTGGAATAACCCCCATTATTCTGCCGGGAGCAAGGTTTCTTGATGTATAGTACATACACGTGCATATATTGCAACTGGGTTACAAACAGTAATATACAGTAATCGTGATTCTTCTGGGTAATTATTATATATACAGCATATCTGCTTTCCATTACATAGTTTAGTAGCCCTTGTCCCTCTTCTGTCAGTAGGAGTTCGCTGTCATCAATGCTAGTGCCATTTACACTAGGAACACAACTAACTAAAACATGTAAAAGTGCGCTGAAGGAACATTTCTGTGCTGTAGTGTGGTTAGGGTGGTCAGGACTGCCCGAGCTGCCGGGTTAGAGATGTGGGTATCACTGCAGCAATTTTTGCCTTGTGTTCTGCTGGGGGGACGTGGTCACATCGGACAATTTCGATCATAGTCCTCCATTAATCAGCGGGGGCAGTACATATATATTGGCATCAGCAGTGTGGCTCCAGTCTCCCACTCCCCATGGTGGTAGTATCAGGACCTTGCTCCCCTACCCACCCTGCATTTCGTCATATCCCCACTCCCCATCTGGTCAGGCAACAGCTCGGCTTGTGCATGGTGTATTCTCCCTGGTTACCCGGGTCCCATCTATCTCACATATCTGCATTTCCCAGGCCTCCAGGATCTTGGTCCACAATGGGGCAATAGGGCATGTACGGACACCCCAAGCCTCCTCTCTGCCCAGTGCGTGTAGTTTAGCC
Source organism: Pleurodeles waltl (assembly GCF_031143425.1). Lineage (NCBI taxonomy): Eukaryota > Metazoa > Chordata > Amphibia > Caudata > Salamandridae > Pleurodeles > Pleurodeles waltl. The sequence goes on along the minus strand of NC_090440.1, from coordinate 1,724,854,676 downwards.
CGGGCCCAGGCCGAGACATCCCGCCTCCAGTCTACCAGAGAGGGGCCTCTAGGGAACTTCCAGGCCATGGAAGTAGTGCCAGGGCCAGGTCTAGAAACCTGCTACCAACTTTCTTGGAGGCAGGTCTAAAATGTAGACCCAGCAGACAGAAGAAGGGGTCCAAGTCCAGACGCGTGTCCAGGGTTACCTCCAGGTCGTCTAGTGCATCCCGCCGGCACCTCTGTATCTCAGGGCATTCCCATAGCATAGATCTAAGTCTGAGTCTACTACCCTGCATCTGGGGCATGTCCTGGGTTCGCCTAAGTCTCTGAGGTGTGAGATATGTTCTGTGTACAAAATTGTATTGGATGTAACGGAAACGTGTGTTACGCGATACCCTATGGGGATATGCCAGTACCCTCTGCCACTCAACTGCTTGCCTATTGCCCCCTCCCATTTTGCTCTTAGTGTCTGCAGGGACTCCAGCATGTCCTCATTATCGGCCCTGTAAAGTCTGGTGATGAGGTGCGTATCGTTCCCTATAGTCAATAGAAGTTGAAGAATTCTATGCGTCTCCAGCTCTGCGTTCACCGTAGGCCATAGTTCCCTTATAGCATGGGTCAGTGACTGGTATAAGAGGAATTGCCCTCCCGGGACTCCGCCCTCCTCCACCAAGTTTGCGAATGGTCGCAGGACCCAATCTTGGAAGCAGTCCCCCAAGGTCATCACACCTGCCCGGGCCCAGGCCCTCATCTGGTTCCTTGACAGAATGCGGCTCGGGCTCCCAGGGGTAACGCCGTCAGCTGCATCGCAGGGGAGTAGGCCACCGCTGCACCTGTATGTCTCAGTCACCTTTTCCAACAGGATGGGGCCACCGTCAGCATGACATTCCGTGCCGGCAAGATGATCCGAGAGCTAGGCATCCGCGCCAGTAGCAAGTCGCCTCTGACCTACCCCCAGGCTGTGGTCAGGTCCAGCTGGTACCCACACGCGAACCACCGGGCAATCCACTGGAGCTGACACGACAGATAATATAATTCGAAATCTGGTACTCCCAGCCCACCTCCATCGGCGGACGGCGCAGGGTGAAGAGAGATGTTCGCTGTCGGCCCCCATCCAAAGGAGCTCTCGGAGGAGCGCATTTAAGTCCCTAAACCAGCTCGCCGGTATGTTTACTGGAAGATTGGGGAAACAGTATAGGAGGCGGGGTAGCATAATCATTTTGGATAAAGACACTCGGGCCAAAATGGAGAGCCTAAGGGAGCGCCAGGGCGCATGATCTTACGGATCGAAGTGTTTTGCCCAGATTGCCGACTCAGAGGTCTCCCAGATCGTTAAACACTTGTAGTCCCAGATATTTGAAGGTGCGGGGGACGTATGTCTTCCTCCTGTTCAGTCTGAGGCCCGATGGGCCGCTGAATTCCTCAAGTAAAGCGAACGCCCAGGGAATCCCCGACGTGCCATCCCATAGGTAGATTAGTATGGCATCTGCATAGAGTGATATGTTATGCTCCACAGGGCCCCACACCACCCCCTGCCCCGCCCCTCCATCTGGAACTGAGCTGCAAGGGGATCATTGGCGAGAACAAATATCAGGGGAGAGAGAGGGCAACCCTGCCTGGTTCCTCAGAATATGGGGTAAGTAGCTGATATTGTTCTGCCTGTTCGTACCCTCGCCGTAGGGAGATAGTACAGTAGTTCGACCCATCGTGCCCATTTCTCCCCCAATCCCATTCGAAGCATTACTGCCCGCAGATAATCCCATCTTACTGAGTTGAACGCCTTCTCGAGATCTACTGAGAGGAGTACAGCACTAGGGGGTCGCTTGGCCTGTGGTATATGGAGAAGTGAGAATAGTCATCTAAGATTCAGGGAGGTGTTACGCGCCAGTATGAAACCATTTTGTTCCTCATGTATAAGGTGGGGAACATGCTGGATCAGCCAATTACCCAGAGCTTTACTTAAAATCTTGAAGTCGCATTTCAGCATGGACAAAGATCTAATGTCAGTCACTGAGGCCTCGCATGATTTGGTCTTGGGTAAGGGAACCACCAATGCCTCCCTCAGCATCCCGGGAAGTATGCCCCGCTCGAATGCCTCCGCATAAAGCTCAACTAATGTGGGTGCAATGACATCTGAGTATGTCTTATAAAACTACATGGGGAGTCCTTCCGTACCCGATGTTTTACCCGCTGCCAATTGTGTAATGGCAGTCTTTACCTCTTCCAGAGTCATTGGGCTCCCCAAAGGGATCTTTGTCTTCGAGGGGTAGAGTTCACAGTGGTAGAGACTGTAGATGAGGACCTAGTGATTGTGGTAGGTCTACCTCTGGTTGTTTGTAGAGAGATGTATAGTATAGTTTAAATGCCTCATTTATTTCGGATGGCGCATATACCTGGTCCCCCTCCATCCCATGGACACTTGTGATCGGAGCACCCTCCCCATTTGGCCTTACCAGCCATGCCAACATCCTACCAGATCTGCCCTCCTCTGCATGTAAGGATGCCAGGTGTTTCTGGTAATTGTGACAGCACAACCTTTCCAGAGACTGGTTAAATGACTCTTTTGCTCTAAGAAGCCTTTGCCTTGCAATCGGGTCTTTGCTCTGGTCATTGTCTCCATCATGGATTACCTTTTCCAGTCGGTTTAACTTGAACTCAAAAAATTACTTTAAGGCCTGTGCGCCTTATTTATACTACCGCGTCATTTTGATGCACAGGAGAGGGCGGGCCTTAAAAAACAGCGCATAGCCTGACGTCAGGGCAGGAATTAAGGGACCTGTGGGCTCACTTCCATGGTCTCTGACCATGGAAGGAGTTCAGAGGTGCCCTTCCCTGCCCGCAGGGGCACCCCCTGCCACCCTTGCTCACCCCTGGAGGACACCAATGGATGGGGGGACCCATCCCAGGTAAGTACAGGGAAGATGTGGTAAGTATTTTTTTTTTAAAGTGGCATAGGGGGGCCTAATTTGGGCCCCCCTACATGCCACTATGCCCAATGAAAATGGCCAGGGGACAGAAGTCCCCTGGGCATGGCCATTGGGCAAGGGGGCATGACTCCTGTCTTTGCTAAGATAGGAGTCATTTCAATGGGGGTTGTGCGTCAAAAAATGGCGCAAGTCCGGTTTGAGGCATGATTTTTGCCTCAAACCTGACTTGCACCATTTTTTGACACACAACCCCCATTTTCCTCTACGCCGGCGCTGCCTGGTTTGAGTATTTTTTTTTACTCAGACCAGTCCGCAGCACAGGCTACCGTCATTCCTTAAATAAGGCGGCCGCATGGCGCATAGGAATTGCATTACCCGTCGGTAAAATTTTTGACACAAACCAGCGCCGGTGCTGGTTTGCGTCAAAAAGTATAAATATGGGCCTAAGTCGTATAGTGTTCTCTCTATTCGTACGGTAGCGGCAGAGAAACTTCGGGGGGGTTTGTCCGATGCCAGTACATAGCCTATTTTGTTGTCTCCTTGTTTTCCTGCGTCTATTCTGTGCCATCTGTCCCAGTTTGGTGTGGGGGTCCTCACCTGCTTTATGCGATTCCAGCCATTCCCACGCTTCCTCAGGAGTTTGAAAAAAATATGGTGTGCCCCTCTGTGATCACTCTCAGTCTAGCTGGGAATAGGAGGGAGTACTGAATGCCCTCTTCTCTGCGTGCTCGTTTCACCGCTGCATAGGACTCCCGTCTGCTCTGTACCTCCGCCGTGAAATCTGGGAAAGGGGTTTCTGTTCCATTTTCTATGCGGAAGGGCCTGACTTCCCTGGCTCATTGCAGTAGCATGTCCTTGTCCCTGTAATGCAACAGCTTAGCCACGACCACCCGTGGGGCCCGGCCCGGGGCAAGCAGTCTCGACGGCACTTGGTGCCCCCTCTCCAGTGCAAAGAAGGAGGTAAGTTGCTCCGGAGCGACCTCTGATCTTAGCCATTTCTCCAGGTAGGCCACCATGTCATTTCCTTCAATACCCTCCGGAAGGCCAATAATTTGCACATTGTTCCTTCAATTTCATTCTTCAGCGTTCAGAGTTCTAGTCGTTGGACTTGATCGGTCAACTGGAGGATGGTTGCATTAATTTCCTGCTGCGCTGGTGAAAGATCCGTGAGTGCGGTTTTGGTGCCTAGGACCCTGTCTAGCTTCTGGTGGTCTGCTCTCAGCAGTCCCAATTCTGCTAACACCTGGCCGATTTCCCGCTATTGCCTTGTTTTGGATTCCTCTATGGCTCCCAGGATCTTGTCCAGCGTGGCCTCTGAGGTGTGCGGGACAGGGTTCGCCATGTCCCTTTGGGCCATGTCACTTGCTCGACACCGGCCCTGTGCCCTGACCCTGTTCCAGCTTTTGGTGGTCATCTGGTGCGACAGATGATGTCTTTGGAAGGCGTCTGATGGAGGCCCCCATGTCCTCATTCAGAGTCACTTGTCTTCCCCTTAGGACTGGGCTGATCAATGGGGGTCTAATCTCACTGCGTGGACTATCACCGATGGGGCCCCTCCCTGTTATTCCGCTCACTCCCCTCTGATGTTGCATACAAGGGTGGGGGAGTATAGGCACGACCTGTTGCTGCTGGTGACAAAAGAGCGACGCCAACCCCTTTAATGAATTGCGATGGTATCGTTGGTCTGTCAGGGGCCAAGTCCACTAGGTCTCCAGTTGGGCCTTGCCATAGTCAGGGGTCTCCCAACTGGGGCAATGTCATACTCACAGTGCCTCCCGGCCATCCGTCGTGCGCTATCACCATGCGTCTGTCCGGTCACGGACCCAAGAGCGCCCCCTTCAGCTCCTTGCCGTGGGCCACACGCACCGAGTGCAGCGATCTGGCCCTCCGTCTGGCGTGGGTTGTCCCTACCGGGCCCACCGCTGTCCTTTGTGTCCGTTGATGGAGGGGCCACCGCACCCCTCCACTGAATCGTCGCATGGCCCAGGGGGCGTCAGTGCTTCCCCGTCGTGCGGCCCCCCGCAGCCCCTCCACCTTCCTGACGGCACCCCTAGGCCCTCCTCACCACCCAGGTCCTTGTCTGTACGGGCGTCTCCTCCAAGCCCACGCCTGCCCCCAGCCACGCTGTGTCAGCCGCGGCTGGCGCCTCCGGAGATCCAGCTCGCTCACGGCTTGTTCTCAGCAGCTCCAAGCCACGTCAAGGGCCTCTCAGTTGGGCCCCCGTTGCATCCCCATTGCTGGCGAGTCTCTGATCCCCGGCGGGGCAATAAAAAGAGGACTTTTACTGGGCCAGAGCGGAGTGAAGATTTCACGCGTCCACCATCTTTGCTGGTTAGGTCACGCCCCTCAGTACATCTTTTAGTAAAGTTGATTTTAAGATTGTGTGTTTGAAAATGCCACTTTTAGAAGGTGAGCATTTTCTTGCTTAAACCATTTCTGTGACACTGCCTGTTTGTGGATTCCTTGTCTGGGTCAGTTTGACAGTTGGGCTGGTTGCACCTCTCACTAGACAGTGACACAAAGGGAGCTGGGGTGTAGTATGCATTTCCTGATGAGCCATCTGTGCTAGGAGGGAGGGGAAGAGTGGTCACTCACACCTGAAACTGCTGTGCCTACCCTCACACAATGCAGTCTCCAACCCCCTGGTGTGTGTCTGGGGCCTGGCCTGGGCAAGGCAGGATTTCACAAACAAGAGAGACTTTCCTTTGAAGTAAGCCTACTTCAAGGGGCAAAATGGGTATAAGAAGGGCACCCAAAACCCCAGACTTTAGAACACCTCTGGAAGCTGACTGATCCCAGGAAACTTGCTAAGGTGACAGACATCTGGGTTAGTACCGGAGAGTCCAACAAGGCACCTGGGAGTGACCTCAAGATGAGTGTTTCAGGAACCTCACAACAGAGTGAGGGGGAGGGCATGGGAGACAGAGACATGTCCCACAGCAAGGTGGAAGGTAAAGGTTCTCATGCCCCTCAGACAAAAAGGAGGAAGGTTGTGCTGGGTAGTGGCCAAAGGCACCCCATTTCCACCTCACTGCTTTGATTGTTCTCTGCTAGCACACAAACACAGGGACTCCGTCTGTCCTAAGAAACCACTAACTGGTGGGAACCTTACAGGAGTGGCAAGTATGGCTTTAGTGGTAAGTAGTCCCAAGAGACAGGTCATAGACCATGTCATGATCTCCCCTAGCGGGTGTTAGACTCAGAGGGTGAGCCTGTGATCCCTGAGGGTGGGAGTCAACCCTTGTACCAGGTCAAGGTAAATGGGATCCCTGTCACTGCTCTGAGGAACACCGGGGCTACCCAGATCATGCTAGTGAAAAGCCTAGTTTCTCCAGAGCAGTACACCAGCCAGGCGTGAAGGGTAAGGACTTTGGGCAGGACTTTTTCCTTCCCTATGGCCCTGGTATCCCTGGAGTGGAGTGGGGAAGTGACTCACAGTAAAGGTCATAGTTAGTCCCCAGATGCCCATAGACTGTATTCTAGGGAATGCAGAGGCCTCAGTGTCAGAAGACCTGAAAGGGGTGGCCTCCCGGGGCACTTAACAGTTCTGTTTTCTGTGAGTACCACTCCCAAGAGGAGGGAGCATAAATGGAGGGGCAGGGTGAAGGAGGACTCACCCCCTGTGCCCTGTTCAACCTCAGAATACAGAACTTGGTCTGAGTGACCAGGCTCAGGATATCATCCCCGAACTGGTCTTAGGTAAAAGTGGATGCAGGGTGCCTAACACTGGGTACTGTTGCTCCCCACTCAGGTCAGAGCTGTCAGTGGACTCTAGTGCTTATTGTTGTTATGACCAGAGTTTTACTTGGGTTGGGGACATAAGTCTGATCCAAGGGGTGGAATAAGACACATCAATATGTTGGCTGTGATGGTACTGTCTGCCTACTGGGATGCATCTGAGAGCAAGTTAAGGTAAGAGCTGCACAGATGGGGTCCACAAGTTTGGAGAAGAGTTCCCCATTTGTCAGTCCAGTGGCTCAGGAGAGTGTAAACAGAGGGATCCAAATGACGTCAGAGAGGCGTAGAACTGACAAGGGTCCCAGCATAACAGGGCCTTCACGCATGTTCTACCACCCAAACTAGGAAGCCCAACAAGATATTGGTTAATCTACTCTGGCTTTTGGCTGGAGGGGTTGTGTTAGACATGAGCCTTCCTACAGGGTCATCCCCAAACATTTTGACTTCACCCTCCTGTTTTCTGAACCTGTTTCTGCTGACTTTAGGGACTCTGTGCACTTAACGTCTGCTAACCAGTGCTAAATTGCTTGTTCTCTTTCTCTAAAACATGATAACATTGGCATGTTCAATTTACATGTAGTCCCTAGTAAAGAGGCCCTATCTGTGCCCAGGGCCTGTAAATGAAATGCTACTAGTGGACCTGCAGCACTGATTGTGCCACCCACTTAAGTAGCCCTTTAAACAAGTCTCAGGTCTGCCATTGCAGTCTTTATGTGTAGTTTTTAAACTGCCATTTCGACCTCACAAAATTAACTTTTTGCCAAGCACAAACCTTCATTTTGTGTAGTTTTTAAACTGCCGTTTCGACCTGTCAAAATTAACATTTTCCCAGGCACAAACCTTCCTTTTAAGAGGGCAGGATACAGTGTTTTTAAAAAAAATAGTAGGACATGTTCTTCTCAGTTTAACATGTCTCTGTAGTGAAAAACTCTTCAATTAGTTTTTCACAACTGCAAGGCCTAACGTTCCCAAATTACAACAGTGGAGTTTTCTTTTTATATTTAACAAGCTGTAACTTCCAAATGGGAACAGGTAACCAGTTTATGTTTCGTGTCTTTGGAATTGTAATGAAATATCTACTTTTATGTAAAGTAAGATTTTTGATTGCAATTTTGAAAATGGCACTTTTAGATAGTTGGCATTTTCCTGCCTTAGCCATTTTGTGCCTGCAGCCTGTCACTCGGTCACATGACTGGGTGTAGTGGACTTTTTAGCTTTGCGTATTCCTCCTAGATAGCTACACACAATAGAGAGCTTAGGTATCCCTGGATGGGCCATCACTGCCAGGAGAGGAGGTCAGAGCTGGGCACTACTTACACTTGAATGGTCTGTATGCAGCCTCTACACAAAGGACTGCATACCCCCTGTAGCTAATCTGAAGCCAGGGCAGGAAAGAAAGGAAATCTGTGCACTTCAAAAGGAAACCTATAGAAGCTTTCCCATTTCAAAAGAGGCACCTGGTATACATATTGGCCCTCAGACACCAGCTCCTTAGCACATATCTGGACCTGTGGAAACTCTGCGAGAAAGAAGGACTGCTGTGCTGTTGAAAGAACTGTCACTCTGCTCGACTACTGCCCTGCTGGGCAATGGTCTTGATGTTTGGCTGCCCTGCTGTCCACCTACCTGAGTCAGAGAGATTGGACCTGCACCTCAACCCAGGACTCCCAGAGTGACTCCAAGGCTAGTGTGCTGGCCTCCTGTTCAGAGCCACAGAATATACCGGACAGAAATTTGCATGAAGACTTCTCTGCCTCATTCATTGAGCCAGCTTGTATAATGTTCAGGCTATCTAATATGCAATGAGCCACATTCACTGACCGCAATATATATAAAGTGAACAGATAAAGAATGTTCCTACTGCCCTGTTCTAAGAACTTCTCCTGAGGGGACGGGTGAACTTAAGGCCAGGATGGCCCCATTCTTGAAAGGCTCCTTGTAGCAGTATCAGTCAGAACTGTTGGCACTAGTGGACCGTAGCTGAGAGTGCTGAATAGCACTGTGTTCAGATCCAGGGTCAATTGCAAGAGAAGTGACAACAGAGGCCTACGTCAGGAATGATCTCATCCTCTCCCACCTAGCCTATAAGTGAGTCTAGAGCAGAAAGCTGATGAAAGTCTTCTCCCATTAGCATGCAGGGGGTCATACCTGGCGACCCATGGGTGATACACAGTACAGAAAGGAGAGTGATGAGGGTGGATATTGGTCTGTAGCACACATTTATTCCCTCATTATGACTTTGGGGGTAACTGCCGCCTACTGCCACGGCGACGGCAGCCAACATACCGTCGCCGTGGCTACCAGCTGCCCACCTGCATTATGACCATAGATGGAATTCCGCCAGAAGGCTATCGGAATACCATTGACGGTCATGGCGGCGGACGGCGGTAAGGTGGCGCTGCTGCCAGCAGCAACGCTATGCCAGCAAAACACCGCCCACCGTATCATGAGCCATGATACGGTGGGCGGTGTTTTGCTGGCGGATGCTGCTGCTGGCAACAGTGCTGCATCCCATCTCTTGCCAGAGGACCCCCTGCAAGCAGGAGAGTGGGTGAGGGGTGCTGTGTGCGTGTGTGGGGGTGTTGTGTGTGTGTGGGGGGGAAATGTGTCTGTTTTTGTATGTGTGCATGTGGGTGTGAGTCATGTTGAATGCGCGCATGAATGACTGAATTTGAGTGTACGTGTATGTAGTGTGTTGTGAACGCGTGTATGCAACAATGTATGTTGGTGTGTGTTGCGTTGTATGGGTATGTATGTGTGCATGCGTGGGTGGATGTGGGTATGCGTGTGTGTGTGATTGTGTATGTGTGCGAGTGTGGGTGTGTAAATGTGCGGGCGCAGGAGAGGGAGGGCGAGGCTGGGGAGGGAAAGGGGGGCGGGGGAGACCCCTATCAGTGCCAGGGGAGGAATTTCCTGGCACTGATAGTGCCTACCGCCATGGTTTTCATGGTGGTACGCTTGCCACGAAAACCATGGTGGTAGGCGGGGTCATAATCCTGAGGGTGGTATTGTGACGGCCGCCTGGCTGGAGACCGAAGTCTCCAGCCCAGCGGCCGTTACCACCCTGGCGGACAGAGTGGTACATTGGCGGTTTGGCTTGAGCCAAACCGCCAGTGTCATAATTTGGGAAAAGGTACTGCCAGCTTGTTGGCAGTACCTTTCCACAAATTACCGCCATCCGCCAGGGTTGTAATGAGGGCCTTAGTGCCTTGTGGCATAGTGGCAGGGAAATATGCTGTGGCGGAGCACTGCAAGCCATATTGTATTCAGCAATTTTAAAATCCAGGTCCCAGAAGGAGAGTGACCCACCATCATTCCTGGTGCAGCCCATCTTCCAAGCTGCGTTGGCACCCTCTGGGTGGAGAGAGCCTGTGAGATTTTCTCCCGGCCATTACTGAAGGGCACCTTTTACCCATTTTTATTCAGGGGCAGACGACTTCGGGGACCAGATCGGACATGTTTGTGGACTAACAGTGGTATTTTTTTCAAGAAATATAATTCAACCATAAAACTTAATCCTGCCAGTCACAGATGACCACTAGAACCTTGCTAGATCAGTAGTTGGAGTACCTTGAACTGTCTTTTAATATGCAGAGATATTTAAAAGGGATAAATAAATGAAGATGGATATTCTAAGTTGTCTCTATGGAAAATACATGAATTTAGATAGGTAGATCAGCTGGTTTATTGCATAACCTGATGGGAACTAAGTATTACTGGCTAGTTCCATTTAGCCTCATAGCAGCACAGGAAGACTGGAGGTACACTTTATATTGAATAATAATTATAGTTTCTGCTCCCTCATTAGCCTGGTTGATAACAAATGTAATAATACACCCAGGATCCCAGTTTAGGCCCCAAGTCTGAGTCAGGAGGAGCAAAATTACTAAACAGAATTTCACTCTACCTGATTTCACATATCCACTTTTTAACTCCTTGGGTGCCCTGGACGTAACGGTTACGTCCAGGGCAGCACCGCTCGGGTGCCCAGGAGGTAACCGTTATGTCCATGTAGGGGCCCTCGGGGAAAGCGCTAGCACTTCCCTGGAGGCCTCGCACCCCTCTCCCCTGGGCAGAGATGGAAGGGGAATCGCTTCCCCTTCCACCCCTGTCCCCTCTAATCCCCTGTGGCGTCTGATGACGTCAGTGCGCGATCGCACGCTGACCTAATCAGAGGACTGCCCCAGCTTCCAGTGCGGATCAGAGGAGAAATGCTTTTGCATTTCTCCTCTGATCACATGGAGGGGCTGAGAAAGGCATCAAAGGAAAGGACGGTCTTTCCTTTCCTTTGATGTCTTTCTCAGTATTTCTGCTGCCCGATCACGATGCGATCGGGCAGCAGAAATGCCACTAGACACCAGGGAATTTTTAGTTTTTTTGGTTTTATTGAATAAGGGGAGCAGCCCCTTGAGCAAGGGCTGCTCCCCAGGGGGGGGATTTATTTTTAGGCCATTTTTGCTCTCCCTGGTGGCACATCAGCCTATTATGATTAGGCCGATCTGCCCCCCTTGGAGACAGGAACCCCTAGACACCAGTGATATATATATATTTTTGTTTACTTTATTTTTTTATATATGGGGAGGAACCCCTTAGGCAAGGGTCGCTCCCCTGGGGGTCAAATTGTATTTAGGCCATTTCTGCCCCCTCTGGGGGCAGATCAGCCTAATATAATTCGGCCCATCTGCCCCAAGGGGGTCAGAAACCACTAGACACCAGGGATTTTATTTTGTCAGTTTCACGTGAGAGGATCGACCCCTTGGACAAGAGTCGTTCCTCTGGGGGGGGGGGCAGATTTGTTGTAGGCCATTTCTGACCCCCTTGGGGGCAGAATGGCTTATTGCAATTAGGCCGATCTGCCCCAGAAAAGACACCAGGGATTTTTTTTTTATATATGAGGAGCGATCCCTTAGGCAAGGGTTGCTTCCCTGGGGGGGGGAAATTGTCTTTAGGCCATTTCTGCCCCCAAGGGGGGCAGATCAGCAGGCCAATCTGCTCCCAAGGGGAGCAGAAACCAGTAGATACCATGGGATTGGTGTGTGCGTATGTGTGTGTTTTGTTTGGGGGGGCAGCCCCTTGGGCAAGGGTCACTCCCCATGGGGGCACATTACTGTTGGCCATATCTGCACCACTTGGGGGCAGATCGGCCTATTTTTGGAAGGGCTGTCGGGCAGAAAGCCCACCAGAGACCAGGGAAGATTTTTTTTTTCAAAAGAAGAGGGTGAGGGTATGGCCATACCACCAACCCCTAAAAAAAGGGCCAAGTTTGTTCTGCCCACCAGAAGACAGATGGGTCAATTACTCTGATCCACACCCTGGGGGTGCAGAAAGCCTACTAGATGTAACAGAATAAAAATTAAAAAAACATATATGTATATAGTGTGGTGGTGGATTCCAACCAGTATGGGCCTGGTTATGCCCCCACCCCAACTGAAGGTGGTAACAGTCTTTCAGCTCTCCCCCTGCACACTAAAACATCGTATCCCATGGCAAGCAAGAGGACATTTGATTATTTTGGGTTTTGGTTTTACATTTGGGCCATGAGAGCTTGGCTAACTCTGAAAATCGTCCTACTTGGAATGGTGAGGGTTGCACTTTTTGGACTTTGGGACGCTGCCATGTAGGAAAATCTACAAGACCTAGATACATCTGAAAACTAAACATCTGGGTGAGTCCAGGGTGGTGTGCTTCACATGCGCCCACACCATTTTCTTACCCACAATGCCCTGCAAACCTCCAATTTTCCTGTAAATCACACATTTTCACCACATTTTTGTGATGGAACCTTCCGGAATCTGCACGAATCCACAAAATTCCTACCACCCAGCCTTGTCTCATCTATATAGATAAAAATTCTGCTGCACTTGTCAGCCTAAAAATATTTATTTTTCAAACTGCCCTTTAGAACCTGCTTTGGTACCCCCCCTCAATTTCAACCTGTTTTTGGCTCTTCCCTGTCACAGGCACTTGGCCCTCCTATACAAGTGAGGCATCATTTTTACTGGGAGACTTAGAGGAGCGTTGGGTGGTAGGAAGTTTGTCCTGGTGCAGTGATCCCACACAGAAATGTGGAGAAAATGTGATCTCTTAGCTAAATTTGAGGTATGCTGAGGATTCTAGGTAAGAAAACATTGAGGGAGTCACACCTCCCTGGACTCCCACAGGTGTCTAGTTTTCAGAAATGTCTAGGTTTGGTAGGTTTCCCTGGATGGCTGCTGAGCACAGGTCCAAAAACGCAAAAAACAGGTAGTTTTGCATTTGATAATTTTGATGTGTCCAGATAGAGTTTTGGGGCATTCCTTTCGTGGGCACTAGGCCTACTCACACAAGTGAGATACCATTTCTATCGGGAGACTTGGGGGAACTCTGGGTTGAAGGAAATTTGTGGCTCCTCTCACATTCCAGAACTTTCTGTCACTGAAATGTGAGGAAAAAGTGTTTTTTGGGCCACATTTTGAGGTTTGCAAAGGATTCTGGGTAACAGAACCTGGTGAGAGCCCCACAAGTTACCCCATCCCGGATTCCCCTGGGTGTCTAGTTTAAAAAAATGCACAGGTTTGGTAGGTTTCCCTAGGTGCCGGCTAAGCTAGAGGCCAAAATCCCCAGCTTGGTACTTTGTAAAAAACAGCTCTGTTTTCTTTGGGAAAATGTGATGTTTCCACGTTGTATTTTGGGGCATTTCCTGTCGCAGGCGCTAGGCCTACTCACAAAAGTGAAGTACCATTTTAATCGGCAGACTTGGTGGAACGCTGAGTGGAAGGAAATTTGTGGATCCTCTCAGATTCCAGAACTTTCTGTCACCAAAATGTGAGGGAAAAGGTGTTTTTGGCTGAATTTTGAGGTTTGCAAAGGATTCTGGGTAACAGAACCTGGTCAGAGCCCCACAATTCACCCCTTCCTGGATTCCCTTAGGTGTCTAGGTTTAAAAAATGCACAGGTTTTGTAGGGTTCCCTAGGTGCTGGCTAAGCTAGAGACCAAAATCTACAGCTAGGCACTTTGCGAAAAACACGTCAGATTTCAATGTAAAAATGTGATGTGTCCATGTTGCGTTTCCTGTCGCGAGCATTAGGCCTACCCACACAAGTGAGGTACCATTTTTATCAGGAGACTCTGGGGAACACAGAATAGTAAAACAAGTGTTATTGCTCCTTGTCTTTCTCTACATTTTTCCCTTCCAAATGTAAGACAGTTTGTAAAAAAGACGCCTATTTGAGAAATGCTCTGTAATTCACATGCTAGTATGGGGACCCCGGAATTCAGAGATGTACAAATAACCACTACTTCTCAACACCTTAACTTGTGCCCATTTTGGAAATACAAAGGTTTCCTTTATACCTATTTTTCACTTTTTATATTTCACCAAATGAATTGCTGTATACCCGGTATAGAATGAAAACCCACTGCAAGGTGCAGCTCATTCATTGGCTCTGGGTACGTAGGGTTCTTGATGAACCTACAAGCCCTGTATATCCCCACAACCAGAAGAGTCCAGCAGACGTAATAGTATATTGCTTCTATAAAAAAGTTACGGAGTAAAATGTGGAGAAAAATGGCTGTTTTTTTCAGCTCAATTTCAGTATTTGGTTTTTTTCAGCTGTTATTTTCTGTAGCAAAACCTTGTAGGATCTACACAAATTACCCCTTTTTGAATTCAGAATTTTGTCTACTTTTCAGAAATGTTTGGCTCTCTGGGATTGGTTTCACATCTATTTTTGTCACTAACTGGAAGAAGGCTGAAAGCTCAAAAATAGTATCTTGGCCCAGGGCCTGTAAATGAAATGCTACTAGTGGACCTGCAGCACTGATTGTGCCACCCACTTAAGTAGCCCTTTAAACAAGTCTCAGGTCTGCCATTGCAGTCTTTATGTGTAGTTTTTAAACTGCCATTTCGACCTCACAAAATTAACTTTTTGCCAAGCACAAACCTTCATTTTGTGTAGTTTTTAAACTGCCGTTTCGACCTGTCAAAATTAACATTTTGCCAGGCACAAACCTTCCTTTTAAGAGGGCAGGATACAGTGTTTTTTTTAAAAAATAGTAGGACATGTTCTTCTCAGTTTAACATGTCTCTGTAGTGAAAAACTCTTCAATTAGTTTTTCACAACTGCAAGGCCTAACGTTCCCAAATTACAACAGTGGAGTTTTTTTTTTATATTTAACAAGCTGTAACTTCCAAATGGGAACAGGTAACCAGTTTATGTTTCGTGTCTTTGGAATTGTAATGAAATATCTACTTTTATGTAAAGTAAGATTTTTGATTGCAATTTTGAAAATGGCACTTTTAGATAGTTGGCATTTTCCTGCCTTAGCCATTTTGTGCCTGCAGCCTGTCACTCGGTCACATGACTGGGTGTAGTGGACTTTTTGGCTTTGCGTATTCCTCCTAGATAGCTACACACAATAGAGAGCTTAGGTATCCCTAGATGGGCCATCACTGCCAGGAGAGGAGGGCAGAGCTGGGCTCTACTTACACTTGAATGGTCTGTATGCAGCCTCTACACAAAGGACTGCATACCCCCTGTAGCTAATCTGAAGCCAGGGCAGGAAAGAAAGGAAATCTGTGCACTTCAAAAGGAAACCTATAGAAGCTTTCCCATTTCAAAAGAGGCACCTGGTATACATATTGGCCCTCAGACACCAGCTCCTTAGCACATATCTGGACCTGTGGAAACTCTGCGAGAAAGAAGGACTGCTGTGCTGTTGAAAGAACTGTCACTCTGCTCGACTACTGCCCTGCTGGGCTATGGTCTTGATGTTTGGCTGCCCTGCTGTCCACCTACCTGAGTCAGAGAGATTGGACCTGCACCTCAACCCAGGACTCCCAGAGTGACTCCAAGGCTAGTGTGCTGGCCTCCTGTTCAGAGCCACAGAATATACCGGACAGAAATTAGCATGAAGACTTCTCTGCTTCATTCATTGAGCCAGCTTGTATAATGTTCAGGCTATCTAATATGCAATGAGCCACATTCACTGACCGCAATATATATAAAGTGAACAGATAAAGAATGTTCCTACTGCCCTGTTCTAAGAACTTCTCCTGAGGGGACGGGTGAACTTAAGGCCAGGATGGCCCCATTCATGAAAGGCTCCTTGTAGCAGTATCAGTCAGAACTGTTGGCACTAGTGGACCGTAGCTGAGAGTGCTGAATAGCACTGTGTTCAGATCCAGGGTCAATTGCAAGAGAAGTGACAACAGAGGCCTACGTCAGGAATGATCTCATCCTCTCCCACCTAGCCTATAAGTGAGTCCAGAGCAGAAAGCTGATGAAAGTCTTCTCCCATTAGCATGCAGGGGGTCATACCTGGCGACCCATGGGTGATACACAGTACAGAAAGGAGAGTGATGAGGGTGGATATTGGTCTGTAGCACACATTTATTCCCTCATTATGACTTTGGCGGTAACTGCCGCCTACTGCCACGGCGACGGCAGCCAACATACCGTCGCCGTGGCTACCAGCTGCCCACCTGCATTATGACCATAGATGGAATTCCGCCAGAAGGCTATCGGAATACCATTGACGGTCATGGCGGCGGACGGCGGTAAGGTGGCGCTGCTGCCAGCAGCAACGCTATGCCAGCAAAACACCGCCCACCGTATCATGAGCCATGATACGGTGGGCGGTGTTTTGCTAGCGGATGCTGCTGCTGGCAACAGTGCTGCATCCCATCTCTTGCCAGAGGACCCCCTGCCAGCAGGAGAGTGGGTGAGGGGTGCTGTGTGCGTGTGTGGGGGTGTTGTGTGTGTGTGGGGGGGGAATGTGTCTGTTTTTGTATGTGTGCATGCGGGTGTGAGTCATGTTGAATGCGCGCGTGAATGACTGAATTTGAGTGTACGTGTATGTAGTGTGTTGTGAACGCGTGTATGCAACAATGTATGTTGGTGTGTGTTGCGTTGTATGGGTATGTATGTGTGCATGCGTGGGTGGATGTGGGTATGCGTGTGTGTGTGATTGTGTATGTGTGCGAGTGTGGGTGTGTAAATGTGCGGGCGCAGGAGAGGTAGGGCGAGGCTGGGGGAGGGAAAGGGGGGCGGGGGAGACCCCTATCAGTGCCAGGGGAGGAATTTCCTGGCACTGACAGTGCCTACCGCCATGGTTTTCATGGTGGTACGCTTGCCACGAAAACCATGGTGGTAGGCGGGGTCATAATCCTGAGGGTGGTATTGTGACGGCCGCCTGGCTGGAGACCGAAGTCTCCAGCCCAGCGGCCGTTACCACCCTGGCGGACAGAGTGGTACATTGGCGGTTTGGCTTGAGCCAAACCGCCAGTGTCATAATTTGGGAAAAGGTACTGCCAGCTTGTTGGCAGTACCTTTCCACAAATTACCGCCATCCGCCAGGGTTGTAATGAGGGCCTTAGTGCCTTGTGGCATAGTGGCAGGGAAATATGCTGTGGCGGAGCACTGCAAGCCATATTGTATTCAGCAATTTTAAAATCCAGGTCCCAGAAGGAGAGTGACCCACCATCATTCCTGGTGCAGCCCATCTTCCAAGCTGCGTTGGCACCCTCTGGGTAGAGAGAGCCTGTGAGATTTTCTCCCGGCCATTACTGAAGGGCACCTTTTACCCATTTTTATTCAGGGGCAGACGACTTCGGGGACCAGATCGGACATGTTTGTGGACTAACAGTGGTATTTTTTTCAAGAAATATAATTCAGCCATAAAACTTAATCCTGCCAGTCACAGATGACCACTAGAACCTTGCTAGATCAGTAGTTGGAGTACCTTGAACTGTCTTTTAATATGCAGAGATATTTAAAAGGGATAAATAAATGAAGATGGATATTCTAAGTTGTCTCTATGGAAAATACATGAATTTAGATAGGTAGATCAGCTGGTTTATTGCATAACCTGATGGGAACTAAGTATTACTGGCTAGTTCCATTTAGCCTCATAGCAGCACAGGAAGACTGGAGGTACACTTTATATTGAATAATAATTATAGTTTCTGCTCCCTCATTAGCCTGGTTGATAACAAATGTAATAATACACCCAGGATCCCAGTTTAGGCCCCAAGTCTGAGTCAGGAGGAGCAAAATTACTAAACAGAATTTCACTCTACCTGATTTCACATATCCACTTTTTAACTCCTTGGGTGCCCTGGACGTAACGGTTACGTCCAGGGCAGCACCGCTCGGGTGCCCAGGAGGTAACCGTTATGTCCATGTAGGGGCCCTCGGGGAAAGCGCTAGCACTTCCCTGGGGGCCTCGCACCCCTCTCCCCTGGGCAGAGATGGAAGGGGAATCGCTTCCCCTTCCACCCCTGTCCCCTCTAATCCCCTGTGGCGTCTGATGACGTCAGTGCGCGATCGCACGCTGACCTAATCAGAGGCCTGCCCCAGCTTCCAGTGCGGATCAGAGGAGAAATGCTTTTGCATTTCTCCTCTGATCACATGGAGGGGCTGAGAAAGGCATCAAAGGAAAGGACGGTCTTTCCTTTCCTTTGATGTCTTTCTCAGTATTTCTGCTGCCCGATCACGATGCGATCGGGCAGCAGAAATGCCACTAGACACCAGGGAATTTTTTTTTTTTGTTGGTTTTATTGAATAAGGGGAGCAGCCCCTTGAGCAAGGGCTGCTCCCCAGGGGGGGGATTTATTTTTAGGCCATTTTTGCTCTCCCTGGTGGCACATCAGCCTATTATGATTAGGCCGATCTGCCCCCCTTGGAGACAGGAACCCCTAGACACCAGTGATATATATATATTTTTGTTTACTTTATTTTTTTATATATGGGGAGCAACCCCTTAGGCAAGGGTCGCTCCCCTGGGGGTCAAATTGTATTTAGGCCATTTCTGCCCCCTCTGGGGGCAGATCAGCCTAATATAATTCAGCCCATCTGCCCCAAGGGGGTCAGAAACCACTAGACACCAGGGATTTTATTTTGTCAGTTTCACGTGAGAGGATCGACCCCTTGGACAAGAGTCGTTCCTCTGGGGGGGGGCAGATTTGTTGTAGGCCATTTCTGACCCCCTTGGGGGCAGAATGGCTTATTGCAATTAGGCCGATCTGCCCCAGAAAAGACACCAGGGATTTTTTTTTATATATGAGGAGCGATCCCTTAGGCAAGGGTTGCTTCCCTGGGGGGGGGGCAAATTGTCTTTATGCCATTTCTGCCCCCAAGGGGGGCAGATCATCCTATTTTTATTAGGCCAATCTGCTCCCAAGGGGAGCAGAAACCAGTAGATACCATGGGATTGGTGTGTGCGTATGTGTGTGTTTTGTTTGGGGGGGCAGCCCCTTGGGCAAGGGTCACTCCCCATGGGGGCACATTACTGTTGGCCATATCTGCACCACTTGGGGGCAGATCGGCCTATTTTTGGAAGGGCTGTCGGGCAGAAAGCCCACCAGAGACCAGGGAAGATTTTTTTTTTCAAAAGAAGAGGGTGAGGGTATGGCCATACCACCAACCCCTAAAAAAAGGGCCAAGTTTGTTCTGCCCACCAGAAGACAGATGGGTCAATTACTCTGATCCACACCCTGGGGGTGCAGAAAGTCTACTAGATGTAACAGAATAAAAAAAAAAACCATATATGTATATAGTGTGGTGGTGGATTCCAACCAGTATGGGCCTGGTTATGCCCCCACCCCAACTGAAGGTGGTAACAGTCTTTCAGCTCTCCCCCTGCACACTAAAACATCTTATCCCATGGCAAGCAAGAGGACATTTGATTATTTTGGGTTTTGGTTTTACATTTGGGCCATGAGAGCTTGGATGATGAGAGCTTGGCTACCTCTGAAAATCGTCCTACTTGGAATGGTGAGGGTTGCACTTTTTGGACTTTGGGACGCTGCCATGTAGGAAAATCTACAAGACCTAGATACATCTGAAAACTAAACATCTGGGTGAGTCCAGGGTGTTGTGCTTCACATGCGCCCATACCATTTTCTTACCCACAATGCCCTGCAAACCTCCAATTTTCCTGTAAATCACACATTTTCACCACATTTTTGTGATGGAACCTTCCGGAATCTGCAGGAATCCACAAAATTCCTACCACCCAGCCTTGTCTCATCTATATAGATAGGTTTGCATTTTACCCACTTTACGTTTTGTTAGACCCATCCATTACAAGGAAGCTTTAATATATTTTCAGAGATTGCCAGATAGGCAAATTTGTCATTTTGTATTAGATTTTGTTACAGCTTCTTTAAGTATTAGGAAAAGGCTCATTTCATTTTAAATGTATATGTATGTATAGTTTAATATTGTAAGTTAATTTTTGTATTCTGTTATTGTGATTTTCCTTATGTTATGAGTTTTATTTGTTTATTTTATGGGATTTTAGACCGGATGTTTACGTAATGTTTTAGATATGGTACTATTTTATTCTTCTATCTATTTACTGTAACGTAATTATTGTGTGGTATTTGTGTTTTTGTCCGTACTTTTATGGCATTTGCCGAATAAAGTTTTGTGACTGACTGACTGACTGACTGATAAAAATTCTGCTGCACTTGTCAGCCTAAAAATATTTTTTTTTCAAACTGCCCTTTAGAACCTGCTTTGGTACCCCCTCAATTTCAACCTGTTTTTGGCTCTTCCCTGTCACAGGCACTTGGCCCTCCTATACAAGTGAGGCATCATTTTTACTGGGAGACTTAGAGGAGCGTTGGGTGGTAGGAAGTTTGTCCTGGTGCAGTGATCCCACACAGAAATGTGGAGAAAATGTGATCTCTTAGCTAAATTTTAGGTATGCTGAGGATTCTAGGTAAGAAAACATTGAGGGAGTCACACCTCCCTGGACTCCCACAGGTGTCTAGTTTTCAGAAATGTCTAGGTTTGGTAGGTTTCCCTAGATGACTGCTGAGCACAGGCCCAAAAACGCAAAAAACAGGTAGTTTTGCATTTGATAATTTTGGTGTGTCCAGATAGAGTTTTGGGGCATTCCTTTCGTGGGCACTAGGCCTACTCACACAAGTGAGATACCATTTCTATCGGGAGACTTGGGGGAACTCTGGGTTGAAGGAAATTTGTTGCTCCTCTCACATTCCAGAACTTTCTGTCACTGAAATGTGAGGAAAAAGTGTTTTTTGGGCCACATTTTGAGGTTTGCAAAGGATTCTGGGTAACAGAACCTGGTGAGAGCCCAACAAGTTACCCCATCCCGGATTCCTCTGGGTGTCTAGTTTTAAAAAATGCACAGGTTTGGTAGGTTTCCCTAGGTGCCGGCTAAGCTAGAGGCCAAAATCCACAGCTTGGTACTTTGTAAAAAACAGCTCTGTTTTCTTTGGGAAAATGTGATGTTTCCACGTTGTATCCTGTCGCAGGCGCTAGGCCTACTCACAAAAGTGAGGTACCATTTTAATCGGCAGACTTGGTGGAACGCTGAGTGGAAGGAGATTTGTGGATCCTCTCAGATTCCAGAACTTTCTGTCACCAAAATGTGAGGGAAAAGGTGTTTTTGGCTGAATTTTGAGGTTTGCAAAGGATTCTGGGTAACAGAACCTGGTCAGAGCCCCACAATTCACCCCTTCCTGGATTCCCTTAGGTGTCTAGGTTTAAAAAATGCACAGGTTTTGTAGGGTTCCCTAGGTGCTGGCTAAGCTAGAGGCCAAAATCTACAGCTAGGCACTTTGCGAAAAACACGTCAGATTTCAATGTAAAAATGTGATGTGTCCATGTTGCGTTTCCTGTCGCGAGCATTAGGCCTACCCACACAAGTGAGGTACTATTTTTATCAGGAGACTCTGGGGAACACAGAATAGTAAAACAAGTGTTATTGCTCCTTGTCTTTCTCTACATTTTTCCCTTCCAAATGTAAGACAGTTTGTAAAAAAGACGCCTATTTGAGAAATGCTCTGTAATTCACATGCTAGTATGGGGACCCCGGAATTCAGAGATGTACAAATAACCACTACTTCTCAACACCTTATCTTGTGCCCATTTTGGAAATACAAAGGTTTCCTTTATACCTATTTTTCACTTTTTATATTTCACCAAATGAATTGCTGTATACCCGGTATAGAATGAAAACCCACTGCAAGGTGCAGCTCATTCATTGGCTCTGGGTACGTAGGGTTCTTGATGAACCTACAAGCCCCGTATATCCCCACAACCAGAAGAGTCCAGCAGACGTAATGGTATATTGCTTCTATAAAAAAGTTACGGAGTAAAATGTGGAGAAAAATGGCTGTTTTTTTCAGCTCAATTTCAGTATTTGTTTTTTTTCAGCTGTTATTTTCTGTAGCAAAACCTTGTAGGATCTACACAAATTACCCCTTTTTGAATTCAGAATTTTGTCTACTTTTCAGAAATGTTTGGCTCTCTGGGATTGGTTTCACATCTATTTTTGTCACTAACTGGAAGAAGGCTGAAAGCTCAAAAATAGTAAAAATGGGGTATGTTCCAGTAAAATGCCAAAATTGTGTTGAAAAACGGGGTTTTCTGATTCAAATCCTCTTGTTCCTGGAAGCTGGGAAGATGGTGATTTTAGCACAGCAAACACTTTGTTGATGCCATTTTCAGGGAAAAAAACACAAGCCTTCTTCTGCAGCCCTTTTTCCCATTTTGTTTTTTGTTAAAAATGAAATTTTTACTGTATTTCGGCTAATTTCTTGGTCTCCTTCAGGGGAACCCACAAACTCTGGGTACCTCTAGAATCCCTAGGATGTTGGAAAAAAGGATGCAAATTTGGCATGGGTAGCTAATGTGGACAAAAAGTTATAAGGGCCTTAGCGCAAACTGCTCCAAATAGCCCAAAAAAAAGGCCTGGCACCTGAGGGGAAAAGGCTTGGCAAAGAAGGGGGTAAGATCACAAGGGTCTTTGGTTGCTACAGCAGCAGCCTAGCCATGTATGTGTTTTTTTAAGAGGAGGAACACATAATGCTTCCACTACTAGAAAACACCTTCCTCTTCCCACCCCTAATTCCTCTACTGCCATCCCTCACACCACACCCAACACACAGGCACCTGCATACATTTACCACATGCTCAATACCTGTGATATATATATGGGGTTAAACCACACTGAATTGGGAATTTTGTGTGGTTTTATGACCAGAAATTAAGTTCCATGTGATAATCCTCCCTTCCACGGGTATTGCTTGTAATTGCACTGTACTGGTGCAGATGTACCATGCTGTAATGGTAAAATTTCATGACATTTTACCATTACTCTAGTACCATACAACTTGTAATCAGGCCCAAAGAAGGTTCTGATCAGAAGAAAAGATGAAAGAAAATTTGGATTCACATTTGTTTCAAAAGCAATTTGCATTAAAGAACACTCGTACCATATTGGATAAAATAAATTAACTCATCTCAATTGACACACATAGAGCAGTCTAGCCAGTATGTCATGGGCCCTAGTGGAAGAAAGAAAATGGGTCTTGTGGCCATCGTCTGAACTGTGAAATACAGCCATAATCAGGGTTCAGCAGGCTCCTCGTGCTTCTGGGTCCCAGTGTTACCGTAGCTGCTGCACCAATGATAGCTATGTACCTGTATACATAACACCTTTATTATGCCTCTAACCCATCCCAGATTGTATGTGTGCGTTGTGTGCAGACCCCGTCCACTTAAATATATTCACAGTGAATAACATGCATGTGACATAAACTGTGCACATTACATTTCATTAACATCAATGTCCTTCATGTTTTACTTCCACCCTCCTGAAAAGTTGCCAACATATTCTGTTTTCAGACATTATTAAGTGGTACTTTAGCTTCAAATGATTTTGGATGGTTACGCTAATGCTGTTCGGAAATCCCACCCCATTGTCTAACATCCCCCACTCTTCATCGCAGCGGCAATGGATGAAGCAGCGAAGGACTGGTATAGCAATACAGAAGAGGGTTGCAGAAAAGCGGTCTCCAGGGAGAAAGGTATAGGTCAAGTCCTTCTTTTCTTGGGGCTGCAGTGTTCACTTTCCACTTCGACCCCCACCCCACCAACAAAAACACACACACTTCTTGCCCTCTAGGGCTTCTCCGATCTTCTTACAGATAGGATTATTCGTTTGTAATGAGTAAAGAACTGTGAAAACTTGACCTTTTCCAGGGATGTGACCCTGTCAGTCATTGCCAAGGAGAACGGCTTTCTTAAGGTATGTTAACATGGATAAGGGAGAGGTGGGTGTGCAAAAGAGTAGGGAGAGCTAGCACAGCAAAATTAAAAAAGGGAGCTAGCTATGTCTGTGGTGATGGTAGATATCTTGAGACCAGTCAGAGAATTTGCCTGGGGTGTGGATCTCAAAGCAGGGTACAGGTGCAAGCCAGCAACCAACCACCCATAACCTTTCTCAGCATCAGAACCACTTTTCCGCTGCAGGAGTGTAGTTGCTCTCTATAACCTTTTCTACTTCAATTATGCAGCAGGGGCGAAACAAGCTATGTGGCAGTGTCACGTAGTCTCTCATTATTCTAATGAGACTACTGGATTTTGAGCGGCAGAATCGCCTGCGATGTGGGAGACTGAGTCTGATCCACTACAGGTGACACTTGTCGATCCAATCCGGGTTCTGCTCCGGCTAACTAGCAGTGCCTCATCTCTACCCAAGGGCAGGGATGATTAGGCAGCCGAGCGCATGACATAACTGGTTTCTCAGGAAGCCATGGTCACTCAGGTCTCATCCGTTTCTCTCAGTTACATTAGTCTCACATACACAATGACAAACAGAGGCAGGATATATTTCAATAATGCTTTACTAAAGTGACTGCACCTTAGAAAGCAAAGCGTGGACTACAATATCCAGGATGATACAGCATGCCAAGATAAAAATTTTGACGAGGAGAGTGAAACATAAAATAATGCTACCATATTGTCATGAGACTCAACAGACTAATTACTACCTAAGCTATGATAGAGCACAGCGTGTTAAGCTCTAATTCTGCCCTTCAGGTTCCCCTGGGTAGACATCATCCCCCATACCTGAGCAAATGCCCGAAGTCTGCAAAACAGCTGTAGCAAAGCATTCGGCAATCAGCATACAGTCGTGGTTCTCGGGCTGGACTCTCCCTCTAACATGTATGGGACAGGGAAGTGTTTTTATAATAAAACAGCAGATGTTCTGAGAAAATGTCCCTACATAAGGATGTGTATTTTCTATGAATGTCAGAGACTAAACTTATACCACGTTCACCGGCAACCTATCTTACTGCAGTCTTGGAAGAAGCACAGAGTGAGCAAGAATGTCTTGTTTGAGAACAGAGTGCTGGCCTAGGCAAACACAGTCAGATAGAGAGAAAATAAAACAAGACTGTAAAAGTGGCTACTGTAACAATAATAAAGTAAAGCTGAATAAAATATATCTAGGTTAAAGTGCACAGTGGCAGGCCTAGTATGTTAAAATAACGTGCATGGAGCTATAACTATAATGGTTACACAACACCCTCTCCTTGTCGGTTGAAGGTAGTTCAAAGCCTAAATATACTTAAAAGCCACTGAAACTCAACCTAAGATATATATATAAAAAATGTCAATCATGACAAGTTAAAAGGACGCATGAGCGCATAAAGGACAATTTAAAACTGTTAACTTGTGGCATAAAAGGGACCTAATTTCAAGAGTCAGAGTGATTTTTAGAATTTCCAATCGATTCCGTGAAAATGGAGGCCAGGAAATCTTCCACTTCGGCTGGTCTTAAAGTTGGAAAAGCATTGCCGAGAAGGGCCAAGGAGCAGTCATGTTCCATAGCCTGAGCCTCAGCCAAGGCAGCATTCCGTGGTGTGCCCAATGACGAGTTAGGAGCCACATCCTCCAGGAAGGGCAACTCATAAGTAGCTTCCCGTAGCAAAAGCACCCTCAACGCGCAAGTCTGGTAATGAGCCCTCAGTGAGAACATTAATAGATCAGCGTCCAATGAAAGCAATCGCTGCGTAGAAAAACAAACTTCCAGTGCATGTTCCAAAGAGCAACAGAGGCACCTAAACACGGGCTGCACACAAAATAAAACCGGTCTGAATGACAGGGACCAGTCACATTCCAATTGCTCCAGGAGTGTTGTTCCAAAAATACTTCATCATGCGGTCATGACACAGCTGCGCTGATGGATCGCTTTCGTTCCTCCTTGTTGCAGCGAGACAGCCATTGTGCATAAAAAATAGCAACAGCAAAACACCAACTATTATAGCCAAAGTTATTGGAAATCCCCTGAAAATACTGGAGAATATTGATTGGATGGCTGATGGTATTAAACTGAATATGGAGGAGAAGGTGTGAACCGCCTTAAGGAAATTTGCTATTCCAGTAGTACTGGATGCATTAACTGTCAGTCCCATGAGTTCACCAAAGTGTCTCAGAAATTTGGTATTTAAAAGGGACTGTACCTCTGCTGACGACCTTGTCACCTGAAGTGCATAGGTCTCGGTGTAGATGTTAGAGCCACATGTTTCTGAAACAATAAAGCCTTGAGTCTGCTCACCTTGTCAAAATTTACATTAGAAGTAGCAATATGAGGCCAAATGTCCGTTACCTCTTTTATTTTAGTGGGAGGAAAAAGTACATTCCCGCAGCATGTAACAATCTTAGAGACCGAAACAAGATAAATTATTCCAGCTCGCATCCCACAACACTCTTCACCATTGAGGAGAACATAGCTGCCGTTTGAAAGCACCTGGAACATAGGTCTAATCAAGGGGACTGGAACTCCCTTCAGATAACAAGCCAAGTTTGCTGCAGACACGTTACACGCCCCATGGAAAGACAGCTATTCTCAAAACATTGAATGGCTGACAGAAGTCTCACATTCATTACCGCTAAGAAAGACTTCTTTCATGCCACTGAGACATTTCTATGCGAGGGGTAGCTCCCACACCTCATGGATGTAACTATCTCCCAGTTTTTCGTATCTGCCTACCGGAATGTGTTTTAAACAGGATGTGAATTGTAGTGTGCAAATAGTCAGATTAATGACCCCGTGTATTAACCACTCAACAGATGGTATTTCAGCCACAGTAAAAGGCAACTTTTCAAATTTTTCGATGTTTAGCATGATGTAAGTCGCTTCTTTCTTAGCCATTAGTTGTTGTTTTCATGATAAATTAAAAGAAGAAAATATTTCCCTCACGCTGACATATTGCCAGGGAGCGCGACCCGCCTTCAGTGTTTGAAGTGACCAAACCAACTGCATAATAGACCTTAGCTGTCTCTGTCCATGGTGTAAGTAAGACATATCTGTTTGTATAATGTCTATAGCAGAAGAAACAATGTTCTTTAAGGTGTATATCTGGTCGGACAGGGTATTAATCACATTATCTACAACAGCTAATGCCTTCTTTAAATTTTCCTGGTCTATTTGCCTTATCCGGGCAGCAGCTTCTTGTTGTGAAAGCTTCCAAATTTAATTATATACTTCATATAAGAAGCGTTTTCTGCGTTGTTTTCTGTGGTGTAACAGGAAATTCTGTAAGTCGGTGTTACTAGACATGAGACTGAGGAGTCCTCTAACCGCGTCTAGTGAGGAAGTCTTTAACCATTGCTGGCATAGTTTCCCTACACTGTATGTTGTTACTATACCCGCATGTTCGGACGATATATAGGGAGGGTCTGGCCTACTTGTTCTAAAACCCCCGAGGAGTTTATAAAAAGTTTGTGACACCCATTGGTATCTATTGGCCAAAATAACCACCTGCCAGGACGTGTCAGTGAAACATTAATTGTGTCATTCAGGAACCATTCATCGAGCTGATCTTCAGTTGCATTTATATATTTTTGTCATTTATAACATTTTACAGGGGATGGTATACTGGGCGTGTTCAATTCCTTATTCTTTGCTAAGTCTAAACAACTCATTTGTTGTACAGTTTCATTTAAAAATATCAGTTGAACAGGTATCAGGCATGCTCTAAATAAAGCTTCCTTCCCCAATATTTGCCAATGTCTTGTTCCCCACACACTTTTTAAGTCAATCAACTTCAGCCAATATCCATAGCCTTCTATAGTCAACCGGCAAACAAAGGAATCTGAATATATAAATGTTGTATTTGTCAATAGTATGCATATGTTTTCTGTAGGTGGCAATTTAAAATAATACGACTTTTAACATCGTGCCCAGAAAAATATGTAAACTTTTCAGAATACATTTTAGAACTCTCTTGAGGTGGAGTCGGACAATGTTCCCATTGTGTATAATTAAAAACAGTCTTTGGGCTGCTTGCTCTGTGGATGAAATGGTGCCCATAATAATTATAGCAAAACGTGCCACCATAATTCTCTTTAGATTGATAAACATCTTCATTTTCAAATACAGTATAATACTGCAATTCAGTCATCATAGAATCAAATGTTTTCACATCCCAATCATCAGAAACAATCCCGGGTATTATTATATTGTTCATTGAAAGTTTAAACACATATGGGAATTGAATGACCTCCGTAGGGCTGTATACATCAAATGTTACTTTATCCCAAATAATCCCATCAGGAATTGGTATAGCTGAAATGTTCACAAAAGGCAAGTCTCTGCGAGTCTTGTGAGAAGAAAATTGTGGTTTTAGGACCTCATCCACCAGTTCAACTGTTGATTTTTCAGGAAGAAAATTACCATGTATTAATAAAAAGAATGTGATGACAAACCCAATCCAAAGAAGTAAGGCTAGTACAGTCAAGAAAAGCCACAGATAGTTCCATGGAAGCATGAAGTAAGGTACTTTAAGCCAATTTATCAGCTTACGTGTTTTGACAGTTTAGGTTTCGAAGAGGTGAATGAGTCCGAAAAGTCATTGTTGATGTCGGCAAAGTACCCAGAAGCAGTTTGTGCAAAAATTGGAGCCATGTTTGTTGGTGGAGTTGGTGTTTCCCACAGTGGCACAGAATAAATAGCACCATCCATCTGTGTCGAAGTTGTGTCAAATGGATCAGTAATTTCCATATTATTTGATGTCAGTGGAACTAATGCAAGATCATTTTCCACCCTCCCCAAGCTCGGAGAAGTGTCAGTGTTGCTGCTTACAACTTGTAGAGGAACGTCTTGACCAGTAGTGAGAGGGATTTGGGATCTACTGGCTGTTCCTTTTGGTCGGCTGTGCAGGATCGGCCACATGGTGTAGTTTGACATTGTCGATGGAGGCAAAACGATTGGTGGTAGAATGACAGTTCTGGTACCGTGTATTCCCAAGTCTTGGACTGGTGCACGATAAGAAGGACCAAATTCCTTTTTCACAGCAACCTTTTCACATACTAGATCCCCCACTCTAGGAATCCAGCCGATAGGCGTTACAGGTACATCCTTAAATCCCATGGAGGCAGCACTGGCAGAAGAGTTGTTGTCATGGAACTGTTGTAATTTCTGTAAGACAGTGACACTTTCATTTATTTCAAAAGGTGTTTCTGACGCCTCCCCGCCATTACCATCAAGATCTGGAACATACATTTGAGTTCCAAACATGCACTCATACGAAGTACGACCCCCCAGGGACCTTCTAGGCAGATTGTTAAGTGCTCTCTGGAATCCATACATGTGATTAAGCCAACTACGACCTGTACCTAAGACTCTGGCTGTTAAGGATTGCTTTAAATCATGGTTTAATCGCTTCACTACACTATTTCCCTCGGGATGAAATGGAGAGGAGTACTGGAGCTGGACTCCCAACAAAGCCATGGTGTCCCTGAATGGCCTTGGGGCGAAAGCAGGGCCCTGGTCCGAGCAGAAAGCCGCAACTGCAAATGTACTGATACCAGTCCGAGCATCAGCCGAGCATTGTGGCCACACCCATAGAAATCTAGAGCAGGAGTCAACAGCGACTAGGATGTATTTGTATGCACTGGCCGGTGTTAGGGGACCGCAATGGTCCAAGTACACACATTGTAAAGGTTTGTTAGAAATTAGGAGGGGTGTATGCGGTGGGTGCTTAGCAGTGGAAACTTTGATTTGTTGGCAGATGTCACAACAAAGGACTTACTGCTTGGCCTCCTTGTATAGGCCTGGCCACCAAAAACGGGCTTGTAGCAATGATATTGTAGCCACCACACCAGTATGGGCAGATGCTACCCCCTCATGTGCTGCTTTAATCAATTCTGGTCTTAAATCTTTGTTAGGAATGGATTGAACCCCTACGCCTGGTATCTTAACTTCAGCATTTAGGCAGCCTCCCATTCGGCAGGAATATTTAGCAGGAAATGCTTTTAGATAGGGCGTACCATCAGCAGTAGCTTTCACAGCAGCCCATATGTCTGCATCCGATTTCGCTCCTGAGTGGGTTATTGCAGCAACAGTGGCCGTAGCAACTGCTGATTTTGCGGCTTCATCAGCCATGTGTATTCCAATGTGCTGGTGTCCAAGTGTATGTAGTACATGGACATTGGGTAACGTTTTCTTCAGACCCGCTACTTTCCCCTACAGTAATCTGTTTTTAATGGTATTGCCTTTAGAATCTCTGAACCCATTCTGGTGCCACTAATGCAGGTATTCATTGAAGGACTGGACACAATGGTACAAATCACAAACAATCAGCGTGTGCTGTACAGGATCCGTACATTCCAGTGACATGACCTGAGCTTTCAGCTCTGCTAGTTGTGCTGTGCAATCCCCTAGGGTTTGCGTAAATGTATGTAGGGGATAACATTTATTATCCTCTATGTAGCCACTTACGACTGCGCAAGCAGCGGAGTATTGGTGCTTTGTGAAAATTGCAGGTTGTGCAGAGCCATTGGTGTACATGTCTCTATGATATTGTTCAATCGGCAGTGTGTTTGCTGGAACTGGGTATCCTAGTTCGTATTGCAAAAATTCTTGAGTTTGTAATTTTGGGTCAAAAATGTAATCTACATCAGTGGCTATCAAAGACGTGACCCATTGTATCCAACGTGGATGTAATGATTTTACATTAGGAACGCTGGCTTTTGTGACAGCCTCTAGGGCTGGGATTAGAGAAACAACAATAATGCATTTGCCCTGGGCTAGAGGTCTTTCTTTAATGACAGCCATCTGAACAGCCGTGAGTATTTTCTCAGTGGGAGCAAAGGGTTGTTCTGCTGCTGAGTATAAATCTGATTTGCATGCTATCGGTAAGGTCTCACCCTCATTAAAGGTTACATAGGTGAAACCAATAGCACCAGCAATTACTCTGATGACCAAGTGTGTTTTGTTGTCCCTTATGTATAGATGTTGTGCTGCACGCATGTCTGTCTGCAGGTCTCTGAGAATGAGTGTGTGTTTGACTGGCTAAAACTTACTTGAAAAGTCAGGACGTATTAAGTCATATAAAGGTTTTATGCATGATGCATAATCTGGAATGTAACTTCTGCCAAAATGTAGGAAACCCAATAGATATTGGAGTTTTTTAATCGTATTTGGAAGTTGTAATTGTGTGCATTTTTCTAAGAATTGTGGCACTAGCCTCTTTCCTTCACTCAAAAGCTCATTTCCCAGAAACAAGATGCTGAGGAAGGCTATTTTTGTTTTTTTAAAGTCTAATTTGTAGCCAAATTCGGCAAATCCCACAACAATGCGGGCTACCTGTCTTAAATGTTGTAGCAATCCATCATCCATAAGATATATATCATCTACATAGGACAATGCTTCAGGGTCAATGTCGTGCAAAATTGCAGTCACACGAGCTACGAACAGTCCTGGACTGTTCTTGTACCCCTGGGGTAAACGACAGAATTTCTGAGAGCCCAGTGTGCTGAAACTTGTTAAGTCTCTACTCTCAGGCGCTATATTCTGGCAGAAGAAACCATTGGAAATATCCAGTGTTGTTTTGTATTTTTTGTACACTATGTTGTTCATCAGGGAAGTGCTATGTGAGTTTTGTATAGCATATGTGCGTATATGACTGTTTAAATGTCTGTAGTCTAAGACTATTCTATATGAATTGTCTGGTTTAGCTACTGGGAATAAAGGATTATTCATTGGGGAGACACAGGGTTCAATTATGCCCTGGTACTCTAGTTGTGTGAGGATTTTGTCTCACTGGTGCCTTTGCATCATGTTTTATTGGATTTTGAGGTTGATGTTGATGTTCATTTTTAATAGGTATTACGTGGTAGGGGGATTCTTTATCCCATTCTACACGGTTGCGATATAATACGGGCGCCTGTGCCAATGCCCAATCAATGGCGTACGATTCTGCGAGTTCCTCTGGAACAAGGGACAAGAAAGATGGTTTAATACCTCTTCCCAATATGGGCAGGTACGGACAAATTCAGGTGGCCAATCTTTATTCGGCCAACAAGATATCATATATGTTCACCACGCAATCCCAAAAGATTGCCTCTATTGTGCGTTCAATGGCTCCTTCTAACAGTAGCGTTACTTTATACACCCTATCAAGCGTGGAGACACGCATGTCAACAGTTTCTACTTGTAGAAAGTCATCAGTTGCTTTCACCTCCAGATGCTCTAGAAGACTCTGGCGAACTAATGTGACCTCTGCTGCGCTGTCTAGCAGCGCTAATGCCCACTTCCTGTTCTTCAAGAGGACCCTCTTCTTGAGCAGCATGTCATATTGCAACTGCTGCCACCTTTTTCTTTTTAAATTGGGGATTTTGTTGGGGAGGTTTCTCTTCCTTTTTAACAGAAACCTCAGATGACAGTTGAGATTCCTGTCTCTGTTTCACATACTCTGCTCTTTGCTATGATCGCCCACCTCTCTCACTACATTTTTCCAATGAGTCCTGAAAGGAACAAGATTGGCGTGTATCAGTATATTGATATCTATCAGGCATTTTTATATTATCTCTATTACGGAGATTATATCTATTCTGTGGGGTTTTCGTACGCGGAGATTCTCCTCTTTCTTTTTTAGTTTGTTGATTTTTATCCCAGCGTTTCTTGTTGCCCTCATGAGCTTGCTTGGAAAAATCTTTATTAGATTTGCCCTGAAATTGTGGTTTAGTTGGTCTGGCCCCTAGACTATCTCGACCAATGCTAAAATAGGTCTCTGCGATAATCTTTGGCAGCACGCGTTCCTGATCCTGTTGAGGAACATCACGGAGCCGCATGAACACTACTAGTGCGACTGCTTCCCCTTTAAGATTACTTAAAATAATTGAGGATACTGTGGCAAAATTGCTCATTAATTGCATCCTCAAGTCCAGGGCCAGGGCAGCCCTGTGTTCATCTTGAATTTGCTTCAACAGTTCTGGTAAATTGGCAAGTGATGGTGTAGAGCGCGGCCAATACCGTGCCCCAGGTATTACAGTTATCTACTGTGGGGACCATCTCAAATGGCAAGCACATCGTTAAAATTCTGTGTTTATCCTGAGATCCCGTATGGGGAAATACCGCTTCCAATGCATTTATTTTTTGAGGTAACCAAAACAGAGTTTCCTCTCGTTTGGTGGGTACTTTACCCATAATTGAATGTACAGTTGCAGGGTTAATACCTGGTGTCACTGCATGTGGTTTCACTGGAGCAGCATGTGCTGGGTTAGTATTTAATGTTTGCATTTCAAACTGTACTAATCGTCTGTATATCGCTGTCAGTTCAGTATATAAGTGACGAACCTCAGCTACTGCTAAATTTGCTACTGCAGGGTGAGGTGTATAAGTGGCTAATAAAGGCCAGGTAGGATCATCATTACTTAGAGGACCTAACCTAACTGGTAAGATCGTGTGGGGTAGGTTACCATCAAGCCAATTATTATGTTCTTGATAAGATAGAGGTATTTCTAAGTACGCATATGCCCTGTATTGTCCAAGTACGTTTGCAAATGTGTAGTGATAAAATGTGTTTGTGTTCCCATCAACTGCTGGAAATGTGACCCAAGAATAGAAAAGTTCTGTTCTATAAGCTGCATGGGCGTCCACCACAAATGTGACTGGATCCCCCTGGGCCGTTAGGCCGTTTGCTAATAAATGTGCAGTCAGGGGTTGTCTCATATTGACTGCAATTGCTACCTGTTGCAGGTTCGCCATAATAGATGGTGAATTTCTTCAGAGAAGGCACGCCAAATAGGGGTTTTCCTTTTAAATTTCAAGCTTGAACAACCTCCAGAATCAGATAGGATGTCCTACTTAGCCGAGGAGGGAATCCTCAATACCACGGATGTCGTTTATAGTACTGAAGTGTTGTTGTATATAGTGAGACAGAGATACTCCGGAGGACCCGAAAATTAGAGCCTGACCAAACGTTGGTGGTGCCATGTCACGAAGGCTCTCATTAGTCTAATGAGACTACTGGATTTCGAGTAGCAGAATCCCCTGCGGTGTGGGAGACTGAGACGGACCCACTACAGGTGACACCAGTTGCTCCAGTCCGAGTTCTGCTCTGGCTAACTGGCAGTGCCTCATCTCTACCCAAGGGCAGGGATGATTGGGCAGCCGAGCGCATGACATAACTGGTTTCTCAGGGAAGCCGTGGTCACTCAGGTCTCATCGTTTCTCTCAGTTACATTAGTCTCACATACACAATGACAAACAGAGGCAGTATATATTTCAATAATGCTTTAATAAAGCGACTGCATATTAGATAGCAAAGCGATAAATGCAATATCCAGGACGATACAGCATGACAAGATTAAACTTGTGACAAGGAGACAAAAACATATAAATAATGCTACCATATTGTCACGAGAGTCAACAGACTAATTTCTACCTAAGCTATGATAGGGCACAGTGTGTTCCCCTGGGAAGACATCATCCCCATACCTGAGCATAGGCCTGAAGTCTGCAAAACAGCTGTAGCGAAGCATTCGGCAATCAGCATACAGTCGTGATTCTCTGGCTGGAATCTCCCTCTAACGTGTAAGGGACAGGGAAGTGTTTTTATAATAAAACAGCTGATGCTACGTAAGGATGTGTATTTTCTATGAATGCCAGAGACTAAACTCATATCATGTTCACCGGCAACCTATCTTACTGCAGCCTTGGAAGAAGCACAGAGTGCGTAAGAATGTCTTGTTTGAGAATAGAGTGCTGCCCTAGGCAAAAACAGTCAGATAGAGAGAAAATAAAACAAGACCGGAAAAGTTGCTACTGTAACAATAATAAAGCAAAGCCAAATAAAATATATCTAGGTTAAAGTGCACAGTGGCAGGCCTAGTATGTTAAAATAACGTGCATGGAGCTATAACTAAAATTGCTACACATCAACAGCGATAACTAAATTATGCAGCAACAAAGGGCAAATTACATAGCGTACTGTGGCACATTTAGTTGAAATATTCACTATTTTGTCATTTTTACAATGTTAATGCTAACCCTGTCAGGGCAGAAGATACATCTGATTAGTATCAGTTCAATACCTAAATGAGGCAATGAGCAAATGTAAATTGACATGTTTCCATGTGGTAAAGGGGACAAGACTGCGCTGTAACACGTGTGAAAGCGTTTTTAGTAACTCAATCCATTTGAGCTACAATTTGTTCTGTTAAAATCTGCTAATTCAGAAATTATGGATCATGTGGCAAGTGCCGCAAATCCATAGTCATACAGCAGAATGCCACAGCCACAGAAACACATAATTCCAGTGGCTCTGCCCTTTAAATTATATGTAACTTAGTGCTTCTTGAAGTTATTTTATCTATAGAGAGATTCGAACCTCTTCCGAACCTGAATACAGCACTCAAGATGTGGACAGGGTACATCTGGAGAGCATACTGTTTTGTAGTACATAGGCATCTTTTTAAACTTTTATGCATTTGGGAAAAAGCTATTTTTCAGACAGCCGTGCAGAATATGATTATGAGGTAAACACAATGGGCCCGATTCACAAAGAAGAATTCACTTTGTTTTGGGGTTGCTATCTATTTTTCAATTTCACTTCTTTTCGGTGTGGTTGATGTGGCATTTCGTTCCCTTCATTGTCATTTGTAGGATATCAAAATCATGGTGAAATTTTTATCTTTTCTCTAAAGATTTTTAAGTGCAGTTTTATGTAGAAGTGTTCAGGCCATCAAAGTCCCCTGGACTCTGTAGTGTAAAGCGATAGAGTAGGTTGCTTAGTCCTTTTTGTACCAGGATCCTGCTTAAAACCAGGCCTATGGCAATATTGAGGCATATTTATGAGGCCACCTAAAGCCCCTTTTCATTGCTTTGTATGGCCTCATAAATATGGAGTAAGACAAAGCAGCACAAGTCGCTGCATTACCTTACTCTGTGCCAGGGAGGCGTTCCTTGGGCGTTGCGATGGGTTTTTCCACACCACACCAATGGATTTTAGCACTGCCTCAGATTTACTTACTCATGTAAATCTAGTGCAGCACCAAAAACGTATGTTTCCCCAGAGCAGGCATAACAAGGAGAAATATTTTCATTTCTCCTCATTGTTTCCTCTTTTCATGTGTGCTGCATTCTGCAGCACACATGGAAAGAGGAAAATGATTTGCTGGCTTGTTTTTGTGCTGGATGGTGCCCCTTCCTGCACAAAAATAATCCTGCATGAAGGGCAGGCCTTAGGGCAGTGTGACCGCACTGAGTGCTGACCTAGACTGGGGGGCGCTGACCTCAGGGGTGCACTGTGTTTAGTAATAACTTAGATACTTGTGCTTTAAAAGCACCTCCTGAAAAGTATCTTGTGCTTCCAGCCTTCAGGAAGCAATTAAAATGTCAAGATACCTCTTGTGATTAATGTTCCTGCTAGGTAGAGAAATGGGAGTTTTGTCTAGTGGCAGCTTTGATTCACCATAAGGTAGCGTAGATGGTTAATATGCCTGCTGCAAAGAACATAACTATATTTTATGTAGATAGCTGAGTGGATTAGTAAAGCCAGCCTTTACAACCACTTTTAAAACAAATTAATGCATGTGAAATTGAGGCTATGGAGAGATGAGGGGCATATTGACCAGGTGGTAGTGAGGGAATCCGAGGAGGTATTCATGGGGTGGGGGTCACCCAAAAAGACCTTTGCACAGGGTGCCACCAGAACCAAAGCCAGCCCTGCCTGCTGCACAATGATGCAAGGGTGCCTGCACTTGTGCTAGGCAGCCAATTGTGTGCCCAAAGGAGGGGGGAAACAGGACTGCACTGTACTTCATAAATATGGTGCATTCCTGCCCTTTCACATTGGCATAAGGCAGCACAGCAAGAAAACTTGCGGTGCCTCCCTACGCCAATTCCCCATAAATATGGGCATTGCTTGAAATGGAAAAATTAAAGTGCAGATACTCTGTGCCAAAGTACCTGCTTGTTTCTGTGAAGTGCCTGTACTCTCCAATTAAAAGTAGTACGGTTTTCTTGAGATGCGCCTGTACTCTCCCTCTTGAAATAAAAAAGTGCCGGTACTCAGTACCGGACAGTACCGGTCCATCTAAAGCACTGAATATCAGCCGTAATGTTTATATCTTTATATAGCGCTGAATGCTGGTGGTGAACCATATTCTAAATGCACATTACTAGTTTGGATGATGAAAACAAGCCATGTGACAACAACGATGTTCCGTGTCAGGACTTACATCTTTAACTAATCCAGGCCAACATCACGTTGCAATTTGGGTGTTATATTTTCCATTTGCCATTATAAATATGCATTTGTAAAAAGCCAGCATGCAATAATTCGTTGGATTAAAAACCAGGACTGGCTGAAAGTTTAATACGAGAGTTAGGGCTGTTTCACAGATATGCAGGATCACAGTTTGATCAGGAGGGAACTAGGAATAGAACGAGTCTCATGTTTTCATCGTTGATGGACAAGACCCTCGACAGCAGTGGACTGCTCACCTCGGAGCATAAAATATCTAATTATTTGTGAGCAGAGTCACCTTGCCTCGCAGTCTTCCTATTTGTTCTGCTCTTTCTATCTTGCCTCGTCCGCAATACAATAGTAAGCAGCTTTATCCACACACTGACCTCTACGAGTCCAGAGAGCGGGAGCATCAATTGATATATCACGATGCGACAAATATTGATGTGCATGCATACTGACTTGAAGCGCGCGCAGGAGCTCGAGGCTAGCTGCTAACAGGGTCACCAAAGCTCCAGGAAAATAAACCCTGACGTGCAAGACATGGAGTGTAACAATGGACGGCTACAGCATGATTGAGGCTTTGTGACAGACACCGGCGGCATTTCATGGACCCATCCAGCATGATATTTGTGATTCAAAAATTGCTTTATCGATAATTGAGATCCCCTTTTTTTCTTGTAATGGTATCGTGGGCGCTCTTCGAAAGCAATTTTCTAAAGGGATTTAGGTGCATTCTTCACAGTGCGACTCAGAAACCCAGCTGCAAAGGATTCCCCTGCTGGCATTCACTTGGGGCCCGATGTAGCAAACAGTTTGCACATCGACTACCCTTTGCAATGCACAAAACCCCTTTTGCGATTCGGTAACCTGGTAACCGAATCGCAAAATGTGTTTGCGACTCGCAATTAGGAAGGGGAGTCCCCTTCCTAATTGCGAGTCGC
Source organism: Pleurodeles waltl (assembly GCF_031143425.1). Lineage (NCBI taxonomy): Eukaryota > Metazoa > Chordata > Amphibia > Caudata > Salamandridae > Pleurodeles > Pleurodeles waltl. The sequence continues at coordinate 1,724,816,802 of NC_090440.1, read as the reverse complement.
AGTGCAATGCCAGATTGCTTTGTGACCGCAAACGCATGTGAGTGCTGCGAGTCTCAAGGGGGTCGCAAATTGCGACCCACCTCATTAATATTAATGAGGTGGGCCTTTGCGACCTTCTTGCGAGTCGCAGATGGTGTCAGGGACACCATCCTACATTTCAATTTGCTAGAGGGCCAATGTTGCTGGTGCACACCCTGAAAAAGGGAAAGTTAGCATATCCTGATCTAAGGCTTCAAGTTGGAGGGTGTTAGCCCTATTAAGGCAACAACCACAATCATTATCAGGCTGAACCACAGTCACTCAATTAACCCTCTGGTAGCTTGGCACAAAAGCAGTCCGGCTTACCCTATAGGAAATGTGTAAATGCAGCACAGAAACCACAATAAAGTGAAAATACAACACAAGAAACATCCCACCGCAATTTACAAAAATAAAATAACATTTAATATCTCCGTGGACTCGATCTGTGAGACACCTAACCCTAATTTTCTCACATATGCATTCCAGTAGGCAGACAATATCACCATGGCCAACAAAGTAACATAGCCCATTCCACCCCTTGGATCAGACTTCTGCCCCGACCCAATGCCCACAAGGAAAACAACCAACAGAGGCCACTGACAGCGGACAATGTCAAGAGCCAGGCCCTAGAATATCCAAGGTTCTCTGACCTTTGAGTTTTCTCAGTGCAAGTGGAAAAAGGTCAGGTGGTAGGCCCCTAATTCCACTCTCCCTCCAACCAGTTGAGGGGTGGTAACTTGAGACTGGCCACTCAGCTCAGGGTCTGTTCCCTGTGGTTTAACTGGTACCTAGTGAGCCAGGACTTCCAGTGGAAACCACCATCCCTAGCAAAGGTGACACATTCTGTCTGTCATGTAGGAGTCTGCCTGGTGCATGCCTCCAGCCTTTTCTCTCTGTGACAGCTCAGAAAGCCCCCCAGGTCAGACATGGCCCCACCAGTGTCAGATTTGGAGTGCTCTGTTTTCAGAGGTAACACCCCTTAATCCACTGGCCATTCCATTGTGGACTGTCTCCACCTGCTGCACATTCATCTGGGCCTCTGTACTTTCTGATTGGGAGTAGTACCCTCATAAACCAGAGCATTCAGGGCACCCTGTGTGACTACCCCGTATGCTAGTCGAACACTGGTGGTAATTGTTAGACATTGGGTCTCTGGTTGGCAGAGGTATGCATCCTGTCCAAGTAGGGACCACACAGTCCTAGTCAGGATCAGTCACAACACAACCTAAATTATCCTATGCTCATGTTCCGGTAGCTTGGCACAGAGGAGGCAGGCTTAATGTAGAAGGCAATGTATAAAGTATTTGTGCAATAACTCATAGAGTAACAGTGGGAAAACACCAGGAGAAGTACTCCACACCAGTTTAGAAAAATAGAAAATATTTTCCTGAATAAAACAAGATGCACAAGTCAAGATATCACTTTTAGAGGTTTAAGTAAGTCTTAATACATAGGAATGTAAGGATGTGTCTCGTTAGCACACAGTACCTGGGATGATGAACAGGTGCTGCATGAATTCTGGAGGCGTTGTGTCCATTTTTCAGCTGCGAGACAGGCCCTGCATCGATTCTGATGGCGCTGGATCGATTTTTATGGGCAGCAGATTTTCTTTCTGAGGTGAAGTTTTTGATGGCCCGAGACTCCTTAACAGGAGGAGGCAAGGTGACAAGCCCTTGAAGATCACTTGTGAGGGTAAGGCAAAGTCCTTCCAGCAGTCAGGGAGCAGCAGGCAGCAGGGCAACAAGCAGGGGAACAGTGAGCAGTCCTTCCATAAAAGCAGACCAGATGAGTCCTTTGTGCAGTCCTTCTGACAGAGTCCAGTTGTAGGTCCTGAAGTGTCTGATTTCAGGGGGTCACAGACCCACTATATATACCAAAATGAGCCTTTAAAGTGGGGGAGGCTTCAAAGAGTGGGGTGGAAGTGCACAAGTTTTCCTTTCAACCAAGACCCTTTAAGGTGTAAGTGAGACCCCCTCACCCTTTCCTGCCAAGAAAGACTCATCAGTATGCCTACGAATGCAGATGCAGCTGAGTGTCCTGTATTTATGGCTACCTCAGTGGATTGCACAAGGGGAGCTATCAACCAGCATAGACCAGGCATGGATTGGAGACAGAGTGTAAGGCACAGAGAGCAGTAAGTGCAGAGAAATGCCAACTTTCTAAAAGTGACATTTCTAAAATAGTAATTTCTCACTACTATTCCAACTATACCAAACATGAAAATGCCACCCCTTTCAGATCAGAAATTACCACTTAGGAGTGTATAAGGGAAATTCCAATGCTGGCCTATGAGAGGAGGAGGCTTTACAATAGTAAAAAATGACTTTGGGTGTTTTTCGCTATCAGGACACATAAAACGTACAAGTACATGTCCTGCCTTTCACTTACATAGCACCCTGCCCTATGGGCTACCGATGGCCAACCTTAGGGGGTACATACTGTATAAGAGGGAGTTTAAGGCTTGGAAAATAGTTTTAAATGCTGAGTCAAAGAGGCAGTAAAACTATACACACAGGCCTTGCAATGGCAGTACTGAGATATGTTTAAGGGGCTACTAATATGGGGGGCACAGTCATTGCTGCAGGCCCACCACTAGCATTTAACTTACACGCCCTGGGCACATCTAGTGCACTTTATTAGGGACTTATAGGAAAATTAAATATGCCAATTGGGTAGGAACCAATGTTATCATGTTTAGGGGAGAGATCACGTTAGCACTGGCCAGCAGTGGTAAAGTGAGCAGAGTCCTAAAACCAGCAAAAACAAGATCAGAAAAATGGATGGAGGCAGGCAAAAAGTTGGGGAAAGACCACCCTAAGGCTGTCAGGTCTAACAGCAATTCGTTCCCCAGAATGCTGTCAATGGGAATCTAGGGGGCAAATATGACACTCCTCTGGTTTACCTCCCCATCCTATTCCAGGGACTGAGTCACCTTTCCAAAGCACTACTCTGTGGAAACTGGTCTTTTCACCGCCATGGTCTGACTGGCACAGATATCCTTTGGGACAGTAACAGGTATCCCATTAACTGTTACCTAATGGAAGAAACGACTCCCACTCTCAGGAATCATGCGTTTATACTTGGAATCCTCCTCCCAACTAAGGGACACCAGGGAATGCTGTACCCCAGCTCTTGGGGACTGCCTACCCCTAAGAACACACTGGCCATATCTGTAGAGTTTTAACCAGCTGTGGTTTCTTGGGACAGGCAGAGTCCAACTGGGAACATCAAAATCAGTAAGGTTAGAAATGGGGTGCTATGGGCCACTGCCCATCTGAACCTCCTCCTCCCTATTTCTTAGAAAGAGCATGGGAACCCTTTCCCCCACTTTACTCTGGGACATGTCTGTGTCACTTTGGACCTTCCAACCACTCTGCTGGGGAAACCTGAACCACACTTCTTAGAGTAATTCCAGGAACCTTCATTTGGAACCGGGTGCTGAGCTAGCGGGCCGCCTCCTTGGCAAGCTCCCTAGGGCTAGTAAGCTTGTTGTCTATCAGGTGTTTGCATAGCTCTGGAAAACAATGACTGAACATAACTTTCTGACTGTCCCTTCAACTTATGACTTTTCAGGGGTGAGTCCATACTCTCAGATAAGGGTGGCCTTCATGGGGGTATTTCATCCTGTCACCCTTTCCTAGAGCCAACAAAGAATCCTTCCCCTCTGTTGATAAGTGCCTTTACAGACGGGCACCCTAATTTCCCACAGTGAGCTTGTGCATTTCAAAGGCTATCCCTGAGGCCTTAAACCACTATTCTATGCCTCCCCCACTATAAAGCTAGCCACCAGGTCTTTAGGTATGTGGACTCTCCTTTACTTATGACACACTATGGTTTTGCTGCCACCATTGCTGTTGGATCCTGCACCGCCTAAAAAGAAGTATTGAATCCCACCACTGAGCACCATTGTGAGAAATTAGATTGCTAGTTGGGGGGCATGAGCATACTCAGGCAATAGCCACAATCATTGTCAGGGTAAACCACAAACCCCCACTAAATTAACCTGTACTTAAACCTCTTCTAGCTTTGACAAAAGCAGTCAGGCTTAACTTAGAGGCAATGAGTAAAGTATTTATACAGTACACAAACAGTGATAAAGTGATAAAACAATTCAAGAAAAATCCCACATCAATTTAGACAAGTAGAGTAAAATATATTGGATTATTTAAAATCAAAACAACAAGCATCTAATCAGCAGAACTGAAGATATGCAATTTCAAAGTTTTAAGGTAAGTATTGTGCCTAGAAGCACAAAGTGCCAACTGTGGTTATCTAGGTATGCCGGAACGGGGGAAAGGGATAAGTTCAAGTTAACCACAATGAAGTTTGGCCTGGATACAGGAACCAAATTAGTCCCACTGAGAATTTACCTTATGTCCTTGATGTGGGCATGGTTACATTAGGGAGGTGTGAGGGCTGTATTGGAAGTATTGTGCCAAGTTGTGCCATGCTTCAGCAGTTCCAATGAGGAGCTGCAAGAACTGCAATGTGCGGTAGAGCATCAAGTTGCATTGTGCCTTGTCGGTTCTGATGTGGATGCCGATCAGGGGCTGCTCAGCGCTGCGAATCGAGGTCCTACATAGCACTGCATGGAGTTACATTGTGCTGCATTGGTTTTGAGGGAACCCACTGTTGGGCCAGAATGAGTATGCTCTGATGTCAGCCAGGGGTCCAAGACCTGAAGGGCACCTCTTGTGGGCTCACTCAATTAGAGGAGTGACATAATGCACAGAGTCCTAAAAGCCAACAAACTGAGGTCAAAAACAGGAGGGGAAAAGGCAAATAGTTTGGGGTTGACCTTGCAGAGAGAGCCAGGTCCTACACCATTCAATCATGTCTCCAGCACAAACTGTTTTTATTGGAAGTTTTCCCTCTGAAAGTAGGACCTCAAAGTTAAGTTTATCTCCCACAGATCCCTACCTTTAGATTTGTTTTGCTTCTGCTATTTCTATTTAAAACCTTAAGATAACGGAGACAACCTCCTGAAACACTGCCAACCCTGTTTTAAGTGTCATGAAGGTTAGAAGTGTTATCTCCAGTTCTAAGCATGCATTGCTCATGTGCATTGCTGATATGTGCATTGTGTACAGAGATACATATGATACTTAAATTAAATGAGGACATAAATTATCTGAAATTGTGTAAATACAGCACAGTGACATACAACAAAGAGTTCTTCCGATCCTGAGGATTTAAATTCTGTGTTACATGGCTTTGTCCCATATGATATTGCTGAACAGAAAACATGTGGATGAGATGAATCCAGCATTAAAATAATATTGACCTGAGGACAAAACATGACAAAGTAAATATGAATCATTTGGACACCCAAGAGCCTGTTGAATGAGAAAGTGCTTACATGAAAGAAGCTTTGGTAAAAACAAAAAAATAGTCTGGTTCACATTTGGACGTTCTGAAAGATGATGAGTTTACTAATATTTTGCCAGGACTCACCATGCAGGGATTATATATGCGTTCAGGCTGACCTAGGTAGATCTTCATAATAGTCAAGTCCTGCACTGATGGTGAGAGGTGAAAGGGCACACAGTGTGTCAGTGCACCATGCTGATGAATTGGACTGTCAATTGTCCACTGTGAAAACACATATCAATAGGCATCAAGGGTGCATCTATTAGAGATGGTGATCATTATCATTATGACTAAAGGGAAATTCCCAACCCAAGATGGCTGACGGACAGCAGGTTGTGAAAGAAGGGGTCACTTACAGGTGATTCCTGGCAGAGACAGCATCAAGTGGCACACAAACCAGAATTTAGCCCTTGGCGATATTACTTGTTGGTCGGTTTCTCACTTGCAGCTGAGTTAATCTCCTGGTCTTTCTCTTGGCTTTCATTTTGTTTGTTACTTCGCTTTCTTCTGCTACCCTTCTTTGTTATTAGTCCTGAAACGCTTGCTGTTTGATTATTTTGTATTGATTCTTTTACTAAAGGAGAAACAAAGACCTGCTATAATCCATGTTTACCTCGTCAATTCAGCCATCGTCAAGCAGGCAGGTAGAATGTCGTTATTTGTTTTTTTTAGTATCCCATGACAGTGTCACTTGAATATTCGGTAACACTATACATTCATTTTTAAGAAGCTAACCAAGCCTCCAGATGTACGGACACAGTCTCGCTCTCTTTCCTTACCTTCCCCATTACCCCTGCTTCCTTGGAGGCAAGCAATTCAAGTACTTTACTTAGGCAAGCACCATGAGGCCCTTCACATGGAAGGCCTGGAATTGTCAGCGTGGAATCGTGTTCAGTTGTGCCTGTGACATATTCTTCATAAAAATACAGGGATACAATCTTATTTCTGTAATTATTTGAGTATGGGTCTGGGAAAGGCCACCATGGGCAGTTCCAGTGGGGTGGGGAAACACTTGCCATTGGTAGATCATGCATGTTGTTTTTTTGATTACTCAATTAATGATTCTGCAGGAAATTCAGCTAATGAAAGCGAAAAGCTGAATGTTTTATTTTTTTCCCTCTGGGGTGGAGCAGAAAAGAAACGATTACATGGTGAACAGCATTTGTTCTGCTATGCTGTTTTGTTTTAAGGATAGTGGATTCTGATAGAATCGTGGGCTGCAGCATTCTTTGTGGAATTTGGATCAGAAAAGACAAGGCAGACGCGCTTTGTTGCTGTTGTTTCTGGAGCTGTCGAGGAATTTTAGTATATAATTCTGTCAGGCTTGGATTTTGTGAATTTTTTATTTATTTATGTATTTCCAGTTCATTGCCAGTTTAACATAGGTGCACTACACCTTAAGCATTAGGACACTATACAATGTAAATATAGTTACAGTTTTAGGAGCTTTATGAAAACCAAGCATTGCATTACAAGTGAAAGAAGATTCTATTCACAAACCGACTGGGAGGATGGGGGTGTATATACAGAAGTAATATGATGTTCGAGGATGCCCCACGTTGGAGTTTGTGTGCATCTCCAGAGGTGTCATGTTCCAGGGACTGCTCTATTGAACGTCTGACCATAGGACTTGCACCAACCGCAGACAGAGTGAGATTTCAGCTAGATATTTTAGGGCACCATGATGTAACGATTTCTGGGTGATGCAACCTACTTTGTTTATGCATCTAGTTTACTTAGAAGCAATTAAGAATAAGAGTACCAGCGTGATGGGATCAGCATGTCTCACTCCTGAGATCAAGCTTGCTGCAGCTTTGGAGGCTAACTTCATAGAAGGCAGGTGGGACTTAAGGGTTCCAGTGAGTCCTCCGTTTCCCCAGGTAAGTCTCCAATGGCAAAGACTAAGCATTTGGAATCCAGTTCTGGGATGAAGGGTTTTATATTCCTGATAAGCCTGAGATGTTCTGCACACATCTAGTTGTGGAATTTGTTGGTGTTTGGAGATTCAGGCTTTTATCAGGGTAATCCTGAAATCATTTTTACATTCAATGATGTTTGGTTTACAATTTAGAATTTTTGGGGACTTCAACGAATTTTGTACTAGGTCAAGCAGTGGAGGGAGCAGGAGTGGAGATAAGGGTGAATTTGGTTTTCAAAGGGTTTAGTTTAAGGTGGTTGTATCAAGGTCAAGCAAGAATGTCTTTTAGAATTTGATCCCGAAATATTATGACATTTCTCGGTTATATTTTCAAATATAGTTTCATGTCATCAGTCATGGGTTTGAGAGGTTTGAGCGATTTAGGATTGTTGTCAGTGTTTCTGTGTACATGTTTAAGAGGGCTAGGGAAAGTATTGATCCTTGAGGTATCGCTTTGGAGACATGAGCACGATTCCATAAAGAGTTCTTAAGTTTATTTTTTTAGATCAGTTGTTTAGGCATGAGAAACACATGCTTAAGGCTGTCCTTTTTATTCTCATTCTTTTTTCGGGGGTGTTAAGTAGGATGTTGTGACTGAGCATATCAAGCACTGCAGATGGCTCCAGGAATATGAGTATGCAAGAGTATCCCTTGTTGAGTAGTCGCAGGACTTCATCCAAATCTCTTTGATTTTATGGAATTCAACATTTCTTCAAACCTTTGATTTTTGTAAAGTTATTACATTATCTGGAAAGGGGAATGAGCCAAGACATTTTTTCCTGAACTCCCTTTTACTGTATTTTCTAAAAATTGTGTTATGCTTAAATTGAAATTGAAATCAGAATGTTTATCAAGTAAATCAGTTCATCCATTTAAGGCAAGGTAAAAGATTCCTAGACTGGAACTTACAAGGGCATTAAACTGTTGTAAGTACAGGACAATAAATGTCAAGATGATGGACAGTGTTAGTTGCTTAAGGAAAAACAGCATTCAAGCAAACAACATCTTAGTCAATAGAATGTTCTGTGAAGCAGCAGATAAGACTCTCTGTTAAGGAATTATTGCTCAGCTAGAATGAATCGCTATAGCAACTTTCCTGATGTGTGTCTCATTATAGAAGATCTGTCTGACAGATCATAATTGGCTTGACCTTGATGTTTGAACTGAGGCATAACATGGAAGATTGGTGCAATAGCACATTTTCAGGTCACATATTCTTTTTAAGTGAATTCACATGATTAATGAACCTCCTTTAAACATTTATTTCTGTGAAAAATGTCAAAGATATAAATGATGCTGAGGAAACATTACCAATTAAAAGAAACACTTTGATAACTTTGTCAGTGTTGGTTATGATGGATAAGGTGTTTCTTTTGCAATTTCCTTACAGCCCATCCACCTCTGACAATTGCAAAAGACTTTCACTCTCTGCACCACTTAACTATAACTCGCTCCCTAAGGTAACTTATAAATCGTGCCTTCGCCATGCACAGCTAATTACTCCACATATTATATCACTGATGAGATCTTGTATGGCATCATTGATATTATCACTGTAACATTTGCAGTAAAATTATTGATAAGAATACTGTGCATGGCATGGGCACAAGTTATAGTTATCTTATGGCGCGAGCTATAGTTAATTAAAAGTACTCTAACTATAACTGCGGAATAGCTATAGTTTTGTACGAGTAAATTCAGAACCTAACTATAACGTCCCTGTAACCATTGTTTTTTTCATATATATATATATGTTTGAACCTTTATGAACATTTTCCCAATGAAGTGTGCCCAAGGGTCTTGTTGTATATGAAAAGTTTTTGGGTGACCCGTCAAGCAGATGGTTTTGTATGGATAAAAAGTCAACCTAACTATTCTCGTAACCTATGTTTTTTCAGTGTGTATATATATATATATATATACATATATATATATATATATATTACCTAGTGGCACTAGGTAGTTATAGTTAGGACTTAGTTTCTATATCAAAAGTGTATTTTTTTGCCTATATCTTTGGCTCAGCTTGACTAATCTTCACGAAACATTCCCAAACAAATTGCCAGTCCTGTCAGCTGCTGCCTGGAAAGCTTCGGGGTGATGTGTCTGGGGAGCCGAGAAAAAAGTGGGGTCTAAAACACATTTTCCCTATTCATTTTTCTATAGAGAATTTGAACAGAACTAGCTCAAAGACTGCTGGACGGAATTACACCAAATTTGGCAGGATGCTAGGTACTGGTCCAGAAAGAGTGAGTTTGTGATTTGGTGTAATTCCGTTCAGTAGTTTTTGAGAAATTAGGGGGAAACAAATTTGTATATCTAGAGAGGTGAAGGATTCGCGACCCCCTCCGATCTTATGCAGAGATCTGATTGGCTGATAACACTTCAACAACAGAAGCTGTTGATGTGATGTCAGTTATCTTGGACATGGCTTCAGACCTCGCAATGCACTGCTAATTACCCCACAAAATACAGCAATCATGCTATCTTTCATAACATCATTATTAATATCAACATAATATTTGCAGTAAACTTTTTATGAAAAAACTGTGCATGGTGCGGGTGTGAGATATACTGTAGTTACCTTAGGGCATGAGTTATAGTTACATGAGGTAACTATAACTTGTGAATTTCTATGGTTTGGTATATTTAAAATGTGAGCCTAACTATAACATCACTGTAACCTTTGTTTTTTTAAGTGAAAAAAAAAAATATATATATATATTATATATATATATATATATATATATATATATATATATATATATATAATATATATATATTTGATTCACTGGGAAACCAAAGGTTACAGGGACTTTATAGTTAGAAAATAGAATTAAAAAAGCCTTAGAAAAAGCCTTAGAAATTCACACAAAAAACAAAGGTACGTGGGATGCTATAGTTAGGTTCATATTTTACATGCACAAAACCATAGAAATTCAACAGTTATAGCTACACTTATCTCAAGACACTTAGCTAACTGTAACTTATGCCCCCGCCATGCATAGTTTTCTCATCGAAACTTTTTCTGCAGATGTTCCAATGATATTAGCAATTATGTCATAGAGTGTAATTACTGGTGTAATATGTATGGTAAGTAGCAGTGCATTGCCATTTGACCAACGTATGCATCCAACCCCGCATCATGCATCGCCTCTAGCTGTGTGCGGTGGGGTTGGCCACAGGCCAGCTCCTGTGGCCGACTGTCCCCTAGGCATCCAACCCTTCCCCAGGCATGGCCTGCAGCCAGGCCCTGCAGCCAATCCCCCCCAAGTAGGAATCCAGGCATGCACCATGCAAGGCCTTTTGCCTCGCGGCACACAGGTTGGCCACAGTCTTTTTTTCAACATGGAATTGCAGAGAATATACCTTTGCTTTGCCTTGAATAAGTTCAATTAGACAGATGGATTTCTCCTTTACAGAAGCAGATCTTCAACTGGGGCACCTGCGATGTTCATATTTGTAAGTGCTTCCCATTAAGGTTTAATTCCTGTGAAATGAGCATAGGTGCCAGAATGGATCCCCACCTTCTTGTTTAGCAAAGTTGAGTCCCTAGTTTTGTGAAAAATGTCTACCCAACTGGAGTACTTTATACTGGCTAATTAGTAAGTGCTATTGTTAGAAATGAGGTCTTTGGTTGGCAGTCAGGTCCAAGCAAGGACCCTCACTCTAGTCAGGGTAAAGGAGAATCACCCTTAGCTAACCCCCGCTCAACCCCTTGGTAGCTTGGCACGAGTAGGCAGGCGTAGCTTAAGAGTCTAGGTGTAAAGTATTTGTACCAACACACACACTAACTCAGTAAACACACTACAAAATAACACAACACAGGTTTAGAAAAACAGGAAATATTTATCTAAACAAAACAAGACCAAAATGACAAAAAATCCAACATACACAAGTCAAGTTATTAATTTTAAAAGCAAATCCTTAAGAAAACAGTAAAAACACCATTAGCATTGAAAACTACCTGGGTAGTATCAAAATAACATGCACAGGCGAGTGTGCGTCGGAAAAGGCTAGTGATGCGTCTATTTCCCACACGCAAGCGAGACCATGTTTCGTTCTCCTCCTCCTGTGGGGTCGGCGTGCGTTGTTTTTCCTCTCCACAGGAGAGCGATGCGTCGATCCGGGCAAGCACTCCGGTCTGGGTAGACGTTGCGTCGTTTTTCCACGCCCAGCAGGGTTTGCATCGAAAATCCTGCTGCACGGTATAAGCAAAACCGGGCTATGTGGGTTGTGATGTTATCAGCCTCCGTCAGCGGGTGTTGCTCGTCGTTTCTCCAGCTGCGTGCGTCGATCTTCCAGCCACGATGCCGGTGGAGCATCGATTTCTGCAGCAAAGCCGGCGGCGAGTCATTATTCAGCCGCATCTCAGAAGGTGCGTAGATATTTTCCCCGCATGACGGTCTGTGCGTGGATTTTCAATCTTGGTCCACCAGCTTCACCTGTCAAGGCCACAGGAAAAGGAAGCAGCAACTGCAGGATAGCTCCACAAAGCACAGTCACAGGCAGGGGAGCACTTCTCCTCAGCTCTTCAGCTCTTCTCCGGGCAGAGGTTCCTCTTGATGTCCAGAAGTGATCTCAAATCTGTGGTTTTGGGTGCTCTTCTTATACCCATTTTGGCCTTTGAAGTAGGCTTCCTTCAAAGGAAAGTCTCTCTTGTTTTGCGAAATTCTGCCTTGCACAGGCCAGGCCCCAGACACCCACCAGGGGGTTGGACACTGCATAGTGTGAGGGCAGGCACAGCCCTTTCAAGTGTAAGTGACCACTCCTCCCCTCCCTCCTAGCACTGATGGCTCATCAGGATATGCAGGCTACACTTCAGCTCCCTTTGTGTCACTGTCTAGAGAGAGGTGCAAACAGCCCAACTGTCAAACTGACCCAGACAGGGAATCCACAAAAAGGCAGAGTCACAGAATGGTTTAAGCAAGAAAATGCCCACTTTCTAAAAGTGGCATTTTCAAACACACAATCTAAAAACCAACTTTACTAAAAGATGCATTTTTAAATTGTGAGTTCAGAAACCCCAAACTCCACATGTCTATTTGCTCCCAAAGGGAATCTACGCATTAATCATTTTTAAAGGCAGCCCCAATGTTAAACTATGAGAGGGATAGGCCTTGCAACAGTGAAAAACACATTTTGCAGTATTTCACTGCCAGGACATATAGACCACATTAGTATATGTCCTACCTTCAACATACTCTGCACCCTGCCCATAGGGCTACCTAGGGCCTACCTTAAGGGTGTCTTAAATGTAAGAAAATGGAAGGTTTAGGCCTGGCAAGTGGGTACACTTGCCAAGTCGAATTGGCAGTTTCAAACTGCACTCACAAACACTGCAGTGGCAGGTCTGAGCCATGTTTACAGGGCTACTACTGTTGGTGGCACAACCAGTGCTGCAGGCCCACTAGTACCATTTGATTTACAGTCCCTGGGCACCTCTGGTGCACTGTACTAGGGACTTACTAGTAAATCAAACATGCCAATCATGGATAAACCAATCACCCATACAATTTACACAGAGAGCATATGCACTTTAGTACTGGTTATCAGTGGTAAAAGTGTTCAGAGTTCAAAAGCCAACATAAACAGGTCAGAAAAATGGAAGGCAGGAGGCAAACAAATTGGGGATGACCCTGCATAAGGAAAAAAGTCCAACAGCCACCTCATTGGGTAAATGTATGGTGCACATTCTACTCTACCGCTGTGTACAGAACCACGAGATAATGCCTCCACTGACCATGTCTAATGTAATTTTGGCAATTCCTCGAGTGTCTTCCTACTAAAATATGTGCTAAAATGACTTTTCATATACCAAAGACAGCAAGAGTACAACAAGTTAAATCTCCTACAAACAAGGGTACGATACCAAAATCTGCATGACAAATTTACAAAGTGGCGCAATGCATGCACTGCGCCACTTTGTAACCCTTTGCGCTACATTATGCCTGCACCAGGTATAATGTAGGCAAAGGGTGCGTTTCCCCATTGGGGGGGGTCAGAAAAATGGCACAAAGAAATCTCAAAGATTGCTCAAAGCAGGCGTTAAAAGGAGGCATGCCATTGTTTTCAATGGGCCTCAATGGACTTTGCAGGATTAGCATCAAAATCTTAGATAAGTCGCTCACATGGTGGAGTTAGGGGGCTGCTAAGGAGTGCAAGAAAAGTGGCGCTGCACAGGGTGCAGCACCACTTTCCTTAAATCAGGGCCCAAGTGTTTCTATGTTTGGTGGAGATGTGCTCATATTCCTCAGCATCAGGACCACTTAGAGGGGTTTGGTATGCTGCCCATCAAGGTGAAAAAAGCAGAAAGACCAAAGCATACCACTGACATATAGGGAGTATGGTCAAATGGACAGAGCTTCAAGGTCATTTTGTGCATTTGCATACTCGTAGCAATTGAAAGGATGAACAATGAACTCTGCACTCTCCAGGAGACAACAGGAAAGATTGCACTCATCACAGTCACTGCAGAAGAGATTGTGCTCCGATAAAGCAAACATGCATTCACCTCCATCAGGAGTGCTTGGGGTTGCTCTTTGGTAAGTTGCCCATCAAGGTTGAAAACGTTGGGAAGACTGATGCCTACTACTAACATATAGTGGCAGGGCCAAACAGTCAGAGCTTTGAGGTTATTTTGCACATTTGCATACTCGTAGTAATTAATAGGATGAATGATGGAAACTGCTCTCTCCAGGAGACAACGGGAAAGATCCCACTCATGACAGTCACTATAGAAGAAGTTTAGTTCCGATAGAGCAGGAATGCATTCACCTCCATCAAGTATTCCAGATGGGTTTTTAACATGGAAATACAGATAACATCCTTGTTTTGACTTGGATAAGTTAAAGAAGTTGGGAGGATTTGTCCTTTATAGAAGTGGAGCCTTAAATGGGGCACCAGCTATGTTTATATTTGTAAGTGCTTCCTGTTGAGGTTTAATTTCTGTGAAATGAAGATCAGTCCCAGAATGGGTCCTCATCTCCTTATTTTTCCAATAAGAGTGCACAGTTTTGCGCAAAACTGTGGACTCTTCTAGACTGCGGGGGCAGCCTCAATTCCCTTCATGGTCCCATTGCTCGTACAAACAGGGAGCAGAAAACATTGCTGCTACCTGCGTGGGTGATCAGTTGTTGAAAACGGGCAGAAAACTAGATGAAAAGACCACTCCTACCCACTGGGAGCAGACTTACAGTTTGCTCTCGCTTGATGGGAGCTTTCACAGCTCCCACCATGCCACAGCATACTACTAAGTACCAAGGGTGGGCACCTCGGGACATAGGGAGCTGGCCCAGGGGGGCGGGATCTGCAGGGACATTAATAGCTCCAGGAGTGGGATGCATTGCCTCACTCCTTTTTTTTCTTAGGGCCAGCCCCAGGGAGGTGGTGGTCTCCAAGGCCGCAAGTGGACCAGGAGGAGGGCCGCACAGCTCCCCTCCCTTTTTACAAGTTGGCCAATCCCCAAAGAAGGGGTGGTCCTAGGGGCTGAATATGGCCCAGCTGGGGTGGGAGGCTAAGCGGCTCTCTCCCCCTTTAAAATGTAGTTGTGGCCCCACAGAGGTGGTGTTCCCCTGGGCCCTTAAGGGCAATGGAGGGTGGTCTGTGCAGGTCCCCTCCAATTTATTAACGAAGCCCTGGAGAGGTGGTGGTCCCCTGGGCCCTTAAGAACATCAGGAGAGGGGCCCCCTCCAATAAAAACTAGAACCAGCTTCCTCTGCAAAATAAATTTTAACTTGCCCTTGGGACCTCGCCCAGCTAAGGGCTAAACCTTAAACAAGTGCCACAGACCCCTCTTGTTTTTTTTTGTTTAAAATATTTTCTGGTGTTCATGGATCCTCTGCAATTTTGTAGCAAAAAATTCAAAAAATACTTTCTTTGCCTAGGTGGGGACCCAACACCAGCCCTAAGGGGTGAGGGCATTCTTACCCTGTCCTCTTTTTCTTTATTATTAACTTTTTGTTTAGGACTCAGCTCAGTCCGAGTCCCAAAATGGCTGCCAACACTTCCTGATTCAAATGTTGTAAACCAATCAGATATCAGCATAGGACTGTTGGATCTGTGTCCCTAGATATCTATATTTTTACACAGAGATCCTTGCTTTCTCTTTTTCTCTTTTACATAATTTACCATAATTTATGCAACACTCTAAACCTGAACGGTTATTGTTTTGATATATATGTGTGTGTGTGTGTTTCACCATGGGAATTACTAGAATGTTTTTCACCGAGTGGTTTTGAGTGACATCAAATGGACAATGAGAGAGAATCTCAAGTTCTCTATAATGTCACTTGGAATCCATTGGTGAAAAACATTCCTGTAATTTACTTTTTATCTATCTATAATTTTATGTTATGTATGGCCCCCAAAATTATCTGCCTTTTGTTTCAACTGCTACGCGGAGCAGAGGAGTAATGGGGGACTCATACATAACCAAGCCTCTCCTTCCTGCCCTAATTAAAAAAATACCTCCTTGCCCCAATTAAAAGAATACCTTACCTGCCATCCTTAACCAACCCCGACAACTTTCCCTGCCTTCCTTCCTCCTCCTGCAGCTGTGCTTTCTGCTTTCAGTCATAGCATACAAGCAGAGCTGTATTGGCAGGCTCTCAGAGAGTTCAGTCAGCCTGACTTGGAAGGCCTTTATGACATAGCAACTGTGGGTAACAAGTTATGTTATCAACTGTTGGTACGTCATAGTAGTTGATTACCAAATGATTGATCTGGTGTACACCATACAGGCTTCCTATGGAAGTCATGCATAACATATATATGTAACATTCAACCACTATTGGAAAATCAAAAAACAAAGGGAGTCTTTGTTGACATTTGTGAGAAACAATATTCAGGGCCCTTGGATTTTGAGATGAAAAGGCCACATCAGACAATAGTGCTGGCCAGAAATCCCTGTCTCTCCTAAGTTCTGGAGAAAAGGGTGGATTACACCCATGTTTTGCCATCTAATTTGGCTTCCGGTGTAGTTGTATAAACTATGCAGCTTTTTGCAATTGTTGATCTTGATGCTATATTTTTTCTTTTTGATTTTACTGACAATATGAAAGTCTAAAATATTGTGGAGCTGATGCAAGAGAAGTTCAGTATTTAAGTTTTAACATTATTAAGGGTGTGTGAAATGTGCATAATTATAAAAATGCCAGCAAAATTAAAATTTATTATGCAAAGTGCAAATCCTTCATTCTGCACTATTTTTCAGCACAAAACACACTTTACAGTCAATTTTAATGCAAGGATTAATTTCATGATAAAAAAGTGTTAATAGGGAAAAGCACCTTGAAGAGCTTCCTCTCGTATTTTTTCTGCTAAATTATTTACATGGATGGAACATAATTGTACTAGGTGACATAATAGCGTAATTTGGAGAATTTCCCATAACAAGTCTCACACGACGTCCCTGACATTACAGTTATTACTGTGGTGTCATTTAAGTTTTGTCTATGCCGGGATATTATGGTAGAACTATCTCCTTTTGCACTGAGTGCAGTTGGGGGTGCCTATTTGGAAGTATATTATGGTTTTAAAAACCCCTGCGTTTCTTGCCTTCAGCAATTTTCAGGCAACAATAAAGATGTCAAAATAACTCTTGTGATTAATGTCCTTCCTGGAGAAAGAACAGAGTTTTGCCTAGTTGAAGTTTTGACTCCTCATAAGGTAGTGCAGAGGGTTAATATCCCTGCTGCAAAGAATGTGTTCCATGCAGATCACAAAGTGCATATAATGTAAATAGGTCAGTGGGCTACTGCTTTTGTCAGAGAGATCCTTTTTTTACTTGAGATTATCAATTAAAATCCTAATATAGACCAGTGAGCAATTAACTGTCATCAGAGAGCTGCATGCAAACTGCAAGGTACAGATTAGAGCGTTATGGTTTTTCCTCAGTCTTTCATTGTCCCAATGTTTTAAAAAGGGTTCATTTTGGTAGAAATCAATTCTTATGATTAAAGAGAACTGCCAAATATGGTGTTACATTTTAACTTTTGAGTTTGTGCTTCTCTAGACCAAGAACACGTGAACTGTACTGCTGTACGGATGGAGTGTGACTTCTACTAATGTAGTCCTCTGTCTTATGTTCCATTTCCTATACATTGATTTACACACATATGATTGATTGTCTCTGTGTATTGTGTGTGCATTATAAACAGCTCTGGAACCCTACACTGGTATGAGTGGTGGTGCTATGAAGCAAATAATTGCATCTGAGAGAGCATGGTTATGGAGATTTGAGGGACTCTGTTAAAGGGTGGTGGTGAGGGGATCTGTGGCAGCGGTGGTCGGTGGGAGGCACCAACAAACATTGTCACACTGGGCTCCACCAGCGCTGAAGCCAGCCCTGAATGAGTGAATGATATCAGGGATCCTCCTGGACAGCAAAATCATTATAGTTGAGAGCCCTGTCTTGATTTTTCGGCACTATCACTCTTCTCCACAACATAAACCTTTTTCTCTTCAAATGTTCAGCCTTCTACGTGTCTTTTAGCTGCATACTTCCCATAATTTATTGCAAAGATGAATTACATTTGTTATTATAAAGTTTTGTATTTCTCTTGTAAATGTGAATAATAATACCATATTGCAAGGATTACATGTTTCCAAAAGAGTTGCTAATGAATACATTGATCTTTGTATTGTTCAACCCTTGAGCAGGCTTTGTCTCCTTTGTAAAAATAATTAACTTGAAACTATGAAAACCGCCCATAAACTCATTAGGCCATGAGCCAGGACCCCAAATTTAAGCCATTGATACCACTCGGGGGATGGGTTCTAACATGATTTTTTTGCAAGGTATGGATTCCTAGAGAAGGAAAATATGTTATAACATGTCATTACTCTTTGCTGTTTGCCTTGTTGGATTAGCAGCCATAGGCAAAAGCAAATAATGGTGTCATATTCTTGATAAATAAAATACAAATTCTTCATAATTGGTTAAACTCAATATCATTATAAAACAATTATAATTACTAATTGTAATAATAACAATATAGTCCTTAAAATAATAACAATAAAACGTCATTGTATTCCTCATATATTGATATAGATTATATGCATAATTTTCACAGTTTCACTGTTCACCTATTTCATTTCCCATTATTATGTCGGATACTATGGGCCTGGTTACGAGTTTGGCGGTCGGAAAACCGGACCACCAGACCCTTGGTGAGGAGATCGCAGCGGAGCTGGCGGTCTACCCACCTGCCATATTAGGAGTTTTCCACTGGGCTGACCGGCAGAAACCATCCCATTGGAAAGCATTCAGGGGCATTGGACTCTGCTCCACATGGAGCCAAGTCCAATACTGTGGCACAGGGGGCCTCCCTACCACCCTCGGAATGAGTACTGTCTGCTGACCTGACAGTGCACATTCTGACAGTGCTGGGGAGGGGAGCCCCTGCACTGCCCACGACAATGGCAGGGCTTCTCTATGGCCCCAGTACTTGTTCTCCACCAGCCTTTTCATGATGGTTGAACCACCATGAAAAGGCTGGCAGAGAACATGGGCGGTGCTGACTGATCACAACCAAGACCGCTCTCAGCTCATCGAGGTCAGAGATCCTGGTGGAGACGGCAGTCTTTTGGTAGTTTGACTATCAGACTTGTAATATTATCGTCGGACCGCCACAGCGGTCTGACTGCCCATGCAAGGGTGGCAGTCTTGAGACTGCCAGATTTGTAATCTAGCCCCAAGTCTTGAGAGGCCTTTTTTTGCCATGGAGAGACTAAAGAGATCATGTGGCCCAACAAATGGGTTTATCCAGCTTTGATCCAGACTAACCGCTCTTGTAATAGTATCTTTGTCTTTTTCAATTCATGGCATTTATAGGTCTGCCTTAGTAAGATATGATCTGTATTACAAACCATTTCCCATATCTGATCCAAAAAGGTGCTTCTGTGTTCAGTTGTCATATATTATCTTTTCACAGCACCCGCCTTGAGGTTGAACCTTGTCATACCACCCGGAGTCTTTGTGTCTTTGTTGACTGTTACCTATATCACTTGATCGACTCGAATTCATCCAAATGGATTAACATCTGACAACTGAAAGCATCAGTTCATGAAGTTGTGGTATATCACTGTATGCTTCACTATAAGTAATGTCATTTCGGCATACTATACAGGAAGATGTCTAGCTTAGTTCATCTTGTCATACACAAACCTGGGATCATAGAACGTATGACGGAAAGATGTAAATGCCAATTTCCTTCTCTAGCAGCAAGCTGGAGAGCCAGAAAGACATGTTCAACAATATCCACATACAAAATCCAAAATGTAGATAGATCTCCATTGTCATGATGGAGATGTTCCAGGAATACATCCCAAAGCTGTTTTACTTCAGCAAAGGCTGCATTCTGCAGGAGATGGTCTAATCTCTGTTGGCATAGGTCTTTTGCAAAGTCATTAACATCCTCAATGCAGAAGTAGACTACCTGAATGTTCTCTTTATGATTCTTCTTCACCCAGGAGACACATTCCAACCATGCCAGTCAAAACATAGCTTCATACACACACTTGTGTACTTGAACTGCACATTTGTACATACAACCTTCTAGTACCGATGATATTGATCCTTCTGCTATCACGTCTCCTTTAATGCAAAGGTCGCAAAGAACAGCTTCTTGAACACGTTTTCCAAGAATGGACATGACATTTCAAATGGTGTGAGAGATGCCTGTTCAAAGAATGATTCTGTCGTACCTTGCTTTATGCTTCCACATGATCTCAGTTGCTTTTGCGCAGAGAGCTTGATCCATGAACACTACAACTTTTGGCAAATGCAATGATTCCCTTATCAGCTCTGACTGTTTCAAAATTTCAGAAACAGTTGTCAACTCAGTTGCAGGGGCATTAATGGTTGGCAAGTAACCAATGGAATCCTGTGGTAAAGTAACTAGGGGCCACATGTAGCAAGTTTTTTGCATGTCGCAAACAGCGAATTTCGCTGTTTGCGACGTGCAAAAAGCACATTGCAATGCACAAACCCCGTTTTGCGATTTGGTAACCTGGTTACCCAATCACAAAACGGGATTGTGACTCGCAATTAGGAAGGGGTGTTCCCTTCCTAATTGCGAGTCGCAGTGCAATGTAGGATTGGTTTGTGACCGCGAACGTGGTCGCAAACCAATCACAGCACCCATTTCAAATGGGTGGTAACCCATTCGCAAAAGGGAAGGGCTCCCTATGGTTTGGCTCAAGGCCTAACTGGGTTTTGCCTCTCTACACTTGGCGGTACTGATCTCTAAAATGTGCAACTTGTTTCTTAACCCTTTTCATCAGGCCACAATGACTGATATGCCTGAAGTGATGTGGGAATAAAAATCCGAAATCCGTTCGTATCGTTGTCCCTAATGGGAAATAATCTATTTCTAGGTTGTAGAACTCTGATATTGTAGGTTTTACTTAAGGAGTTGTTCTTGAAAAGTAGATAGGAATATGCATCTTATAAACTGTTTTTCTCCTGCATATGTGCTCAATGAAGCTCATTTTGACTCTCCGATGAGATATGTGATTTATGTGATTTCCTTTCAGGTCTGGGGTTTAGATATTAGCAAGATCACTTACTCAGGCGTAATATTATGTGCATTAATACATGTTTGCCATTAAGTGCTTTAAATAGATGTGTGAATAAATAAATTGTTATAAAATAATTAGTAAATCTCCCCACCATAAAGTGTGATGCTTTTATTTCTTGTTTCATTCTTTTTTTTAACTCAACACCTCTGCTATGAAGGGGTGAACTAAAAGCTTCTGTGACGAAGTTGGGCCTAGTCATGAAACAGCAGTTTCAAAGGGCAAATATTTCTGGCCTCTTGTCATCTACTGTACAGACCTCCATAGCAACACAACCTTTGGAATTTTTCATTACAGTTTTTCTTATCTCTCATTGTTACTTTATTGCACCAACCACACTACTTCCTACAAAGGATTCACAAATGGTGGTCGCAAATTGTGCATCAACAGCTTGCAAATGCAGTACATTTTGTGCACTGACCTATACTCTGTTAGCTTAGTTTGTAAAATCCACATTCATAATAAATGGCAATCCAACCTACCCCATAAATATGCGGAGACCATCAAGTATCATTGTGGAACCCTACCCTCTTCAATGTATACATGGCGCCACTTGGCCACATTGTAAGATCCCGCTGAATTAACATTGTATCCTACACAGATGACACCCAGCTCATTCTCTCCCTCACCAACAACATCCACACCACCAGGATCAACTTCAACACCTGCATGTCTTAAGTAGCAACCTGGATAAAACAGAACTGCCCAAAGCTCAATACAGATAAAACTGAAGTCCTGATCTTCTGGAACAAGAGCTCTCCATTGGACTCCTCCTGGTGGCCTATAGATCAGGGACACGCATCCACCCCCACCGACCACACAAGAAACCTCAGCATCATCATAGACAACAGACTTACGATGGCCAAATAAGTGAACACTGTCACCTCCTCTTGCTTCTTCCTCCTACGTATGTTCTGGAATATATTTCATTGGCACCCCACCAACAATAGACACACTGTCACCATAACTAGCAGCCTAGACTATGGCAACACATTCTACGCTAACATCACAAAGCAGCGCATAGAAAGACTTTAAACCACTCAGAACGCCGACACCAGACTCATCCTCAACTTACCCCGCAACGTACACATCATGCCCACACCCCAAAGCTACACATGATACCAATCTAGAAGTGATGCCTGTTAAAAATTATTCATACTGTTCACCCATGCATACAAAGCCCTCCCCCACATCGGACCTGCCGACCTTAACCACCACTTCAGCTTCCACCAACCCACCAGCTAACTGCGCTCAGTCTGACTCCACCACTCTTCCTTGTGCAAATACCCTGCATCCGCAGGAGGAAGTTAGGAGAACATTCCTTTTCCTGCATTACTGCCAAATCCCAGAATTAACTACCACACCACATCAGGACCACTCTATCTTTTCTCACCTTTTACAAGAAACTGAAGACCTGGCTGTTTAACTAGGAGTCCGATTGGCCTAGTCATCTAGTCCAGCGCCTGGATACTCCTTGGGTGATGGGAGCGCTCTACAAATTAACATAACACAACACACATCACACACAACACACACAAAACACAAAATATTGCAAATTGTAACTTACTCTGAGTGAATGCCATGACAGGCACACCAAGTCTGTGATAGTATTTAAATCAACTGTTTTACCTATTTTCCTTAAAGGAAATGAGGCTGAGTAAAAATAAAGTTTGTTTTATCCATCATACCACTCCATGCCAAATGATTTTCTCAGTCTCTCGCAGTTGCCTCTCTCCTTCTTACTTCCTCTAGTTTACTGTGAAATACAGGATCAAAGGAACACCCCGTCCTCCTCCCTGAAAGGCATTCGTCTTCCGGTGTTATTCTCCAGACCTCCATACACTTTACCCTTTCATCTGTAAACTGGAAACATATCTTGGCAGGTGGCTAATCCTTTCCTCTATGGACATGGCGTATAATTCAAGTGAAGTCCTACACATAAAAAGAACTGCAAGCTTCTCTACTTTGAGCACCGAGATTCAATGGGAAGCAGTTCATTTTAAAATGATGCAGTCCATCATTCCTTACCTGACCCAGTGACAAAGAAATCATTTGATTTAGTTTCAGTTTAAAAATCAATTAACTTTCTCAAAGAGAAAGAGTTTGCCCTCTTGTTCACGTACTCTATTTGAGCTGTGTGATTTATCCTCCTCGTGCAGATCCACTTCCCTGCCGTGCGACTGCTAATTTTTCCTGTGCTGATTTAAAGGTTTGGCGCTCTGGGCGCAGGTAGCGTGCCCATACACCTGCTCGGATTAAGACATTTGCATATAGGATTCCTGGTTCAGCATAACTTCCATAGCTAGCACATTCGGAGAATTATTAACTGTGGGATATTTCTGGATCGTCTTAATTACTGCCAACTGCAGAATTTACACGGAACGCCCGGGGTTACTCCTTTTAGGAGATAACAGAGAATGGGTAGACTGGGGTAAAAATGGCACTGTGCCAAACACCCTGTAACAACTTATACACCAAGCTTCACCAACAAGCAGCTCGTGAGCTACTGGTAGCTCTCCCGCTACTTTTAAGTAGCCCTCCACTGTGCAACCTGGCCTTCTAAATTAAAAGCTCTTGCTTAGTTGAATCACTAAATGAATTACAAAATTGCAAAGCCTGTATACAAAACAAAAATGTGTGTATTTTCATAACTCATGAGCTGATTTTTGGAGAAAAATGGTTGAATTTCCAAAATATTTTAAGTTGGTATTTGAATAATGAATCAGCCAGAAGTTGGGAGACTTATTACCTGTATTATTACCTTGGTGCCAGGGGTTTTGAATCTATGGCTGTTATGTATTTCTCATATAGACGAATTCCAAATTGACAAAGTCTTTTTTGCATAGCTGCTGGCAACCGAGCACCAAGATGATCGCTGCTGGTAATATTGCATTTTGAAGCCACTAATGTAATCTTTTCTGATGTGGTCACTTTTTACAAACTAACATTAGTAACTTGAGATCATTTTCATGTAAAATAAATAGCTCTTACTGCAGAAAAGGTTGGAGGCCCCTGATGTACCCTATCCACCAACAAATTCTTCTAATCCAGAGCCTATTAGTGAGTTAAGAAAAGACACCCACAGAAGACAAGCACGTTCTCCTTTGGGAGATAGGCAAGTAGATGTCTGAAGGAGCAGGCTTCTCTTTCAGAGACAGTTAGGGGTATTTGGGACATACAGGTAGGCACATTTAGAGCACCGAGGTACGCCCCTTGGAAGCAGAGAGGCACTTCTTGTACTGAGAAGCAAATTCTCCTCAAGTTCGCATCAAGGTGCCTCTGAAATAGCCAAGTAAGTGCCTCCAATGGAGACAGATAGGTGGTTCTGCAGCAAATAGACAAATTCTCCAAGAGTGGACGGGTTAGTGCACCTCGGATAGTTATATGAGTGTCTCTGTCAATGGCAAGAATGAGCATGTAGCAAAGGTAGGCACCAACAACAGATATGAAAGCATTTAGGCCTTGCTAGAGAAAGCATGCATGGGCTTGTGGGAAAGCATGTGAGGATTGCTGGGCAAAACATGCATTGACATCTAACAAAGCATCTGGAGTTCACTGAACATCTAAGAAAGCATCTGGGCTCACTAGAAAAAGCATCTAAAAAAGCATCCGTGGCTCACTAGAAAAAGCATGCCAATGCCACTAGAGAAAGCATGCATGGGATTCTAAGAACACGTGATTCAGCAGAGAAAGCATGTAGGCTACTGAAGAAAGCATGCGTGACATCTAAGAAAGCATACGGGGTTCGCTACAGAGACCATGCAGTGGCCACTGGAGACAGCATGCATGGGCAACTGAGACAACGTGGCTCACTAGAGACAGCATGTGGTGGCAACTGGAGAAAGCATGCACAACATCTGAGAAAACATGTGGGGTTCGCTAGGAAAGCATGCAGTGGCCACTGAAAAAAGCATGTATGACTTCTGAGAAAGTATGAGGAGTTCTCTAGGGAAAACATGTAGTGGCTAGTGGAGAATGAACGTTGGGTCATCCTGGAATACATGCAGTGAACTTTGGCAAAACATGTAGGGGCATCCAGGCAAGCATGTAACGTGCTTTGCCAAAAGCATACTGGGGCAGGTTCGAAATGATGCCGTAGCCTTAAGGAAAAGCATATTGACATTCCTGTAAATTATACTGAGTGGCAACTTTTTTTGACACTGGTGAAATTTGCAAATATTTCCTGATATTAGGCATTCTCGAAGTTTGTGAGGTTTCCTGGCTTAAGCCTGTTCGATGTTTTTCTGTGAATTTCAAGATCCTTTTTACTGCTTTATTAGCTAACTTTAAATCTAATCAAACACAGCTAAGGTGGAAAATTATGCAGAATTTCGCCTGTGATTTTAACGTTTGCAGAATAAATTATTGCTAATGTTGCAATTTTCACAAAAATGTCAGAAAAGCTAAAAACTTTTCTGTTTCATGAGGTTTTCTGTCCAACCTTGTGATGGAAACATGAACAAAACTTTGTACAGCCCTCCACAAATCAAAGTTTGAGGCTGAATATTTTAAGGTGGCCTGAACACAGCCTGTGATGATCTACCAGTCAAAAAATAACATACACAGATTAAGGCAGGGTCATATCTGTTCAATGCTGTGGTAGATGGTGTTGAATTCTGCTAACAAATTGAGAAGAGTCATGATCTGAACACATACACTATGAACTTGTCTCCTAAAAGTTGCAAAATAGAGACAAAGACAGACTCAGTCTTACGAGAACGTTGCTTGAACATGGTCCAGTATGTCACCCTACCTCACAATGAAGGAAGCTGCTCCAGTTACCACTTTGAAAGGTACAGAGTCATGACAGACTACACAGAGGAGAGCATACAAGCTATCAAAAGAAAGCATGTGGAAGGGGCAGTGCCTGATCTTCTCTGGGGCATTCAGAGAAGGGTATCGGGCAGTCACTATGGGACGCACAGAGAAGAAACAAAACAAATTGACCGCACCTCTGTCCCTGGTACACATCTTTACTCTTGAACGACTTATGTTTTTTGTTGGGCTTAGACTCTGCTGTATCCTTTTTTGGGTGCATATTTTTTAGCAGTAAGATGCTCAATCCTTTGCAACCACTTTCTTCCTTTTTTTGTTTCACCTTTCTTTATTTAAGTTTCAAGAAAACAAAACAGGGTACATTGGAGGGCGGGGACTCACAGGTGGTACATCCAGGTACAAAGATATATCATTAGGTTCATAATGCTCCGTTGTGGGTAGGGGGCATTGCATCACAGATGACCAAAGTAATCCGGATTCATTCAAAAAGGCCAGAGTCTCTGCATCCGAGTCCCTGAGCAGTGACTTCCCCCTTCAAGAGGGAAGGTATACCTAAGAGCTGTGGGTGAGGACAAAAACGCTTCCATAAGGGAGGGAAAAAGGAGGGGAGGAGCGATGTACAGTGTTGGAGGGAGGGAAGAGAGAAAGAGAAAACAGGGAAAAATGAAGCAAGAAAAGGGACGGGGTGTGGGTAGGAAAGAGGGTGAGGATCCGTAGTCTTTTGTTCCACTAGATTCAAGAGACAGGGCATCTGCATCAGGAGGACTACCTCCTAGAGATTATGAATAACACACTCGTGTGAAGTGGCCAAAAACATAGCCAATAGTCATTTGTAGTGGGTGGGTGGTGTTGGACAGCGCCAGTGCTGCAGTATGCAAATTTTTGCCAAGGCAAAGACTGTATGAAAGAAGTGGCATTGGGGGCGGGAAAGACACATAATTACTCCTGTGTCATGCAGGAAAATCAGTGTACAGGAAGGCAGGGGGCAAATCAGCAGGGTCTCCATGAGTGTGGCCCCACTTCATCCCAAAAGGTCCAGATCAATGAAAAATCACAGATGATGTGTAACATGTCGCGCTGGTGAGCAGGACAGCTCCACCAGTTTGCACGGGGTTGGAGGCCCGCTGCATGTAGTTTTGCCGGTGTCCAGTGCCAATCATGCGGTGTCTTGAATAGACAAAACTTCAATCATACTTCCCTCACCCCACAGTTACAGTCAAGTTCCTCCAAGAGGTCAGCCCAGTCATCAAGCTTATAGGCCATCTGCAGTCTTGCCTGCCGTTTAGCACAGAGGCTGCTGAAGAGTGGGGAGGAGAAAAGGTGGTGGGTCAAAAGGCTACAAAAACCGGACATCACCCCACAAAAGACAACCAACGTCCTGAGTAAGGCTAGTACCAGTGAGGACTGTACGGTTCAGAGGTGTGTTCCCAGGCAGTTATTGAGACAATGTTGTCGTTAAAAATATATGCACAACTGCTCTGGTGGGAGGACAAGCTCCTCACACAACTTTGCAAGACTTTGATTGCTCATCCCTCAATGATCTGGCTCGGGCAGACAATGCCAGCTGAGTGCCACTGTGCCCAGGAGAAAACATTTCCATCTATGCGCAGGATAGTATCACCCCATAGGAGTGCATGTTTGAGAAGGAAGGAATCCACTCGGAGCAGGTGGTGGGTCCGTCTCCAGGATTTCATCGTAGCCTGCAGGACCGGATTAGTAAAATGTGAGGCAGGCACGTCCCCATTGAATAGCAGAGATAGGCCTTGCTCTGAGGAGAGCAACGTATATTCCATTTTCTTCCATGATGGAGGATAAGGTATCCTGTGGAGCAGATAGGCCAGTTGAGAGAGATGAAGGGCCAGGGAGTAGTGTTAAACCGAGGGAAGCCCCAATCCCCACTCGAATAATGTGCCAAGAGCTTGGTATTGGCAAGGCTATGGCTAGCTGAGCCCCAGACAAAAGAGCGGATGCATTTATCCATGGACCAAAGTATGGATAATGGAGATGGTTCCTGGAGAAGCAGCCAGGGACAAAGCCTATCTCAGAGTGGTGGATCAAGGACGGTATCACTTTACAAAGGCAGGTCACCAGGACACGTGCAAGTACCTTGATGTCCCCATTGAGGAGGGAAATGGACCTGTAGCTCCTGCAAAGCAGAGGACTCCTCTCTGACTTGGGGAGGACCGCTATTACTGCTCTATTGGAAATTGCACCTAGGAAGCCAAACAGATCTGCCTCATGGAAGGCATCACAGAGGGTGTCAACAACATCAACCACGTGCAAAATTCTGTGGGGAAAGCCATCCTTCCTGGGGGCCTTGTAATAGGGGAGACCAGAAATGGCCTGCATTATTTCAGGTTTGCGGATCTCCCCAGCAAGCAATCCCCTGCTAAACTCAGTGAGGCTGGGTAGGTGAATGCTGGCAAAGATGGCCTCCAAGCGGACGGGATCGACCAGTTCTGGGGTGTGGAGATCCTGGTAAAAACCTGCAAATTCATCTACAATATCTTGTGGGTGAATGAGGATTGCGCCATCGTATGATCACATAGCAGGGATGACAAGTACCGCCTCCTGTTAATGGATTCGGGCTGCAGGCAGATGTCCCGCTTTCTCACCTTGCTCACAGTGGTGTCCTCGGAATCTCTGAAAGGCATATTCAGGTTTAGAAGTGAACAGGGCATTGAGGCCATCTGAGCTTTTTCTAGGTGATGGCATGTGGGAATGTCGGGTCGCATGGTGTGAAGGGCTGTGAGAGTTCTAATCTAGCCTATCAGGTCCTTTTGGTGCGCCATCTTCTGGGCTTTGGCCAGTGCAGAACCCTCATAAGTTGGCCCCAAATGGTTGCCTTCGCCACCACCCACATTACCTTGTGAGATGACACGGATCCTTTATTATCCAGGTACTCAGAAAAGTGCAAACTGAGTTGGGACTTGCCCTGGGGTGTACGATAATGGGACACATTCAGGCACCATGGCTTCCAGCCTGGCTAGACAAGGCCAAGATCCGAGGAGAGCAGGACAGGGGAGTGGTCGGACAGAGCTGCCTCTAATATCTGGGAGTTTCACACCAGAGCCACTACACAATGGGTAACAAGGAAATAGTTCAGCCTGGACTGTGAACCATGCACCAGGGATAGAAAATTGTATTCCTAGTCTTCTGGGTGCACAGGGTGCCAGTGGTCCACCAGGCCATAATTGTTTAGTAAATTTGCCAGGATAACCCTGTCCGCATTATTGGCTATGATAAGGGCCCAGTGCGGTTTAGTACCATGTCCAGTGCCAAGTTCCAATCCCCCCCTTGTATAAAGTGGGAGGCCCCAATCTCAGTGAGAAGGCAGGTGAGCTGAAGCAAAAAAGGGTGCTTGCTATCTATGGGGGCATATACTGAGCTCACACAGATTGTCTGTTCTCCCACCTTCAGTTTGGTGAAAACATAGTGGCTGGATGGGTCTGAGAGTGGCAGGGAGGAACCTATAAATAAGAATTGCCACTCCGC
The DNA here is from genome assembly GCF_031143425.1 of Pleurodeles waltl. Classification (NCBI taxonomy): domain Eukaryota; kingdom Metazoa; phylum Chordata; class Amphibia; order Caudata; family Salamandridae; genus Pleurodeles; species Pleurodeles waltl. Next base: position 1,724,787,641 of record NC_090440.1, on the reverse strand, counting down.
ATTTCCTGGTGGTGCTGTGATCCGCCACTTCCAACAGCGGGCAGCTGCTGTGGATCACTCTCCACACCCAATTGCAGTGCGGTTTTTCAGACTCCAAGTGGGAGAGGTGGGTCTCCTGTAGCAGGGTCACATCTGCCCCTTTCTAGTGTATGCAGGAGAGAACCTTCTACCGTTTGATGTGATGCATCAGGCCATGGACATTCCAGGAGACCACACGCATAGAAGAAGGAAATCCAAGGGTGGGTGATGCCATTGATATTTGAACAGGTTAACACCCTGTGTGAGGGGAACTGAAGTCACAGGAGAGGAGTGAGTGTGTGAGGAGAGCAGGAGGGAAGGAAGAGAGAGAGAAAGGCAGCAAGGAGGGGAGGAGTGGGGGGAAGGAGGGTGGGCAAGTGTGTGTACCTCATAGGAGTAGAGGAGAAGGGATGTGGCAGGCTGAAGGTGAGGTTGGCTCCACAGAGGGGAGGGAGGAGGAGGTGGGAAAAGAGGGAGTGAAAATACTCCAGAAACGGGGAAGGGTGCACCTTAAGGAGGTCCGGGAACTATGAATCACTGGTTTAAGCTTGAAGCGCCAGGGTGCCCGAGTCCAGAGGGAGAGTGGCAGCAGAAATAGCCATTGAGAGGGTGGAAGAGGTGGGTCTCCTGTAGTAGGGTCACATCTGCCCCTTTTGTAATGTCCACCACCTTGAGGGCCATGTTTCTTTCCTCTTGTTGTCTAACCAGTCTCTCCACATTTCTGCCCCTTATATGGGTTCTGTTGTTGCTCCAGCAGCTGCCGCGCACAGACCAACAGACAAGCTGTGGGAGGGATGGGGGACAGACCCTGTATCCGCTGAGGTGTACTGGGGCATGGGAGTTTCAGTGTGGCTTGGGCGCTGGACCCAGGCGATGTGCCCATTGAAGTTCCAATGGAGACGTAAAGGTAAGTCCAGCTAGTGAGGGGATGAGACCTTTGAGGACGTCTTTAACATCTGCCACTTCAACATGCTCTGGGCAGCCAAAGAGACAGACGTTGTTCTTGTGGCGCTAGTCTTCCAAGTCTGTGAGCTTGTCCTATTGGTATAAAAGCTCTCTGTTTCTGTCCTGGACATTGTTGAATCAGTCCTCCACTGCTGTAAGTCTCCGCTCCATGCCCTCTGTCTTGTCCTGAAAGCCGGCTATATTGGTGAGAATGGATTTGGTCTAATCCGCAAGAGTGGAGATCTTAGTGCCCATGCATTCCAGTTGGCGGCCGACTACCATGACTTCTAACAGGATACATTCCATGGTCGATTCTTGGGTCGGGCATGTAGGTGCCAGAGGGGTCTCCATGGCAGGTAGGGCTGTGGGGAAGCCATAGGTCGATATTGCGTGAAGAGCAGTTGACAGGATGACTTTGTGGAGGACTTGCCAGAGGGCATCACTGGGCAATTTTGCAGGAGAGGGTTATCTCAAGCCCTCGAGTTAAGAGGGAATAGATAGACCCCTTATAGACCCCTGATTCAATAGCTGACTCATGCCAAACTTGCATGGCGCAGCTGGTGGCACGGCTGGATGACCAACTGTAGATCATTCTGAAGGGACGACAGGCTGCTTAATGCTGTGTGGATGGCCCCATGCAAACATGGAGCAGAGCTGCATGGTGCAAATCCGAGGCAATGTTGTTGCTCCAGCAGCTGCCGCGCACAGTCCAACAGACAACCTGTGGGAGCGATGGGGGAAAGACCCTGTATCCGCTGAGGTGAGGTCCACGTCAGGTTCAGTGAGGCCATCCAGGAATAGACAAAGGGCATCCCGGTCGTAAAAGTCCTTGGATCTGCCATCTTTTGTGAGCCACATCTGAGCAGGTTTGAACTGTCCGGATTTTATGTCCATCTTGTGGAGCCGGAGAGGAAGATGGGTTCTGGCTGCATTCAAGAGTTGCTGCACCTGTTCATGCCAGAGGGGTCTTAATGCTGTCACACTTCACAGAAGAGTGGAACGTTCACGGAGATCCTGTCACCAGTGCAGGTGTTTAGGGTGGTGTCCCAACAAAAGGTAAGTCTGGGTCACCGGCAATTATTGTGTGGCACCTAGGCAGTGAGGCAGTGGAAGGAGGACCAAAGCAATCCACAGGTCTCTCCTATCCAGAGGGGGTCCATGTGGCAGACGACAGCATAGAAGTGTTGTGCGGGACCGGGCTCCAAGTAAGGAGGAGAGCTGCCATGGTCAGCTGGGAGCCCTCCCAGCGAAGGAAGACCATCAGAGCAAAGGGAGTCATGGCCGTGGGAGAGGACAGTACTAAGGAGGGTAGCTTAAGGCACAGTGAGATGTCCTCTAGCATTGCTGGTTTGTGTGGGGGGGACCCCGCTGGTCTTACCATAGCGTAGAAGAGGGCCAGATATCTCAGTGTTGCTGCTGTCAGTGGGTCCCCCAGAGTGTACTGCTGATGGGGAGCTGTCCATGTGGTCAAGGTGGGTGGCAGGCCCCACTTTTCCAGTGCCCGAGAGTGTGAAGGGGTGCAACCAGGAGGAGAGGGCCACGGCAACTTGCGGAGGCTGCAGGCTGTAGATGATGCATAGATGATGGTCTAAATGTCCAGCCATTCAGGGTGGGGGACGCAGTAGGGTTTGTTGGCTCCATGATGCGGTACACAGTGGGCTGTGCTTTGCCCGTGTCACCAGGAGGCAAGGTTTCAGGCCCCATAGTCAAGCCCTAAAGTTAATGGGCTGCAATCTGCCCTGTGCAGCAATGGTGGCTCCCGGCCATGTGAGCAAGGAGGGGGAATGGAGCAAGTCTGCCAGTTTGCAGGTGCACCTTCGTAGGAGCCAGGTATGCGTAGGGGCGTGCGGTGGTTAAAATGTTTCCCAGGTCATATGCTGGGCGAGATGTGGCGTGCACAGCCTTCTCTGACATGACAGGCTATGGCTCTAGGTTTGGTCACAGACCCAGATCCACACCTTCTGTCAGAGCAGCCATGTCATCTGAGCCCTTGGTCCTAAGGGGCCGCGATGGAGGTCCAAACGACTCCCCACGCCACAGCAGTGGTCAGGGGGCAATCACTGGTCCACTCCTTGGCCTCAGAAGCACTCCTGCCATCTCTCAGGGACCCCCATCGTGCAGATCTTAATGTTCAAATGTCCATCAACTATCATGGCCAAACCACACCCCCTGCAACCACCTTCTTTTAACTATGAGCATGGCTCTTAGACTTTCCTTGTTTTAAGGCTTGTTAGATACCTCTCTTTCCATACAACCAGTTAGCTGCAGGTCATGGTTCCATCCTGCAGAACCTAGAATGCTGCTGAAATGTTGAGTCCTTGACAATGTACCTTGTAATGAATACCAAATCAAAGCAGGTTTGATGAGAGGTGCTTCAGCGCAGAGCACTTAAGATCACCCACCACCTACGATTATGCCAATGGGCTCAGCGAGTGGAGCGAGACAGGTCCAGAGCAAGGAAAAAAGGAAACAGATGGGAAAATGAATATTTCATCTATATGTACATCGCAGGACCCGGCGCAGTAGATAAAAACAATATTGTGATTAATTTGTTCCCATATTTAATTCATGACATCGGGCGGGGGAAGGATCAGGGTCTTCGTGTATTTTTTTAGCGCTGCCGGAGTAGATGAAAAACCCTCAGTTGATTAAAAACAGTGCAGATACGCTTGCAGGATTGATCAGAACTCTTTAGATCCTGCTGACATATTAAAGCTGTTTGTATGAATGAGAACGTAATGCAATTGGCGATGTTAGAAATGGGGTCTTTGGTTGGCAGTCAGGTTACCCCCTGTCCAAGCAAGGACCCTCTCTCTAGCCAGGGTAAGTCACACACAATCCAAATTATCCTGTACCCACCCTCTGGTAGCATGGCACTGATCAGTCAGGCTTAACCTAGAAGGCAATGTGTAAAGTATTTGTGACATAAATCATGGGATAACACAGTGTAAACACCACAAAAATACACCACACAGGTTTAGAAAGATATTGAATATTTATCTGAATAGATTAAGGTCAAAACGATCAAGATGTGATTAATACAAGTTGAAATATCACTTTTGTAATAACTAGAGTATTATAGTTCCTAAAAACAACATTGTTCACTACTGCAAAGCTGATCCTCTGCCACAGGCCAGCGGTGCTGCTGTGCTGTTCCTCTCATGGCTACACTTTGCTGCGGTGCTGTCCTGTCACAGTTAGATGATGCCTCGTTTCCGTTGCTTTGTTAAGGATACTCCATGCTGAAGTGTGATTTTTAAGACACGAATGTTCAGTGCTGCATAGCTCTTTCATCTGACAGGACTACGGCTTCTTTCAAACACCCCATTCATCATTTTGCTGCAAAGTTTAAATCTTCAGGTAGAGCAACGTCCGGGATCCTTATCGGCCGTCTCAGGCTTGATCAAAGGGCCGGCGAAAGAGATGTTAATGTCGCGCTGTCCCCGCTGATGGAATAGATAAACGGCCGGATACTGGCACATCTGCGCCCTGAGGGAGCGAGCAGGTTTACCTTGGACTGACAGGTTAGTCGACATTTGCAAAGAATATTGCTGCTGTTCGGCTCGCATGAAAAATAGACCGAGGAGCGAGCCGCAGGTTGCTGCTGGCTACGAAGGAGGTGTGAAGTGAAGCCATCTCTGTCATAACTTTCAGCCCGGTTAAGCCGTCAACAGCATATTGAAATAGTGCTTCTTAGAGAGTGCGTGGTCTGAAGTAACCACTAAACGACGCGATTACTTCACACACTCCCTGCTGATATATTCCACGGCTCCTGGAGATATAACAGAGCAGGATCTGAGATGCCACTCTTGTCCCTGTAGGTGAAAGACATGTCATGTTGTGTTATGCTGTGTTATCGGCATTGGTGCAGCGAATTCTAACATTAGAATTACATTATAGCTCTTTCTTAATCTAGACACAATTATTGCACGGTTTTGGGATTATGACCTATCAGTTGTATGTGGTTGTCCGGCTAACAGAGAAGGGCGAGACAGACAATTCATATGAAAAGCAGAGTCAGGGGCGAGCAAGGGGCCTTACTTGACTCTAAGAGCCAGAGTTTGAGCCAAGCACACAAACAAATCAGCAAAGCAACCATCCTGTGACATAAAATGGAGAGCAACTGAGTGAAAGGTGGAGGATGAATGGACAGTACACTTTTATCCCAGCCCCTGTACTTTACCAGCTCTCATCTCCCCCCTTCCATTTGAGGTGTGCCTTTGGGTGGGTTATTAAAAGCATAATTTCAACAATTGTGATTGTTCTGTTTATAGTGGGTGAACCAAGGGAGTGGCTGGCATGTTACGCCCTCTTCAAGTTTAATGCTGGGCCAAGTGCTCTGCAAAAGGTAGTATTTCTTTTGTCTCCTAGTTCCTTTAGGGAAATTATGATTACCCTGTTGAGGCCCATCACTGATAGTTTTTCACACTGTCCAGATCTGAGATGGAGGGTGATCAAGGTGGTCAGTGAAAACTTAAGGGATAGCTGCAGTGGCTTCCAAGGTTTGTCACCTTTTAAAAAAATACTGGACAATTATCCATGTTATCAGAGCTGTAAAGCTTTGAGGGGGTCCTCATAAAAAGTTACCTGAATTTATTTGTAACATTACCTTTCTGTTTTTGTTTACGTTACTTATCAGGATCATTACAGCAGCTCTGTAGCATGTATTCAAGTGTTTTCATTTGATATTTTCTGTTTAGATTATGTACTGATAAAGGTGAAAACAGCTTTCACAATCTGTTATCCCACCCTTTCCTGTAATCTCCTTTGTTTGTATTTTTTTTGTTTGTATATATACCTTGAACGCGAAGGGAAGGCGCTAGAGTGCTTTACCTGAGCACCAGTTACATTACACAAGATCAGTTTAATTCTTTTTTAAAGACAGGGCGATTACGTTTTTTGCCCAGAGGATGTTGGTCAATGCCAAGACTTGAACTTGGTGCCACAGTTTAAAATTTGGCAGCTGTTGGTCTAATGCTACACTGCCCATCACCCCACCTTCCGTGTTGGTGTTTTTAGAGTTCTAGCAAAATTAGGCCCATATTTAAGAAGGCCTAGTGCCATTCAAACGACCCAGTGGAGTCATTTATTTTTTTACGCTAATGCAGCATTAGATGACCAAAAACTCCATGCCATATTTACAAAGAGATGCAATGCATGCATTGTGCTACCTTGTAACCCTTTGCGCTACATTATGCCTGCACCAGGCATAATGTATGCAAAGGGGGCATTCTCGGGCTAGAGGGGCCGAAAAAATGGCGCAAAGCAATTTAAGTGATTTAAAAGTCACATTTAAAGCAAGCTCCTATTGGTTACAATGGGCCTCTGGGTGCTTTGCTTTTTTGACGCTAATCCTGCTAAGCTCCAAACTAGCGTAAAAAATTCTGATGTTAGTTCACTAACTACAGACATTGTGCACTGTATATTAAATACGCCACACACATGGTGGATTTGGGGGGGTCGCAAGAAATGCAACACTGCACTAGGTGCAGCACCACTTTTCATGAATGTGGCCCTTAGGGTTTTCAACCAGTAAAAAATCAACATTGTCTGAAAACTCTAAGAATACACCAACATACATATATGCATTGTTTTTAGTTAGATGTGCCGAAAAGACAGTGCATTTGTGTTGCATCTTTTAGAGTTTTAACACAATGAAAGTTTTCACAGCATGTAAAAAACAACATTGTGTTTAGACTAGGAGCGGCTTCTCCGCAGTGGCGGAGGGGCATTGCCCCGCTGGATGAGCAAGCAGATGAAAAATAAAACAATAGCTTGCTATCATTTTATTTTTTATTTTTCATCTGCTGGCTCAGCCAGCAGGTGCAGAGAGGGGCAGGGCGGGGCTGGGCCACGAGGAGGAGAGAGGGGGCAGGTGGGAGAGTGCACTAAGTGCACAAGTGTGTTTGGCCGGCCGTTTCAGGCTGGCCAAACACACATGCGCACTTCGGTTTCTCCAACCCAGCTGTATACAGAGCCAGGCTGGAGAAATAGCACAGACCCCAGGCTGGTGTCTGAGCGGCAGTGACTGCCACTCAGACCAATCCTGACCCTGCTTCCATTCTATGCCTAGCATGTAAGCAGCGCCAGGATTGCTGGGGTGCCTGTGCTGGTTTCCCAGCGAATGCTGGGACATCAGAAGAGGATTGAGGTGGCAGGAGACGGCAGCAGGAGACAGGCGGGGCAAGGTAAGTGTTTTTTTTCTTTTTAAAAATGTTTCATCTGTCATTGGTGCCCCCCCCAGCTTCCCTCCTTGACATATGCAGCAGCCACCACTGGTTTAGACTCCAAGAAACAACAACACAGACGAGTTGCCTATTGGTCAGCGATTACTAATGAAAACTCATCCCTGTTTCTGTTTTACAGTGTTGGTTTTCACAGCCACAGTTGGTCAGTAGATTTGTTAAGTGTCTACTTTAATTGGAGGTCATGTTGGTCAATGTGAAAAGAAAATGTGTTTGAGCCTGCTGCAGATTTTTAGGGTGTGTTACATGCAGGTATGTGTTTGCAGAAGGAGCTGGTTGGTGTTTTTTCACTGTATAATATTATATTATACACTCCACAAGAATCCTTTGATTACCTTCTGTCAAATATGAGGAACATTTAAGATAGGAAATCAGAAGCAGTGCAGGTAACAACCCAAAATGCACTCCCTTGACGTGTGATGCGTGCCCTACTATGGAGTTTCTAAACGATGCCATGCCCTAATGATATTCACTTAGGATTGTACCTGAAATAATATTTATCAATTTGTTTTACTTTCCAATCCCTTAGTGTCTTTTTACTTTTTTTCTGAAACTCAGTAGGGTTTCTTGTGACTTTTGCACCCCAGCTCAATACTTTCTGCATTGAATTTGCCAATAAAAGGGAAAAAAACTGGATGTACGGTCATGTTGGGTAACCATGCATCTGGAGGAAAATAACACCTTCGGTTTCTAGCTGCTGCAATAGCACACAATAATTTAAACAGGAATATTAAGACCAGAGACATCAGAGACAGCTGTATCCTGATAGCAGAGCTACCTTCATAAAGTGCTTGTGTGTCAGAATATCGAGAGCAAAAACTTTACATGGAGAAATATAGTGGGGCAAATATCAACAAAATTAATATTGTGAAGTTAAGTATATATTGGTGAGAATCCAGGTTGGGATTTTGTTGTATCCTCATTTCAGGATATTTTACTATATCTGCATATAAACGCTACTACTTTTAAACTCATTAACTGCCTACAGATACAGGGCCAAGACGGTATCAAAATGTTCTTTTGAAAGAGCTAAAACAAGGCACAACTTGTACCAGCATTAGAAGTTTTTTGCACTTGGCACTTCGAGCATTAGAGGTTTTTTGCACTTGGCACGTTACTTTCAGCACAAGGTGAAGCAAAAATTGGTATATTTTTGTACTGGAGCCTAGAGTCGACACTTTATTGAGTGGGGTGCTTTGAAGTTTAGCCCCATGAAAGCTGTGTTCTGCGTCATTATTGCTGCTCTAGGTATATTGGAAGTATATTATTATTATATTATACTTATAGTTAGGATAATGTTTCCATAGGAAATGGATTTTTGACTTACCAATAACGTTGGCACCTTTGACACATTTTCACAAAACTTTCCAAAAAAGGTTCATACACCTCACTCCTTCCTGGACAGTTTCAGGGTGATCCATCAAGCGTGGACCAAGAAAAAAGGGAGGGCCCCAAATACATTTTCACACACATTTTGCCATAGGAAAATTGTACAGCAATACAGAAAAAAATAGCTAAACTGTATTCCACCAAATTTAGCAGAAAGCTAGCTCTTTATCCAGAAAGTTGATGTTTGTGATTTGGTGTAAGTCCATTCTGCAGTTTGTGAGAAATTAAAGGGTCAAAATATATGTACATAGAGACAGAGTAGTACTACAAATCCAACAGTTCTAATGGTAAAATCTGATTGTTTTCCATCATCATCAACAAAGATATTCCAGTAGCCAACTTAGAACTCATGACTTAAGGCCTTATTACAACCTTGGCGGTCCAATGACGGCACTTGAGGCATCCTAACCATAGGGACTTCGGCGGATGGGCTTTTCCTTCTGCCAAAGTCGTAATGACCCCCTTAGCCTTTGTCCTGAACAAGCAATAGAAACAAAGATAGATGAGCAGTGTAAGGACCAAAAAAGTAATTTCCGCAGGGTGAGACAAAAGCTATGTTACCTGCTCGGGATACCACAGTCAGGGACTGAGCCTCTGTGCTTTAATATCGTGCAGACAAGAATAGAATTAACTAACATTAATTCTTCTTTTCTTTGCAGGTTGGATGAATCAGTACAGATGCACCTTCAAGAGTCTCAACAATGGGTCGAGTGTGATCACCAGTAAGGTCAAGTTCTAGGTTTGTCAGGTAAGTGAACATGGGAGCTCGAGGCAACCTTGTTCCTTTGATTTCTTGAAAGTCAAGTACCTGTACATGTGCAGGGCATGACTTATATAGCTGAAGAAAACAAAATGAAGGGCAAGCCACATGACCTGGCTAATCTCATGTTTAATACCATGAGATTTCCCAGAATGCACACTCAGGCAACAACAGTCAAACACTACATCTTGAAGCACTCTGAACTGACAGATTAGTGCTGGGTTCAAAGGATTAATTGGAAAGTAAGGCCCATATTTATACTTTTTTAGCGCCGCATTTGCGCCACTTTTTAATGCAAAATTGGCGCAAACTTAGAAAATACAGTTGTATTGACGCAAATGCGGCGCTAAAAAAGTATGAATAAAGGCTTAAGTGTCATGAGCAAAGCAGCAATACTGGGTCCCGTGGAATACTTTTTTTAAACATAAAGATCAAAACCTAAACCAGGAAATCATGCAGGGGATTCTAAGTGGTTACCTAACTCTTGGATTTTGCAGATCTTGCTAGTCATGACACCAACAAAATTAGAAGCCAGCATGATTACTAAGCTGATCTTCCAGCATTTGTTGCCAAACGTATATTCACCTGAAAAGAATGGACAAGCTTGGTAATTAGTTTGAGGACAACATCCGGTTCATATATTCTTAACCCAATCCGCCACTCTCACATTTTTGTTACGGCAAACATGTTTTTGTACTTGACATGTGCAGCCTTTATTCTACAGTGCACTACACTACACTACACATATATTAGCCATCTGATGATCTCTCATCTACACATTTATCAATCAGACCGCTCAACAAAGGAGTGGCATTTTTTTATGTCAGCTCACTTCCGCATTCATCAAGTAGCTCCTCGTTTTTCAAAGACAATATCTTTTGAGTACATGCTTTGTGGCACACTTATTAGCTATTTCAGCAAATAGGCCATATGCGAAATTGAAACTATTCTGCATCTGTCAGTGCGATGGCTCTGGTTTTGCAAATTTATAAATGTGGCATTTTCAAAAGGGTAAAGCAAGAATACAAAATAGAGGCTGAGGATGAGGAAAAGGAGTTTGGAGGAAACTGTGTGGAAGAGAGAGTAAGAAAGATAGTGTAGTAAAGAAACAGAAATCGAAAAAGAGTTTGGAGGCGACAGAGTGGCTGGTATTAACCTGATCACTAGAGAGAAAAATGTAACCAGTAACCTAGACACATATAACACCAGCAATCTAAGAAGAGAACTGGCTCAGGATATCTGCCACGGAGATTCAACCATCACAGAGCAAAAGAAAAGACACACCTGAACTGCAACCACCCCTGCAATGATAGCCTCTGCTCACAGAAATTACAAAAGATTCCCAACTGTGCATAAATCAATAATAGTAAGAGGTTAAGGGCTGATTTAGAGTTTGGTGGATGAGGTTACTGCGTCACAAACGTCATGGATATCCTGTCCCCTGATTTATGATTCCATCATATCCTATGGACATCATAATACGCCAGAACGGATATCCGTCACAATTCTGATGAAGTAACCCATCTGCCAAACTCGAAATCAGGCCCTAAGATGCCAACTGCAAGGTGTCTGGCTTTACATGTGGGGATACCATGTGTAGCCGGAAATAACATTACACACTAGGGTTCCTGCACATAACCCAGATCCTTAGCACATGCTTTTTAATAGAATGGGGAACAACAAGAAAACCCTTAATTACATGGTTCGAATTCCTATGCAGTCTTACCATTCTGGGGACAAACGCTTCCATTTACTAACGTGCTCTGAGTCTCTGATGAATGAAATGAGAGAGGGGGGGTGCTGAGTAGGGAGGGTGTCAGGGCACATTAGAGGCTGCAGGATGGCAGAGGGCAGGGCTCTGTGCTCAATACATGTCACTGAAAGGGGTCAGGCAGGAGACATATGCTAGGTTGTGCTTGCAGCCCAAGTCTCATGTGATTTTACCAGCCAGAATTCCTGGGTGGTAAAACCTGGTAATCCGGAAACCAGGAAATCACAGATCGATTATAATTGGGCAGAGCAGTATTCCATCCTGGAACACCACTATGTCCAGCTTCATTATGTCCAACTTGTTATCGGGATTAAATGTGAACAAAAGGAGAAAATTTCATCCGAACACACAACAAATAAAACAAGCATTTCAATGCCACGGGTCTTGCGTTTGCTCGTGTTAGAGCTGATAGCGTTGTAAACTCCTAACCGGACTTTTCACTCATCATTAAACCTATTGGCAAAAGTACAATAACCGGAAAAAGTGCAATTAAGTGTGTAACAGGGTCCATATTATGTAAAGCGCTCTACTTCTGCCAAGCGAGATCGCGCTGGGAAAATAGAGAAAAAGTAGTCCACAAACCGGACGGAAAACAGCGAGCCTCGTATGTTTTCTGTACTTGGTCGATGCGCTGGAGGAGGGCTATCCACCGGAAAAGGCATGACGTATGCGTGCCTTCCACTAATGAAATCAAGCAGATTTCAACAGGCAAGCCCACGAGCCAATGGGGCTCCGAGCCCTTTTTAATTCCTAAAGCGTCTTGCTCAGCGAAACGCATGCGCAATGGAAAATGCTACTTACGAAAAGAAAGTGTTAGACGATTAAAAAGAAAGAAAATATGAGAAAAAGCATGACAGAAAACCAGAGTCATAGAGAGATCAAGCAAAGAAACACTAATACAGCACAGAGAAAGGATTATAGAGGAGCACGATATGGGGCGAAGGAGAAAAAGCAATGGAAGTTAACCATATTGAAGTTAAAAGGTGAAGCGAGAGGAAGAACCAAAATTTGAATTAGAAATGTAGTTAAGCCAGGAGGAAAATGATCTGGGAAAAGGACAGTGGCTACAAAGACAAATGAAAAAGGATGTGGAGGGTTAGCAGAGGAAAATAGAATAAATCAGCATTGAGAAGAACATGTTTGCAAAGCAGCTAGGACTGAAGAGCAGGAAACCCCAGTGAATGAGAAACGCCCTGTCACTGTAAATTATTTATGAACCCACAAGAAGTGAGGACCCACAAGAAATGAGGACTTCATATGCCTGATTTACGGATACCTTTGAGTGGCACTAGAAACCAGATCTGCATGCGAGGCATCGGTAAATGTGTTCACGGATGAATTCGTTTTAAATCCCATTTAATTCTAGTTATAGATCCTGTGTTTTGAGTATAATTTATTTTTTAATAGCTCATGTAATTGCATATTGGGACTGAGGGAAATTCATCATCAAGGAAAAAAAGAGTTCCATTACCCTTTCTGAAGCACACATAAATAATGAAAACTATTAAGGTAAATCTCAGTAGTTCTAGCGGTAGAACTTCATTATTTAAGTTTAGGTATTTGCATATATGACAGTAAAAGTAATGTCTGCTGCGTCCTTTTGCCTTTTTTGATATTTCTATGTAGTTTTCACCAAGGATGGGTTTTTGTGCATTACTAAGCATATCTCCAGTGTCTGGTCTTGCGTTGTACATTGTTCGAGGCTCTTAATGTAGAAAGAGGTGTGAGAGAATGTAAATTCACAACTATCTGTAATAAAGACATCCATTCAGCCATCCAGAGGGCATGACTAGATGGTTCAACTGTGTACCCGTAACTGGTGTTATCAGACTGGGATTGAGGTCATGTCGTTCTCTGTAACCACAATCACTAATCTATTGACTGACTGCAAGAGCATGACTGTGGGTTCAGTCCACCTCAACAACTCCTGGGCTGATCGCAAGGGCATGGTTTAGACTTTGACAAACATAAGAAACATTTGGGTTGAAAAAGAAGGCCATCAAATAGACTTTGTAACCATAACAAACTCATGAACTGAAAGGCAGGGCTTGCTATTGATTTTTCAACCACAAGAAACTCATGAGAGAATGGGAAGGGCATGCTATCGACTTTGACGACCATAATAAGCTAATGTGCTAAATGCAAGGACGTGTTTGCGATTGTTACAACCATTAGGAACTCAAAAGAGCGCATGCTACACGTTCTGAAATGATGAGAAATGCAATAGCAAGTTGCTAAAGCATCGTTCACAAATGTTACAGTTATAGTAACATTTATAGCTACTTAATTTCACCACAGAATAGCAATGGGGTCTGAGGCACAGTTGGAATAGAAAAGGGCTACAGTTTAAATAAAACTGCTGCTTTACAAGTCCAGGTACCCGCCTTCTCCCCAAAGGACCTCAGACATTATCGCTAATTGACAAACTCTCTTTTATTTGGTTACACTATCTTGATGCAGATTGGCTCCACGTCAGGTGAGATAAAAAGAGATACAAATAGTTAGAACTAGGCCTGTACATGGATCGCATCAGCTCTCACACAAACAAAATAAACACTCAGACACTCCATTGGCTGTAACACGCCTGAGGTAAAGGTGTTATTTTAGCTTTTGCTGTAATATTGGGACCGTCCTAAGGGCTGCAACATCTAGAAGGACCCCTGTGAGATGGTCCCTTGCCAGGGATGCATTGAACAGGAAGGAGAAAGCCCACCTCGCTAGAGTTGAGTAGCTACCGAACAAACCAAAAGTTGTGCCCCCAGTGTATTGACTCATACCCAATGAACATTCGGACTGAGGCCGAGTCAGATATCAACCACACCTAGCCAACCTCCACACCAATCAGTGTCATACATTGGACACATTGCTCTTAGATCCTGCACACACAAACCATCAGAACACCCCTCCCTCTTGCTAGGGATATCAATCAGTACTCCCATATTTACTAGGCTCTTTACAACACTGCTACTCAAGGGGTACATCAGGAGCATACGTCTCGCTTACATTCATCCTTTTAATAACCTCATACATACCGGTAAGGTGCGGCTTTTACCCACCCACTCACTGAGTAGGGTTGGCCCATAGAGCTGTATAATTCATTAACTGCCACATCTCCTCTAATGTAATAACGATGAAACATTGGAGCCCCCACTATAAGCAAGGCATAAATAATGAGTTTATCCAGGCCTTAATTTTGTGACAAATATTCTAAATTTGTTAATTAAACTGCTGAACCTCAATATAAATGATGTTGACTAATTCCGTGGCATACACGCTTGTTATGAATGTAGCATGTCATTTTGTAGCATCGTAGGCCATTTGTGGACGGTCAGGCTTTGCCTTTGAACTTAATTAGTCAATCTAAGCAATCAGAAGTATATTAATTATTAATCATAGGGGTTTTCACTAGGTGACATTTATGGACGACCAGCATATGGCCCTGTGTTTTACTGATGCAAATAGAAAAGGCCGACATTTTCTGAGCTTTAAATAATCCCTGACTGAGACGATCAGAGGCAGAGAGCTCACCTCTCCTCTCACTCTCTTGGGATATGTATGAGGACATTTTACACTGAACTATACTTTCCAGCTCTTTATGGACACAGGCTACTTCAGCAATCCATTTATCCCAAAGAAGTGGAGGGACACAAAATCCAGTAAAACCATGTTTTACCAGTAAAGATATATCACATAGTTTCGATTTGCATTGATATCTGATGTATCTCAAGCATCTATTTGTCAAGGAATAGGGAACCTCAACATTCCAGACAGGTACCAAAGTAATAAGGTATTCAAAAAGAACAGTGATTTGGTTGGATGTATTCGATGCATCAATTATCATTTGAAGAACATAGTAGAAAAGTCATATAAATATTTGGGGTAATGTCAGTATTCCTATTTATATGGTATCTGCTACGTTAAATGATTTGCATACTCAGTATACAGCCTAACAATTTATAATGGGAAAATGAGTGCACTATAAAAGTTATGACTGTGTTAATTCGTATTTAAAAAAATATATTTGTTGTACACGTAAAGTATTCAGTGTTTCTGTTGGGACATGCAAAAGTGCCACAAAGAGTAATTTACAGAAGATTCATTCCATGCGTTATAACGAACGCAACAAGTGACAAAGGTGCTGATTCAAAAATATTCAAAGCCCTATGATGGACAACAAAAAAATACAGTCGCTGAATGAACTTGGCTCTTTCTAGAGGGTCACCCTTAACATTTTGCACTCAACCCTCCTGTTTTCTGAACCCATTTTTCTTAGCTTTTTCCACTGATAACTAGTTCTAAAGTGCTTGTGCTCACACCGTAGAACATGGTACATTTAACCTACACTTGATCAACACATTTAATTTACTTATCTGTCCCCAGTAAAGTGGTTCAACCGGTACCAGGGCCTGTAAATTAAATGCTACCAGTGGGCCTGCAGCACCTATTGTGCCATCGACTTAAGAGGCCCTTTAAAACATTTCTCGGGCATGCCATTACGTCTAGTAGTGCAATTTTAACCTGCAAATTCAACCTGGTAAAATAAACCTTTTTCCAGGCCTAAATCTCCCTTTTTAATACAGATAAGTCACTTCTAAGGTAGGCCTTAAACAGCCCATAGGGGAGGGTGCACTGTATATCAAAAGTTGGATATGTCTAAGTTAGTTTTAATTACTGGGAGGCTTACCTCACCTACTTCACCTAGAGGACAATATTGAGTTACCATATTACATTTGACATGTGCTAACTTTTAATGGGGACGGGTAGAAAGCTCTTGTTTGGACTCAAATTCAATTTAATTTAAAGTCCTCTTTAATGGTAAAATAAGATTTTAGATTACAAGGGTGCAGGGAACTATTGGAGATTCCAATGTACAGCCCTCATTATGCAGTTCACCAAGAACAGAATTAGGAATATGTTGAGGACCAGATTAAGCTCAAACCTCTATTACTCGGGGTATCGATATGGCAGAATAAGCAACCTTGACTCAATAAAGCGGGTATTGAAGACTGTTTAGCCTGTGACCAAGGGGCAAACATTCCTTGGCTTCGTTACATCAGGGATACTCTTATTAGACTTGATCTTTCATCCCTTTTGTATTCCCTATTTGTGATAATTCCCATTAAATAATTCTTTGTATGTTTATCCTTATTGTACGTTGGTATGAATTACATGATTTTAATATTATCTGATGTCAACTATTTTAACCCTTGCTTTTAATGCTTTTTGTTTCCATACTTTTTTATCTGCTATTTTGTGGTTGTTATTTATACAATCAAATAAAGAAAGATTGATTGATTGATTGATTAGCATTTTGAAAATGCCACTTTTAGGAAGTTAGCATTTTCATGTGCTAAAGTTTCTGAGGCCTTCTAGGAGTTTCAAACTGCCTGAGTCTGTTCATTGCTCCACATCAGGAATGGGCCCAGACAGTGAACAATAGATCAAGGGTATAGCTGGGAGAGGGTCGTCCTGCCAGAATGGGAGGGGCAGAGCTGTTCCCTCCCCATTTATAACTGCCTCATCACACTCACAAAGAACTTGACATCAGGCATTTGTCACTTCAGACATCTAGGTACCTGGGCAGGGAGTAAGGATATTCCAGAACCATCTGTGGAGGGAAAATCCCGGATGTTTCTTCCCCTTCAAAGCTGGCACCTGCTATGTTATACCTGGTTTCCTTGGTGTGATTTCCCTAAATGCTTTTCCTTCATACTTCCTGTTTTTGCTGACTTTGTTTTTGCTGGACTTAGGACTCTGGGCACTTTACCACTTCTGACCAATGCTATAGTACTTGTGTTCTCCTCTCCAAATATGGTAGAATTGGCTACACCCTATTGGCATATTTAATTTAATTGTAAGTCCTTAATAAAGAGGCACTACCTGTGCCCATGGCCTATAAAGTAAACACTACTTGTGGGCCTGCACTAATTGTGCCACCCAGTTAAGAAGCACTTTAAACATTTCTCAGGCCTGTCATTACAGACTGTGTGTGTGCACTTCTAAACTGCCATTTGACATAGCAAAGTAAACCTTTTATCAGGCCTAAACCTTCCTTTTTAATACATATAAAGCATCCTCAGGGCAGGCCCTGGAGAGGCCAGAGGGTAGCGTGCAGTGTATTTAAAAAGTAGGACATGTCAATTTAAGTTTTACATGTCCTTTTAGTGAAAACCTCTTTAATTCATTTTTCACTACTACATGGCCTGCCTCTCCCATAGGAGAACATTGAAGTTATCCTATTACATTGTATGAGTACAATTTCCACAATTGAATAGATAACAAGTTCATGTTTGGTCTGGAATCACAATTTAAAATCGTAACACATAGTGAAGTTGGATTTTAAATAGCAATTCTGAAAATGCCACTTCAGAAAGTTGCCATTTTCTTGCCCTAGTCATTTGCGGCCAAATGTGTGACACATTTTACCAGTCGCAAATGGTTCATCGCGCTGTTTGCGACTGGTAAAATGTGTTTTGCATATACCAACCCTATTTTACAAGTCAGTAATGTATTACCGACTCACAAAATAGGGTTTGCAAGTCACCTTTAGGAAGGGGTGCAAAAAGGGCATCCCTTCCTAGTAGTGAGTCGCAGGGCCATGTACGAATGTTTTGCGACTGGAATACGGTCGTAAAATATTTGCAGATTACCACCAATTTCAAGTTAGTGGTAAGCATTCGCAAACCAAAAGGGGTCTCCAATGGACCCCTTCCCCACTATTAAAAACTTAAAGGAAAAGTTTTAATTTTTATTTTAGAAATGCATCATGTTTGCTTTAAGGAAAACAGGCTGCTTTTCCAAAAGTAAAACTGCTTTATTTAAAAAGCAGTCACAGAAATGGTGATCTGCTGATGCCAGCAGGCCACCATCCCTGTGAGTGCTGGTCATTCCAAATGGGTCACAAATTGCGACCTGGCTCATGAATCTCAATGAGGCAGGTTCCTTGCCACCTATTTGGGAATCACAAACAGTGTCGTAGACACTGTTGTACATCAGAGTTTGCAACTCGCAATTAGGAAATCACTAAAATGTGCAAATTGAGAGTCGCAACCTCTGATAGTCATACATCCAGCTCTAGGTGCCTACAGTCTGTCTTTGTGCCACATGACCGGGTGTAGCTGACAGTTGGGCTTTGTGTATTCCTATTAGCCACACACAATGGGGATCTTAGGTGTGACTGAAAGGGCCCTGCCTGCCAGGGTGGGAAGGAAGAGCTGTGCCCAGTCCCACTTACACTTGAATAGGCTGTGTCCAGTGTCGGTTCACAGAAAGGGAAAAGGGCAGGGTGGGGCGGCGCGAGGCAGGGGGTACAAAAAAAACATTTTTAAGTGTACCTTTCACGCCGCTCTGATCCCCTCCGCTCCTCTCCTCTCCCAGCCTGTTGCTCACAGCGTGAAAGCAGCAATAGGATTGGATGGAGCGCCCAGCCAGGGCGCTCCGAGGAAGAGTGGAAGTCTCTTCCTGCTGTCTCCAACTCAGCAACGCGGTGCTGGGTTGGAGAGAGCCCAATGCGCATGTGAGTTTGACCAGCCTAAGATGGCCAGCCAAACGTACATGTGCATTGAGGGGGCGAGCTGGGCACTCCTCCTTTCCCTGTCATCCCAAATGACACTGCCCCTTTGACAAGAAAATGATAATAAACATAGTTTATTATTGTTTACTTGTAAAAGTTTTGCAACTGCTGCTGCTGGCGGGGGTGCGCTCATCTGCCGTAGTGGAGGAGCTGCCCCTGGCTGTGTTCTGTTTCCACGCAAAGGGCCACACACTCCTTGTAGTTAGTCTGGAGCAAGGGTCAGAAAGGCAGGGCAAGCGTGCACTTCAAAGGCAGGCCTCTAGAAGCTTTTCCCAACTTCAAAGGCACAACTGTGTTTAAATATTGGACCTCAGACACTAACTTGTCAGTACATCTCTGGACCTGTGGGTACACTTCCAAAAAGAAGGAATGGTGTGCTTCTGAAAAGACTGCCACTCTGCTGGACTGCTGCTCTGAAGGAACTGCTGTCCTGCTGTGCTTGCCTACCGCCTTCTGCCCTCTTGCCTGTGGAGGAAGAACTGGACCTGCAACTTCATCTTGAACCTAGAGCACCAGAATGACTTCAAGGCTAGTCTGCTGGCCTACTGATCTGAGTCTTTGGGACATAAAAGGCTCTGTAATATCTTACACCATGCCCTGAACTGAGCTGCAGCGAGTTCCTGACTCACAAGTGGTGCCCCTCAGCTCCAGGACCCTTAGTGTAGCTCAGCAAGCTGAAATCAAACTTTTAGACTCTACCACTTGTAATTAGTCTGGAGCAAGAGCCATGCTACCAGAGGGGTAGGCAAAGGTTCATTTAGTGACTTTTTTGTGGTTCACCCAGAAACCCAATTTCACACATCAGTCTACATGGTTGTGTTATTGTTTCAACCCAGTAAAGGATTACAAGGTCATAATCAGAATAATTACTTCAGAGAAACTGTCCTTCAAAGCTAAAGTAGAAATTAAAAAGGAAAACTGACTTTGGATCAAAAAACAAGTGAACTGCTGCAGAAAACACAGTGATAAAAAATCTTCAAGCATCGTTAATGGTGGTCAAGCCACTCTAAGGGAAAGCAGGTCCATGTATACGGCTTGCAGAGTGCTGTGTGTGGAGTTTCAAGTTTATCAGTTTTGCTCAGTTAATTAAAACCATTGCAACACAAAAAATCGTATATTAAAATTCAGTAAGACTAAAAACCATACTTCAGTACAAAGATTTAAAATAGGCGTTGTTATTAGCATTACAATAACAGTTATACTGTCATATGTGCAAAGAGAAGCAAAACTATTCATAAAGTGTATGGTTTGAAGGCCCAGCTGCCTGTCGGTCATAAAAAGCATGAGTAAAGTTATTGCCGTGCACCCCAGCTGGCCTGCTTGAAGATCATAGGTCTATCACCTACAGCTCAAGATGTTCAATTTTGATGTTAGGTCAGCCCAGTAGGGGGCCAGAAAACACCCATGCTTCAGCCCTTTAGTTGCTAGAATACGTTTAGAGAGGTGTTTCTCTGCTGCCAGCTTCACTTGTACCCATGTTCCTGTGTGCAGCTGTAGAAGACTGGCCCTCTATGTAGTGTGTAAAATCAGGAACACTGTGTTGAGGGTCCAGACAACTACACATTGGTTTACAGAGGTAAAAACTAGACGACCTAATGCTCTAATTTTTATGGCAGCTTGGTTGAGCAGTTAGGCTAATCTTTGAGAAGTGAAAAACATTTGTTGTACTCACAGTATTAATAATGCAAGACACACGTTCAAATGAATGCCTTGAGACCATTTTACAAAAATACTTCAAATTTAAAAAAAACTTTTAAGACAAAGATCATTGAAATCAGGTAAGTACTTTTTAAGTTATGAATTTTGAAAGTTTAGAAAAATATCTCAGTTCTGCCCGTAATACGCACCATAGGCATCAAAGATTAATAGACTTTAAAAATACATATAAAATCAGGCAGTGCATTTACTAATGTCTCCTATTGCAGGTATGTCGAGGTCATCGGTGGATCATTGGGACCAGCTGGAGAAGTTCGAGGAGCTTCTGATTTCAATGGGAGCAGCTGCAGAACATCGCTGGAGCTGGTGCTGGGCCACTACGGGGGATCACTTGAAAAACAACTGCACAGGTGGGCTTAAGGGTAAGTCCAGTGGGTCCCCTTGGAGTGTCGAGATCGCAAGAGGTGGGGGGCCCTTAGGGCACAGCTGGATCTTCACTGCAGGGCACAGGGCAGCCGGGTGCAGAGTGAATCAGTGAGCCAGGAACTGGGAGCAAAGGTGCCCTTGGAAGCAGGAGGTAGGTCACTTTGAGGGTCATTTGCAGGTCAGCAGAAGCACTCTGGTGGCAGGTCTTGGTGTTTTCTGAAGTCTGTTGACTGGGGCTTCCTCCTGGTCCTTTTACAGTCCAGAATGCACTGTCCTTCTGGGTAGCTGACTTGAGGTGACCAATACCTGGGGCTATTGCACGGTTTGACCAACAGACATTGCAATGCCACCTTGACACACTTGCAGGGTTTGTTATTATGGTTGGTCAGGTGGAATTTGGTCTGACTGCGATATACTGTTCATTGGTCAGCGGCCAGTCAGTGAAGTGGACTTCACTCGGTCTTTGGTCTTGGTTGCAAGAGAGTGATGCTTTTACACTTGGAAGGTGATCTTCAGCAATTTTCGAAGTGTGGAGGTCCTCCGGGGGTTTGTAGAGTCCGTCCAGTGTCCAAGGAACCCCTCAGCGGTGATTGTCGAGTCGTGAGTGCATCAGGCAGAGTTTGGTGCATTTTCTTGGTGCAGCAGGGCTTCAGTTCTCGAGCCTTGTGTCTTCTTTGTTGCTGGTATTCTTTTGTCCTTGGAAACTGATTTCCTGGTCTAGGGATGTCCACTAAATACTGTATTTAGTGAGCATGTAGGGGGGACCTAGTAGTGACCAATGGGTACCTTAAGGTTGTTACACCCACTAAGTGACCACTTCCTGTGGGCAGAGGTGACTTCCCTGCCCGATTGGCTATTTTCCTTCCATGCAAGATGGAGGAAAGTGAAATGGAGGGGTTATCGCACATGCAATACCTTAGGGCTGGTGCAAGCTGGGGCTGACCACTCCTTCTGTCCTTTGTGTGTTTTCCCACCATTGCTCCTGCCAAAAGTGGGGGTTTGCAATGGGGGCAGCCATCTGCTGCTAGCAGCATGCTTAACGGTGGAGTTTGAAGGGAGGTAAGGCCTTTGAAGCTCCCTAGCAGGGCAGTGCACATTCCTGGGGGAAGGTGTGATAACACCTCTGCCCAGGGAGGGCTTTGTTCTGGGACCCAGAGAACAAGATCTCTCACCTCAGGGCTATAGAATCTTGTCTGGTGGTATCAGGCTGGTAGTGACCAGCCAGCAACCATGCCAGCATAGTTAACCTTTATAGAGTGCACCCCTAATGTGACCCCTGGGTACATTTTGTAATAAATCTGACACTGGTTCCAGTATGGATGTATCATTCTGAGTTGTTTGATACCAAACAACCCAGGTTTCAGAGTAGCCATCATGTAGCTGTGAAACCTGTACTGATCAGTGTCCAGCACATTCATTTAAAGTAGCTGCTCTGTTCACTTACTATGTCCCATGTTTGGGAAGGACACAGTAGGGGCATATTGCTCGTGTGTCCATGCCCACACATATAATGTAGTGCACGTTGCCCTAGGGCTGGAAGGCCAGCCAGAGGTCTGACTTATCTATATGGCATGCAGTGTATAGTGGACAGGGCACACAGGCTGTGTGTCATGTCAAGTTCGCATTTTGGGATTGCATCAAAACACTCAGCCTGCAATGGCAGTGCTGGTTGCAGCTGGATGCATGGCCCTAGAGGGTGGCACAATCTGTGCTGCTGCCCTCAGGTGCCTACCCTTAGTGTCCAATGCCCTGGGTACCTAGGTTCCATTTACTAGGGACTTATAGTGGCAGCTAAAGGTGTTGCCAAGTGTGCCAGTGCATTACAACAGCTTTAGTGAAAGAGATCTGGCCCAGGGAACCTGGTTAGCAGAGCCTGGGGCACTAACAACTTTGAGACTACATTGGATACCAGGCAAAAAGTGGGGGCTTACCATGACAAAAGAGTTCTTTTCTCATAGCAGCAATATGAGTTGGTTGAAAAGGGCAGGTAGGATAGTCCACTTGGCCAGCTTGAGCCACAATTTCCCAGACTGGTAGTCGATAAAGCACAGGTACAGAGGCAAACTTGCCCCTTTTGCTGCATCTTTCAATAAGAATTGGGCCAAGATGTTAGTTGTGGCCCCCGTGTGTTTAGAGAATCCAGACTGGTTTGGTGAAATTATGGCCTTTCCAGCGGCTCAAGATAATAATACCTTTGGGATAGTGCCATCAAAGTACTTGGCCTCATTATTGATAAGGGCCACAATCTGTAGTTTTTTGCAATCGTTTTGTCACCACTTTTATCGATGTGGGAGATTATAGACCCTCTCCATGAGGTCGGGATTGATCCCTCTGCTAAAATCTGCCGTAATATAGTCTCAAGGTTCTCAGCCCAATAGCTTGCATTTTGTTTGAACAAGGATGGTGGAATCCCATTTGGGCCCAGGAACCCCTCATGTGTTCCTTTGGTTACCTCTCACCTAGTTTGCCCCTCGGTTATTGTAATAATTGCTGTTGTTGAGCCTTGTGAGAACTGCTGGCCATGAGCTGGTTGACCTCCTGCCTTTTCTCCTTGGTGTTGATCCAATTAGGTAATTTTTCTTTCATGGCCCTTATGGAAACTGCCCCCTCTTAATGCTGGTGGAAGTTCTCAAACAAAAATGTAGCCCAAGCTTACTCTGTCAAGTGGGAGCTGATTCCTTGGTGAGTGGGGCATTGTAGCTTGTTTACAGTGCGCCAAACTCGCACACTATCATTGCTTTTTACATCAAAGAGCAATTTCACCCATAGCAAGTCTTCTTGCTGCCTTTTTCTGGCCAAATTTAGCCTTTAAAGGGCTATTTTCTTATGTATTAGTAATAGATGTATGTCCCATGGACTCCATTGAAGAGTTCTTAGAATGTTTTGTATAGTCTTCTGAGCAACTTCAGTTGCTCTACCTGGGAGGTGAAATGTAGCCCTGGTGCCTAGTTCCATGGCTTGTGTTTCTTATTTCTGTTGAAAAAGCAAATGTGTCATCAAGCTCCTTCATGAAAGCCTCCCAGATGCCTAGAGGGTTCATAAATGTGTCTTGCTGCTGTTGCAGCGGGTCCTTTGCTGATTCAAGAAGATTGTGGGAGATGAGAGAGGATATTTGATCCTTTTGTTGCTCATAGTGTATATGGAGCCTGGTACCTCAGCCAGATGACAAAAGGATGCAGGAGCAGCCATGAACGTAACTTTTTGTGGGAGGTGATCGCTGTTATCCCTCTTGCCCAGATGATCTGAAGAGATTTTATGGAACAAAGGAAGAGTGACAAATGTATAGTCAAGTGCCAAGCTGTCCCTTTTTGAGTGCCTGCAAGTTGAGATGCTCTAAATCCCTCAAGAGTTGCTTTCCAGTTCTATTTGGTTTATCTGTTCCATTGTCCCCCTGCAGTGGGATGTCCCATTGTGAAGTTTGGTGACTATGATATCTTCATCTGTTAGGGTTCCCAAAAAATGTAAATTGAGGTCTTCTGATACTACGCAATTTGAGATTTGTTCCTCTAGAAGCCTTATAACTTCACTGGTCAGTAGCTTTGAGGCCTTTGCCCTTTCTTTGGGGTGTAAATACACATTAATTATTACGACCTCAAACTCTGTTCCCTCGCAGATAAATGCTGCTGCTCTCTTTGCATTTCTTGCTGTAGACTTCACATGTAATTCCTTGACAGTGCGTATTCTTGCTATAAATATATATACCATTGAGGTGGCCACATCTAGCGCCTTTGCAAGTTGGAACAGGATGATTCATGAAGCCCTGTATTTGAAATGGGTCCTCAAGCAATGTTTCCTGGAGGGGAATTAGATCAAAAGATTGTAGATAGCATAGCAATTGAGAGTGTGTGGGGATAGGGAGAGACATAAATATCTTCTGGTCATTAATATGATGTTCCGTGGTCATACTCAATCATAATAGGAAAAATAATTGCAAATTATGCAAATATGATGAAGAACAAACCATTATGCTAAAAATGTAAAACAATGAAGAAAATGGTCAGGGTGCACATGATAACTCAATAGTTGTCAAGTGCTAGTTTAATAGTATAAGAGCCAATAGTTAAAAAAGGAATGTGTCCTCTTAAGGAACATCGCATAGTGAAAGCCAGAGGAAAGAATCATTTTCTGCAGTTGAGAAATATGTCATAGAAGAGAATTTCAGAACGAGTGATGGTCTAATAAATTTTCAAAACTCTTTCAAAAGTAAATATAGCAAGGAATAGTACAAGAGTAATATCAATTAAAGTGTTCAAAACAAATATGAAATTAAGAATTATCTCAATATGTTACAAAACTGTTTCAAATGCTGAAACTCCACTCCAAGCTTGAAGACCAGCAACCCCCATTACAATCGAATGCAAATGTATAGAATCCCGAGATGTTTTCATCAACATGACGTATTTCAACAATCCTGAATACTCAAAAAAAGGTTTTTACCAGCTTTCTGTGGCAGAATCAGTCCAAAAGTCACTCTTGCATGTGAACAGTATTAAATCAAGGCCATCAAACTATGAAGGCCATTTTTCCAAATTACATCACCCCAGCCACAATAATCGAAAATAGTTTTCACTACATCCGGAAACTATGGAGCTAATAGACGAAACAGCGTTTTACACATTCCAAAGACAGGTCAAATCATGATTAAAAAAAAGTCAAGTCAACTCGAATCAGCTTACCAATGCCAGACCCATCACCAGCCTCCAAACGGTGAAAAAGTCACTGACACAGTCACAGTTTACCAATTTACTACATACATTGAAAACCACTACTCTATTCAGGATTTTGTGAAGGCTACGGCAATGAAGCAGCTTTAGTAAAGTACCTGGTCATATTCAAAGCATTTTTGTCTGAAGCACCCACCTCCTCCTCCCCAATCTGTTAGTTGCCTTTGATACACTTAACCATCAGAGGCTGATCCACATCTTTTCAATGCTAATATCTGGTTTAGCTCCTTTCCCTTTCACAACACACCTCTTATTAAGCTACTGAACAGTGACTGTAGCCTAATCAGCTGTTGCGTCCCTCGAGGATCCAGTCTAGCCCACTCTGTTCAAACTGTATATGGAACCAATGAGAGTCGTGAAGGAGGAATCGAGCATCTTGATTCAGATGACATCCAAATGTAGTGGATGCATGACTTGTCTCAGGCATCAAAATATTTTATGACAGCACCCATTTAATGAGAAAATTGTGCGGACTTCCTATTGAGCTTAAAGAGATGTTAGTTTGCCTCGTACTCAAAGCTCTTCATTATTAGCAGCCCATCAGTCTTCTACCATCCTTGAAAATCTCAGAGGGTGTTATAAATCTCAGGAACAGACATGTTAAGATTTAAAATGAAAAATATTAAATCTCGTTGGGGCATGGCCTAACCGAGCGACAAGATGGATGCACTCTAATGTGGCTCTACCGGCTGGACTAATAATATCTGACTTAATCCACACCATTGGGGAAGCCTGGTCTACTGAAAACGACTTGCAGTCCTGCTTGAACATAGAACCCTTGCATTGGAACTGTGGCAGGCCATGGATTGCTCAAATGGCATGCTCGTTGTCGCAGCTGTGGGGTCCTAGTGTATGGCTGGGACTTTGGTGGGTGGTCGCTGTTTGGGGGCGCAGTTGGACCTTGCACACTACGAAACCCTGAAACTCATCATATTGCTGTGTCAGCTGCAGACGTCATCTATGAGCCTGGGGGTCTGCCGGAAGAGACTGCCCAGCAACAGTGGTGAGACTAAGGCCCTCATTACAACTATGGCGGTCGGTGTAAAAGCAGCGGTAATATCGCCAACAGGCCGGAAGAAAACAAAGTTGAATTACGACCATGGCAGTTACTACCATGCAAAACCGCCACTTTTACATATCGACCGCCAGGGAGGTAGTGACCGCTGGGCTGGAGACTTTGGTCTCCAGCCCGGCGGCAGTCACTAGACTGCCGGCGGTATCAGGACCCTGCATACCGCCATGGATTTAGTGGAGTTTTGTACCACCACAAAATCCATGGTGGTAGGCACGATCAGTGCCAGGGAATTCGTTCCCTGGCACTGATTGGGGTCTCCCCATCCCCCTTCTCCCTCCCCTGAGTCCTCCCCCAACACCCACGACCCCCCTACCATCCCCTAAAGGTGATAGGACCCCCACCCCTTCCCACCCCAGCCCCCCCACAGAAACACACACACACACACCCCCACACACCCCTACATACACGCTCGCATCACTCATACACATACACGCACACATACATGCACACATACATGCACACAGACATTTACGTTACATTTCCCATACACACAATGCACCCCCGCATGCATACACGCACTCACACAACCACTCTACACACTCCCACGCACACCCCGATGCACGCACACAACACACAACACCCGAACCACCCCCCTCCCCTAACGGACGATCACCTTACCTGTTCCGGTGATCCTCCGGGAGGGAACGGGATCCATGGGGACTGCCCCACCACCACCACCCCGTCACCAGAACACCGCCATGCCGAATACTGGGACGTGATTCGGTGGCCGGTGTTCTGATGACGTGGAGGTGGAGCAGCCTCCACTTCACCGCCGACCGCCAGTATGGCGGCTGCTGGTGGCTCTCTGTCCGAAAAAGGGCAGAGGACTGCCAGCATTCAGTTGGCGTAAGACCACGACTACTGGCGGTCTTCGGCCCGGAGTAACCTCGGCGGTCTTCCTAAAAGACCACTGAGGTTGAAATGAGGGCTTAAGTGTTCATGTGGTCTACGCATGGCTGCTAATAAGGAGTGCAGGAGCTGCCTGCTGTGTAGTGCTGTGGTCCAAGGGTACCTGGCTGCCAGGACTGCCCGGGGCCTGACTGACTTTGGAGAAGCGGGGGGGCTGAGTGCACTAGCTGCTTGGGCCTTGGGCTGTGCGGTGGCTCCCCAGGGTTGTACTGCACTGCCTCTGGGCCCTTGGGCTCTGCTGCGGCAGAGCGGCTCTGCTCACGAGCCTCAGCGGGCCTGTAAAGGAGATCACCTCGCAGCCCGAGCTATGGCCTGAATGGGTGACACTGTGCCCACCGAGCAGGAGCCCGTATACACTAAGAAGACGCACTCTGTCCCTATCTCTATCGTGAATCCACCAGAGTTTGGGTGAGTCCACCACTAAAATAAATCTACCACTGTTATCGAAATTTTCCCCACTCACATATACGTATTCCGGAATTCAAGATTGACAAGATTGTAGATGAACACAGTCCTTCCGCCCAAGCTGCATGTAAACTGGCACACTCTGCCTCATACTTGAACAGAAAGCCAAAACCGCCTGAGACACAACTGCCTCATGGTTGAATGAGCAAATCTAGGTCATGCACCATCAATGATTGGGTTCCATATCAAGTGGCTGTGTGTTTGGTGAGCAAGCCAGGGGAGCCAGCACTCCTGCAGAGGTGCTTTGGGATACAACCTGAGAACACTCATTGACTAAACGTGTCAACTTCTCACAACCACTACTGATATTGCTCTCCGTGGGCCTGCTCATGCCCCCTGGCTGGTTCCATCTCCAGGGTGTGGCGGGGCAATGGGGCAGAGGGTTCATTCCACAGTGGATGCCCCTTAAGCAGTACTCACCTACTTGGTCAGTACACTTCTGTCATGTGACTCCATATAGGGCACCTGGTTCTCCCCGGCCACCCCCCAGACCTGTGTATATAGTTGGTTTCCCCGGACTGAAAAGTACTCACTGTACTCAAAATAGGGAAACATGACACCAAACCACAAACACTGTCATTTGAACAAAAACGATCTGCCATCCAGATTGAGCAAGACTCATGTGATGCACCTTGACACAGCCCCTCTGTGGAGAACCCCCTCAAGAGGCTGGTCTCAAAGAAATTCTGATTGAGGTTAAATTCAGCCTCAGAGCTATAAATGCCAAACTAGGCTTGCTCACTAGCAAGCTGGAACACATACAAAAACAAGTTGATAAGCACAAAAACTGCCTGGATGCACTTGAAAGCTGAGTCTTGGATGCAGGCGATATGAAGGCATATGCCAAAGAACACCTACTGCGAATGAAGAGAGTTCTGGAACTGATTAAAGCCAAAAATGAGGACCTGGAGGCACGCTCCAGGCTCAACAATCTTCGCATCATTGGTATACTGGAAACACTCCGCAGTGACCTCTTTGCTGAAGACTTCTCAACTATTTTGATTGTGGAGCATGTCCACCACTCCCTCGCACCTCAGCCACCCGCTGGGGTGCCACCGCATCCTATAATAGTACGTCTACTGAACTATGAAGACCGCAACATGGTGTTACAGAGGATCTGGAGTTCTAAAGGTAATTTGATCCACGTTAACTGGACTGGAGAGCCAGATTTGCATGCTGGAATTAGAGCAGTTCCAAATGGGGGAACCTTCCATTACTTGTCCGCCCAGATCAATCAGGATTTATTCTGAAACATTCCACCTCCCACAATCTTCGTACTTTATTTGCTACCCTGTACCACTTCCTCCCCATATCCCTGCGCTGGTGGCAGATACATTTAAGGCATTTGATTCCCTAGATGAGACTATCTCTTTTTACTCCTTGTATGCCTGAGGAGGAGTCTGCAGTTTATAAAGCAAATCAGACTCCTTTACACGAGCCCCACTGCACGGATACACCTGAATGGACTCCTCTCAGATCCTTTCCCCATCTTCTGTGGCATACGACAGGGATGTCCATTATCACACTTTCTTTTCACTATTGCGATGGTGCCCCTAACTTCGAGACTTTGTCAACATCATGCGAATAGGGGCATAGGCTTTAGTTCAAGGGGAACTGTGGTCTCTATGTAGGCAGATAATGTCACTCTTTATGTCTGCAACCCAAAGGAAAACCTTAATCCAATCACCCCAGAGATGGTACATTTAGGCAGATATTCAGGAATCTCTGTTAATTGAGCCAAGTCCATTATTTTCCCAGTTGCAGACTCTACACTATCTTTTCAATACTAATATCCATGAAATGGGCGACAGAACCAATTAAATATCTAGATGTCTGGCTCAATAGAGATGTGGAGGAGATTTGGTGAGTCAACTTTGGCCGCACCTTAGATTGGCTTTAGGATAGAATACCCATCTGGACATGACTGCCACTGACCATAATGGGGCGTATTGCAGTAGCCAAGATGATTGTACTTCCCAAGCTACTGTGTATTTTCATTAACATTCCACTTCCCCTCTTATCCCAGTTCTTCAAATGGCTGTGGTCCAACTTGATATCATTGTACTGAGCTGGCAAACAAACAAGGGTTTCCTATGAATCCCTCACTCTACCACAATCGCAAGACGGGCTAGAGCCTTGAATTTGGTCCTATATGCACTATGCGTGCAGGCCCACTTCCTGCAGTATTGGATCCATCTGACACCATGCCACTTCTACACAGCTATCTAGACAGACCACCCCTCTCCTTGGCCTCTGTTGACTGCCCTTTTCCTCCCATACAAAGCTCCCAGAGGTGAAATTGACACAGTTGAGTGCATGAGGTGGGCTTGAGAGGGATTGCGTAGGGGTGCCGGGCTGGCAGTACTATATGCCCCATTGAACCTCCCTAGCCAAAAACCCCACATTCCCTCCTTTAATGGATAAGCACGCCATTGTACATGCCCAGCTGCAAAACATGAACACATTCTCAGACTAATACCTGGATGATCAACTCTTTACACCTTTTAAGGACCTGCCAGAACCACCACTCACCTTCTCAGATACCCTCCTATATTTTCAAATATGAGCCACGTGTCAGGTGAAACACAGCACGTCCCAAGACACCCGCCACCACTCCCACCACTGGAGCACATGAACACATGTAGATCACTAGACTCCACAACAATATGCAGTCTCCTTCCCCAATTATAACCCGACATCACAGGACGCACGGAGCACAGACTTAGATGCTCCTTTGACAGGGACAATGTGGACATTCCCCTGTAATCAATTGACAATGCTATCACCAAATTAAAGAGTGCATCTCATACACCTCAAATTCCTCCATTGTTTATAGCGCACCACCTCACAACTCTTCAAACTGGGACTTTCCCTCTACATTAGGTGTCTGCGCTGTTATGCGCCACAACCCAGTTTCCTCCACCTTGCCTGCCAGTGTCCCCGTGGCACACTATTGGACAGAAGTATATGATATTATACATGGAATCATGGGTGCACCACTTCAACTTGCCCCCTTGATCAGCCTGCTTGGTTACGTGGCAGATGCACCCCCCAGGACTGCAAACTTATAACCATGCTGTTCCTACTTGCTAAACGCAGAGGGGCCATGCTTTGGGGTAGAAAAAAGCTCCCACCATAAAGGCATGGTTGGAGGATGTGACTTATTGTTAAGAACAGTTAACTAACTACTGAGAACTCATGCCACCCCGTTCTCACCCCATGAACATTTGTGAACCATTCCTGTCATACTTATGCCAGAAAAATGATATGACACTGGGGAGGATAACGCTCGGGTGGCGGGGAGACACCAGACAGCCCTGGGCTCAGGGCTCATGACTTGTACCTATGTCATTGTTAGAAATGGGGTTCCGCTCACAACGCAGGCGCTGCGTCGATCTTCTCCTTGCGAAGTAGGGCTGCATCGTTCCGGTTCGGTGTGCGGTGAATTTCTCACTGCGGGGCAGGCTGTGCATCGGTTTTAGCAAGCTGTGCGTTGAATTTTCACCGCACAAGGAGTCCAGTTGCAAGAGAGAAGTCTTTTTGGTCCTGAGACTTCAGGGAACAGGAGGCAAGCTCTATCCAAGCCCTTGGAGAGCACTTCTGCAGCACAGCAAGAGAGCAGCAAGAAAGCAGAGCAACAGGAAGGCAGCAGTCCTTTTCAGAAAGCAGCCAGGTGAGTCCTTTGGGCAGCCAGGTAGTTCTTTTTGTCAGGGTGCAGGTTCTGGTTCAGGTATCTTCTCCAGGAAGTGTCTGAGGTGGTAGGGCAGAGGCCTTGTTTTTATACCCAAATGTGCCTTTGAAGTGGGAGAGTTCAAATAGTGGCTTAGAAGTGTACCAGGTCCCCTTTCAGTTCAATCCTGTCTGCCAGGGTCCCAGTAGGGGGTGTGGCAGTCTTTTGTGTGAGAGCAAGCCCTCCACGCTCCCAACACAGGAAGACCCATTCAAAATGCTGATTTATGCAAGTGAGGCTGAGTATCCTGTGTTTGGGGTGTGCCTGAGTGAATACACAAGGAGCTGTCAACTAAACCCAGCCAGACATGGATAGTAAGGCACAGAAAAATTTAAGTTTAAGTGCAAAGAAATGCTCACTTTCTAAAAGTGGCATTTCCAAAATAGTAATATTAAATTCAACTTCACCAGTCAGCAGGATTTTATATTACCATTCTGGCCATACTAAATATGACCTTCCTGCTCCTTTCAGATCAGCAGCTGCCACTTCAACAATGTATGAGGGCAGCCCCAATGTTAGCCTATGAAGGGAGCAGGCCTCACAGTAGTGTAAAAACGAATTTAGGAGTTTTACACTACCAGGACATATAACTACACAGGTACATGTCCTGCCTTTTACCCACACAGCACCCTGCCCTAGGGTTACATAGGGCACACATTAGGGGTGACTTGTATGTAGAAAAAGGGGAGTTCTAGGCTTGGCAAGTACTTTTAAATGCCAAGTCGAAGTGGCAGTGAAACTGCACACACAGGCCTTGCAATGGCAGGCCTGAGACAAGGGTAAGGGGCTACTGAAGTGGGTGGCACAACCAGTGCTGCAGGCCCACTAGTAGCATTTAATCTACAGTCCCTAGGCACATATAGTGCACTCTACTAGGGACTTATAAGTAAATTAAATAGCCAAACATGGATAAACCAATCAATAGTACAATTTACACAGAGAGCGTATGCACTTTAGCACTGGTTAGCAGTGGTAAAGTGCCCAGAGGTCAAATGCCAACAACAACCGGTCAGAAAAAATAGGAGGAAGGAGGCAAAAAGTTTGGGGATGTCCCCGTCAAAAAGCCAGGTCCAACAGTATGAATTCCAAAAAGGAACATTTTTGGCTTGCCTTAGGCTTTTATGAAATTCCTATTATGCTGGTGTATTCGCACATCATTTTTTTAGGTCAAGCGCACAGCGTTCTGTCTCTGTTGTAATCTCTCTATGGGCTTGTAACCACCCCCATGTCACTCCCATCAGTTTGGTTGGTTTGTGGGCTTGCCGTTTGAAACTTGCTTGAATTCCTTAGTGAAAGGCATGCATACTTCATGCCTTTTCCGGTGTTTAGCCCTCCTCGAGCGCACCGGCCAACTACTGAAAACATACGAGGCTCTATGTTTTCTGTATGGTTTCTGGACTACTTTTTCTCTTTATTTCAAATGCAGCGTGATCTGACTGGGCAGTAGTCAAGCGATTTGCATGACATGGACCCTGTTACATGGATATTTGCACTTTTGACGGTTACATGGATAATTGCACTTTTGCCGATATGTTTCACTCCAAGCAAACTTCTGTTTCCTTTTGTGTGTCTGCTTTGCACTGATGGTGGCCGTCGGCTCGCTTGTGTGAAACTTTTCAGTTTATGTGGCAAGAAAAGTCTGGTTAGTTATGTGAAACTGTTTTACTTTTCATTTTCAATTTATGTGTCAAGAAAAATCTGGTTAGGAGCTTACAATGCTAATAGCTCTAACTTGAGCAAATGCGAGAGCCATTACATTGCAAATTCTTGTTCAGTTTGTGTTTCGCAAAATGTGCATCATTTCTCATAACACAATTGTGCAAGATTCTTACCTGTGGAAGACTGACCGAGGGAAATATTCTCCTCAAACCAGTGTCATGCCGATATCTTGAGTGACGTTTCTCTGTAAGGTATATCCTTTGAAGAAAAAATGTACTTGCGAATGGTGAAGTACATTTCAGGTTATATGTGTAAAGTGATGAAAATTACAAGTATTTCATGAAACAAAATACAATTTTTATACACACCTACTTTGCATACTTGCTTACCCTCCCATTGTTCATATTAAAGCATCGTGAAGGACTTGCGTCGCAGTAATCCAGGTCACCGGAAGCATTCGTTTGGTTTCATCCCCCTGACATAGTGGTTCCATCCAGAAAGACCTGGAACAACTGTGCTTTCAACAACATACTGCTACAACCCGCTTCAGAAAATAGTCTACATTATGCTTTTCCAATTAATGTACTTTTCCAAAGATCACTGAAGCGCAGTCTCACAAATTAAATCAAGGTAAATTAATAAAAAGAAAGAACACCTAGTCTGTTGCTAGCAATTTATTACTTTCCATAACATTTTATATCAAGCTTCATAACTCATGCCCAGATACAAACTTCAGAGAGAACAGCGCACTTATTTACGGCCTCACTTCCCTGAATTCATCCGAAGGGGAGAGGTATAGTAACAAGGTGCATGGATGCTATTAGCTCACCTTTTGTCTTTTGATCCATACCCACCCCAAATGCTTGTTTAATCTTCTGAGTGTTGTACATGATTAAATGGTTCAACCTGGAGTAAATTATGCAGCACAAAATTGTTTTTGTATTAACCTTTAAGGGAAAAATACACCTGTTTCTAGGATCAGCTTTAACGCTACTGGTGCCCAGTCCGACAATCTTTCCCCCCCCATGCCCTCCCTCCTCATGGATTGCCTCACTAGCTATCATCCTCTAACAGAGCCTCTCATCTCTCCATAGCCCCTCCCTCACATGCATTATGTTTGTTTTATAGCAATACTCTTACCAGTGTAGGATGTCAAAGCAATTTACATGACACACACATTATACACATGCAATTGTAATTGTAAATGTAAACTGTATTTGTATAGCGCTTAATACCGCTGAAGAGGCTCTTTTTGGTGCGTAGCATGCTACTCCAGAACCCAAAGGATTAGTGGTGTATTGTTATAGGCAGATATAAGTTGTTAATTTGAGCCGTGGACATGTGAGTCTCTTAGTTTAACTCAATACGATAAAGTAGGGATAGAGGAGTGAAGGGTCTAGATAGTGTTATTTGGGAATTCATATTAGTTAGATGAGGTTTGGGATGAGCCGATGGAGATATAGAAGATGGCAGAGTCTACAAAGTCACTAGGGAGCTCTTTGTAGTAGAGTGAGGTTTGGGATGAGTCAATGGAGAGATACAGGAGAGAAGATTCCTAAAAGTGTCGTTTTGGGGATCATAGTTTGGGGTTAGTCAAGGAGTGCTAGAGGAGGGAAGAGTCACTTATTCAAATTCATTGTTTGCCCTTAGGGGTCTGTTCAAACTAACACTTTGCTCTAGATACCTATGTAGCCACAATCCTAGGAAAAGCATCAGTCCCTAAAACCTACAAATTTCCATCACCCTGTTAAAAAAAGGAAGCTATCTGAAAAGAGTATGAACCAACCATTCATTGCTTGCTCCATTGGATGAGTGTGTGACCAAATAACAATCTATGATGTCTTCATAATTACCTGAGTCTGAGGACCCATCATGCTGTTGGAACTGTGCGGTGTAGTCTTTGAATGTGGCGAGGGCTAAGAGTCAGGTGGTTCCTGAAAGAAACCTGGAGGGATGAATCATGTGTGTAGAAATCAGTCATAAATGTGTGAATCACTCTATAGGAAATGTTACACAGGACAATGAGGATCACAAAGTGTAGGAATTACCTGTTATCCATACTAGTAGGCAATATATTTTAAGAATGTTTGGTCGGCAGAAGCACAATCTCAAGATTTAAAACATACAACAGTGATTGGCTTTACTGATAAGAATGAATTTGTACCTAAACAAGCCCTTTTTAGCAAAAGTAGCATAATGAAACACTGGGGGAGGAGGGCAGACTGTTCTAACTTATACTATGCAGTTTGCATGCAACTCTTTGATGCCAATTCATAGGTCTCTGTGCTACCTTAGGATTGTAACTTATGAATTTCAAATAACAAAATGATCTATGTGACAAAAACAATAACCCACTGAGATATTCACATAAATTACAGTTATGTGATCTGCATGGTAAACATTCTTTGCAGCAGGCATATTAAACTGCTCCACTACTTTATTATAAGTTAAAACAAATGCCACAAACAAAACTCATCCAGCAAGAGCATTAATCACCAGAGATATCTTGAGATGTTTTATTGTTGTCTGAAAACTGCTGGACGCACAAGGAACTTTGCAGCAGGTATTTTTAATCACATAAATTATTACTAAACACAGTGTCCCATGAGCTCAGCGCCATGCGTGGCTGCAAAGGTCGCACCATTTAAAGCCAGCCCTTCCTGTCTCATAATATACAGTGAGCATAATGCTTTCATAACAATAAAATATTTTGCAATTGTGAACTTAGAAAGCAAGGTCCCTTCTTGGGTCAGTTCTTATGCAAAGTGAATACAGATGGCTTGGTCAGTAGGGGGAGGTGTGTCTCCTGCGTAGTTGCTTATTCAATAATTTCTTATGTAACTTTTGAAGAAAATGTTGGTCATTACATGTTTGCATCTACTGCATGTTGGATATTTTTGTCGAAAGATATCTGACTGCCAACAGGCAAGAACTGAAAAGCCACGTCTTGCCAAAAGTATCACTTGAAAACAGGACTGAACTGTCCATATGCATATTCTGTCATTTCCCCCCTGAGCTGCAAGTTAAGGGTCTGCTTTTGTGAACGCATGGGCTGCCTCGGTGGGCTGTTATGACTCTGCCTTAAAACTGCTTGTCATTTCTTTAACAAGTATTGGCAAACTCAGTAGGTCTTACATTGGTTGCCAGCCTCTTGCTTTTGTCCGTGCCTGTTTTGTCATGGTGTTTGCAAAACTTTGTTGGAAGCTGCCTGGCCCTTGTCAACCTAAAAATAGAAGAAAAAAAATGCTAAAAGCTAAATATTGTTGGTCTCTAAAAGTGCGCATTGACCCTAATTGTTCCTGCCACTGAAAGGAACTACTTTGTGTGTGGATGTGCTCCTTTTAAAAGGACAGATTGTCATCCCTTACAAAAAGACAACCAATGATTAACATGGGCTGACGATTTGTATTCTGTATGCTTTCAAGGGCAGATGACACAATAACAGACTAATGGACGAGAGGACTGGCTGATATTCCCTATATGTATACTAATACCGACCTAAAATATTGTATTGGAATTTGTACTGTTAAGTTCCATTCTTTCTTTTAAAAAAAAACCACATCAACAACAAAGGAAGGACTCTCCCCCAAAGCCACTGGAAAGGGTCAAGCTCACTTACTACACTCCGTCATATGGTAGTGTTGGCTGGGTGTGGTACCAAAATATTGTTGTCAGAACATTGTCAAACATAGATATTGCACCCTAAATATGGTGTACAAACATATCCCCTCCTTTGGACACAATATGTTTGTCAGGCATTATTTCTGTATGTAATAATCTGACATACAAGTCTTGGCTGATTGAAGCATTTGTGACACACCTAGCACCCAGACAGTCATCATTCTGACACTATGAAAAATGGAGAGTGCCAGGGCCATATGACATTAAGGCCCTCATTCCAACATTGGTGGTATTGACTGCCTACCGCCACGACTACCGCCACCAACATATTGCCGCTGTGGCTAACAGCCGTCTACCAGTATCATGACCACCAACTGTATTCTGCCAGAATGGCAGCGGACGGTGGTAAGCCGGCGCTGCTGA
This sequence comes from Pleurodeles waltl, assembly GCF_031143425.1. Lineage (NCBI taxonomy): Eukaryota > Metazoa > Chordata > Amphibia > Caudata > Salamandridae > Pleurodeles > Pleurodeles waltl. The sequence goes on along the minus strand of NC_090440.1, from coordinate 1,724,750,252 downwards.
CAGCAGCACCGCCGCGCCAGCAAAACACAGCCAACCGTATCATTAGCAATGATACGGCCTGGCGGTGTTTTGCTGGCGGATGCTGCTGACATCAGCGCCACGGACCGTCTCCAGCCAGAGGACCCCCTGCAAGCAGGTAAGTCGGGTTCTCCGACAGGAAAGGGGGTGTTGTGTGCATGTGGGGGGTGTGTATGTTTCGGTGTGCGTGCATGCGGGTGTGAGTCATGTAGGATGCATGCCTGAATGAGTGATTGTGAGTGTTGTGTGTTGGGAATGCATGTGTGTGTCAGGGTATGTTGGTGTGTGTTGCGGTGTGTGGGTATGTATGTGTGCATGCATGGGTGGTGGTGGGTATGCTTGTGTGCATGTGTGTATATGGGTGCTCGTGTGGGTGTGTATATGTGCGGGGCAGGAAAGGGAGGGGGGTAGGGGAGGATTCTGGGGAGGGGGCGGGAGAGACACCTATTAGTGCCAGGGAATCACTTCCCTGGCACTGATAGTGGCTACCGCCATGGTTTTCGTGGCAGTAAATTTGGCACGAAAACCATGGTAGTCGTAATCCCGAGGGTCAGATTGTGGCGGCCGCTGGGCTGGAGACTGAAGTCACCAGCCCAGTGGCCATTACCACCCTGGCAGTCGGTGTGTTAAAGTGTCGGTCTTGGATGGCGGTAACCGCCATGCTCCCAATCCCATTTATTTTTCACCGGCTTTTTGGCAGTATTACCTCTGCTTTAACACCAACCACCAGGGTTGTAATGAGGGCCTAAGTGAACACTGCAAGTGCTAATTTAATACATTTAATTTAACTGGTGCCATTTAATCTCCTTGGTAGTAAGTTAAGGCACAGCTAGTTCAAAACAACTTTTACCACCATATTATGAAAACAGGATTCTAGAAGTAATAATGTGTGACAAGAACACCTGGGTACATTATGTTGTGTAGCATTGTGTTGTGGTGTTGATGTGTACCGTTGTTTTTTATGCTGTTGTGCTTTTGTGTTGCATTAGTACAATATGAATTTGTTTTGTTGTACAGTGGATGTTGTTTTGCTTTTTGATTTGACTCCTTTGTAGTAGTTAGACTTAGGTAAAATTATAATTACACTAGCATAATTTCCATAACTACAGGAGTATTTCATTACAGTTGGTATGCAAAACTACTGAAAGTATAACATTTGTAATTTACCTCTATTCACAGTAGAAATATAGCACAGGAACAACACAAAAAAATGGAACTCAGGTGCCTGTTTTCGGAAAATGTACTTTCAGTGCTTTTTTAGTGTGAAACACATCATCACATACAAAATAAATTTGTGAACACATTTTGTGCTTAGCCCAATGCAAAATAACGGTTTTATGTTTTGTGTAATTTTCCCACAACTTTGCATACCTACACATCAGCAGATTACACAAATTCCTCACACCCTTAGTTGTGATGTGCCCTGTTATATTTTTTATGGTACTTCTATGTACTTTGTGTGCTATTTAATTACATTTTGTTGTTTAGTTTAGATTTGTAAATATCACAAGCCACCATTAACCACTATCTAAAGTGTTAAAATAGTGCTGCTCCAGCTCTTCAACTACTCAAGATATCAGTTAGTAAAAAACTGTGGAAGAGACTAGCTTAACTTAGCACTCCCAGTGCTCACTTTATGTGGTACAGATCACACCTATGCCACAATTTTGGGCTGACTGGTTTCTTAAGTAGTTGAAGGAGTGGCACCTTCCTAATATACTACTTAAATATTGGTGATGTCTTGCTTGTCGCAGGGAATGTAAAGGCATCTGCTGCTTTTGGTTGGAAATGTTTTAGTATCTGTATGCTACATAACAGAACATAATAACATTCATAAAGCAACACAGTACATTCAAAACATAACAGGGCACAATACATCAAACAAGTCAAAACTGAACACAAAACACTCACATCACAACTCAACAACATTACATTATAATAACGGAGCACAAAATCAAGAGAACACATCACCACCACAACAAAATGGCAATCCTATCCACAGACCTTCCAAAACCATGTAGTCTGGTGACTAGATGCCTGCGCCTCTGTTTATGAATTCTAGCAACATTGTGTATCACTTCCCAAAAAGTAGTTGCAACCTCTTTCAATGACTTTAGTTGTGAAGTCATTACCAGATTTCCTTCTCATATGACATTAAAAACTGCTTCTGTGACTTTCTCAATGCCATCTACTTTTTTGTCTAAAAAATGAACAGCTTTTAATTGTTGTGTTTGGCCTGATGTTAGCTCCAAGCCTGCCATTAACCTATTTTGCAGTAAGCATAAATTGAAGATAATAGCAACTTGTGCAGGGATGAAAAGCACTGATTTTTTCTAGGCCTAGGCTTGAGGGGCTCAATTGTGCCACCTGATGCTGTAACCCTTTCTGTACTTGGGGGCACATTTACCATTTTTTCACAACAACCCAGCACAGGAAATATGTGCCACGTTGCATGAAGGGACAGAGCAGAAATGCTCCATATTTACAAAGATACAGAGCATTCTGCTCTCTCCTTGTGCTGGCAAACCATGCTCAGCCTAGTGCCAATGCAGGCACCCTTGCACCATAGTCATAGAGTGCCTGCTTTAAGGGAAGGATTATTTTTGTGCAAGAAGGTACTATATAATATAAACAATAGTGAACTGTATTTATATTTTGAAGGCAACAGCAATATATAATAAATGTTTTAGGAAGAAATTCTGAAGATAAGAAATTGAGACTGTGTGCAGTAGTGTCCTGCATGATGCAATTTGCACGACTCTACCATAAAAAACGTTAAACAGAATTTCAAAGATCACTGCTCTATTTATCTTCAGCCAGTAGATTGCTATAGGAATTAGTGACAATGATAAAACATCAAGAAAACATGGATGTGGGAGGGTAGGCAATAAAAGGGGAATTGAATTAGAAAAAATAATTTTGCGTATTAGGCCACATTCTTAATGGGAATAATTAATATTAATGTAATAATCCATGCCTTATTAATGCTCAAGAGTGTGTCAATTCATTTGTCATGCCCTGTTTCATCTAGAAAATTTAGAGCGGTGATTGACAAAATATACTGTTCTAGAGAACACTGGCCTGTATCCCAGACCTTAAAGGCACAGTGTCTTTAGTTGCCAAGAAAGGCACACATATATAGCTTTCTCGTCATTACTTCAGTACAGTGTGTGCAAGAGGTGTGATTTACTGGGTGAGAGCGGAAATTCTTTACTTTCCATGCTGTCAAAAAACTTGACTCCTAAATTAGACAGTCAAGTTGAGGGGAACTAACCATGGCAGAGACTGCCAAAACATGAGCTGAAATGCACATTAGAACTCTGAAGTAAGGGAAAATGCTTCTTTCCTTCAGTGAGTTTTATTGTTTCTTAACACGTCCAATAAATTACCTCCAGGCGTTCCAACACAGCCAGGAATCACCCAATCTCCAACGTTGTTTTGTCGTGCACATTTCAAACAATAATTTACTTAGCAACACGCTGAAGATAACATTCTACACCCTCCAGCTTAAGTAATTTAAGGTAATACATTGAGTTTTTTTTTTTGTTTACAAAACAAAAACAAAATAAAAACTCTACCCCAAATCAACTAAATACCATTACATAAAAACACAATGCACAAAAAAAACCACAATTAAATTTTTCCCTATTGACACAACTTCCAGGGTAATTTACGTACTTTATTGCTCCTATGTAAAGGTGTTTCATGACAACCTTTACCACTTTGGTCCATAAGTATCTTCATGCCTGATTGTTTCACAAATGGCGTCTCACAGTTAAGTTGAGGACCAGACTCCTGTCTCAGTTTCACCACTTTTGACTTGTCAAACCACTTGTTACCATCAACCCTGACTGCATTGCCACAAACCAATTCCACCCTCACAGGATCTGAAAACTTGGAGCTACCTTTCTTAGGAAAAGTTGGTAATATGATAGCCACCCAGTCACCCTCTGATAGGGAGGACTCTTTTGTCTTTTGCACCTTTTATGTCAAAATAAGTGTTATCATGTTTACTTTCTACATTAATTTTGATAATGTCAGAACAATCTCTCACATGCATTTCTTTGAAGAATTTGGACATCCACCCTGGTATAACTTGAGTATTAGGTTTTCTCCCTTTCAGTGCTTCAAAAGAAGATACCCCTCTAGTGGAATGCGGAGTTGATCTGTAAAACCATAACATTGCCTGAACTGACGCATGAACCTCACATCCATTTTTTAACACCTACCTAATACAGTCTCCCAACACACAATTGAATCTTCCCACTAAACTATTAGGTTGAGGTTGATGAAGTGAACACTTCAAATGTTTAACAGAACTTTCCTTTGAACTCCTCAGATACAAATTGTACAGCATTTTCGGGTATAATTTCTTCTGGGTTCATTAATAGTTGTCGTACAAATATTGAATCAGTGATTTAGCATTAGATTTGACATAGAGCCACTTTGAAAAGTAATCAACTACTACATGCGCATAGCGTAAACTGTAATTCAGAGAATGACAAGGTTCCTTCAAGATAGACCCCTAGTTTTCTCCATAGACCCACCGGACACTCAATAGGTGTAAGAGGTGGTGTCATAGTTTTCAAAGTTTTGTCAGAATTAGAACGAATAGTACCGTTTCTTACCAATAGCTCAATGTTATTATCCATATGCTGTCACCAAAAACTGTCACGTATTCTTCTGTTGGTTAACGTGGCACCCAGATAGTCTTCATGAGCCTTTTCCATAATGGAAAACTTCAGCTTATCATTCCTCATGAGTATGCAATCCTCAATGGTCAACTCATCTGAAACATTCCAGAAAGGTTGGACAACCACGGCCATGTCTTTCTCATAAGACCAGCCCTCTTTGACATACCTCAGGATTTCACACAAATCTTTGTCACACTTTGTTAGACTTTTCATCTGTGGTCTCCCTTAACTTATTGCCTCTGTTTCCCAGGTTGTTGATGTGTGCTGGACTCTGTTTTTGCTGTTTTTGTTACTCTGGGCACTTTACCACTGCTAACCAATGCTAAAGTGCAAGTGCTCCTTTATGAAATGTGTTTGTAATTGGTTTATCCATGATTGGCATATTTGATTTATTAGTAAGTCCCTAGTACAGTGCACTAGAGGTGCCCAGGGCCTGTAAATCAAATGCTACTGGTGGGCCTGCAGCACTGGTTGTGCCACCCACATAAGTAGCTCTGCAATCATGTCTCAGACCTGCCACTGCAGTGCCTGTGTGTGCAGTTTTATACTGTAAATTCGACTTGGCAAGTGTACCCTTTTCTTATATGTAAGACATCCCTAAGGTAGGCCCTAGGTAGCCCCGAAGGCAGGGAGCAGTGTATGGTTAAGGCAGTAATGTGTTTTATATGTCCTGACAGTGAAATAATGCTAAATTTGTTTTTCACAGTTGCAAAGTCGGTCCCTTTCATAGGTTAACATGGGGGCTACCTTTAAACCTGATTAAAGTGTAGATTCCCGTAGGGAGTGGATGGACATGTGGAGGTTAGGGTCTCTGAGCTCACAATTTAAAAATACATTTTTTAGTAAAGTTGATTTTAAGATTGTGTGTTTGAAAATGCCACTTTTAGAAAGTGAACATTTTCTTGTTCTTGCTTATACCATTTCTGTGACTCTGCCTGTTTGTGGATTCCCTGTCTGGGTCAGTTTGACAGTTGGGCTGGTTGCACTTCTCACTAGACAGTGACACAAAGGGGGCTGGGGTATAGTCTGCATTTCCTGATGAGCCATCTGTGCTAGGAGGGAGGGGAGGAGTGGTCACTCACACCTGAAAGGGCTGTATCTGCCCTCACACAATACAGTCTCCAACCCCCTGGTGAGTGTCTGGGGCCTGGCCTGGACAAGGCAGGATTTCACATTCAAGAGAGACTTTCCTTTGAAGTAGGCCTCCTTCAAAGGAGAAATTGGGTATAAGAAGGGCACCCAAAACCACTGACTTTAGAACACTTCTGGACACAAGAGGAACCTCTGGCTGGAGAAGAGCTGAAGAGCTGAGGAAGAAGAGTTGCCCTGCCTGTGACTGTGCTTTGTGGAGCTATCCTGCAGTTGTTGCTTCTGCCAGAGTAAGAGGGCAAAGACTGGACTTTGTGTGCCTTCCATCTTGAGAAGAAATCTCCAAGGGCTTGATTTAGAGCTTGTCCCCTGTTGTTTGAAGTCTCAGGGACAGCAAAGACTTCTCTCTGTCAGCACATGGAGTCTCTGGAGAGACTCCTACTCTGCCCTGTGGTGCCCATCCAGTTCCTGGGACCCTGAAAGGAGAAGGTGGCAGCCTAAGAGGAAGAAATCCAGATGCTGACTGGATCAAAGTATCCCTCTCCTGCGGAGAGAAGAAACGGCGCCCCCCAACGAAAGGAGAAACAACGCAAGGTCTCGCTCGTGAGTGACATTGAGGTATCGCAAGCCCTTTTTGACGCACACTTGCCTGGGCGGGATTATTTTTGACACACCCAAGGTACATTTTCATGCTAACAGTGTTAGTGTGTGTTTAAAACTACATGAAGACTCTTTTTGCTTTTTAATTGATAACTTGACTTGTGTATTGTGGATTTTTGTCATTTTGGTCTTGTTTTGTTTAGATACATATTCTCTATTTTTCTAAACCTGTGTTGTGTCATTTTGTAGTGTTTTCATTAAGTTACTGTGTGTGTTGGTACAAATACTTTACACCTAGCACTCTGAAGTTTAACCTACTGCTCGTGCCAGGCTATCAAGGGGGCAAGCAGGGGTTAGCTGAGGGTGATTCTCTTTTACCCTGACTAGAGTGAGGGTCCTTGCTTCGACAGGGAGTAACCTGACTGCCAACCACAGACGCCATTTCAACACACTTCAGTTTCTCCTTCCACTCTTTCTCTGAGCAAACACATACATGTTCCACCTTAACTGCCGCAATCAAGCAACTTTCATCATCAACGCTTTCATCACAAGAACTAATCTGACTTGGAAATCTTGACAAATAGTCAGCTCTGACATTCCTGCCTCCAGGAATATGCATGACTTTAAAATCATATTGCATCAACTTTGCCACCACTCTAGCAATCCTTTGGTTACCCGTTTAGTTGTTGGTTCCATTTAGAATTGAAACCAAAGGTATATGATCTGTTTTTACTACAAAATGTCTGCCGCATCCATTACTTCTGAACTTTTCAATGGCCCAAACGCAGGCCAATAGCACTTTTTCAATAACAGAATGATATGTTTCTGGTTCTCTTAACACTGGATGCAAAACCAATTGTATTTTCTGCGCCATCTCTTGTTTGTGTCAAAACAGCACCCAGTCTACATTACTAGCATCCACTGTGAGACAACATTGAAAATGCTGATCATAAGGTTTTAATACCTTTTCTTGAGATAATTTAATTTTGATATCCTCAAAAGCATTTTCCCACTCAGAACTCCACTCAAAATATGACTTATCCTTCAACAGATTAGATATTGTCCTGACCTTACTTTCATATTCTGGTATAAATTGAGACTAAAACTCACACATGCCTAAAAATGACTTTACCCCTGCTTTTTCCTTGGTGGAGGTGCTGCCTTAATGGCATCAATCAAACCTGGTTTTGGGTAAACACCCTCAGCGCAAATCACATGACCCAAATACTCTACAGATTACATCATAAATTAACATTTTTCTCTTCCAAGAACTATGCCATGAATCATACATTTCTGTAACACCTGTGTTAAAATTTTGCTGCCAAACTGCTGATCAGGCGCATAAATCAGTACATCGTCCTGAAACACTAACACATTGGAAATATCCTTTAGTACAGTATTCATAATCCTTTGAAAAACTGAAGTCACAGATGCCAACCCAAACGGCATGTGGCAGAACTGGAAAGTTCCAAAAGGCGATACAAACGCTGTCAAGTACCTTCACTCCTGATCCAACTCTACCTGATGATATGCACTAGCCAAGTCTAACTTAGTAAAAATCTTTGCATCTTTAATAGTAGGCAACATTTCACTTATATTAGGTAAGGGGTGCGAGTCCACCCACAACTCTTTGTTGACTGCTCTCAAGTCAACACAAATTCTCAATTCACCACTCTTTTTTCTTCACCACAACCAATGGAGAAAGCCATAACAAAGAATCAATAGGCTCAATGATCCCTTTGTTCTGTAGACTTTCCAATTCCTTCTCCAAGTCATCTCTAATACTAAATGGTACACTCCGAACCTTATGCTTAACTGGTGTAGCATTCATTTTTACTTTGATTTTATGTTTAAAACCATTTAATTTCCCTAATTCACCGGACAACACATTAGGGAACTCATTCAGAAGATCTTCAATTTCCTCTGAATCTCTAATCACCGCTACTTGATCAGAAGCACCAGGCTCTAAAACCATTCCAAGCAGACCCTGATGGAACCAACCTAAAATGTTCAGGCCTCTTACTGCCACATAAATCTTCCCATGTGTGCGTCTCACCCTGAACTCTAAAATCGCCTCAAAGAAACCTTGCAGTTCAATGCTCCTTCCCTAATGGGATACATGAGCTCTGTCAGGTAGTTCAAGTGTGCGCTCCTTCCAATTTTGACAAAACAACTCTTGGGTTATCATGGTGATCCTAGCCCCGAGTTGACCAAGAGTCATAACTGTTTTTTATTCCTACTTTTATGCACACATAAGGTTCAAAACAATTTTCAGGATTGCCACACTTAACCATGCCACCATCAACGACCATATCATGAACCTCTCCAATTAGGTTTTCAATTACTTCCTCATTCTCTTCCATCACTGTCATTACTTCCATCACTGTCATTACCAAATCATGCTTCCCACCTTGACATACTTCAGCAAAATGACCAACTTTGCCACAGCTTCTACACTGAATATTCAAAGCTGGGCAACTCTTCACCCTATTTTGATGTAAAGCATTTCCACATCTAAAACATACATTTATTTGTTAAAAAAAAAAACATTTGAGTTAGTGAACTTATTGTACTTTGTTCCTTGCATAAGTTTTTGTACACCCAACTCATTCCACTTTGCAATCACCGTCATGCACCCAGTCACAGACCCACCCATCCCCTCATGCACCCACACACAGACCCACTCAGGTTGTCACTTACCCATTTACAGAAACACTCACACCCTTATGCACTCACTCACAGACCCACTCATACCCTCATGTGACTTTTCACAGACCCACTCATACCCTCATGCACTTACTCACAGACCCAGACAGAGCATTATGTACCCACTGACAGGCCCACTCTGACAGTCATGCACTAACTCACAGACCCACTCAGAACATCATGCACCCACTCACAGCCACACTCCAGTGGTGGCTGGTGGATTTTAAATGTGGTGGGGGGGGGAAATTATAGTCTAGTATAATGTGCGGGTGCGCACAGAGATCAAGACTGAACTGAAAGAGGCGAGCCATTGGTTGATTTTACAGCATAAATATTATTTAACATTTTAAGTAGGCCTACTTCAAAGGAGAAATTGGGTATGAGAAGGGCACCCAAAACCACAGACTTTAGAACACTTCTGGACACAAGAGGAACCTCTGGCTGGAGAAGAGCTGAAGAGCTGAGGAAGAAGAGTTGCCCTGCCTGTGACTGTGCTTTGTGGAGCTATCCTGCAGTTGCTGCTTCTGCCAGAGTAAGAGGGCAAAGACTGGACTTTGTGTGCCTTCCATCTTGAGAAGAAATCTCCAAGGGCTTGATTTAGAGCTTGTCCCCTGTTGTTTGAAGTCTCAGGGACAGCAAAGACTTCTCTCTGTCAGCACATGGAGTCTCTGGAGAGACTCCTACTCTGCCCTGTGGTGCCCATCCAGTTCCTGGGACCCTGAAAGGAGAAGGTGGAAGCCTAAGAGGAAGAAATCCAGATGCTGACTGGATCAAAGTATCCCTCTCCTGCGGAGAGAAGAAACGACGCCCCCCAACGAAAGGAGAAACAACGCAAGGTCTCGCTCGTGAGTGACATTGAGGTATCGCAAGCCGTTTTTGACGCACACTTGCCTGGGCGGGATTATTTTTGACACACCCAAGGTACATTTTCATGCTAACAGTGTTAGTGTGTGTTTAAAACTACATGAAGACTCTTTTTGCTTTTTAATTGATAACTTGACTTGTGTATTGTGGATTTTTGTCATTTTGGTCTTGTTTTGTTTAGATACATATTCTCTATTTTTCTAAACCTGTGTTGTGTCATTTTGTAGTGTTTTCATTAAGTTACTGTGTGTGTTGGTACAAATACTTTACACCTAGCACTCTGAAGTTTAGCCTACTGCTCGTGCCAGGCTATCAAGGGGGCAAGCAGGGGTTAGCTGAGGGTGATTCTCGTTTACCCTGACTAGAGTGAGGGTCCTTGCTTGGACAGGGAGTAACCTGACTGCCAACCACAGACGCCATTTCAACACACTTCAGTTTCTCCTTCCACTCTTTCTCTGAGCAAACACATACATGTTCCACCTTAACTGCCGCAATCAAGCAACTTTCATCATCAACGCTTTCATCACAAGAACTAATCTGACTTGGAAATCTTGACAAATAGTCAGCTCTGACATTCCTGCCTCCAGGAATATGCATGACTTTAAAATCATATTGCATCAACTTTGCCACCACTCTAGCAATCCTTTGGTTACCCGTTTAGTTGTTGGTTTCATTTAGAATTGAAACCAAAGGTATATATCTGTTTTTACTACAAAATGTCTGCCGCATCCATTACTTCTGAACTTTTCAATGGCCCAAACGCAGGCCAATAGCACTTTTTCAATAACAGAATGATATGTTTCTGGTTCTCTTAACACTGGATGCAAAACCAATTGTATTTTCTGCGCCATCTCTTGTTTGTGTCAAAACAGCACCCAGTCTACATTACTAGCATCCACTGTGAGACAACATTGAAAATGCTGATCATAAGGTTTTAATACCTTTTCTTGAGATAATTTAATTTTGATATCCTCAAAAGCATTTTCCCACTCAGAACTCCACTCAAAATATGACTTATCCTTCAACAGATTAGATATTGTCCTGACCTTACTTTCATATTCTGGTATAAATTGAGACTAAAACTCACACATGCCTAAAAATGACTTTACCCCTGCTTTTTCCTTGGTGGAGGTGCTGCCTTAATGGCATCAATCAAACCTGGTTTTGGGTAAACACCCTCAGCGCAAATCACATGACCCAAATACTCTACAGATTACATCATAAATTAACATTTTCTCTTCCAAGAACTATGCCATGAATCATACATTTCTGTAACACCTGTGTTAAAATTTTGCTGCCAAACTGCTGATCAGGCGCATAAATCAGTACATCGTCCTGAAACACTAACACATTGGAAATATCCTTTAGTACAGTATTCATAATCCTTTGAAAAACTGAAGTCACAGATGCCAACCCAAACGGCATGTGGCAGAACTGGAAAGTTCCAAAAGGCGATACAAACGCTGTCAAGTACCTTCACTCCTGATCCAACTCTACCTGATGATATGCACTAGCCAAGTCTAACTTAGTAAAAATCTTCCCATCTTTAATAGTAGGCAACATTTCACTTATATTAGGTAAGGGGTGCGAGTCCACCCACAACTCTTTGTTGACTGCTCTCAAGTCAACACAAATTCTCAATTCACCACTCTTTTTTCTTCACCACAACCAATGGAGAAAGCCATAACAAAGAATCAATAGGCTCAATGATCCCTTTGTTCTGTAAACTTTCCAATTCCTTCTCCAAGTCATCTCTAATACTAAATGATACACTCCGAACCTTATGCTTAACTGGTGTAGCATTCATTTTTACTTTGATTTTATGTTTAAAACCATTTAATTTCCCTAATTCACCGGACAACACATTAGGGAACTCATTCAGAAGATCTTCAATTTCCTCTGAATCTCTAATCATCGCTACTTGATCAGAAGCACCAGGCTCTAAAACCATTCCAAGCAGACCCTGATGGAACCAACCTAAAATGTTCAGGCCTCTTACTGCCACATAAATCTTCCCATGTGTGCGTCTCACCCTGAACTCTAAAATCGCCTCAAAGAAACCTTGCAGTTCAATGCTCCTTCCCTAATGGGATACATGAGCTCTGTCAGGTAGTTCAAGTGTGCGCTCCTTCCAATTTTGACAAAACAACTCTTGGGTTATCATGGTGATCCTAGCCCCGAGTCGACCAAGAGTCATAACTGTTTTTTATTCCTACTTTTATGCACACATAAGGTTCAAAACAATTTTCAGGATTGCCACACTTAACCATGCCACCATCAACGACCATATCATGAACCTCTCCAATTAGGTTTTCAAGTACTTCCTCATTCTCTTCCATCACTGTCATTACTTCCATCACTGTCATTACCAAATCATGCTTCCCACCTTGACATACTTCAGCAAAATGACCAACTTTGCCACAGCTTCTACACTGAATATTCAAAGCTGGGCAACTCTTCACCCTATTTTGATGTAAAGCATTTCCACATCTAAAACATACATTTATTTGTTTAAAAAAAAAACATTTGAGTTAGTGAACTTATTGTACTTTGTTCCTTGCATAAGTTTTTGTACACCCAACTCATTCCACTTTTGTCATCTTTGTTCCTGACCGCACTAATTCTGCCAAAGTTAGATTGTCTAAGGAAAGTAGCTTCTGTCTGATAGACCTATCCGTTCCTTGACAGATGCATTGACCCCTGATCAGTTGATCACCAAAATCTCCAAATTGACATCCAGCAGCCAAAAAATGCAATGCAGAAATGTAAGTATCCACGTCTTCACCAGTGCGCTGATCTATTTTAGAAAACCTGTGTCTGGAAACCACTAAACTGGTAGGTGCTTCAAATCTATTACTCATTTCCTTATGGCTAGTTCACACTCATCCATTTCGCCTTCATCCATTTGAATATCCGGTAAATGCTTGAAAATAGCCCTTCCATCAAAGACAATGGAATGTAGAAGGAGACATTTCTTGCAGTCTGGTCTAAACCGTGCTGCTCCTATTGCTCCTAAATAAGTTTCAAAAGCATCATACCACTGCCTCCAAACTATTTCTGGCTCTCCAGGGCTTTCTGAAAATGGAATGGTGGTGGAGAAACCGATTGCATAGTTCAATAGTATTTGTTTATTGTTTTTTTTCTTTTTTTTTTATACACAGCTTCTTTCAAACTGTGTAAGTTTTTTTAGTTTTTTATAAATATTTATATTAAATAGGCCAATCCTTTTTATTAACTGTAGAAGTCACAAGACTCCCTGTTCCAAAATGTAACAAACTCCATACATCAGAAAATAAAATCTAGCATTTAGACTCTTTTTGCGCCTGATTGGAGAAACTCTGTGTGCATTAGGCTTCTCCTCCAAAAGGGCTCTGGTTTAGCTCTTGTTTCTAAGGTGAGTAGCGTGTCCTTCAACTGTTCTTATTACTCGCTGTAGGAAACGATGCAGGAACTTCTCCGCTTTTTTTCTGTAATCCGGCACTACTCCGCTGCTTCTTTGGGTCGAGCAGCCCTTCGCAGCTCCACCAGTGTTGGGTCGATAGTTGCTCCTTGTCGTATGATTCAATCAAATGCTGACAACTCTGTCATAAACCCAGCGGCAACGGCATCTGTCCATAATCCAAAAGGCACCAGGGGGCCTGTTGCTAAGCAATACCTAATGTATCTCATGTTCACAGTACCTTTAACATTAGGGTGCTAAAGGTTTTCTTACATTTTTTTCCTGGAGGAAAGAGTATGGCTCATTGAATTACGCTCAGAAGGCTTTCTGCAGATGTCATCTCCTTTTGAATGTAGTTCCTCATGACCTCAATGAGGGACTATGTTGACTGCCCTCTACTGTATGCTTGGTGCTGCACAGAATACAAAGATAATGTTGTGTTGTACTTTTCTTCACTATACAGCGGAAACTGTTTTCAAACCTGTCAGCATCTAACAGATGCTCTTCTTACAATCCACACTTTTCATTGCACAGCAATCACTTTTAATGCCACTGGGAGTTAAGATGAGGAGTGACACAATTCTTAGCAACTGTTCTGTTGTGAACAGGCTGGGGACATTATATACCATTGTGTACATGTTAGAATATCAGGTCTTAAATACGAATTATGTTACCAAAACAAAATGTCATTATATATGCATTACCTACTGTCGGTTGTCAGTAGGTAGTTATAGCTAGGACCATGTTTCCATAGAAAAAGCTTTTTATGACTTGCCTTTATCTTTGGCACAATTTGAGGAATGTTCACAAAAGTTTCTAAAACAAAGTGTCCTGGTGATTCTTGTTGTGCATGGAACATTTTGAGGTGATCTGTCAAGTGTGGGCCGAGAAAAAGGGGGGGAGGTAAAAAAAGTTGTGTTTCCCATGTTAATTCCCATACAGCATTTGAACATGACTACAGCCTGAACCGCTGGATGGAATTACACCATGTTTGGCAGAAAGTTAGCTGTTGGTACATAGCTTGTGCTTTTGGTTATCTGGTGTAAATCCATTCAGCCGTTTATGACAAATTAAAGGGGAAATACATGTTTATATCTGTGGTCACAAGTTAGTCGTGGCGTTTTCGCAATTTTGGCGGCGTCGCAGCATATTCGCAAATGCACGCACCAACAGGAATGGTATGATTGGCTGGGCCCACCTGACTAGAAAGTTTTGGCCACCATCTTTTGTGAAGGGACTCAGTCCCTGGAGCTTGGAAATGAAATTGGAAAGTGGCAGAAGGGGTCAGGGTGGAGGTACCCGAACCCCCAAAGTGTGAAGAGGTAATATTTGTAGGTGAAAATATTAGCTTAGAATTACACCGCACAATATTCGTGGATATACTGCAATGCTCAGCACAGGTTACCCATGTAACGTTACGACGAATTTACGAATATCGACGACAACAAAATAAATCCCCAAAAATATCCAAAGAGTTAATAATAAACTAACATTCACTCCTAGTAGCAGCCAGACACTCATTTACCCACTGACAGAGCCACTGACAGAGATATATACTCACTTTAGGATCCACTCAGACCACCACTCATAGACCCACTCAGACACTGATGCACCCACTCAGAAACTCACTCACACCCTCATGCACCCAGTCACAGACCCACCCATCCCCTCATGCACCCACACACAGACCCACTCAGGTTGTCACTTACCCATTTACAGAAACACTCACACCCTTATGCACTCACTCACAGACCCACTCATACCCTCATGTGACTTCTCACAGACCCACTCATACCCTCATGCACTTACTCACAGACCCAGACAGAGCATTATGTACCCACTGACAGGCCCACTCTGACAGTCATGCACTAACTCACAGACCCACTCAGAACATCATGCACCCACTCACAGCCACACTCCAGTGGTGGCTGGTGGATTTTAAATGTGGTGGGGGGGGGGAATTATAGTCTAGTATAATGTGCGGGTGTGCACAGAGATCAAGACTGAACTGAAAGAGGCGAGCCATTGGTTGATTTTACAGCATAAATATTATTTAACATTTTAAAAAAGGTATCCAAATTGGATATTTCACAGCACAAATGTAAAGAAAATATTAAAAGCAAAAAAACAAGCATTACTTAATTGGCCTGATTAGTTTGATAAAAGGATTTTTCTGAGTGCACAAAAGAGAGACCCAAAACAGAGGGCCCTCATAAAATGAGCTCTGTGAGTAAATTGCTACTTCCCTAAAGCACTGCCTGATATAACCCCATGGCTCTTAAGGGGATATTAGAGGCCAATAAAAATGTCACAAAGGTAGCTCATTGGGTTAATGTGTTTTAGTGCAGCGGTGTGAGTGGGGTCAGACATTCCAACTTTACTTGGAGGTGGCTCAGCGTATTAGTCTTCTGAAATGTTTTCAATGAGGTTCATCATTGGATAATAATGTTATATATAACTAATGTGGGGAGAGAGGAAAAATGCCCAAATGAAATCGTCCCTGCACAAATGTTTATGAAATAAGGGCACTGTAAACAGGAGGGGGATTCCTCACTCATTAGTGCGTTAATACATGTAAGAAATACATATTACCCTATGTTCCATGAGGCTGAGGCCCCAGAGTCATATTAAAAAGAGCATCTTATTTTTTTAGCTACTATTTTTCGCCACACCAAAACAATGTACCACCACAGACCTCTTCCCATGTAGGTAATCAGTGAAAATCTGCTCTTATCACAAAGAAAGTAAGACATCAGCTGAGAATTTTGCCTTTGAAGCTATTAGCAGATGGGTATTTCATGGACCTAGAATCACACACAGAATGAGTTTCCGCTACAGCAGCTATCACTTTCTCATTACTCAATGCGTGGCACCATGTAAAAAAACGGAATGAACCTGACAGCCTTCCATGCAAAGGGACCATGAAAAATGACATTAGACTATTTCGGAACTTGGGAACACCTAATGTGGGGTACACTACTATTCAAAATTCCCACATTGTAGAATAGAGATACAATTGTTCTACCAGGGATGTGCATTGCTTTACCACCAACAAAACACTCAGAAGGGAAATGGTTGGCACTATACAAAAACGAATAAATGAATACATAATTGACACCTCAAATTATGTTTGAAAACAATATTTTGACCATTAATCATTGTATTGTATAATGAATAAAGGTGTGCACAGCAACTAAACACATACTGATGACAAGCTGTGTACTACACAATTGTAGCAACAAACCCTCTCCTCCCCAGACAAGCATACAAGCCTAGTGGACACAGTGAGCGATGTTTCAGGGGCTAGCAGTGGTTGTTGTACTTAGTCAGTCCAGTTGATTTTGTGGGAGGCAAGTCTGGGATCAAGCCTCAGTGTGAACTTTCGGGGTTGAAAAGTCCTGCTTAAGGCATAGTGTGTGACTGGGTCTCATGAACTATAGTCCCTGTTAGCTCACAAAGACACTGGACAATGGCAGTATTCAGGGATAAATTGTGAGGTGACTCTGTGGAGTCGTAGCCCCCTTCACTAGGTGCTTCGGATGATTTGTGAAAAACTGAGAGAGGTCAGGAAAGCTTGTAGCTTAACTGCATAAGTGGAACTGAAGAGTCAAAGGAGTGACAAATGACAATGTCAGTGTCACTAGCTCCTGTTTGGAATGATATCCAAGTCCCCTCCTGACACACACCTAACATGACAACACTCAGTGATAACTCATTCCAAACACTTATTATTCACTCTGCATCAGAGTCACTGGCGTACCATTCCATTGCCCTCACCACCTCAAAAAAGTGGCCATACTAACAAAGTACTTAAGTCCCTGGGTCTAGTTACAGTGCAGCTCCTAGAGGTACTACAAGAGGTTGGAGAGGAATGGCAGTGCAAGGCGTTTTGAGTTACAATCAAGTAAGTAGTCCCATGGATGTTAAAGTAAGGGATCATAGCAAAGGGAAGGCAAGAGGAACAAGCCTAGAAAGGAATGCAAGGTTAGCACATGAAAAGGATGGGACAGCAAAAAGGTATAAAAATGGCACACCTAAAACAAAAAGACACCTGGAAATCATGAGCACACAAGACATCAGAGGAAAGCATGACAAAGGAGATATGTGATGATTCAGGAAATGCAATGGGTGGCAGAGATTGGAAAACAATGTGATAATGTGCAAACAGTGGCAAAAGTGCCACAGGATGAACAGCTGGTAATAACAAAGTTGCAAGGAAGGTGCAGAGAAGGCAAAGTGAGCACAAGTTAGCAGTAGAAGGTGATAAAACACTGGGGTAGAAAAACGAAAGACACTACTGCTTGCTACACATAGGAAAGAGCTGGCAGTATGAGGGCAGGCAAGGGGCCTCAGGCCAGTCAAGTCACAAGACTGGAAAGTGGTGCAACAAGTGAGTGATAGCGAAGAAACGTAAGTGCAGGTTGAGCACATGTGTGCGTACCTGCAGCTCTGCAGCTTCTGAAGGCTGTGCTCTCGAATGAACTCCTTTCTCTGCCCACAGCTAGCCTGTTCCACTCGCGAAGGTATTTCCACTGCTTCTTAAAGCATACTTTCATCTCAGGATGTCAGTCTCCAGTTAGGTGAAAATGCCAATCACGGCAGGGATAGCTCCTCCGAACAGAGACAGACTGGCTCTCATGTCTCTGAAATTGGCCCTCACAACTTCCTCATGGGTCATGTGGTCTCCTCCTTCACCAAGACTGCAGTTAAGAGCACAGGCAGCTAATCTCTGTTTTTCCCTGCAATGTACCCTGGATACTTTGTCGAGGAGGCATTCTCCTCAAATTTATCCCTACTCCTCAATTCTTAGCACCTGACATGCTGTACTGTGGCAGATCCGACTTTTATTAGCACAGGGGGACAAGGGAAAGGCTTCCACTCCTTCTATATCAATGGGCCTCTCTAGTGTAGTCATGAATGTCCAAATGATGGTAACATCAAAGAGCATCATCAGAGTGCAGTGGAGGAAAACTGGCCAATGTTATCAGCATGGCAGATCTGTCTCTTACACCTGTCAACTTGTCATGAAGCCACCCACCATGCCCCTAAAAGGGGGGTGACCGTAATGCAAACTGCACGCAACATGCCCTGTGACATCTCTGTTGCAACATAACATGCAGGACAGGCTATGGGTAAGTGGATGAGCGTGCCTTCAATAGAACACAGACTGTCTGTGCCAGGTACCCCACAAGGTTATCTTTAAATGAGGCTGAGGCCTGCCCGCAGTGTATCACTAAAAAAAAATGTCCCCGTCATCATTGGCAAGCACACTGCATTCTCCCGGACCAAATGTGGACAGGTCAGAGGAGCATTTCCCCATTATGCATTTCTTACAGTTTCTTATAGAGCGAACTCACCCTGAAGCTATTGGAGCGCCCTACTTGGGCTCCTGTTACATTACACAAGGACATTCATATTTTGGACAGAGGAAGATAAAGTAATTTGCCCAGAATCACTGGATGTTGAGCCAAGACTCCAACCTTTGCCACTCAGGCCATGGCACCTCATCCTCTCCCCCATGCATCTGCACAGCACCAGCAGCTCATGGCTGAAAAGAGCAACGAGTGCTTACAGAAAATCCACAAGTTACCACTTCGCTCCCTGTCAGGGGCCTGTTTTACGCTCTGGTAGCTACACCCCGATCTGTCTTCTTTCTTCTCCTAGGCACTTTTCTGCTTTTGTTCGTGGGTCTGCCTTTTTCTGCCTTTTACATGAGGAGAAAGACACATACTGCAGTGCACTTAAAAAGTGTGGGACCAGCCTTTATCTGTAACATGAGAACACATTCCAAATGCAGAAATAAAGACACGCGCATGTGCCAACTTACACAGTCACACTGTTCACGCAGTTAACCGGAAGCATTTGGACTCCTCCTCCAAACTGATGTTGCCCTACTGTGGTTGCCTCTCACTCCTACCATGTGTATAAATCGGTATGCCCTTCCTTCGGCCATTTAAATGAATGGTGCTTAGTTAGCTCCACCCTGGGCCATTAAAATAAATGCCCCAAATGAAAGCCTCTACATCTTGTGGCAACTAAGCACGCCCTCCTCTGTGATGTCACTGTTTTAGCTTGTGCCTCGAGGGTGAAGAAAACCTTCCCAGCTCTGCACATGTAGATCAGTCCACAAGCCCCTCCCCTCCAGAAAAAAGAAAAATCCATTACTTTCAAGATCAAGCTGCTCAGTGTTTTATCTTCTCTTTTTGCCTCTACCCTTGGGATAGCAGGGCAACGCTCACCATACCTATTAATATCAGCCACTGTTGCTGCACTTAGACACTCACATATCCACTCACAAACCCACTCAGATACACACCTACTCACAGACCCACTGAAACCCCACGCACCCCCTCACCGACCCACACAGACACTGACGTACCTACTCACAGACCCATTAAGAAACGGATGAAACCCACTCTCACACCAAACAGACACTCTAACTCCCAGATATACCCTGTCACACCTATTCTCACACCTAGAGAGACAGTCTGCGGCCAACTCCCCCAATGCACGGCCAGAGGCCATGTTCACTGTGTGGCTGGGTGGTTAGGGAGGTTGACCGCAACATCTGAGCCCTTTAGTCAACACCTGCTGCGCATGACAGTGGTTAGATTAATGTATAGTAATACGTTAACACTATAGAAATTCACTGAAATAAAACAAAGGTTACAGGGCCGTTGTAGGTAAAAAATAGAATTTTTAAAAAACCATAGAAATTCACTTAAAAAAAACAAAGGTTAAAGAGACGTATAGTTAGGCTCACATTTTAAACATACAAAACCATAGAACTTCATCTGTTATAGCTAGAGTTGTTTCAAGTAACTATAACTCATGCCATAGGGTAACTATGACTCATGCCCTTGCAGGCACTACTAATTACCCCACAAATTACAGTACTCATGGCATCTTTGATAACATCATGGATAATGTCACTGTAACATCTGCAGTACAATTATTGATCAGATAACCGTGCATGGCAGGAGCGCGAGATATAGTTACCACATGCCCCCCCATGCCCTGGGGCCACCACCTCCCCAGGGCTATATTTAAATTGTGTTTAGGAGATCTAATTGGCTGTCAACACTTCAAAAAGAAGTGTTGGCAGCCATGTTGCTTTACAGCTGCAACCAAGTCACAGCAAACAACCGTGGGCAGGGAAGACAGATGAAAACATTGCTCCAGCATACATGGAGCTGCTAATAAAAACACCTACTTCCTTGCTGAAGCAATGGGACCCCGGGGGAGGTCTAGCGTCTCACCCGTGGTCCCAGATAGCCTGTAAAGGAAACATGCAGAGAAAAAACACCTGGACACCCATCCTGCCACTTGCCTGTGGCGTCCAATTCCAGCTTTTCCAGTGACACTGCAGCTGTCTGTGTTTTCCCGCTGTAGTTTTCCTGACCAGGTTTTCCCACTCATTGTTCTTTCAGCCAACAGAACTACACTGACCTCACTTCACTGACATCTGGTCACCATTAGCATTGCTCCCCGAGCGCAGCACAACTTGTTGCTGCTGCAGCCCTTTGTCCTCTGAGCCTGCCTGCCTGCCTGCCTCGGTGTGTTCAAGGCACTCCTCCACCCGCAGGCCCCTGCTTGTGCCTCATCCCTGGGGGCCAGTGGTCGCCTTCTGCCTCTCTGCTGCATTCTGCCTTTTTGCCTTTTTTTCTCTTTATTTTCTCTTTTTGGCTTTCTTTTCTCTGTTGTGCCTCTTTCCCCCTTTTCTCCTCTTTTTTGCCCTTTTCTCAACTCCTTTGGTGATCCCAGTGATTCCCTGCTGCTGCTGCCACTGCAGCCCTACCCCCCTCCCAGCACCGTGTTTCCGGCCCTCCTGCCTCCCAGTTGAGCAAGCCTCCCCACCACCATCCCATTCTTAATGGCGGCTGCTGTGCAGCCGCACCGTGTGCCACAGGCAAGCACATCTGTGCCTGTCTGCACCTGGACTGCACCCAGAACCACGGATCCTGGCTCCTGCACCATCCATTGGTACGGTGCAGGTATAAGTATATACCTGCACCTTCACTGAAAAAGATTACAGGGACGCTATACTTATATATAAATTGCAGATGCATGTTGTCAAGACTCATATTTATACGTCTGGGTACTATATTTTTCTATACTGATACAGGGACGTCTTGAAACACCCGCTTTACCAGGAGGAATGAGAGAAAGATGAAAGGGTGGAAGATTGGATGGATTGAGAGATGGATGGGTGGTTAGATGGAAGGCAACATGGATGGATGGATGCAGAGGTTGATGAGGGATGATGGAGAGAAGGACTTGATAGATGAAGAGTGGAAGAAGAGTGTGGATGGACAGAAGAGTGTTTGGACTGAGAGAAGAATGGACACATACGGGGAAGGATGAAGTCAAGACTTGATTGTCTGATTTAAAAAGAAGGAATAAAAGATGGATGGATGTTTGGATTTGTGAATGGATGGATGGACCAGAATAATGAATGGAGTTAAGGTAATTGTTCAAGGACAACGTGAGAACGCGAAAGAAACCTACATGAACAGTGGAGGAAGAAGAGGAAAGTACTATTACACTACAATCACATTCTTCAGAGAGGAACAAAGAAGGGAAGGGACAGCCAACAGCAGGAAATTGTCAAAGGACAAGGGTGGGAGTTTGTTGTGAAATAAGATCAGCGATGGTTGTGGCTCAAGAAGAAAGAAGGAGACGCATTATAAACAGTGAAAAATGGAAGAGAGTGACTGTGAGGAGAGATCAAAGTGGAAAAGGGGGCAGGTTTGAGGAACATTGTAGAAATGGAAGCAGGAAAAGATGAGAGTTTGTCTGTTAGTGAGTTAGGGGAAAAAAAAGGGTAGGGGAAATCACATAGCGATCGGATCGGGAGGAAAATGCAAGAAGATAATGGTCACAGGAGCGAAGGGAAAGGTCTACATGAGAACGAGAATGTCAGACCCAACTGTCAGAGACTGGATATACAATAAGGGCAGCGTAGAACTAAATACAAAGATTAGAGACAGGCAGCTCTGCCAAGTGAGACGCATTACAAGTTAATGTAACACATTTTAGTACAGTCACCACATTACCTCACTAAAATGTTGTCACATTACGCTTCCTTCATAGTGAATTACTCGAGACGCTGAAGCTCTCGCAGAGAGTGTTCTCTGCTGTGTATATGCTCCAGGCATATTGTGAGCCGGGCCCAGGCTCGATGAGAGGTGACTGGTTGCCATGGTTACCAGTCATCTCCACCTGGACCCGGCTTTTATACTTCATATCTGGCTTCCCATCCTTCCTGATCCTGTTATAAAGTGAGTGTAGTTCAGAAGTGTTTCCGTGTTTACACTTTGTCCAATAATCGTATGAACATTGCATTGCCTGGAAGAGATTGGATCCAAAAAATAAATACGTGAGGGCATTGATTTTACACTCTCTGATGCACGTAAGTGAGGATGCCTTTTCCACTGCATTCCGGAGGTGAGCCCTCTCTGCATGCTACATTCTACAACCCCAGATCCTTTTGTCTCGCCTTGCACAACAAATAACGCTCCCTGGCTCTGCTGGTGTAATTACAATAAGAAGCCAAGCAGTTAAATGTTTGACTAATCAAGTCATTTGCCAAGCTATCGCAATATTTGCAGGATATTATTCTTCTCTCCATTAAATGGCTGACCAATACGGCCTCTCCCGGGAGCCGCGGGTTTCCGCCGTACCCCCTGCTTCAGGAAATTGAAACTGCTTGGGCATCTGTGCAGTATTTTTATGATAATCCATCCTCAAATGTTATGCGAGAGTGTACAGGCGGCACCTGCTTACCAACTAGTAGTCTGGTGTGCAATGAGTTCCTGAGTACTATTGCTTAGAATATTGTTAATTACCTCTTCTGAGCAATCATTGTTATTTGTTATCTAATATATATAAAAATTTTTTTTAAAAAGCGGTAATTTAATTGACCACATATGCAATGCACTGAAAATAACACAAGTAGAAGTGCTCTCGCATAGTGAATGATACATGCTTCCATTTTCTTACGATAATGGCATTACTCCTAGTCCTACTCCCTCGCCTTCCTTTTAACCAATGAGGCCTCCCGCCTCCCCTCTAGACCCTCCCTTCCCCTTTCAAAAACCCCCCCCACCCTTATCCCCTCCTGTACAAAAACCAAGCCCAAGCTGCAACTCGGACAGTCCGTACCGGGAGGGTGGGAGGGAACGGAAAAGGAAGGCGAGGGAGTAGGACTAGGAGTAATGCCATTATCGTAAGAAAATGGAAGCATTACCTCCCGTCCCTCCCTCGCCTTCCTTTTAACCAATGAGACATAGCAAGAAAACACACAGGAGACGGACATCGAGTTGCAAGACCTTTATTTAATATCCTGCACCAAGAACATCCCAAACATTATCTCATAGAGGATAAGACCCGGTGACCTAACACCGACTCCAAACTACCCAAGTCCGACAGCCTATAATGACGCACAAACGTCGAAGGAGAAGCCCAAGTGGCGGCCCTGCAAATTTCCACCACGGAAGTCCCCTGAAGCTCCGCCACCGTAGCCGCCATGCCTCTGGTAGATCTCCCCTGAATCCCTTGAGGAGGAACCACCTCTTTCAAGGAATAGGCCAACAGAATTAAAGATCGAACCCACCGACTCAAGGAAGCCGTGGAAGGTTTCTCACCTTTGCGAGCCGGACCAAAATTAACAAACAGTGAATCCCCTTTACGAAAAGGAGCCACCACCCGCAGATACTCTAACAAAACCCTGCGCACATCCAACGAATGCAAACGGACCTCCTCCCTTGAGGAGGGATTCGGACAAAATGAAGGAAGGATGACCTCCTGCCGGGAATGGAACGAAGAATTGACTTTAGGAATAAAGGAAGGTACCGGAACCAGAACCACCCGATCGTGAAAAATCTTACAAAAAGGAAAGGAACAAGCCAATGCCCCCAATTCCCCCAACCGACGAGCCGAAGTAAT
This sequence comes from Pleurodeles waltl, assembly GCF_031143425.1. Lineage (NCBI taxonomy): Eukaryota > Metazoa > Chordata > Amphibia > Caudata > Salamandridae > Pleurodeles > Pleurodeles waltl. The sequence continues at coordinate 1,724,725,895 of NC_090440.1, read as the reverse complement.
GGCTACCAAAAAGAATGTCTTCAAAGATAGATGGCGCAAATCACAGTCCCCCAAAGGTTCAAAAGGGGGCTCCGTCAACACATCCAAAACCAAGGACAGATCCCATGAAGGAAAAGAACGTACCGGGCGAGGAAATAAATTGACAAGCCCTTGAAAAAATCTCGGCATCAAGCGCCCTTCATCCTGAAGATTACGCCATGGTCCTCTGAATGCCTGAATAGCCGCCCACTGCACCCGAAGAGATGCCACTGACAACCCTAAATGAGCACCGTCCTGCAGGAACTGCATCACCTCAAAGATAGAAGCGCAGGTAGGATCTAACTCACGACTTAAGCACCATGACGAAAACACCTTCCACTGTCTACCATAAGAAAGCAAAGTGGAACGTCTCCTTGAAGCCAGCAATGTAGAACTCAAAGCTACCGGCACCCCCAGACCTGTCAATCCCCGTCGTTCAACTTCCAGGCCGTCAAGTGTAACCTTCTCAATGACCCCAATGGGAGGCAGGGAAACTCCAGGGGAGACGGACAAAGAGGCAGAGGCCACATCCTCCCGTCCGCCATCAGCCTCAACAAGGGGAACCAATTCGCCCTCGGCCAAAGTGGCGCAATTAGGACAACCCTGGACCCCAGATCCCTCACACGTAACAGAAACGCCCTGAGTAGTTGAAAAGGAGGGAACGCATACAAAAGGCCCTGCGGCCAAGGACATGACATCCCGTCCACCTCCCATGCTTGGGGACATCGAAACCGGGAGCAGAAGTGATCCACTTTCGCATTCCCTACTGACGCAAACACATCCAGCACTGGAAGACCCCAAAGCCGAACCAGATGCTGAAACAGAGACTTCCGGAGAGAGAAAAGTTGAGAGGAAGGAATCACTCTGCTCAGCCGATCCGCCCGAACATTCACCACCCCCCGAATGTACGTAGCCCTGAGAGAAGGAACCCACTCCTGAGCCCACACAAAAATCTCCCTGACTAGATTGAACAGAGCCCTTGACCTGGTCCCTCCTTGCCGATTGACATAAGCCTTGGCCACTAAGTTGTCTGTGCGAACCAGAACCGCCGAACCCCTCAGGGAATCCTGAAAATGGACCAGAGCCAGGAATACTGCCCTCAATTCGCGCCAATTCGACGACCGACTCGCCTCCCGAGGGGACCAAAACCCCTGAATCTGAGCCGACCCCATCCATGCCCCCCAACCGGAGAGGCTGGCATCTGTCGTCACCACCACGGGTCTCAGAGGCGATAAAGAAACCCCTATCCTCAGGTGGTCTGCATCCAACCACCATTGCAACTCTCTGTGAATCAATCCGGACCCTGGAACCCTGTCCTTCAGAGAACCGGACCCTGGTGTCCACCTTCTCAAGAACCATGTCATCAAGCACAGGAGATGGAAACGTGCCCAAGGAACCAGAAATATCACCGACGCCAAATGACCCTGCAGACGCAACCATAGAAGAGCTCGGGGAGCAGACCGCAACAATACCTTCTTTACCAAAGCCTGTAGGACACCCAGCCGTTTTTCTGACACAGTCACCAACCCAAGAAGAGTCTGAAACCGAGCTCCCAGAAAAACCAGATCCTGGGACGGCACTAAGTCTGATTTCTCCCAATTGATTAAAAACCCGTGGTTTTGCAGGACCCCCAGAACATGGACCACCTGCTTCTGCAAAAGGTCTCGTGATTGGGCATGAATCAAAATGTCGTCTAGATAAGGATGCAGAAATACCCCTTCTGAATGAAGCAAAGCCACTAGAGGAGCCAGCACCTTTGTGAAAATTCGAGGAGAAGATTTTAGACCGAAAGGCAGAACGCAAAACTGATAATGGTCCTGACCCACAGCAAACCTCAGGAACTTTTGAGAGGATCTTGCCACCGGTACGTGTAGGTAAGCATCCTGCAGATCCAGTGACACCAGAAAGTCCCCGTGTCTGACAAATGGAAAAATAGTCTGAATGGACAGCATGCGGAAATGCACTGTCCTGATCCAGGTATTCACCTCCTTTAGATTGAGCACCGGCCGAAATCCCCCTGAAACTTTCTGCACAAGAAACAAGACCGAATAAGTGCCCTGACCCCGCTCGTCTAGCGGAACGTGGGAAATGGCCCCCTTGACCAGTAAGTCCCGCACTCCGTCCAATAATGCTCTTCTCCGTGACCCCTCTGAAGGCAGAGGTGTGGGACGTACCCCTGAATCTGGAGGAACCACCACAAAATCTATGACATAACCATTGGCCACAATGTCTAGTACCCAATGATCGTTTACACTGTCCTTCCAAGCCGAAAGAAAGTGACTCAGTCTTCCCCCAACCGGCCCTCTGCCAGGCCCACAGTGATTGTCAGGACCCCTTCTTGAAACCACCCCGGGTCGCAGGAGCAGACTTCTTAAGTGAAAAACGCGGCTGAAAACGCCGTTTCCTAAATGAAAAGGATTTAGCATCCCTAGTAGGAGAAGATCTGGAATGTTTCTTCCACCCTTTACCCGAAGAAGAACCCCCTTTATAAGGTAAGGCATGCTTCCGTTCCTTAAAAGCCTTGGAAAGCATGGATGGCAATTGTTCTCCAAACAAGGTACGACCTTCAAACGGCAGTCTCAACAAGGCCGCCTTTTCCCCCGGATCAGCCTTCCAGGAACGCAACCAGAGGGACCTACGAGCCCCAATCAAAGACCCAGATGCCAGAGCCGAAGTACGGACCACATCCGAAGACACATCAGCCAACAATCTGGCCTGCTGCTCCATACCAGCCAGGAGCTCCGAACATTCCGCCCCTTCCTGTACAGCCACTGCCAGTTTATCAAAGTCTTGAACCAATGACTGTGACGCATAAGCAGAATAAATCCCTGCCCTCAGCGCCAGATTTTCCGCAGCAAAAGCCCTCTTAAGACCCGAATCCACTTTACGGTCAGTGGCATCCGTAGGCACACAATCCTCCGGATTGACTGCCGTTTTGCCAATCAGAGTAGCCAAAATAGAGTCCAGGCGTACTGAAGGAGGCAAAACCTCCTCACCCTCAAGTAAGTAAAGTTTCTGAAGGAATCGTGGAACCTGAGCCTTATCCACATCCTTCCACTCACGAAACACCATCTCCCTCACAGGTCCCTGAAAAGGCATGGCAAACTTTGAAGGTGTCTTATATTGAGGAAATAAATGAGAATCCGAGTCTGCAGGTTGAAACACTGGGAAACCCAAATTGTCCCGAACATGTGCCATCACTTCCCACATATCTTCTCTGGAAACATATTTCCCCCCAGATGACGTCGATGGGGCCTCATCCTCACTCTCCGATGAGGATTTCCTATCTGCTACCGATGAATGCGCACATTTAGACTGACCAGTCCTGGCCACGCCTGCTTGTAGTGCCCTGGTCACCGTCACCTCAATCATATCCTGAACCTCCTCTCTGGACATGAAGGGAGTACCCCTGCTAGGCACCTGTGAGTTCTCCGGAGTAGTAATGCTAGCCTCACCCCCCTCCTCCTCCGAGGAAGAAGAGACAATCCTACGTCTCTTTGCTGGAACTTTAGGCATGGTAAACAAATAATCACTGACTTGAACCCCAAAAAACTACCCTCTATATAGGCACCTGGTCCTCCCCCCAATCAGGGCTCCACCAATCCCTAAAGAGGTCACCTATTTCATCAAAATACATAAAAACCACGGGCCGAACGCCCGTCCTACCTGAGAGCATCTCAGAGTTGAAGTCCCTCGGTTCCCCGCGGCTCCGCGGCGCTGAAACCCGGAAATCAACGTCCCAGCCACAGAGGGCCGGCTGACCCCGTCAGCCGGCCTCCAGGACACGCCTCTCGAGCAACCATAATGCTCGTTCCAGACACGACCCAGCCGTAGCACTCCTCGCGGAGCTCCGCGTCCCGAGGAGTGCCTCCATCGACGACCTCCAGGCCCCGCCGTGCAGGTAAGAAAGGGAAAGAAAACCGTCTAGCGTGGGCTAGACAAAAGAACAGGAGGGGATAAGGGTGGGGGGGGGTTTTGAAAGGGGAAGGGAGGGTCTAGAGGGGAGGCGGGAGGCCTCATTGGTTAAAAGGAAGGCGAGGGAGGGACGGGAGGTAATGACATTTGGATGTAAAATTTGCATTTCAACCCCACGCAGGTACCCCCAGGATATCAGTCTTTCTTACTGATTCTAGAGCATTGATCACTTTACATAAAATTCTAGGGGTCAGAGTAACCCATGGAGTTTCACTTCATGTGCTCATTCCGCTCTGAAAAGATCAGCATGAGTGGCACTGCGTGGTGCACCGGAGGGCGCTGCTGCTTGACTTGATTTTGCTCCTGCTCGAGTTGATTTTCTACTCGAGCTGCAGCTTTGTCATCTCAAACTGTCACAACTGCCTGCAACTCCCCCGGCCTAAAACACACCGGGTGCCCTCCTAGGATCTGAAAATAATGCCAGGGAATGCTGATTCTCGCTCACACTCACCAACTTACCGTTGGTGAACCCTGCACGAGAAAAAACTCTGCAAATGCTGTGGTTGGCTGTATTTGGCTGGGGCTCGGCATTTCAAGTGTAGCGCGTAGTGGCAAAAATTCTGCCAACCCCGCCGGCGAAGCGGAATTCATCACCCACCCCTAAAAAATACACGGATTTGCATGAATGTATGCTTGGGTGTGTGCCTGCCGCACTTTGATACCAATTCATAAATCACAGAACTATATTACAAGGATTATAATGTCCTACCAGCGGACAATGTTGGTAGAAAAGCAATAAAACCCTGAGCTGTCTACTTTAAATACAAATTTGTGATCTGCATGTTACGTGTTGAGCTTTGCAGCCTGCACTTTTACCCTCTACAATTTTATGCTTCATCAGACCTGTGACTAGACTCTAGACAGATTTCACAAACAAGTGCATTAACCACCAAATAGGTTAATGACCTTCCAAGGCCCTTTTAGAGATTATCATTGCTAAAAAAACAGACAGAGTCTGGGAGTGAGCGAGCATCATGTTGATTGGAATCCTGTGGAAAGTACAGTGACTGGAGAAAATGAAGAAGTGCAGAGTAAGGAAGAAAGAAAAATGATAGAAATTGGCAGGAAGGGAGAGGTTGGTTAAAGTTTCAGAAAACAAGTTTTGAGTCATGTGAACAATATAGACAAAAGCAGAGGGGGTAAACAGTTGGGTCAGCAGCTATTGCAGTAAGGAGGGAGAAAAAGATCAGGAGAAACAGGACAGAATACAAAGGATAAAAGAAGGAAATTCCAGGATTTAGGTGGGGACAAGTATGACAAAGAAGCTCCTAGTACACTAACAGTCCAAGCAAAATAGGTCAAAGAAAAAGGCAACACAATGAGGATAACGGAGGGAAGGTGGAAAATAAACTGCCATACATGGGCATACAGGATGGTTTGGGTATCTGTTTGTTGTTAAATACTTAAGAGAAGATATGGGCAGGTGAATACATTGAGATAATTACACTATTACACAGAGAAACAAGATGTAGGGAAGGGTCAAAGCCAGAGTAGAGGGAGCTAGCAAAAAGACAGAGAGTTCCTATAAATATAGATACATGGACAACGGTTTTCGCTATCTATGCGATCAATAGGGGTGAAAAACAACCAGAAGAAAGTGTTGAGTTCTTGAAATATTTAGTAAAATACTAGGCAGTGACAGCTTTGGCGGCCTTGCATGGCTTCGATATGATGAAGAGTTTCTTTCCAGAAAAAGCTTGAATCTGGCTAAAGCATGGGGGAATTGGACAACTACTGCCAAAACAGATGACACCTACTTGGTTGTCACCTACACACCACACAGCAAGCAGTCTCCCACTGTCCACACAACAGTTTCCCGCTGGTTCCAACTCAGGTAGGGGAAAGTTGGTGGGAAAAACAGGGAAAGCAGGACCAGTTGGGACATGTTGGAACTTGGAACTACAATAAAGGGGCATATTCTCCATACCTCTGCAAGTTTAAGCACGATACCAGAAAGGCAATGGGCGGCACCATCTAATACAGTGTACAAGGAGTACAGTAAGGTGTAGAGGTAAAGGTTTATCTGGAAAACGCAATAACACTAATAAAGATTACAATATTGAAAAGATGGTTGCATTTATACCATGACCATAGAACTGCAGGACATTTGGAGTGGGGTTTTTCTAAGGTTACAAGATGCCATACCTGGGGCCAAAAATCAAAAGGTGGGTGGGTGAACAACTCTAAATCTTGCAGGGGGAATGCGAAGTTAGTTACAAAAAAAACTTTACAAAGAGGTGACAGGAGGTAGGATGGTGGGGCCATTTGAGCCACTGCCAACTGATAATTTGATTACATCATCAATTGTTTTTTTCCAAAATGACTAAAGGAGACTATGGGCTGATTCATCATCTATCATCAACAGAGAGTGAATCGATTAATGATTACATTCATCAAAAATATTGTTTGCATACACCTGCATTGATGAAGCGGTATGGATGAATGGAAGTTGTGGGACTAGAGAGGAAATGGCAAAAGTAGACTTTCAGTCAGCTTTCATACTATTACAGGTTCATCCATGTGACATGTCTTTGATGGGAATTAAAATTCAGGTACAATACTATATTGATAGAGCAATGCCCATGGGTTGTCCAGTAGTCTGTGCAGCTTTTGATACATTCAACACATTTTACGAGCAGATAGTGAAAAAGGTAGCAAGGTCAAAGCATGTGTTGCATTACCTTGATAAGTTCTTTGTGATAGGGAAGGGTTAACAAAAATGTGACTGTTTATGGCTGTTAGACACTTTTATGTATGTGACTAATCATTTGAGAATACCACTACCTAAAGAAAATACAGAGGGTCCCACTATTTATTTGAAATTCATAGGCATAGTACTAGACTCAGTAGTTATAAAATCGTGCTTACCTGCTGACAAGATACAAACATTACAGGAATTTCTAGAATATGCTTTTACTAAATGCAAATATCAACTGCATTGAATTCAATAGATACTAAGACTTCTCAACTTTACCTGTAGAGTAGTCATTCCAGGCAGAGCTTTTATCAGAAACTTGGCTTCTACAATGAGATGGGTTTCCAGACCTCATCAAAGGGCATGCATAACAGAGGGAGGTAGGGAAGATTTACAGATGGGGTAACCGTTTTTGACAATATATAACAGAGTGGCTGTGTGGCAGATTGATGACCGGTTTGACTGGACAGAAGATATTTACTGATGCCTCTGGAAAAGGGGGTTTGGACTCAATTGGAAACGAAATGGTGTGCTGAATATTGGCTGACAAACTGGGGGAAAGAGAGTTACAGTACTGTTTTTCTGGAATTTTGACCAGTATTGGTGGCAGTTAAAAAATGGAGCAAAGACAGGGAAAACGTTCTATTTTGTATAGACAATGAATGAATAGTGCATGTCATAACTCGACAGTCTATAAAAGATAGGCATGTCCTTTGTTTGTTAAGAGAGGTTGTCCTACTGTGTTTGACATATTCCAAGTTTACAAAACCAGGTAGCTGATACTCTGTCTCGTTCTCAGTGAGAGAGATTATGTGGGTTTGCTGGCTGAGCAGATACTAAGGCAAAAGCAATCTTAAAAGAGATTTGGGAAGTTGGCTAAGAGCAAGAAGCCTGCTGGAGTTGTCATTAGGAGAATTGACCAGCAAAACCTGTAGAACGTCTTAGCCTGAAGTTGTGCAATCTGGTGCAAAGCAAGGGGCTAGGGAACAGTTAGGGTTAAGATTAAAGCAAGAGGGCACAATTCTATGACAGAGGATGCTGTGGAGTTACCATAGCAGGTAAAATTGCAGGTATTGCTTTTTATGACAAATTATTTGGGGGTTATGAACCTGTGAAACTAGAATTGATGTGGATGATTTTGGAAGGTTGGGCAAGAGTTTAGGGAAGAACAAAAGGGAAATGGAAGCCTATGATGGAAGGGATACTGTAGGTGGTCCATGCAAAATGTGTGTGTGCAACTGCTTGGGAATGCTTTTTGCAGGTTCAGTTTTCACTCTAATTTTTCCCGTGCCTTTAGGGTTTCAGAGGTAGTTGCTTCAGAGGACTTAAAGGGAAACTCAGAGGGAAGATGTACAGATAAACGGGGGAATATGTCTATTTTTTAAGAAGGAGCTAAATAGATCAAAGAGGGGAATGTACATGGATATCAGTGAGAGAACAAAGGGAGTTTGGAAAATATCATTTGCAAGCATTGAAAAGATAGTTGAAGAAAAGGGGCCAAGAAAAGGTCCTGATATATGTACATAATGATGGGAATTTGGTGACAGCTTGGCAAGTTATGGGTGTTTTATGGCTTTGTTTAAGGAGTGCGGGATTAGAAGATACTGACTTTAGAATATGCCTTTTTAGGGTAGGAGTGGCAATGATGGATTTTCAGAAGGGGATGAACAAGGAAGGATTATAATAATTGGGGAGGTGGAAGAGTGATTTCATATGGGGATATGTCAAAATATAAAGCTATGGCTAATAAATGATTCTTCTGACTTGGCAGGTGGGAAATGAATAAAAGGCTGTAAAGAGGAATAATGGTTATTCGGACTTTCATAATTCAGTGGGGGGCTGGTTTGCAAATGGAACAGTTACAGCATGGAATACAACTGGGTTTGGACCCAGACAAGACCAAAGTGAGATGGTTTCCAAAAGGGGGATGAGATGTGAGCAGTTGATGTCAGAACTACAGGAAATAATGGAATTGAGAGGGATAACCGATGTGTTGATTACGCTCAATGGAGAAAACTATCAGGTGCAGATAGCGGGCGTAGAATGTTTACAAATGATGAAAGGGATTTGAGCACCTTGAACGAGTGTTGGCCAGCTGCTCAGATGTGGTGGACTTCTGGTTGCGGTCATAATGGTGTTCAGGATAGAATCTGTGGAATCAGGAAAGGCAAGGTTAAGAGTCAGGGAGTAAATGGAAGAATGACAGGCTTGGTCTGTTGGCAGGAAAACTAGCCAGGTTTGAAAAGCTGAGGGGGCATGATAAAAGACTGAGGAACCTCATGGAGGCATATGACAGAGAATAGGTGAAACAGGGAAATTAGGTTTCATGGGGATATAGGGACTGTTTAGGAAATGCAGGATGGGTTTATTTGCTATTGTTTATGTGACCGGGATCCAGCAGCGACTCTGGCAAGGTTCACCGGATCGGATCACTGGCGAGACCCCGATAGGTGTCCCAGGGGATCATCAGAAAGCAGCTGCGCCTGAAGTGAGAACTGCTTCTGGTGCTGGCCCAGTGAAAAGGGCGAACAGGGGCAGGAAGCGAGAGAGAAGAGAGGCAGCGGGTAGTTGGAGATAGGACGCGCAGGAGAGAATACACGGGACCCGAGCGAGAGGAGCCAAGGACGCACAGGAGAGAAGATGCAGGACCCAAGCGAGAGGAGCCAGGAATGCGCAGGAGAGAAGACAAAGGACCCGAGCCAAAGGCAGATGAAGAGCCTAATGAGGCAGAACCCGAGGACGGAGGAGGACAGCTACTTGAGGAGGCCTGGTGATCCAAAGGAGCAAGAGTCTGGAGCTGACAGCCATGCCACGTTCCTGGAGGAGCGTGGCAAAACAAGGTACGGTCTTTGTGGCAAAGAACTGTAGCTTCCAAGAAAGTGGGAGAGGGCGGTGAAGAGACAGGGGGAGAGACCACGTCATAAGTGTGACGGTTGTGGATTCTGCTGGAGGGCCCTTTTAAAGGCACTCATGCATGGGGTCACCACATGAGTTTATGTCACAGAGAGTTTATGATCCCCATCTGTCACTCACAAGCACCTTCCCGGTTTTCCCACCCCACATCCTTCATATCTGAGGCACTTACCTGGTTCAATCAATCAATCAATCAATCATTGGATTTATAAAGCGCACTAAGTACCCGTGAGGGTTTCAGGGCGCTGGGGGGGAGGGGAGTTGGTGTTACTGGTCGAAGAGCCAGGTCTTGAGGAGTCTTCTGAAGGTGAGTAGGTCTTGAGTCTGTCGCAGGTTGGTGGGGAGGGTGTTCCAGGTTTTGGTGGTGAGGTATGAGAAGGATCTGCCGCCGGAGGTCTTTCTTCGGATGCGGGGGACGACGGCGAGGGCGAGGTTAGAGGAGCGAAGCTGACAGGTGGGGGTGTAGAAGCTGAGTTTGTTGTTTAGGTAGGCTGGTCCGGTGTCGTGGAGCGCTTTGTGAGCATGGGTAAGTGATCCTTTTGTTCACGGGGAGCCAGTGAAGGTTTCTCAGGTGGCGGGAGATGTGGCTGTGGCGGGGTACATTGAGGATCAGTCGGGCGGAGGGGTTTTGGATGCGTTGGAGGCGTAGTAGGTCTTTCGCTGGGATGCCTGTGTAGAGTGCGTTGCCATAGTCCAGCCTGCTGCTGACGAGGGTCTGTGTCACTGTTCTTGTTTCTGTCGGGATCCACTTGTAGATTCTGCAGAGCATTCAGAGTGTGTTGTAGCAGGAGGAGGAAACTGCGTTGACCTGTTTAGACAAGGTGAAGGAGGAGTTGAGGATGAAGCCCAGGTTGCGAGCGTGGTTGGTCGGTGTCAGTAGGGTTCCTAGTGCGGTGGGCCACCAGGAGCCGTCCCAGGCAGAGGGGGTGGATCCGAGGATGAGGAACTCCGTCTTTTCCGAGTTCAGTTTCAGACAGCTGATTCTCATCCATTCCGCGATGGATTTCATCCCCTCGTGGAGGTTGGTTTTGGCGGTGCGCGGGTCTTTGGTGAGTGAGAGGATGAGCTGGGTGTCGTCGGCGTAGGTGAGAATGTTGAGGTTGTGTTGTCGGGCCACTTGTGCGTGGGGGGCCATGTAGATGTTGAACAGCGTCGGGCTGAGGGATGAGCCTTGGGGGACGCCGCAGATGATGTTGGTGGCTTTGGAGCGGAAGGGGGGGAGGCGAACTCTCTGGGTTCTGCCTGTGAGGAATGAGACAATCCAGTCAAGGGCTTTTCCTTGAATTCTGGTTTTGTGGAGGCGTGATTCCAGGGTGCGGTGGCAGACTGTGTCAAAGGCGGCAGATAGGTCCAGGAGGATGAGGGCTGATGTTTCGCCGTTGTCCATTTGGCGTCTGATGTCGTCTGTGGCGGTGAGAAGGGCGGTTACGGTGCTGTGGTTTCATCTGAAGCCGGACTGGGAGGGGTCTAGGATGCCGTTGTCTTCGAGATGGCTGGTTAGTTGTGTGTTGACGATTTTTTCAATCACCTTTGCTGGAAAGGGGAGCATGGAGATGGGTCGGAAGTTCTTGAGGTCGTTGGGGTCTGCTTTGGGTTTCTTGAGGAGGGCGCGGATTTTGGCGTGTTTCTATTTTTCAGGGAATGTTGCTGTTTCGAAGGAGATGTTGATGACCTTTCGTAGTTGGAGGGCGATAGTGTTCGGGGGTGGGGTCTGGCGTGGGAGTGGCGTCAAAACTGTTGTGGATGTCGATGATCTTCCGGTGGGAGAAGGTGGACAGTGCGTTGCAGAGTTCTTGGGATGGAGGGATGTCGTTGACGTTGGCGCTGGGGTTGGAGAGTTCTTTCACGATGCTGAAGAGCTCTTTGCTGTCATGTGCATTGTTGTCCAGGCGGTGTTTGAAGTGGGATCGTTTGGCTTGTCTGATGAATTGGTGGTGCTTGCGGGTGGTGTCTTTGTGGGCTGTGAGGCTGTCAGGTTGGTGTGTTTGAGGAGCCATTCCTTTTTTAGCTTCCGGCAGTCGTGTTTGTAATTTAGCAGCTCATCGGTGAACCAGGTGGCTTTTCTTGTGGCTTGGTTGTTGGTGGTTTTTTTGAGTGGGGCGAGGGTGTTGGCGCAGTCGTTGATCCACAGGGTGAGGTTGTTGGCGGCGGTGTCTGGGTCGGTGGAGTCGGGGGGTGGGTTCTGGACGAGGGCGTTGGTAAGCTGGTCTTCCGTATCTTTGTTCCAGCATCGGCGGGGTGGTTGTTGGGTGCGATGGTGCTCGGTATGTTTTTTGTAGGTGAAGTGGATGCAGTGGTGGTCGGTCCACTGGAGTACGGTGGTATGGTTGAAGGTGATGTGGGCGCTTGAGGAGAAGATGGGATCAAGCGTGTGGCCAGCGATGTGGGTTGGTGTGTTGACGAGTTGTCTGAGGCCGTGGTTGGTGAGGTTGTCGATCAGAGTAGTGGAGTTGGTGTCGTTGTTGTTCTCCAGGTGGAAATTTAGGTCCCCGAGGTGGATGTAATCCGTTGAGGTGAGTGCGTGGGTGCTGGTGAAGTCGGCGAGGGATTCACTGAATGGTGCTCGTGGTCTGGGGGGTCTGTAGATGAGCGTTCCTCTGAGAGTGGTGTTGAGGTCAGTGTGGATGCGGAAGTGTAGGTGTTCGGCGGTCTTGAGGAAGTCGTCAGTGTGGGTGTCGACTTTGAGGAAGGATTTGTGGGCGATGGCTATGCCTCCTCCGATTCCGTTGTTGCGGTCCCTACGGATGAGCTTGTAGCCGTCCGGGATGGCTAATGCGATGTCGGGGGCCGAGGAGTTGTTCCACCAGGTTTCGGCCAGGAAGGCTACGTCTGGGGTGGTGGAGTCGAGCAGGTCGCAGAGCTCGATGGCGTGCTTGCGTGCGGAGCGGGTGTTGAGGAGTATGCAGTGGAGGTGGTTAGTTTCCGTCTTTGTCGGTTTCGTTGTTCTATCGCAGGTGAATCTGCAGGTGCGGCATGCAAAGGGTCCGTGGGTGTTCCTTGGTGAGGACTGGGAGCATGCTGTGGTGCGGCCGGGGTTGAGGGCGTTGAGTTGGTCGGCCGTGTAGCGGCGTCTGGAGATGCTAGGGTCTCGCGGACCAGGGGGGTGGCGCTGGGCGCGGCTGCCATAAGAGGAAGGGTGGGTGGGAGTGGCAGCTGGGAGGCAGGAGGGCTTATCCTATGAGAGGGCTGGGGGGTGGGGCCGCAGGGGACGCAGCAGCGGGAAAGAAAAAAGGAAAACGGTGAGAGAGCGAGGGGGGAGTGGGAGGGGCCGCAGGGGATGCAGCGGCGGGAAAAGAAAAACGGAAAACGGTGAGAGAGCGAGGGGGGAGGCGGGAGGTGCCACAGGAGATGCAGCGGCGGGAAAAGAAAAAAGGAAAACGGTGAGAGAGCGAGGGGGGAAGCGGGAGGTGCCGCAGGAGACGCAGCGGCGGGAAAAGAAAAAAGGAAAACGGTGAGAGAGCGAGGGGGGAGGCGGGAGGGGACGCAGGAGACGCAGCGGCGGGAAAAGGAAAAAGGAAAACGGTGAGAGAACGAGGGGTGAGGCGGGAGGGGACGCAGGGGACACAGCGGCGGGAAAAGAAAAAAGGAAAACAGTGAGAGAGCGAGGGGGGAGGTGGGAGGGGACGCAGGGGACACAGCGGACACAGCGGCGGGAAAAGAAAAAAGGAAAACAGTGAGAGAGCGAGGGGGGAGGTGGGAGGGGCCGCAGGGGACGCAGTGGCGGTAAAAGAAAAAAGGAAAATGGTGAGAGAGCGAGGGGGGAGGCGGGAGGGGCCGCAGGAGACGCAGCGGCGGGAAAAGAAAAAAGGAAAACGGTGAGAGAACAAGGGGGGAGGCGGGAGGGATAGTAGGGGACGCAGCGGCGGGAAAAAGGAAAAGGAAAACGGTGAGAGAACGAGGGGGGAGGCAGGAGGGGCCGCAGGGGACACAGCGGTGGGGGAGCAAAAGGAGTAAAAGATCGGGAAAGGTGGTAGCGCGGAAGGTGGAGTGGGGAGCGACCTACCTGCAAGCAGGGTCAAAGGTTCCGGTCTCTTGTTCTTCTCTCGCTCTTCCTTTGAGACAAATTGGCGGGAGTGCCCGGGCGGCCAGAAGTCGTCCCCAGCCTATACTAATACGAGGAAGAAAATACAAGAATGAAGAAGATTTAAAAGGAAGAGAGACAAGTACACTTAAGTGAGAATAAAATGGGAAAATAAATACACCCACGCTATGACAAACAATGTGGTTACTCATTCTGTAGCATATAACCCACAACAGTTTACTTCACTGTTAAGGACATTTTAGTATTTATGGGAAGAAGTTGAAGGATGCTGATACGCCCAGCTTACTTCCAAAAAAACAGATTTTATCCACCTAAGGAGCGCCTATGATTGCTCTATCATCCCAAAAAGTGTAATGTCTGATTCTCATAGAAATCACTCTAATGCCATGGGGCCAAGTTTCAGTTATATAAAACAGCAACAAAAAAAAAAACTGGGTGTTGTAGGAACTGCTACATGGAATGTTCATTTTCCCAAGGCTCAGCTCCACAAGGCAACATGCAATACCCAAGAAGAAGGGGATGGAGTGAAAACACATAAGCTATAATGAGGTACAGAGAAAACTGGGAAATTATTACAAACTGCTAATTATGTAAAAGTCCGGAAGCACATATCTTGAATAGCCGGGCACTGTACAAACATACACACCAATTACTCTTCTGAGTAGTCACAGCCATACAGGTAGTATTAAAGTATTACAACTCATAGGAAGTGGCATAGACATCCTGAAACATTTCATATAGCTACAACATTTGCGGTGCTCAGCAGCCTTCAAAAGTGAGAAAATGTTGGCTTTCTCAGCCAATTAGACTTATACGGGCATCATTGTTCTTAATCACTTGGCAGGTGCTTAAAAGAGCCTAGAGAGATTTAAAATCTTTGGCGCAAAATGGTTCAATTAAAGCATTATGCTTTCAGACTACTCCAACCTACGAAGATCCCTGAAGTTAGCGATACTGAAGGACACTGTAAACATTTCAAAAGCCATTCTCTCGGCTCCAGTTGCATTTGTCCTGAGATGCACTGCAATAATTAGTGGCGGTGAAAGAAACAACATTGGTTTCTCTACTCCATCTGAGATGGAATATCTTTGTTCAAGACCCACTTGTTGCATAATTTACCCTTTTCTGGAAAGAACTCCACACTAAATTGTTTCTTCTTCCAAATTAACAAAAAGTTCCAGTTTCAAACTGGTCACTATAATTTACATCTGGATGACTACATCATATCATAGCTCTGTTGTCTTGTGTGACAACCCAGGATTTTGCCTCCACATAACGGTTACACCATGTGCATTGACCAAGTAAACATCCTTGATATATCAGGAAAAAGACACCAGGAAGCACTGTATATCTCTGCTACCGTCATACCATCCTTCGACCTAGAGAGATCATGTGCAGATCCATCTTCCTCAAGGAAGGAAGATCTGGAAAACCAAACTCCATAACAGTGAATGTCTTTGAATTGTTCACAGTGACGTGTGGATTACAATATTGTAAGCAAAATGGACATTGGGGCTCTCACTGTTTACTCAACTGTTAGACTTGTTGTGCATAGCACAGAGCATGGAAGTTAGCGGTGCCTATTTATTGTCAATGGAAGGAATAATAATGAGCAATAAGAATTTGAAACCACGCACGAGGCATAATGATCTTGCAGCTGGTGTGTGTCCAAGAATGCTTGGAAAAGCAGTGAGTGTGAAGTTGTTAGTCATGGACCCGTTCCCTAAACTCGTTCATTTCATCTATGCCATACATTTTGCATGTGGCGGCCTACAGAAACCTGCTCACAAAGAAACAGGTTGTGCAGAAGCCTCACGCTATTATCTTTACATGCAACAATGCACAAATTTACTCAGCCTCGGTTTGATGTGTGTCATAACCTGAAGCAGTGATAAATGTTCCTTAACCAGAACATTGCTAACAAGCACTTAAGCAAGCAGCAGCAGTTGCTGGTCGTAAACCCCAAATCTAATCTCTGAATGAACCCGAATGTTCATGGCTTCTGAATTCGGCTTCTGCCAAGGTCTCAAACTCAATGCCCTAATACCAGACTCAAATTCTAAACTAAATGTAATCTAATCTCTTGTAGTAACTGATTTCCTTGGACTGCTAAAAATGCTAATCCTTCTAATGTTAGCATGGAGTCTAGTATCAAGTCATCTAGTAATCTATTAGAAGGGTAAATCACAACAATGTAAACTTACTCATTTACAATTAGTTCTACAGTTCCCAGACCTGTGCATTCAAACATGAATACCCGGAATTCAGATACAATACTGAAGATTTGCAATAGAATACAAAGTATAAACCAAACCTGCAATGTTTATTAGATATTTACATTGTTGGAGCAAATGAGATTACGCCCTTAGCACCAGAGAGACAGAGAGTAGGGATTTCTTTGAAATGGAAAATCTTTGTTAATAAAAAAACGTGGTGCCCTTTAGCTCAGGAGACAGTTAATCTAGCCGAAAGCCAGTGTGATTTTCACTGCCCAGAAACCAAGGCAATTGCCATCTCCACTGTCTTTAAGTCATGCTAATGCAATACTCGTTTAAAAGAGAAAGGAAGCAAAGCAATAACATTCCAAAGGTTACACCGCTAAGAACTATCAAACTTAATTCTCATTACCTGCCAGGAACACATAGAATGAATAAATGCATGGACACGGACCAGGGAGAAGCCTGCAAAAATAATGCAATGAAGTCCAATCCAATGGCCCATGTAACAATCTGCAGGTAATGGTGACAACCAAAACAGCCAATAGCACCAAGAAGCCAAGAAATGAGTGAATGATGTGCTACAGACGAAATATGTCAGACTACAAAACCGCACCACATGCCTAAGACTAGATGCAGAAAAATTTATATCACTGTTGTTTAAACATTGAAGGGTGAAGGACCTTCGTTTATCTTTCTTTCCTGCTCAAAGCACACAGCTGGCTGTCAATGTCAATCAAAGAAGATCTTTAGTGAGCTTTCATTTGGGCTGATTATGTCTCACAGATGTCTTCTTAAAGAAACAAATCTGAGATGTCAACAGTAGTCCAATCATGATCGAGGCACACAGTTTCACACCTTGAAGACTTATCTTAGGGGTGTTTATTTGAGGCTCTAGGGAGCCAACATACACTCAGCCTAGGAGAGGAAAGAGAGGTTTACATGAGAGTGGGTCACTGGAAATCTGTGGTTGCCCTCCCATGTGATTCTAATCCCCTGGAAACACTGAATTAGTTACAGGTTTTCTCTCTCACTTAGACATTCTCACATTTACAATATCACTAGCTGCCTTCAACCCAAGTTACAGACAAAACTGACATGGGTGGCAGACTATAGAAGCTAAATAATTGTCATTCTTTTGAAAGCATGTATCTTCTATAACCTGTTCCTTAATTTGTACACCTAGCCGTTCTCAACCTGTGTCAGTTTGGGACTAATTCCTTCATCCATTATTGTGAGATGTAAGTTGTAAGGAACTGACCATCCTAACCATGGTAAAGGTCTAGCTGATTCTTTTGATATTGTTCCTTTTATTTTTAGTTTTTGAATATATAGCAGGCACATGGTAAAGTTTTCTGTTTTGTTCTATTCCTTTTCTTGTACTTTTTAGATCTGGCATTGTTCAAGCCTGTTGATGGGAGCTTTTAGGCAGCCCTATACATCCACTGGCCTCGTCAACTGCCACTCACGTTTCTCTTCTGGCCACTGCAACATGCAACATGGGCAATGGGTTAGCCAACGTTAGCCATTGGTCCCTTTGTCTCTGAGTTACGGCATTCTGCCCAAGCACACTGTCTTCACCAACAGAGGGAGGATGGCCAACTTTGAATGTTTTTGACTAAATCATTCAAAGGCGTCAGCCTGTGGGTTGAGGCCTTCTTTATTTTGGAAAAATATTCAAAGACACCACCTGTCAGTCCTCATATGTGTTAGGAAGCTTTAAAAGAACATTAAAAACCATTACCAATGCCAATAGTTTGGTTGTCAGTGGCACACACAATGACTTTGCCAATGCTTGTTTATTCTTCAGAACCGTAAGGGTTGTCCTCTCATTAGACCTATGAGTCACGCTATTGTGTTTTGCCCAGGATTATTGCTTGTAGTGGCTTGCACCAATCAGGCTTACTTCTTTTTTGGTGTAATTGGGTGACATCATGCATGTTTTAATGATGGTTGATTCTAGTTATTGGTGTCTCTTTATTGTGTAGTGTCCCATAGGTCACTGTTCTCCTATACAGAATATGAACCCATTAGCACAGATATTGCTGCCCCATGTCTGCAGTTTTATATGTAAGCCTTTAGGATTTGTATGAGGACTCCACCGATATGGATTGTCTTACCCTCCATTTTCTGGCTATGAGGACCAGTATATAGGCAAGTTACTTTGCCTTGAAGCGAGAAAAAGTGAAATCATGGTCTCTGATTGATTCATTAAGAGTTGCTTCTTTCTGAGTGGCCTAATGAGAAAACTTCTGCGACTGAGCATTTATACCAGATGTGGATTAAAAGGGTCATTTTGTATTCTGATATGTCTTTTGAACATAAAGGGTTGGCCGTGATCAATGCCATATTGTACAATCTTTACAATTTCACCAGATGAGAACCTATTAGGAATTACCCATTAGATATTTCTGATCCACAAAATATTCTTGTGTAGGTTGTATTATTGCTCCTCAGTGATCTAACTCATTGTCATAAGGATACACCGCAGGCTGTTTTAAAAATGACACAATGTGTAATATTCAACCTGGCAAATTATGCCCACATCTCAGGGCATTAGAGTGAACTTGGTTAGCCCTTAGGATAATCCAAAATTAAAGTGAGAGTGCTCAGAGTGATCTGGAAGGCTATTCACGAAAAGTCTGGATATTTGGTAAATTTAATTTAATTTTGTAATCCTCAAAGTGTGTCCTGCTCACCATGAATTCCAAACTTACTGTGTCTAAGTTGCATCGAACCAAGATAGGTGGAAAAATGCACATTGTTGCTCAAACCATGCTCCAGAATCAATAGTCCTTGCGATACTGAATAATTTTACCTTTTAATGTTTTTTGTAAGCCAAGAACCTATTTAAATGTTTAGATATTGGGCAGTTAAGGTGAAGTCTTTTTGGGGATCGTCACTGTTTTAAAGTAGGTTATTTAATTGATTTTAATTCTGTTGTTTGATATAGTACAATTTGTGTTGTAACTTTAGACATTGCTCACTGTTGTAAACTGCACTGTTTTGTCTGTAAATAGCATAGAGCATATTTGTTTCTGACATCGTTTGTTACACAAAAGTAAAATAAATAGAAATATAAATTTGCTTTGAATGTGCTCTCTACTTGGATTAAGGCCTAACTAGACAATATTGAATGCTGGACCTGTACACTACCAATAAGCCAAGTTTGACCAACAGACTGTCACCTTTATGCCATGCTTTCTGTTATGTTAAAGAACAAAGAGCCTTATTTAGAGTTTGGTGAAGAGGACATTCAGTAACAAACATGGTGAAGACCCCATGTCACGTATTATGACACATGTACTATGACAGACAGGAATTCATATCCACCAATCCCTGAATAAAGCCTTGAGTTTACTCTTATAGTTCCTGCTTTGGCCAGGTAGATTTGGTTCTCAAAGCTTCAGGTGCCATCTGTGGTTTTCTCGATGGCTGTAATAGCTGCTTTCCATCAGTGGATTGAGACCCTTTGGGGACTATCGGGCGGCTGCTCAAATCTTTTGTACAAATTATATGCACTCTATTTTTTAAATTCTTCAAATCAATTTTGAAATCCTGTTACATATTGCTAACAATTCACTTTCATGAACAAATCATATATTCCTTTCAAAGCAAGAGTTCATCACGACAATCCTTAGAGTAAAAGAACGTTCCATTAAGAACTTCTCAATCGTACATATTCCCAATGCATTTTGGGCTTTCATTGCCCTTTGTTAGTGGGTAACTATAAACAAAACAAAAGACCACTTTTCTAAGAAATAAATGTACCACAGAGGAATAATATATAAGCTAACTAGACCAGAGGCTTGATTTAGAATTTGGTGGAGGGAGTTTTTCCATCACAAACTTGACGGATATTGGGTCCGCCATATTATCATCCTGATATAGCCTATGGAGATTGCAATACAGGGAACAGGATATCCATCATGTTTGTGACAGAGTAACCTGTCCACCAAACTCTAAATCAAGCCCCAGGTATTGGAAAGAAAATCCAAGTGTTAAAAACGAAAGAAGGAACGGAAAATCTATATAAGCTCCTTCATGTGAGTTGCTTTGTTAATTACAGAGTGGAGTGACAGAGTGTTTTGCTCCATACTCCACTGGTGTGTATACCAAACAATCGCCCTTGATAACAATCACCACCAAACATCAAAACTCCCCAAGAAACAAATGTCTCTGTGTCAGTTTTTGTGGAACTAAAACAAAGTGCCCCATGCTGCTGAGAAACAAGCATGCATTATCAAGTTCATTAGAGGTGTTCAAAAGAATCACCCATGGTCAAAGGATGAAAATTAGTGAACCTGCCTGTCATGTGCGGTGCACCCAACAGAAAGATGTTCACCTTCCAGTATGCGTTAGCCATTATATTTAATGACTGAGTAATTGCGCAACCCGATCATTTCTTGTTTCTTGAACCACTGATGCAAAAACATATATGCCAACCACCCTCCCTAGTCACCTAACCCCTTGTTGGTGAACAGCTAGTGCAGTCTCTTTACCCATGTGCAAGCACAGACACCATATTGAAATGTATTTTAATTTGCGTACATATTATGATGTCTTGCCTCATATGTTGAAATGCAACTAATGAAACATGGTTGGGATGACGCTCAAGGCCCCTGCTCTTGTTTCTCCCTTCCCTTAATCAACACTTCAAATCTATTTACCTATTTGGTCACACATTAAGGCCCTCACTACAAATTTGGCAGTCGCCATACCGGCAATGGTGGTAGTACCACCGCCAGGCTGGCAGTGAAGACTGCCATATTATGACCACGGCTGTGGTCCCTCCCAAATACAGCCAATGCACTGCTAGAACCACCAGTGCAGACCGGCCAACGACTACGGAGGTTGCCATTTTCAGGCCGGCAGAAGACCATTCATCGCCCACCATTTTATGGCTTAGCAGACCGTCAGGATTTCCAGGGCAGGACACCACCATGAAAAGCCTGTTGGAAACGAGCTATAAAAAATGAGACACTCACCTCCAGGGACACAGAGGAGTCCGCAGCTGCCATAGAACTCAAACTGGAAGTCTTCCCGATGCTGTACCACACAATGGAAGTCCAGGAGCAGTGACGTCAACGAAGACGACAACCCAGAGTACAACTGCCTCACACACAAAGGAGGGTGGGGAGAGCCTCTTGGGTGAGCAGGCACGGGCAACTGGGAGGGCGGTGCTGGAATGGGTGGTGGAAGATGTTGTTGCTGGTGTGCTCCCAGAGGGGTCCACCACCCCCAGGGAGCTCCCATCAGAGGAGGAATCTGAGTCAGTAGCAGTAGCTCCTGTCTCCACCATGGTGCTCCTTTCACCCTCCAACCCACTGGTCCTCTCGGTGTCAGTGGACACTGCCTCCTGGGTCCCATTGGCTGCAGCTCCCCCACTCGCTGGTGCCCTTGCTCCTTCGCCAGATGATGCTAATGCACACCAGGACAGAAGAAGAAAAGGAGGGAGGGTAGGGGAGAAAGAAAGGGAGCAAAGGGTCAATTACAGCAATAACAGCACACACATCACAATGACTCTCTGGTAATTTACACTATACAGTGACAACTACAATTCCACATCATTGCCTGGAAACAACAGCTGAAAATAAATCAGAAGAAACTACCATCTGCACACCTACTGAGACTCACTAATCCACGTCTTCCTGTTGACAAAGTTACAGCTTCACTTACTCTGTTACAGTGTCTGTACAACTTGCAATTGCCAGGACATACCACCTGCACAGTGGATATCAGAGCATCACTCCTACACTGGTGAGTCAGGATGTAGGCGCTTACTTAAGCTGAAAAATACCAGCAAATAACTGCTATGTACTATTGTACATACCACTCACCATAGCAATGCAGAACTATACAACATTACCAACAATGGCATACTGCGGCATAGACTGACTACTATCTTGTCATCCAAAGACCATGCCAGTGAGTACTCACCCTCTTGTGACTGCTGTGCTGCCCTCAAGCGCTGATTCAGCTCTGGGTTGGCCACAACCAGTATACGGCCCATTAGCGGGGTCAGGGTCTGACCGGCACCCCTCCCTCATTGGGAGGGCGACCCCAGCTGGGCCTCCGTGGTCTTCCGGGCCTAGCGTCTCAGGTCATCCCACCTCTTTCTGCAGTGGGTGCTCCACCGGCTGTGGACCCCCAGGGTCCATACGTCCTTGGCAATGGCACATGTAACCCTTTCTTCTGATGGGCACTGACCTGCATAGAATACACAGCCAGAAGGACACCATTAACTACACACGTCAATCAGTTACAGTAATGGACCACATACTGCATAGATCCCACAATCATCATACACATCACTTGTATTTCATCGAGCAGACAATAGCACACACATTCATCAACATACAGCCATGTTGCATCAAAAATACCAAAAAGGTGCTCACCTGTTGATCAGGAGCCTCAAATAACTGCCAATACAAGGGGAGGACCCCATCCACAAGCTTCTCGAGTTGTTCAGATGTGAATGCTGGGGCATTCACCATTCACCTATCCTGTGTAGCACAGGCCATTGTGGCTTCCAGACACAGGACACAGCAGCTCACACAGTAGAGGTCTTGATTGGGTGAGAGTCAGCATTCAAGTAAAATGTGCATCTGAAAATGGCGGACACTTCCACGCCGGTAATCACCATCAGCGATGATCATCATTGGCCCATGTTCTCCATAGACATTAATGTTAACCAATGAGGAGTTGCACGGCGGTTCAGACCGCCCTCCGCCATGATGACAAACGCCAGCGGGGTGAGGTCACTTCTACCTGTCCTCTGCATGCAGGACAGACGGATGGCATTTTCTGAAGATTGTTATCATTGTAGTCAATGATATGTGTGTCATAGGTACTTTTGGTACACACCAAGTCAATTCCTACAAGTCTACATTGTACATTTGGTGGCAGTATCTGGCTTATAAATTAGTGCTTATTCCAGTGCACTGCTTGAATAAGAATAGTTGATGATCATTTAAGATGTCATGCTACAAATCACGTCTCACAACTTAGACGACAACTGTGAAGCAGTATGACAATATAATGATATTGTATAGTATCAGAAGTCCGTTTGGATGTTGAGGCAACCAGAGCAGATTTCAAACATTGATTGTCTGAAATGTATGAGAAAGCTCCATTTACTCTAATTTTGTGTGTTTCGATCCTTCATGCTTTCTCACACTTGTGATGGTAGGGCTGTTTAGATACCTACCACTGCAGAGTAGGAGGATGCCCCCGTGTACAGGCCCCTAGTTGACGTGGCTACAACCATCTAATTCTCACCTAGCATCTGAACAGGGCTGCAGTCATTGAACTGTGTGCACAAGTGGAGCCAGATCTCATTCCTGATCTTCATAGTCCTTCTACAACATCTCTTACAGTACAGTTGGTGTCAGTGCTCCACTTCATGGCCAGTGGATCATTTCAGGTGACAGCGGGCTTGGCTGCAGGTATGTCTCAGCCAATGTTTACTATAGTGCTGAAAAGAGTTCCAAATGCCTTGCTGAAACACCTGAGCAGCTATGTCACATTCCCCAAAAGTGATGATTTTCCCACTGTTAAGGGTGCTTTCTATGCATTGGGATATATTCCACATGATTGGTGCCATTGATGGGACCCATATTTCTTTGGTTCCTCCCAGGATGAATGAGCAGGTGTTCAGAAAAAGGAAGAGTTACCATTCTATAAATGTGCAGATGGTGTGCCTTGCGGATCAGTATATTTCTCATGTTACTGCCAAATTTCCAGAATCTGTCCATGTTGCCTATGTAATGAGGATCCGCAGTGTCCTACAGAGGATAGCACAACTACAGAGAGAGAGAACCTGGCTCATTGGTGAGCATGATGTTTTAATTTAATGTATGTCACAGTATGTCACCTGGAGTTGTCCTCTGTAGTGTTGTAGACATGTAATGTGAGATTCTCAATATTACCAGGTGACTCCCAAATCTATCCTGGCTGTCGACACCCGTGAGGAATTCAAGGACAGAGGCTGAGAATCGATACAAGGCACATGGACGGACCACAAGAGTCAAAGAAAGAACATTTGGCCTACTGAAAGCCAGGTTCAGGTGCCTACATATTTCTGGTGGATCCCTTCTCTACTCCACTGTAAAGGTCTGCCAGATAGTCATTCCTTGCTCCATGCTTCACAATTTGGCCCTCAGAAGGCATGTGCCATTATTGCAGGAGGAGGGGGAGACAATGCACCTGTTGCAGCAGAGGAAACTGAAGACAGTGATTAAGATGGGAGGAGGATGATGTGGACAACAGGACAAATCTGATACACCAGTAGTTCCAATGATAGTCAGATAGGACTGTATTTCTGTTCATACCACCATGTAAATAAAGAGCTGTGGCAGCTATGATATACCAAGCTCTAATGTGTGCATTATGAAACCAAACACTATTCAATCTGTGGTTAGTGTTCCCAGTTGTATGATGATTGGAAAAAAAGCTTATTTTGCCTATGAAATGTATCAGCTGATTTGCAGTTTCAAAAATATGCCCACGTCAAACTGTGTCCTCATTCCATACAGTACTTAGCATTTGTTGCTAGGAATATAGTTTGAGTTTCAATGTGCTTACACAACCGCTCTGTGACTTCATTATCCCTGACTGTTTGGCCTGGATTAGGTGTTCCAAAGGAGGAATTGGCTTACTGAGAACATGGCATAGCTAACACTGGTATCTTGTCTAAAGCCCTTACAAAAGATGTGTCTTGTCACTACTAGTGTTTGGAGTTAATTGCAGTGTAAAATTTTAAGTTGATGTAACCAGATGATTGTAGGCTGTTATGTTACAGGGGCTCACATTGCTTTACTTCCCTTTTCCTCAATTTTGAATGTCACTAAAGGTTTCTGTTTTTCAGATGTTGGTGGAAGGTGACTTGTGGCAAGCACTTACACTGGTAATGTGTACCTCAAGCTGACTGTACATTGGATGTATTCACACATCATATAACATTTGCACAGGAAATAATGGTCAAGACATTGCATATACATGCAAAATGCAAAAATCCTTCTGTTGTGTTTAAGTGTCTTTATTACGATTACAAAAAGGAAGTTATAGTGCTATTGAGTGGGGTGATGGTGGATGAAATCTTCATTGTAGTGGCCCAGTTAGTTTGTAGCACAGGTCCAGTATCCATGGGGCCATAGGAAAAAAGAGCAATGGCAGTCTAAAGTGAACAAGGTGTCTCAGTGGCACACAAGGGAGACATGTTGGTGAGGCTCACTTCCTGGCAGTGGTTTTGGTCTTGCCTACAGCCTCTGTAGGATGTGTGGCTCGTAGGGAACATTTGTGGGGTGGTTCCTCTGCTACAGAGGGGTGGGGGGTGCCGGTGGGCTGTGAGTCCTGTGGCAGGGCCTCTAGTCCACTAGCTGCAGCAGCTGTAGAGGGCTGGCCAGTACTCAGGCTAGTGGAAGGGGCCTACTGGTGTGTTGAGGACTCATGCATGATGGTGGCAATTTTACTGAGCACCCCTATATACTGCTGAGCACCCACATGTCACTGATTGTTTGGCAGTTACAAGAGGCCCTCTAGTTCACCCTAAAGAGCAGACACCGCCATTAAAATAAGGGTGGAGATCAAAAACTGGAGCCTGGCCTCAACAGGCCACATGTCTGACCCTGAAACCATCCAAACAACCTGGAATGTTGCAGATAGAAGTGTTTTCTGGAAGGCATTCTTAGGGTTGTCCGTGATGCAAGCAGTAAATGCAGAGAGGCCCTCAAACTGACACTCCCAGATGTCTAAAATGTGTATAGATAGTGAGAAATGCCACAATAAATCCTGGCAAGAGGATGTAGAGTCATGGTGGAAGAATAAACATGCAGAAGCTGAGCAGGAAAGCAAGTCCTTGATAGCAAAAATATGGTCCTGATTACCACATGGAACCTGATATCCTGAGCCCACCCAGAAAACTCTGGAAGTCAAACAACACAAGGACTGTCCACAGAATTCCTACTGTAGATCTAATTGTAAGCTCAACCCGAGCCATCCAAAGGTACAAACCTCTTCTCTGTGAGAGACAAAAATCATCACAGTGATGTCCATTCAGCCAACCAGGAGAAATGTGAGAATACTACCTTGTGGGTTATGGCGAGGTAATTGGCCATCAAGAACAAATTGGATAAACCTAATAGCTCAATGCAAGCTTGCCCCAACTCATCTCAGAGGTCAAGGGTGAGCAGGAGCCTTTGGAGCAATCACTCTATCCCAGCAAAGTTTTTAAAGCAGATCCATTATATGGGAAACTGTCAGAGCAGCATCCACCATCTTAAAAATAAGGTACAACTAGTTCCACTGTGAAATAGTATGCAGGAGCCCCAAGAGAATATGGTGACATCAGACACTACTTTGAAGTACCTGCACTTCTTTAATTTGAAATGCATAGTACCAGCATCTTTTGGCAGTGCAAAACTTTCACTGCAAGGGCATCTGCACTCCTCAGTAACAAACAGGTCTGCTGGAAGGTTAGCATCTGCTCCCCTCACTTTGAGACCTAGAGCATCTCGACCTTGATATTATTCACTTCAAGTACTGGTAGTGGAGGGAGGGTGTAAGAAACTGGGTTGCTGGTTGACTGGGGAGTGAGCCCTTTTCAACCAGTGACAAAATTATTGTTGGGTTGAGGCACAAGCCAATCTTAAATTAATGTGTACTGAACCCTCTTGTAACTTGGCACAGAGCAGTTAGGCAATATGTAAAGTATTTGTGCACCACTTCAAACAGTAAGAAAGTAAAAAACGCCACACAAAAAGGATCCCACATCAAGTCAGAAAAATATAGTTATTTTTAGTGAATAAAGAGACCAAATTACATCTGGAGACATGCAATTTTAATGATTTTGGTGAAAATAACACCAAAAAGCACAAAAGAGGCAACTGTGGATATCTAGTTGTGCTGGACAAGGACAAAGTTACGCGTTCAAGCTGACAATGATGGAGTGTGGGCTGTCTGCAGGAACACAGTTAACAAAGTACCTTAAATCCTGAACAAAGTACCTTAAAACCTGGTTAGCAGAGTGTTGAGAGGGGCTGCATCGAAGATGCGTTGTTCAGGTGAAGCGCTGCATCGGTTCTGAGATTCTGTAAGGCTGTGATATGAGTGGGCTGCATCGTCATTGAGGATCCTGTCGACAGGGCTTGCAATTTAAAGTTTGGAATCAAGGATGAATTGCGCAGTCTGGGCATGTGTCAGTTCCAAGGCGATGCGAGGCTGTGATGCAGGGATCCTTATTGCCATCAAGGCTGGCATCAATGAGGAATGTGAGGTCTTGCGCTGAGGAGTAGTCGCACAGCAGTGATTATGATGAGGCTGTGTGCTGTGATGTGATGTAAATCTTTGCAACGGGGTGATCCATGCAGCAGCGCAATGCATTGATTCTGCTTCTGGTGGTGACACACAGCAGACAAGATGCATCTGTTCTGCTGGATCCACATAGGCTGGCACAGCACATTAGACTTACTTCCAAAGGTCCAGGACTGGCAGTGGCACCACTTGGCAGGATGAGCCCACAGATGTCAAGGTCCAAGTGCTGGAGTCTAGGTTTTTGGAGACTTCTGTCACTGAGGATCAAGTCAGGAGGCCAGCCAACTAGCCCTTGGAGTCACTCTGTGCCCTGTTGTCAACTGATGCAGGTCCACTCCTTACCCAGGCAAGAGGGTAGCGGGCATCAGGTTAGCACAGCAGGGCAGCAGTTCCTTCAGAGCAGCAACCCAGCAGAGTGACAGTCCTTTCAGCAGCACAGCAGTCCTTCTTCCTGGCAGAGTATCCACAGAAGTGCTCTTCAGCATTGGTTTTTGAGTTCCAATATTTATACCCAGTTGTGCCTTTGAAGTGCAGAGAAGCTTCTAGAGGCATGCCTCTGAAGTGCCCAGGTGCCCTGTCTTCCTTACTCTGACTTCACACTAACCCCAGGGGGTATGCAGCCTTTTGTATGGGGGCAGGTCACGGCCTATTCAAGTATAAGTGGGGCTGTGCCCAACTACTCCCTCCTATCCTACCAGTGATGGCCCATCCAAGTAAACTTAAGCTACCCATTGTGTGTGGCTGTCTAGGAGGAATACGCAAAGCCCAACTGTCAACTATTCCCAGTCATTTGACCCAAAGACAGGCTGCAGGCACCAAATGGCTAAGGCAGGAAAATGAAAATTTTCTAAAAGTGCAAAAAAGAACAGATGATGGACAGAATGCAGAGCAGATCAAACATTCACCCCCAGTCACAAAGATCTGGGTTTAATCCATCATGTTTTTGCTCACCATGCCACCCCAGTTTGGACCCAGCCATATGCAAATCAGTCTTGACCCTGTTCCTCATGGGAACAGTCCAGCCTGAACTGGCAAGCCAGGTTCTCTCTGGACCGGAAACAAGCATCCTAAGACAGGTTTCAGGGTATCACCCTTCATCAGCTAGGCTAGCTTGAATCCAGTGGCGCAGTGGGCACGGGACTCACGACTGGGCATACCCTTCCCACTTGGGGTGACAAATGCAAAAAAGAACAGATAATGGATGGAATGCAGAGCAGATCAAACATTCACCCCAGTCACAAAGATCTGGGTTTAATTCATCTGTTGTTTTTGAACCTTCTAAAAGTGGCATTTTCAAAATTGCAATTTAAAATCAGACTTCACTAGCAGTTAGGATTTTTCATTACAATTCCAAGCACACCAAACATGTAATTTCCATTTGGAAATTACAGCTTATAAATACAGGAAGGTAACTAATGCTACCCTATGGGAGAGGTGGGCCTTGCAGTAGTGAAAACAAATGTAAGAGCTTTTCACTACCAGTACCTGTAAAGCTAAAATGTACATGTCCCACTTTTAAATACATAGTACTCTGCACTCTGGGCTGCCCATGCCTGCCCTAGGGGTGACCTACACATATTTAAAAGGAAAGTTTGTTTTACCAGATCAAAATGGCAGTTTAAAACTGGACACAGTCTGCAATGGCAGACCTGAAATGTTTAAAATGCTACATTAGTGAGTGACATAATCAGTGCTGCAGGCCCACTAGTAGCATTTAATGTACAGGCCCTGGGCACAGGTAGTGTCACTTTACTAGGGCCTTTCAATTAACCTAACTATTCCAATTGGCTAGAAGCAAATCCTATTATGTTTTAAGGAGAGGGCAGAAGCACTGCAGCACTGGTTAGCAGTGGTAAAGTGTGCAGATTCCTAAAGCCAGCAATAATGAAGTCAGCAAAGCAGGAGGGTTGAAGACAGGCAAAAAGTTAGGAGGAAACATATGTCAAGGATACTAGGTCTAACAGGGGATAACAAATGGTAGACAAGACCAGTGCTTTAAATGGAAAAATAGAAGTGCAGGTACTCTGTACCAGAGTACCTGCTTGTTTTCTGAGAAGTGCTGGTACTCTCCAATTAAAAGTATTGCGTTTTTCTTGAGATATGCCGGTACTCTCCCTCTCGAAATAAAAAAGTGCCGGTACTCAGTACCGGAGAGTACCGGCCCATTTAAAGCACTGGACAAGACCACATCTTAAGGGCATTATCAAGAGGCTCTGACACCTTACCCTAATTAGTTAAACATGGAGAGGTGCTCTTAAGATATATGCTCTTGCAGGTATCTCAAATGGAAGTGCCTAACAACGCTTGTACAAGATACTTCATTATCACTTCAGAATGGAAATGTTTATAGGAAGAAGCAGACAGAAGGAAGGAAAGCAAATTCCATTGCGTAAATCAGGAACCAGATAGATATGACAAAGTGTCAAGCACTAACCTGTCCATCCTGTGGAGACACAATGTTGACCAAGCTGCTTGTTCGGAATTCCACCTAAATGTTGGGTGCCTCCTATTTCAATACATACGATCGGCACCACAACGTCCTGGGTAAAGGGGATGGATGAAAGAAGGAGAGAGACACTGGAGACGCAGGGCTGGATCCAGACACCTAGTGATGGTCCTTGAAGAGCCGGTCTTTTCTATGATAAATTACACATCAGTCAAATAACTCATATCTCAAAACCCATGTATATTCTACTGTTAAACTATGATGTGCAAGCTAGATGTACCTGTTGGGGTCCCCTTTCCTGCTTTTGATGGCTCTTCCTCTCTCTAGGACTTTTCGGAAACAATGTGGATTACCTGTATTTAAATAAGAGCCTTGCACCTCCTATACTGTCTACAACTACTTCCACTGTGATCCCAGATTAGTTCCTCATCACCTCAATTAAGCCTACCTTGATGTACCTTGACATTCAGTGGATACTTTGCATGTTTCACCTTGATGAGATTTCCCAAGATGCGCACTCCATCAACTCTTAGACATTTATATAGGCACCAATAGGCAACAATAGGAAGAACAAACTCTCAGGGAATTAGATCCTCAAGATAGTCATGGATTAATCATTGTACTGTGCTAGCATTGCAAAGAATGCAATTCAATGTGTAAATCATGCTAACAACAATAGTAATGCCACATTAAACTCAGCAATAATAAATATATTCACAGTACATCATTTTCATGATAATTATTCAATAGAAACTAATTTCTGTGGTATAATGCAAGCAACTACAATAAGCGGTATAGCATGACAAGCGGCAAACATCCCAATGACCTTAAAATCCAAAGATGTGCCCCTTTAGGTGCATCACATCCTGGAAAATTCGCTTATCAAGTTTCAAGTCAGCAAGTATCAAGTTTTATCAGTAAATGTTCTTAAATAGTGGCCAGCCCGTTACCACCTTTTTGAGGGTTAGTTCCCTTGGTCTCTTCTTCTTCCAGAAGCGACCTCCAAGATGCTGAACAGAACAGAACATGAAGATCAATAGTGGAAGAGAAGAGATTCCTTCTGTGCAGCCGCTGACCTTTACAGCAAGCAATTCACTCAGGCCGGGTGGTTTAAATAACTGCTGCATCCAGCCACACCCAGTGTGAGTCATAGGGATGCTGGAGGCTTGTATAACACATGTTCCCAAACAAGAATTGGCCTCTAACAAGCATTAGTTCCAACAAGCATTGGTCTCTGCCAACAAGCGTTGTTCTCTGTAAACAAGCATTGGTCCCTCCAAAGGCAAATGATCAACTAAGAGTTTTTAGACTGGGGCATAACCGGGTTTACAGGCCCGACACAAAGAAATGGTAGATCATCTTCAGAGGAGAGAGACAAAAATCATCAATAACATAAACAAATGTTTAGAATGGAGGAGCATCAGAAAAAAAGAAAGCAGCCCAAGCCAAGATGGTTCTCGTCGTAGCCGTTGTGACTCTAGTAAATGAGCTTCACGTCACTCAAGGAAGGCGGTGCCATAAATAGGAGGCTGGTGAGAATGATATCACACCTGATCCCAGACCACCTGAAGTGCAGAAACCCCACCATTTGCACACCTTATTTCAGATGGAGAGAAAATGGCATCAGGAAACTCACACCCTCCTGCCATAATTAGCAGAGATTTGCCGTATAATTTCCATCTTCGGGCACTTTCCAGTGGACAAAGAAACAGCTGCTCCCTCCACATAACCCCAGACAGATGTGAAATACTGCTGACAGCAATTCGGATAAAGTAAGGAATGGGGGAAAATTTACATTTGTAACTGCTACCTCTCCAATGGCAGATAAAAGAAAAAGGTCACCAAGAAATCTAGAAAGAAACAGGAAGCATCAGGAACAGCAACACAATATACATCAGATCAGTTGTGATCAGAGAAGGAGAGGATTCCTCATGCGTCAAGATAGATGGGCATAGGCATTAGGTACATTTGTGGATCGTTTCAATTAGTCATTCAGAAAATGTATATTCTGAATATTGATTTCACATATGTAATTTCAAATGCAGATTTAAGTAACATTTTGTAGTTTTAAGATGGTATGGGGGTGTTTGGTATGTCCTTCCCAAACCAAGATGGCATCTACATGGTGAGAGTCACAAATGTGATGTAGAATGTGGCAGCCATCTTTGAACACTAGTATATCATGGCTTATCCTTGAGAACCTTGCATCCTAATGGCCATTTTTGTCTGCTTCTTTCCCATTCAGTTTGAAATCTATCTCCTTTCAGTTTGAAGTCTGCATTCTCCAGAAAATCCTCTATTGGGTATCAGCTGCATTTCTTCCATGGAAATGACTGTTGTTAGAGTGTCGCCATTTGTGTTTCCATGGACTTGGAGCATGAAATTTCGAACTGCCACAGAGGTCATCAGCCTACATTGCTCCCAAGCTGCCATCTTTAACTTCGGCAATGACCAAACACCATGAAGCGTTTTGTATCACCGTGTGTGCTTACTTAGCGAGCCTATACATTTGCTGCTTGTACTAGAACCTTTTCATGCTGTGATGTGGAGTGATGTGCAATGACACAAAAGCTGAGGTACAACCTGATGCAAAAAACCTAAGAAAAGGTCATCAACAAATTGTGTACAACATTCCATGTGCTCTTGTTCCCTTTCATTCCTCCAACTCCTTAATGTACCCCAGTCCCATACTAATCATTCACTACTTTTTCCTTCTTCCTTTTCACAATCCTAAGAGAGGGAGCACATGGAAACCTGGTAACTTCTCCCCAACAAAGAAGATCATGTTTTGGTTACTCCCCACAATTATACCCATACTTTTATGGCACCATGTTTTAAATTTCCGTGGAGGCATATTTCTCCTTTCTTGGGGTATTTTTGCTATATTTTGTTTTTTTTTTAAATAAAATATTTTCGTACCAAGAAAGCTCCTATGTGATTGTGCCTACGGGTACCTTCTTCAGCCCTTTCTAGGAAGAGGGGAGCCGTCCTTGGGGCATATTTAAAGCAGGTGTTTTCACTGTTTTCTGACTCGCCAATGGTAGAGATTCATTGGGGATATCTGTCTTGGAAAAACTGATCCCACTTATTTAACCAAGCTTCTTACATATTGTAATTGGCTGTTCCAAACTTGACCCCACTCACTCGAACTGTATTCTACACATATTGTCTATATTGAAAATGCTTCTCATTAGGAACTGAAAGCAGTAACTTGTACGTAGTTATGCGGACTATGCTAAAGTTTCAGACTATTTTTTCTCTGTTCTTTTGCGTGGATGAGTCGATATTTTCTGGTAATACTATTAGGCTCTATTATAAACAGTAAAGTGAATTGAACTTAACAGAGCATCTGTCTCTTGATGTTGCTCATATTTCCTGAGTCTTATTCTTGTGCTCCCAAAAGCCAACCTAGGAAGGTAAATCTTGGACAGCTTCTCGAAAACAACCATTAGTTCAAAAACAGTGTTTGAGGAGAGCAACTTATAAATCTGTGTCATTTTGTGTTCTTGTTTGAAAAAGAATGGCTTTATATTTCCATCTCCTTCAAACGCTGTAGCTTCTTTTTTTCTCCCAGACTCGGATATGTTTGAAATCCATCTGTTCTTGAAAATAACGATTTCCCAGGCAAGCCTCAGATCACACTGCGGACACCGCGTCGCCACTGATCAGAGCAGGCTGCCGTATTCTCTTCTCGGAGGGCGAGAGAGGCCTTCATGCTTGCAAAGCCTTTCATCTCGGAATCGCAGGTTCAACTCGGTCTAAGTCAATGGTGATCTAAGAGTGTCGCCGTCAGACAGTTTCTTATGGATGGCTGAGTTACTGGCCTCGGCTCAGTACCTAGTGATCTGGAGAGATCAAGTGATTGAAAATAAGGCCACTGCCAATGTTTATACCATTATTGGTGGAGAGGTCAAGTTTTGTGTGTGCATGACATAAAGTAAGATTCGGTTTTTGGTTTATATTGCGCCTAGAACCTCAGATTATCCCATTCCTACATGCTCCAAAGTTTTGTAGCTAAAGGAACTGAAGTACTGAAATATCAAGTGATTTGCACAGACGTAGACAGTATGTTATAGGTGGGAACCCCAGGTTAAATATAAGACCTCCATATTTGAGAGTTGGCAACTTGGGCATTCTAAATACTATTTCACCGAAAGCAAGCATTCACTTCATTGTAACAACACCTTCACTTTCAGAATGTTGTGGTGATTGCTTTTTAAAGTTATGTTAAACAGTTTTCTACAGCACTACATACACTCATAGGGTTTCTTAGCATTAAGTAGGTATTTTGGACTGGACTGGAGAGGGGGAGGATGTTACAGATATTGTTGGAAAGCCAGGCCTTCAAACTGATGGAAATTCGTAATTATCATCAAGATGATGGATTGACCATTCCTCATGTTAGGAGCAGAGAAAGCATGCATTCTGAAATGAGAGCTTGGCAGAACGAAATGCTCATTAAGGGTTGTATCTCTTTAGCTTACTCTCGGGAAACCAGATAGTGACACCAAGCACAAAACAACCAGAAGTAGACTTTGCATTAAAGTCATACCAAGAGTTAATTTGAAAACACTGCAACCACATAAAGAAAGAAAAGTCTGGGAACAAATTACAATCTTGTCACCATTTTCTGGCTGGCCAGTATCTGAGACAAAGCACCATTTGTAAAACCAGGATTAAAAATATTACCATAATCTACTCTGATAAGAGCAGTCACTGACAAGCAGATACCTTTTGCCATCAAAAACTGAAAGATCTTTTTGAAGTTCTACTTGGGCTCTCAAACC
The DNA here is from genome assembly GCF_031143425.1 of Pleurodeles waltl. Classification (NCBI taxonomy): domain Eukaryota; kingdom Metazoa; phylum Chordata; class Amphibia; order Caudata; family Salamandridae; genus Pleurodeles; species Pleurodeles waltl. The sequence continues at coordinate 1,724,691,490 of NC_090440.1, read as the reverse complement.
CTAGCTCGGCTCCACTGGTTACCTATTTGCAGCATGTTGAGTTCAAGGCACTCTGCATTGCTTTTAGGGCATTGTCTGCCCATGGCCCAGAATATCTGAAAGAAAAATGTATTTGGTAAAGGCCTTCTCGATCTTTATGGTCCTCATCCTCGTAAAATGTAATTGTTCCTACTACCAAGAGAGCTCACTGGTGAGATAGAAGCTTCATTTATTGTACTTCCAGGAAGTGGAACTCCCAACTTTTTTATTTAAAGAATCACTCAGACCTTTGTGTCTTTAGGAAAGGCCTGAAAACGTGGCTTTTTAATCAATAACTCCTACTCTCTGCCAGTAGTAGGACTTCGATCCCAAGATCACCCTGTTTCCTTTGCTCATCCTTGGTAGCAGTAAGCGCCTAGACGCCCTAGGGCAGCAGTTGCCCTTTATAAAAAATATTTTTTATTTCATTTCAAGATACTCAGTTGAAAGAAGCAGGACCCTGGCAGCACCATCACTTGAAGTCACAGTGAAAAATAACAATCAAATTTAGAACCCAAGTTGTGAAATGTTTGTACTGGCATTAGGCAGATTCTAGCTTCCACCGGTCTGAAGCCATGCAACTAAGGATTCTAAGGACCACCAAACACTTTGACTTCCATTTTGAATGTGTTTAGCTATAACCAGTTTAATCTCATTTAAAGGCAGAAATCTTTCATAAAACTACAGAATCTCTCTGCATTAGCAGTCCGGTCTCCCTCCAACTTCAATATTATTGGAATATACTAAGCGTACATGCAGAAAAGCAAAGCTTGAGACTGAATTAGGGCCCAGAAGCATTTCATACACAGTTTAACCTAGAATGGTCATGAAAGTGAACCTGAGAAACTCAGGGAGAGTTAAAGGGAGTGATCCGGGCCAGCGGGGTGGTGTCCTTTATGCAGCACTAGAACTACACCGCCACATAGTCCTCTATTCCCAGTGCCTTAATTAGGGCAGTGATTAGATCTGCTTGGAGCATATGTGGCTCAAAAGATGGACCGGTTTAACTACACAAATTCAGAAGTGTGAGGAGAATGTGGCACCAATATATGGTGCCCTAGAAAAGGCTAGTGGCTTCAGAAATTAACAAACATACAAACATGGTATTTAACATTGAATGCAAAATTAGTACGTTTGGCTTTTTTCTGTATCACAAGGTCCTTTCTAGATTTTAATTTGCTAAAACATTTTAAACCCATTTATTCTGCACTATTTTCTTCATAATTATTTACGTGAGCTAGCGTCATTCCCCAGCGCCATCCATGTGCCATATTTAAATAATGGCACACAATGGCGCTGAGGAATGGTTAGCGGCAAAAACATTATGCTAACCATTGTGACATGCCTTAAGGAAAAATGACACCTATGCTGCAAAAGTTGCGCTAGACCATTTTACTGCCCTTATTTATCACCTAAAACAGGTTGGCGCCATTTTGTACTGCATTAGCGTAGAAAAAAAATGCACAAGCAAGAAAAATACAAATTGATGGAGATTGCAGGCCAGGAAAGACCCCAGGGAGACCCCAATCACCCAAGTACCAGCCAGGAGGGTCCAGCAAAGTCTCAGGAGAAGGAGAAGAGGAAGGGCAAGTGTACGTTGTTCTAAGATCCTCTTCTGCCTTCTGTGCTGCCTTCATGGCTGCTGTGGTGGTGTTTGGGGTTGCTGTGGTGATGGTAGAGGGATCTGTTGTTATCACTGACATCTGTGGCGTGTGCCAAGCAGGAGCAGTAACACTTCTATGTTGTCCTGGAGGTTACTAATGCTCCTTCTGTGTGTTTTCCTTAAGTGGTGGTGTGTGGGCCTCTTTTGTTAAAATTTGGTGCTAATCGGCATCAGCGTCATTTTTTGGGTTCGCTTCCTTAGTGTGTGTCGTTTTTGCGTTGGGAGGTAAATATGGCACTTGAGGGCTAGCATCATTTTTTGGAAGGGAACACCTACCTTGCAAATCATTGTCACAATAAAACGCAAGGTGGGTTGGCGCTTCAAAAACATGACCCTCACTCAGATATTTTGACGCTAGACAGGTCTAGCGTCAAAATATAAATATGGAGTTAAGTTAGCACTGCTTTTGCACAAAACAAAAATGATGCAAAGGCAGTGCTAACTTTTCATAAATATGGGCCTTAGTTTGTTAAAAAATAGAGAAACTGGCTACTCTATCAGCCTTACGTTTATACAATAAAGTAGTCTGAACAAAATGGAAGCATAAAAAACATTCTCTCCCTTAAATGTAAGATAAACTGTCTGCCACCATCATCGGAGCGTGTCGAGATTTTCGGTCTCATTATTCTCAATTTGAAACATTCCGCAAGAAATAGACTAACATGAAAGAAGAGAAGTGCTTTATGGGGTGTGCTATCCTGATATCTTGGCCGGTTACCAATGTTGCCTGGTGGAAGCAGAGCCGTTTTAAGACATGGGCAACGCGGGCAATTGTCGAGGGCCCCAACTTCCAAGTGGACTTATGTTCAAGTGATGGGGACAGTCAGAACGCCCTCTCTAATAACTGTGTAAAACCATTTTTTTTTAATGTGACAGGAAGTTTAGTTAGCATGTCTGGCTTTCCCAAACTGAACTCTTACACTCTCATGCAGCCAGCAGCAATTACATTAAAACATGATACTAATGGCTCACGTCCCTCTTTTTAATTTACCACATTTTTGATATCTTTATCTCAACTGTCTCTGTCTTATCTATCTCTACCTCACCTCTCTACCGATACACCTCACGGTAACCCGCATCTCTCTACCACTCTCTTTCACAACCTCACCTCACCACCTTAGTCATTTCCTGCTACCACTCTTCTGCCTCCTTTTTTTCTGTATTAGAACCTTTTCCATGCTCTGCTGTGCAGTAATGCCACAAGTGACGTACAACCCAATGCAAAAAAACGAAGAAAACTCATCCGCAAATGGTATATAATGTTCTATGTGCACTTGTTCCAATTTAGCTTTCTAACTCCCTGGGACGTAACGTACCCAAGTCCAATATTGATCATTTGTCACCTTGTACCTCTTCCTTTTCACATTCTTAAGAGATGGAACACATGAAAATCCGGCAAAGTCCATGCCCCAGCAAAGAAGATCATATTTTGATTTCTCCCCCAACTAAACCCATACTTTTAAATTTAGGCACAGACACATTTGATCTTTCCTTGGGTCTGCTATTTTTTTCCCTATTTTGTTTATTTAAAATTTAAAATATATCTGAACCAAGAAATCCCCTGTGTGATTGGGCCTATTGTATTTTCTTAAGCCCTTTCTAGGAGATGACAAGTATTCCTTGGGAAGTATATTCAAGGCAAACGTTTTCACTGTTTTCTGACTCACCAATGGTAAGGTGTAATTGAGGAAATCTGCCTTTTGAAAAAATAATACCACGTATGTTTACCCATCCTTGTTACATATTGCAGTAATTGGCATTGCCAAACGTGGTCCCACTGACCCCCAACTATATTCCACCCATGAAGTCCATATAGAAAGCACTTCTCACTTGCTACCTCTCTTTTGCTTCCTCTTTTCCCCTATTTAAACTTTTTCAGAATGTGCAGTGGTACCACAAGTGAGGTACAACTGAATGAAAAAAAAGTTAAGAACAAATAATCAACAAATGAAATACAAGCTTATATGGGCAGACAGACAACCTCAAATTGGATGGGATGCCTTAATGCTCCCATGTCAACGTTGTGGATTTAAAGATCCTCACTTCCATTTATATTACCTGGCCGCACAGTGTCAATTTGCTCGGCATTTGTACCACGTGGATGCCCATCTACCCTACTCTAATCCCTAAGCAGACCTAGCAGCCCTGACACCACTGCTGGCCCTGCTACCCAATGGATATACAAACCTTATCCACTACCAGCTGGGCCTGGAGAAAGCTCGCTCAGATGATGGATGGAAGGACCATCTGGGCGGAAGGAAGCTATACTCCCCTGCAAATCCGCTGGTGAATAATCCCTAGCTTCCCATTACCGCATTACGGGAGAGTAGTTGGTCCAACACACACTAACAAAATGTGACCTCGCTCCTTGTGGGAACTCTTCCCAGACGGGATGTATTCTCCAATACGAATGATGACAGATTTCAATAAGCCGCCCACAGGGATCACTGTGCTCCTACGACTTCAGAATGCACTGTGGGCCCAGGTCCCATTTTATCCACTAGCCCCTGATGAATTCACACCACTGCCTCTGGTGATTACTGATAGGGAGGCAGATTAATATCCAAATTATTTCACACTTGCTTAGTCCTCTTACCATCCTGGGACTCCAGTAGTAGACATTGGGCATTCCTTAACCGATACGATATGGTATGCCTTCTGTGCACAGACGCACCTTATAGCCATTAACCATCATCATACGCTCCTGCACTATAAGTTAATGCGAAGAGCATATGTCAAGCTCGCAGCTCTGGCACAAATAGACCCTGAATGATCCTCTGAAGGGTTGCTCAGAGTCTGCATACTTTGCCCATATGGCATGGACATGTATTAGTATTGCACCACATGGGAGGGTGGTAATCAACCGTCTTGCCCTGATGATACACATTACACTTCAACCCAATTGTTTGTTAGCTCTACTGGGCTATGTGCAAGACGTACCTAAAACTGTGCGCCAATTTGTTGTCATAGCGTTGCTTGTGTCCAAGAACTTAGGAAAGCAGAAATTCGCTTACGATAGCGGCATGGATAAAAAGTCTCATTTAATGCGATACCACTAGTGAACTGCATTCAGCTCTAGGACCACCCACCTCCAGACCAAAAGACATCTAGTAGCCACTAAGGGATAACCTTCTCACATTGGGATCCCAGGAATCAGGCAACTAACCACATGTGTGCCCTTGGGTGCACGGCAGGCACTCTATACCTTCTCCTATACACATGGGCATTATGCAGGCCTTTCTCCTGAGTATGTACCATATTGCATAGTCTCCTTTTCTTTCTGAGCAGAAGTTGATGCTGTCAGCATATCAATTGTCTCGTTTGTTCCTTTTGTAATGTGTAATTCAATTATGCAATCCCTACTACTCCCCCGTCTGGGGAGTCCCGACATGTATGATTTGATGAAAAATGATAAATAAAGATTTAAAAAAAAAAAAAAAATGGTGTACAACACACCATTTGTTATTGTTCTGCTTCATCCCTCCAACTACATAGTACCTGAACATACCTCAGTCCCATATTGATCTTTTGCCACCCTATGCTTACTTATTTTCTCATCTCTCTGCATCTCCTTATCTATTTCAACTCACCCCCTTTACTCCCTCTTTTACTTCAAATGTCTCTATATCTCTCTTATATGTGTCTATCACACCTTTTTCCTCTACCCCCTCTCTATATCCTTCTACTTCACCTCTGTTTCTGCTTATCTCTCTACCTCACCCTCAATCAATTTCTGTATCAACTCCATATCTATTTTTCTACTAAACTTCTGTCTCAACATCTCCTCCTTTTCTTCTGCATCTCATCTTATATCCTTCACTTAATTCTCTACATTCTTCTCTGCCTCATTACTGCCCTTTACATGAGCTGTTTTTCTTATTATTCCCCTCTCTCAACACTACCACTCACTCTTTACCTTCCTCATTCTATGTTTGTCTCATCTCCCTCTCCACACTTTTCTACATGCCTATCTCTACCTCTGTGCCTCTGCATCTCTCTTTATCTCTACTTCTCTCTGCCTCTACATCTCTCTTTATCCCAGCTATCTTTCTACCTTACCTCTCTCCCACACTGATCCTCCGATGTACCCCACCTGCCTCATCCCCTCTACATTTCATTCTCCATCTCTCTACCTACCTCTTGATCATGCTCTAAAGTTTTACTCATCTCTTTACTGCTCTTTACTTGCCTATTTCTCTTTCTACTTCTCTGCCATTCCTTTTGGCCACCTCACCTTTCTTTACCTTACCTTTCTACATACCTCACCTATTTGTCCACCTCATCTCTTTCTCCCTTCTAGTTCACCTTTCTTGCTCTAGTGTTTTTTTTAGCTCTCTGTCCTTCTCCAGTCATTCTCTGACCAGCAAAGTGTACACTTTGAAAGAGGAGAAGACGGACAAGGCAGGGAAAGAAAAATAAGCAGGCAATTGTCACATTTCACCCTACAAAATGATGAAACGCCAAGTAACAATCCTTTGATTTTCACTTTTGTAGCGAGAATACCATTTGTGACGGATAATTTATTTGTCATTTTGAATATCCAGCAATTAAAACTACAATATCAGTTACTTTGTCACAAATCTTATTGTATTAATATGCACCAGTCCATTAAGCATCCAAGTCACCCTTTCGTAGCCTTTTCTGTAGAAGAAGGAACATGTTAGCTAAGCAGTGAATTCCAAGTAAAATATTGTTATTGCAAGGCAAAATAATCTTGATGCAAGAACAAAAATAAATGACTTAATCAATGCTTGTTCAAGTTTAATTTGATAGTGTTTGGCTAGCAGTTGCTGTGCAGCTTGAGATTTCAGCTGTCCTTACTTGTCCCCGTTTCTGAAACTGTAACAAGTATTTCAGTTTTGTTTGGCATCACAGGTTTGAATTAGCTGAAACTGTGTGGTTCCAAACAGGGCCGTCCCAGGGGTCCCAAAGATCCTGATGATATCAGTCTTCACTCTAGCATGTGTGGGATCCTGCCCAACTCTTTTTATGGGCGAGCGCAAAGCGCTCAGTCCATTCAATAATCTCTCTTTGGGCTTCAAACCACACCCATGCCACGTCAGTCACTTACATTGGTTCGTGGGCTTGCCTTTTAAAAGCCGCTTGCTTTCATGTGTGAAAGGCATGCATACGTCATGCCTTTTCCGGTGTTTAGCCCACCTACACAGCACCGGTAAACTACTAGAAACATACGAGGCTCGATGTTTTGAGCCTGGGGTCCAGACTACTTTATCTGTTTATTTTTCACACAGCACCATCGCGCCGCGATCGCACTGCGTTTTTTTTTCTTTACACTGCTAATAGCTCTAACTCGAGCAAATGCAAGACCCGTTGCATTGAAAATGCTTGTTTAATAATATTCTTGTTACAAGCTAGTCAGCTCACCAAAGCTCCAGGGGTAGCGGACGTTATTGGGCTCATTATGACTTTGGTGGGTGGTGAAAGTCCTGCATCGGGATCGCCGCCTATACGGCTGTTCCTCCGCGGGCCCTTTTATAAGTGTCCCTCTGTTTCCGCCCAGCGGGACACTCACCGCAACATTGATGCCGATGGCAATATTGTGGTGCGTCAGGTGCGACAGCACCCATTGTACTTTTCACTGCCTGTAATTCTGGAAGTGAAAAGAGCAACGGGGCTGTCCATGGGGGCTCCTGCTCAGCCTATGCCAACTGCAAGGGAAGTGCGGGCCCCCAGGGGACCCCTGATGCCCTCTTTCCGTCAGCCTTTGCATGGCGGTCCGACCGCCTTGCGAAGGCTGACGGAAAGGGGACTCGTAATCCAGAGGGCAGCGATGCCCTGGCGAAATACGACCACCGAGACTGCCAGGCTGACGACTGGCAGCAACCTATCGGTGCCAGCAGTTGGACCGAGGCAGCTCCGCCACGGTCTTAATGTGGCAGTTAAAAGCAGTCAAGTAGCACAAGACGATAAAGTTGAGAACCTGGCACTTAAAGGGTCACTGTTGAACAACAATGTGGGGAATTTGTTGAGACTCACAAAACCATTGAAAGCAAGATACAGATGCCGGAAAGGCACTCAACCCAGGCGATTAACAGGCAAGAAGTAACGAGCCACCAAATTAAGACTTTTAAGCACAAATGCAAGCACCTTCAAAACCACTCTCGTAGATCTAATTTGCACCTTGTAGGAGTACCGGAGGGTTTAGGGACTGTAGGTGGCAGTCACCGTCAGAGACTGCTATAATTACATTAATAGCCAACCTCATCTGTACTCAGTGCTTATTCTTCTGCCTCAAGCATTTGCTGTGAGCAAAAGACACATGGGAAAGACGGAAGAAGAGAAAAACTAAAAAGCTTCACAAAGGGAGAAATTAGAAAGCTGCAAAAGTGAGCTGAAGAGGCAGGGAGTGGCTTTAAATGGATTGAAGAGGCCCGAAATTACTTCAGGATTACAGGTTTAAATGGATTGAAGAGGCCAGAGATGATTTCAGGATTACGCTGCCTCAGTATTCCGTGTTCCCACATTTAATTGCAGCAGCTGTGTGTTTAAGAGGAGAGCTTTGAGCACAGACACGTTTTTACTTACAAATTAAGCACTGTCTCTACTCATGTTTTGACCCACTCTCAAGACTTTAAACAAAGCTCTGCTGATCTACTCTTGATTGCACAAACAAACAGGTTTCCATCAGGGCTGTACAAGTTCGGAGATAGGCCACACACTATTATTGCCTACTTCTGAGACTTTAAGATTAAGGAAATACTTCTCTTGATTGCTAGGAAACGTAGGAGATCCTCTGTGCAAATGGCTACTGTTTCTCTATTTTCCAGGACCTGGCTTGGGAGAATGTGGGCCCTCATTACTAAGTTCAAGTCTGTATCAGTTCCAGTTGCATTTCCATGTGGGTCATCCCTTAAATCTTACTGGAAAGGTCCTTTTGATATATTCTCAGATCCCGAACAAGCCAGGTGCTTTTTAGAAATTGAATACGATTCATGATTATGATGTTACTGGTGTATGATAAAGTAGCAAATATATTTATTCTAGAGGGTGGTGAGGTGGGGTCACATTCACAGGGATCACTTTCTGTAGAAGTTGATACTCCAATATTACCTTGATGTCAGATGGGACATCTCAAGAGACTTAGGGGGTCATTACAACATTGGCGGTAAAAGCCGCTTACCGCCGTGCAGAAGACCACCAACACACCGCCGCGGCCGCGGTAAACCGCCACGGTCATTACGACCCACAACTCGGAAACCGCCAAAATACAGACACCCACAAAAGTCCGCCACACCAAAGGCCAGCGATAAACTGGCGATAACCAAACCGACACCGTCACGCCAACAGAAATACGCCCACACTATCACAACCGCGGTATCCCATTGGTGGTACACACCGCCGCGCTCAAAATACACACACTCCTACAAAACACAGCCACATTGGACAAATCCAAATACACGCACCTGATACACATACAAACACCACTCCAACACACCCAATACAATATAAAACACACACCCACATCACCCAGAAACCCCCACCACAAAAAAACTGGGACGACGCACAGAGAGAGAGACCATATAGAAGAATCGAGCACCCAGACGCACATAATATCATCACCCACACAAATACCACGCACTTCACACAACACACCAATACACATCACCACACTTATCACCACACATTCCACCCCACACATCACCAACACCACCCCATGGCACTGCAAAGACACCCCAGGTTTTCGGAGGAGGAACTCAGGGTCATGGTGGAGGAAATCATCCGGGTAGAGCCACAGCTATTCGGAGCACAGGTGTAGCGGACGTCCATTGCAAGGAAGATGGAGCTATGGAGCAGAATAGTCGACAGGGTCAATGCAGTGGGACAGCACCCAAGAAATCGGGATGACATCAGGAAGAGGTGGAACGACCTACGGGGTCGTGCAGAAGACTGGCGGCGGACCCCCACCTCCTCCCCCAGAATTTATGACATGGGAGGAGCAGGTCTTGGCGATCCTGCATCCTGAGGGCATCGACGGAGTATCTGGAGGAATGGACTCTGGTAAGTGACATCTTCACTACTTCATCCCCCCACCCCACCTGCATGCCAACACATACCCTCACCCTCAGCCTCACCCCATCACTCCTACTCCTTGCTAATGTCCCACCATCACAACTCACCCATCCCAACACCAAGCCCTGCATGCGACCACAAAGCATGGACACCCATCACCAAAGCATGCCCACTGCACATACCCATACCCCCCCCAAACCACCGACACAAAAGCCCCCACACAGGAATGCAAGCACTGGGGGACACGGGCACCCACCCATTGCACACCATTCCACACACAGATGCAATAATCATGCTTTTATACCCCTGCAGGACCCCTAGGCAACGTCACCGCACAGGAGGGTCCACAAATGTCCACCCCCCCCGAGAAGAGGCCCACAGTGATGACTGCAGCTCTGTTGACCTGGATCTAGATGACCAGCCCGGCCCATCGGGGACCTCGGGACAGTCGGTTCCCCTCACACAGCCACAGGCCACTGCAGACCTACCCCCCTCTGGAAAAAACAGATCAGCACCCACCCAGCGGGCCCACACCTCTGTCTCCAGGACACGTCAAGCAGCAGTGTGTTCACCACTACAGTGCACCCAGGTTAACCCACCACCCCAACAACAACAAGGACCTGGGGGCAGTGGCAGTGGGCACACGTTCCAGGGGGCAGAGGCCCAGGGAAACAGGGGAACTGGGAGGGCTGCTGTGCGACAGGGTGGGGACAGGCCCAGGGAACCCACTCTCCACGAGGCCCTCTCCTCCATCATGGGAGCATACCACCACTCCCAGGTGACGATGGCTACGGTACTGGCCAAGTTTCAGGAGACCCAGCGCATGCAGGAGGAACAGTATTTGGGCTTCAGGGAGGAACTCAAAACCATCAGCTCCGCCCTGGGCACCATCGTAGGGGTGCTGAATCTGGTAGTGACCACTTTGAGGGACACTGTGGCACCACAAAGGGCCCCTGACAGTGGCATGGACCAAGAACTGCACACCACCTCTGCCGGCGCTAGTGGACAGGAGGCACCGACACAGGACCAACAGGCCACCAGCACCCCACCCCCTGCAGAAGGAGAACCACCCCGCAGGCGGTCCCAGAGAACCAGGAAGAGGACAGAGTAAGATGCCAAGACCCCTGCCAAGAAAGGATAGCACCCTGATAGTCATCCCACTGTCCCACTTTGTCACACTGTCCATCCTTAAACTGCCACAGCTCCACTTCCCAGACCCATTTGGACAATGCACCTGTGAGACTAATAGACTGGACTCTGCCATGGACATTCCTCCACCATCACCCCTCACCAATTTACAACCCCCCTCCAATAATTTGCACCTTAATAAACACCATTATTGCACAAAACAATCAGGAGTCTGTCTGTGAATGTGAATATATTTATCTGTAATTACAGTGCCAAAATGCTTATTTACATTGTGATGCCAACATACCAATGTCACACAGCTGTAGTCCATGAGGAAACAAAGCAGATGTCACACTGTGGGATCCAGATCTCTGAAATCGTAAGGGAAAGTGACAACTCAGTTACCATACACTGGGTGAAAAGGACAGACAGTACAGAGGTAGTAGTGTTTAAGTACATGTAGTAGGCCGGTTTGAATTCTTACCTCTGTTCATTGGAAATATTGCAGTATCACAGTGTTCCTGTTGTCTATGTCGTCTTCTTCGTCTTCCTCCTCTTCACTCTCCACAGGTTCCACAGCTGCTACAACACCGCCATCTGGACCATCCTCCTGCAGAAAAGGCACCTGGCGACGCAAAGCCAGGTTGTGAAGCATACAGCAGGCCACAATGATCTGGCACACCTTCTTTGGTGAGTAGAATAGGGATCCACCTGTCATATGGAGGCACCTGAACCTGGCCTTCAGGAGGCCGAAGGTCCACTCAATCACCCTCCTAGTTCGCCCATGGGCCTTATTGTAGCATTCCTCTGCCCTAGTCCTGGGATTCCTCACTGGGGTCAGTAGCCATGACAGGTTGGGGTAACCAGAGTCACCAATTAGCCACACACGGTGCCTCTGGAGCTGACCCATCACATATGGGATGCTGCTATTCCGCAGGATGTAGGCGTCATGCACTGAGCCAGGGAACATGGCATTCACATGGCAGATGTACTGGTCTGCCAAACATACCATCTGGACATTCATGGAATGATAATTCTTCCGGTTTCTGTACACCTGTTCACTCCTGTGGGGGGGGACCAAAGCCACATGGGTCCCATCAATGGCACCTATGATGTTGGGGATATGTCCAAGGGCATAGAAGTCACCTTTCACTGTAGCCAAATCCTCCACCTCAGGGAAAACGATGTAGCTCCGCATGTGTTTCAGCAGGGCAGACAACACTCTGGACAACACGTTGGAAAACATAGGCTGGGACATCCCTGATGCTATGGCCACTGTTGTTTGAAATGACCCACTTGCAAAGAAATGGAGCACTGACAGCACCTGCACTTGAGGGGGGATTCCTGTGGGATGGCGGATAGTTGACATCAGGTCTGGCTCCAGCTGGGCACACAGTTCCAGAATAGTGGCACGGTCAAGCCTGTATGTCAGGATGAGATGTCTCTCCTCCCTTGTCGACAGGTCCACCAGCGGTCTGTACACCGGAGGATGCCGCCATCTCCTCACATGTCCCAGCAGACAGTGCCTATGAAGGACAACAGCGAGCACAGAGTCAAACATCCCAGAGGTACGTAACCCCAGCTTTAAAAAAACACAGATCTTAACCCATCGAATGGTTTGTATGAGTGTGGATGCAAGGCCTAGGTATGTGTGACGCAGTACAAAAATTAAGGCATGTGGGCCCCTGAAATGGCTGCTGCCTGACCTGTAAAGTGTGACAATGGGATGTGAGGTAACTGCGCTGGCGTTGCACACCGTGGCGGTAGGCGGTCGAAGACCGCGGCGCAATGCTGCATTGGTTAACATTGGACCCTATGGGTCTCAGAAGCCAATGACGATGTGCACCGGCGGTCGCGGTACGCACCTCCGCGGACGTGACCGCCATTTTCTCTCTGTTAATTCACTCGATACCTGATCTTCGACAGGAGAGGACCTACACTGCAAGTGCTGCTGTGACCTCGGTCTGGAAGGGACAATGGCTCATGCGACTGGGGAAAGGGCCCCTGCCTTCACATCGGAGGAGTTGGAGAAGCTTGTGGATGGGGACCTCCCCCAGTACGCGGTACTCTACGGTCCTCCAGACAAACAGGTAAATACACTGGGAGCATGCTGTATGGGCTATGCCTGTGTTGAGTGGGGTGGATGAAAGATGGGGGGGGAGAGATTGAGGCATGCTTGAAACGACGGTGAGTGCATGTGCCACATGGCAAGGGTAGGGATGGGGGGCCACTCACATTGATGGTGCAGAAGGTTACTTTTCTTCTCCCCCTGTATATTTCACATAGGTCAGCGCCCACCAGAAGACGGATATATGGCGTGCCATCGCCAAGGACGTCCGGACCCTGGGGGTCCACCACAGACGGGGCACCCACTGCCGGAAGAGATGGGAGGACATTTGCCGCTGGAGCAGGAAGACGGCGGAGGCTCAGCTGGGGATGGCCTCCCAACGTGGGAGGGGTGCCCGTCGGACCTTGACCCCCCCTGATGTTCCGGATCCTGGCGGTGGCCTACCCCGAGTTGGATGGGCACGTGAGGGCATCACAGCAGACACAAGGGGGTGAGTACACTCACATTCTGCTACCATTGCGCGCTGTGGAGGTGTCTGGGTGGGGGAGGAGGGCTGTGGGTACCGCTAGGCCAGGGCGAGTTCCGTAGGCTAGGCCCCTCCGTAAGGCACGGCCCTGTGCCCCTGCTCCCCACCTCTGTAGGATGCCAAGTACAGCTATTCATGGCCCTGTGTCACCTATGTGTGCAGATGTCGTCCATAGCCTTGTAGGCCATGTCCCAGGGATTGCAAAGTGGACCCCAAGTGCGCGGCGTAGTGCAGGGGGCTTCTGTGTCTGTGCTGTCCGCCAACGGTAGCGGGAATGCATGCACTCAACATGTCTTTCTTCTGTCCCCCCCCCTTTTTGTGGTATTCCTGTTCATGTGTGCATTAGCATCATCAGGCGGAGGAGCAGTGGCACCGGAGCACGAGGGAGCTGCATCCCACATGGCCATGGAGGGCCACACTACCGACTCTGAATTTGCCAGTGGGACGGAGGGCGAGTGGAGTTCCACGGCGGGGACACGAGCGGACATTAGTGGATCGGACTCGTCCTCTGATGGGAGCTCCCTTGTGGTGGCAGCAACATCTCTGCCCCCTGCAACAACAGGTACAGCCGCCACCCCCCGCACCAGCACCGCCCTCCCAGCAGCCCCTCAGCGTTTGCCCCGTGCCCGCTCACCCAGGAAGGTGGGCATCTCCTTCGCCCCAGGCACCTCAGGCCCTGCCCCAGTCACCCCTGCTGCCCTCAGTGAGGAGGTCATTGACCTCCTCATGTCGCTCACTGTTGGGCAGTCTACCATTTTGAATGCCATCCAGGGTGTAGAAAGGGAAGTGCACCAAAGTAATGCATACCTGGAGGGGATTCATTCTGGTCAGACTGTCCTTCATCGAACCCTGCAATCTCTGGCCTCAGCACTGATGGCAGCCATTGTCCCTGTGTCTAGCCTCCCCCTCCAACTTCCTCCACCCAGGCCCAATCCCCTGTACCTCTGCCTATCCCAAGCACACCATCAGACCAGCCTGCACACACCTCAACACCCAAGGGCAGCTCACGCAGACATAAGCACCACACATCCCACAGGCAGTCACACAAGCAACATCCACATACAGACATACCAACATCCACTGCCTCCACTGTGTCCTCCTCCTCCACGTCTCCCTCCTCCCTGCCAGTCTTGTCTCCACTCACACCTGCATGCACAGCATCTTCAGCCACTACGTCCCTCAGCAGCACACACACCAGAACATCCCGCACACGTGCACTCACCACCCCCACTGCCATTTACACGTCCCCTGTGTCCTCTCCCAGTGTGTCTGTGCCGCCCCCTCCCAAGATACACAAACGCAGGCAGCCACCCACCCAACAGCCATCCACCTCACGACAGCCTACAGCCCAGGCACCTGCACCCAAAGCCACCCCACTTACACCTCCTACAACCACAACCTCTTCCTCCACTCCCATACCCACTACACCTACCCGTCCCACTGCTCCCCCAAAAAAATTCCTCTCAAAACTTAACCTCTTTCCCTCAACTCCCACACCCCGTCCATGTCATAGGCCCAGAGCTAGCACCTCAGCCACTACATCACCGGGCCCGGTGGTGCATGTCGTACATGGTCACTGGAGTGCACCGTCCACCAGGGCAGCCAGTTTGGAACGGAGCCACAGCACAGCCAGCCCCCCCTCTCCCCCCCTCAGAAACATCCAAAAATTTACAGTGCACGGCGGCAGAGGGTCAAGACACCAGGGACAAAAACCCCTACCAGGGCTCCCGGCGGGACTGTCGAGGCAGCTGGGACACCGGCCAAGTTGGGGAAGGGCCACAGGAGAGCAGGAAAGGCTGGGAAGGGCAGCACGCCCGACAACACTGCCATCAGCCCAGCTGGCCAGGAGGGCCCCGCAAGCCCCATCCCAGCTGGCCAGGAGGCCACCAAAAGCTGCAGCACAGCTGCCCAGGAGGCCACCAAAAGCCCCAGCACAGCTGCCTAGGAGGGCCCCGGCACCCACAGGAAAGGTGGGCAGAAGGGCCCCGCCAGGCCCAGGCCAGATGGCACATGAGCACCCCGGCATGGCCAGCAACGCTGAACAGGGGACCGCCATCTGAAGCACCGCTGAACAGGGGACCGCCATCTGAAGCACCGCTGAACAGGGCACGGCTATCCCAAGCACCGCTGAACAGGGGACTGCCATCTGAAGCACCGCTGAACAGGCTACGGCTATCTCAAGCACCGCAGCTGGGGGCTGATAAATGGTCTCTTAGCTTTGACGAGGTGGTTATGGAACAAGAACTTACTAATATCCTTGCACGTTTCTGCAAGGTTATCACTCCTACTAGACTGAGAGGTCAGACCTATCGTACACTTTTTGACTTTTAGGTTAGTCCCTCCAAACTGTGCAAATGGTATAGCTGTCCACGCTGCTCAGTGGCAGTGGCTGACAATGTTCATGTGTTTGCTACGTATTCGAAGCTCACACCTTTCTGGTCCTTGGTCCAATGGCAAATATCTATTGCACACTCTCCGGGATTGATAATTTCTCTAAAAATGTTGTTGCTGGGCATAGGGGCTACTGATTGGGTTTTCTACATTCTTTCCATGACTAGACTAAAGATTGTGAGAAACTGGAAATCTGCCCTATGAGTAATGGCGGAAAGAAAATAATGGAGGTCTATGAATTGGAACATAAGTTTAGGAAATGGGGTTTTCTGAAGGGTCTGACCCTGATTTTGCTGGCTGTAGGACTCTGGGCACTTTACCACTACTACTGAGTGCCAAAGCGCATGTACTCTGTGTCTGAAACATGGTACCATTGGCTTCTCTATGAATGGCATATCTGATTTACTAGTAAATCCCTATTCAAGTGCACTATGTGTGCCCAGGGCCTGAAAGTCAAATGCTACTAGTGGGCCTTCAGCACTCTTTGTGCTACCCATTACGGTAGCCTTTCAAACATGTCTCAGGCCTGCCATTGCTGAGCATGTGTGTGCAATTTAAAGTGCGATAACCTGCATCTTGCTACCAGCACGAGGGCTCCTCTACTGTGACTCCTGCTCTGCCAAGTGGTCCTAAATACAGTCCTTACAGGTGAGTTTGGTGCTGCAACCCAAGAGCAGTTGCAACAACACCAGCATATCACTTGGAACTGACACATCCCGGTGCAGAATCATGTTTTGCCCCTGCCTGCACCTAAGCAGCAGACACCACTTGACGACTGTGTAACGCAATAACACCGACTTACAACGCAGCCCCGGCTTGGCTGGCGCAGCATGAATGCATCGGAACACATCAAAACCAGTACTCACTGCTTCAGGACATTGACACATCAATGATGTTGCCTGATCCGGAATCAACGCATATCATGCAGGGCAACACATCCTCTCCTCTGCATCAAAACATCGTCACCGAGCCTTGATCCAACAAAGGTACTCTCAGTGGGTCTGCATGACTCCTGTACCTAGCCCTCCCTCCATCGCAGTCAGACTGAACTTTTGAATTCACCCAGTCCAACGCAACAAGATAGTTCCAGATGAAGCTATTGTCTTCTAAAGGCACTACCTTTTAATGTAACCTTTAAAAATTCATAACGACTTGTGTATGTTAGATTTTTGTCATTTTGGTCTTGTTTGACTCACGTAAATATTGTTTTTTTTCCTAAACTGGTGTGGAGGCCTTTTTTGGTGTTTCCACTGTGTTAATGTGTGTGTCTGCACAAATACTTTACACAGTGCCTCTTTAGTTTAGCCTGACTGCTCTGTGCCAAGCTACTAGAGGGTGAGCACAGGTACACTTTTATTGTGTGTCTTATTTGCCTGACTAGGATTGTGGTCTTTACTTGGACATGGACAGAGTGAACACCTCTGTCAAATAGAGACCCAATTTCTAACACCCAGAAAGGTAAGTTTAGAGGATCAACTGTGAAATTTGATAGTATTTGTGAGAGACTATTTGGTGCCAGATTAGTTAACATTGACTATGCTGCTTATTTTTTTCTTTTATTTCCCAGTGATGTATTTGGATACTGCACCTTGTTTTTGACGTATATAATCAATTTATGCTGCCTTGATTTATTCAGTGTGCTGATTCTAGTTTTTTATTTAATGTATTTTGATGTATTCCAATACTTACACCCCCAACAAAAAACGATTTATTAAAAAAGAACAAGTAGATTCAGGCACAATTCAATATACCAAGTTGTCCAACATTTTCTGAGAGTTTTAATCAGGGCTCGTATGTCTTAAGATCGCTGTCTCCTGGGTGCCACTACTGATTTAGATGGCTTAATTGGCAGTGTCAAACACGGAGGAAGGTACATCTGAACATTTACTTCATTGGCAGTTTCAAAGTCTGAAGAACACACATCTGAGTTTTCCTGCTAAACATCAAGACGGATGGGCACATCAAAAAGAATGTGTTTCAACGTGCCCTTAACACCTGGCACAGGTCCTTCTTCAAGAAAGAAATGTGGTCTGCTTTACAACTCTCTTCTGCTGTTTTGCTCCACTTTGTAATTGGTTTGAGGTGCATTGGTATGATGTTTCTTTTTCTGAAATTCACTTACTGTCCAAATCATTCAAACGTATAGCTTGTGGGCAGGTGATCATTGTCCATCTTAAATGTGATGGCAATTCCCCGAAATGAAACAATGTTGTCCAGAGCTGGAATTCTTTTTTCTGCATTTGTAAAGGAGATGGCTGATATTTGATAACCAAGAATAGTCATCCATTATGACCACTAGGTATTTTCCTGTTGACATGAGCCAAACAATTCCAATGCACATAATTCTCATGTGTCCCAGGCACCTCAGACATCTGCAGTGGATTTGGGTGGCTGTCTTTTGGTTCCATTGACCCAAGTTGTGTTCTCCGAGTGCTTCCTCCAGAATATTATCTTGTTGGGAGAACATACCTGTTCCTGCAAAGCTTTCTTTGTGTTAGGTGCACCACAGTGCATCCCGTGTGCCAAATTTGCAAGTATATCATCAAACTATTGCCTCTCAGTATGAAACCTAAAGACCGCACTAATAGCTCATCCTCCACATTTGAAAGATGCATTGTCAGCCATGTTTACATCTGACTTATGTGCCTCTTGCATGTCAAGACCGCTATGCAACCTTACCAAGTAATACACTTACTAAATCATCTTGGATCCAGTCAGGCTCTTCAAGCTAGACGGTTTAAACAAAGGAACTAGTGTAAAGCATTTAGAAGCACCAAACAGCAAAATAAAGTCACACTACATGAGAGAAATCAAACACTAATTTTCGAAAAACTGGATTCTATTTTCCTGACTTTTTAGACACCAAGATGAGCAAAATCCACTGGAGTTTTCCAGAGATATAGATTGTAAAGTGGAAAGTAAACCTCAGCTTTTTAGTCCAAAGTGCAAAAAAGCATTTGTAATTGTAAAGTTTGAAAATATTTTGAAAAGTTTGAAAGCATTTCTTTCAGCTACTTTGGCTCAGGTTGGGTGAGCAATTCCAACAGGAAAAAGGTCAAGGGGTCAATAAGAAGTATTTGGACAGTTACCTGGTCACCAAAGCAGTCTCCAGTTCAGTTCCACACTTTACATCAAGAGTGCCATAGACTTCAATAGAGTAGTCCTGATGCTAGGGATACAGCATTCTGAAGATGCTGAAATATGCTCTGGGTGCTGTGCAGCTGATGGGAACTTTCCTTGGGTTATTCCTTGGTCCACAGATAAGGTAGGGTGAATGTGGCCGCACAAATTGGAATCCCACAAATTCTCTTTGAGCCACTAGAGGTCCAACTGTGGCTGGGCTACCGATCTCCAAACACAGCAAGTACAGCGATAGCAGTTGGAGAGGGCTAGTGTCCATCTTTAGTGACCAAGCCACACACTGATGACTCTCTCGAGTTCAGCAGACACGTGTAACTTTTGAGCCTGGGGTGGAGGTCTTCTTGGCTGGACATTGGCAGCCAGCGGCAATTTTTTGGGAGTGGTTACTGACTGGCCAGGATGGTTCACTTCAGCTTTTATGGCCATGGCGCTACAACAGGAAGTCAGCAGACTGACCCTTAGAATCATGACTTCAGATTGGGCTCAGGAGTAACTTTTCCTCAAGCCAGGCACCACAGATATGATCTTTTCTTCACTAGCCCAACGAGCAGCAGGTGCAGTCCAGCAGATTGTGAAGCCTCTTGTGCCAGGGCCAGGGGTTAGTACGGCAGTACTTTCTCCAGTCGAGATGTGATCTGAGATTCAGCATACCAGGCGTGCCATATTTATACCCAGAAAGTGCCCTGGGGGGGTAATGTGATCACTAGCAAATGGGCTATCAGGATCCCTCCCACCCTATGATGACTTCTGGCTATGTGTGGCATGTAGCAATCCCAGAGTATACTATTCTGCACACTTTCAAGCTGTCTGGACCCTTACTTGGATGTTAGGGGCTTGGAAGCCCACTCTAGAGATGTGGCAACCTGTAGACTACACGGCACAGGAAACAGAGACAAGACAGTATTTTTCTTGACAGGAGTCAATCGAAGTGCAAGGCACAAAGCCCTTACAAGCTCTTTGACATTTCTAGAGCTGCTCATGCTGGGCCAGAAAGAGAATAGACCTGTGCTAGCAGTTCTCCATTACCGAGTCCTTCATGTTGGAAATCTCGGAATTCTCTCCTTGCAGAATTTTAAACAGGTGCCTTAAAAGAGTCTTTAATTCTGGTTGATGATGTATCCACTGAGGGTATTTCTTATATTTGTACATCTTTTGTCTTTGTCTGATATTCAATTTTTTCTAATTTTCATTGCAGCATTAGCATTCCTTGCAGATTGAGAGGTCAGCCAATAACTCTGTATTAGCCACTGGGGCTACTAGCTTTTCCATAGCAAAAGAGACGATTTGGGAGTTTTGCTTTTAGGACATATTAAAGTATATGTCCCACAGCTCTCTGACACTGGGCTGAATAGGCCATTGTTAGGGGGAACATACATATATTTTTAAGGGAAATGGGGCCTTTGCCACTGATTTAAATGACAAAGTCAAACTAGCAGTTTCACAACTGCTCTTCCAGGCTGCAATGGCAGACTTGGAGCCATTTTGTACTTTTTATCACACTCAAGGTGTCAAAATAAGCACTGCAGCCCTGGTATACACTCTAACTTACATGTCCTTGGTGACCTTGGTACCAAATATTAGGGACCTAATAGTAAGTCAGATTATGCCAATTGGGATAGCCAATTGAGCATGAGTTTCATCATGGGCTAGAACACTGGCAGTGAGGTCTTGTTAGCAGGTTTCAGTGCACTCTCACAATGAAAAAAACAGCATCAGTCCAAAGGTTTGGGGGGTGATAATGCAAAAAGAGGCATTTCCCTACAGAAAAACGTTGTTTCATGTTCAGTTTGTTTGCAGTGGGCCAGCAAGGGAGTGCCATGCTGAGATATGAAATCATGACACTTTTCTGCCATGGGGGAGTGTCTCCCTCATTTCCTTAGAGAGCACTGTGTGTAAATTGTCAGATTAAGTTCTTTCTCAGATTTGTGAATTATTGTACAATCACAACTATGTAGTCAGATGCCCCATGTTCTTCATTCACTGCAATATAATGTAGTCAGTCAGACTATTATTTGTGGTGATGTTGCTTCTCTTATTTTGATTATGGGTTCAAAGTCTACCTTTTGTTTTCAGGGACACCACTTCAATATGTCAGCTTGTGTAAACACAGTGCATTCTATAGCACATAATGTGCAGCATCACTCAGATGTGTTTGACCTTACATGTGAAAATCTGCCTACCAGTTTTTATTTTATAAAGTCTGGTCTAAGGTCCATAATATTTTTAATTCAGTTTACTTGTCTATTACTTTATTTATCTGTTTGTGTAATTTTGGGACAGCTTGCTCATCTTGCAATCATTTTCTACTTTAAAAGGCCCCCACCTTCCAAGATCACACCCAGCATGACTTCATATTGACTGATAGGCTATTGCACGATCTCACAGTAATCAATAACCTTCATATATTACAGTCCAATTTAAACTGAGCACTTGGTCTGTTCCATCTCTGATGCCTCGTGGTGCACTACGCTTCATCCATGCTACACCAGTCACTATTCTCTGTGTACACAGTACATCACCTCTGACATGCACTACTTCTTTTTAGGAGGTATTATTATAGCTCTGCCCCTTGGACACTTTAACCATGCTTTAATCCTCGTACTGGAATAAATATTTTTAAATACAGGAAAGGGTTTACCGTAAATGGTGCCAGCTGGACTTGGAGTCAGTAAGTACAGCATGCAGCTAAATAAAGTGTGAAGAATCCTTGGTGTTCTGACTGACATTTACTTTGTCAGTCCCCAATGAAACACATTCGTTCTTTTCTTCTGGGAGAGTTTGCCTTTCACCATGTTCACCCCCTGCTGTTCAACTCCTGCCTGCTCACCCCTTGACTACTTCTAGGTTATCCCCTCTCTCCGTGAAGTGGCCATTCTAGTTCCTTGGTTCCCCACCTGTCTCTTTCCCTCTACATTTCAGGATCCTGACTGACAATGCCTTTATGTGTTTCTAATTAGATACTGGCTGGTGGGCACAGCTGATGGCTCACATTATACCTGATCGCAGAAGGTCAGCTGTGCCATTCATTCGTTGATTCATCCATTGATTCATCCATTGATGAGTTTAATAGTAAAGCCATGATGTCAGCAGCAGAGACATTCCTATGGTCAGCAATCCCTCGTTGATGACAACTGGTAATCCCCAGTGCATAGTAACCATCCCAGACTTCCATTACTGGGGATTATTAGGCCCGTATGTTACCAATTTGTCAGTAACAATTACAGATGTCAAACATATTTGTTAGAAATTGGGTCTTTGGTTGGCAGTCAGGTTACCCCTGTCCAACCAAGGAGCCTCACTCTAGTCAGGGTAAAGGAGAATCACACCCAGTTAACACCCACTCGCCCGCTTGGCAGCTTGGCACGAGCTGGCAGGCTTAACTTCAGAAGCAATGTGTGAAGTATTTGTAACAACACATACAGTAACTCAGTGAAACTACCACAAAATGATACAACACAGGTTTAGAACAAGAAATAATATTTATCTAAACGAAACAAGAACAAAACGACAAAAATCCAACATACACAAGTCAAGTTATGAATTTAAGAAGGAAAAGAGTCTTAAAACCTTTAGAAAACAGTGAGAACATTGTTAGCGTACAAAAGTACCCGGTATCGTCAAATTTATACCGCACGGGCGAGTGTGCGTCAGAAAAGGGCCAGCAAATCGTTGATTTCTCACAAGCGAGACCATGTGTCGTTCCTCCTACGGTTGGGTCGGTGTGCGTTGTTTCTCCTCTCCCGCAAGAGAGTGATGCATCGATCCTGACAAGCACCTCGGGTCCGGGCAGGCTTTTCGGTCTTTTTCCGCACCTAGCGATGCTGCATTAAAAATCGGGTCACACAGTATCAAAAAAATGCGCTATCAGGGCTTTGCGTCATTATCAGCCTTCATTAGCGGGTGCTGCGCGTTGTTTCTCCAGCCACGTTGCGTCGATCTTCCAGCCGCGATGCAGGTGGAGCATTGATTTCAGCCGCGAAGCTGCCGGTGTGTCATTTATCAGCCACGTCACGGAAGGTGCATCGAAAGTTTCCCCGCACGGCGGTCTGTGCGTGGATTTTCAGTCTTGGTCTGCCAGCTTCACCTTGTCCCCTTTCACAGGCAGAAACAGCAACTGCAGGATAGCTCCACAACGCACAGTCACAGGCAGGGCAGCACTTCTCCTCAGCTCTTCAGATCTTCTCCTTGGCAGAGGTTCCTCTTGGTTCCAGAAGTGATCTAATTTTCAGGGGTTTTGGGTCCTCTTCTTATACTCCTTTCTGCCTTTGAAGTAGGCCTACTTCAAAGGAAGGTCTCTCTTGTTTGTGAGATCCTGCCTTGCCCAGGCCAGGCTCAGACACACACCAGGGGGTTGGAGACTGCATTGTGTAAGGGCAGGCTTAGCCCTTTCAGGTGTGAGTGACCATTGCTCCCCTCCCTCCTAGCACAGATGGTTCATTAGGATATGCAGGCTACACCCCAGCTCCCTTTGTGTCACTGTCTAGAGAGAGGTGCAAACAGCCCAACTGTCGAACTAACCCAGACAGGGAAACCACAAACAGGCAGAGTCACAGAATGGTTTAAGCAAGAAAATGCCTTCAATCTCCAAACCAACTTTACTAAAAGTGTATTTTTAAATTGTGAGTTCAGAGACCCCAGACTCCACATGTCTTTCTGCTCCCAAAGGGAATCCATGCTTTAATCATATTTAAAGGCAGCCCTCATGTTAACCTATGAGAGGGACAGGCCTTGCAACAGTGAAAAACGAATTTAGCAATATTTCACTGCCAGGACATATAAAACATATCACTATATGTCCTACCTTAACCATACACTGCACCTTGCCTTGGGGCTACCTAGGGCCTACTTTAGGGGTGTCTTCCATGTAAAAAAGGAAAGGTTTAGGCCTGGCAAGTGGGTACACTTGCCAAGTCGAATTGGCGGTTTAAAACTGAGCGCACACAGACACTGCAGTGGTAGGTCTGGGCCATGTTTACAGGGCTACTAATGTGGTTAGCACAACCAGTGCTGCAGGCCCACTAGTAGCATTTGATTTACAGGCCCTTGGCACCTCTAATGCACTGTACCAGGGACTTACCAGTAAATCAAATATTCCAATCATGGAAATCCAATTGCACATACATTTTACATAGGAGTACTAGCACTTTAGCACTGGATAGCAGTGGTTAAGTGCCCAGAGCAACACAAACAGCCAAAAACAGAGTCCAGCACACATCAACAACCTGGGAAACAGAGGCAAACAGTTAGCGGAGACCACGCCAAAGATGCCAAGTCTAACAATATTGTTGTCCCGAAAGCCCTCATTTCTTTGTTATGAATTTGATCCCAAGTATCATCATTTTTCTGAGAGCATCCACTGTTTAATGGTAACAAGACTGACAGTGTGGTTCTGCACAGTATACTATGTAGAGTCACTTTTATGGACACTTTTATGACATCATCGTTGGTATTTGCAACATAAAACAATGACCATTGTGTGTTCTAATGGTGGAGGGGGGAAATACTGCAGCTGAAGGGTCTAATCTCCAGCACAGTGAATGCTTTTAGCACCAAGCATTATCTTATCAGCTGTACGTTCCACAAGCAAGAAGCATAAGGGAGTTAAGACTATTTGCATCACGTCATTTGTGAGCCCCTCAATGTTGTTTCTCTTTGGGAAATCCAAGGATTCCGTTGGTTCTGGTTTACTGTGTATGTTTGTGCATACACTCTCCATTGTCCAACCTTGTTGCCGGCTTGTAGATGCACAGGGCTCCAACTTTATTTCAATTTATGAGTGGATGCAGCACAGTTTTAGTCCTGAGCCTGTAGGAGTTCTCACTGGTTGGTGTACATGTAGCAACAGGCAGAGGGCACATGAGCCAAATATTAGGCCATATGTACGAACACATTTTCCCATTGACACAGGATGGGAAAAACCCTTTGATACATCTGGCCCATTGTCTCCCAAGAATTGCACAGGCATGTTTTGAGGCACTCCAGAACAGCGTCCCTGCTGGTACCATCCCTCTTGGAGCACAGGGACCATGTGCACTCACTGCAGAGATGAGCTGGGCCACTTGTCTTCCCAGGGCTGCGTACCATGTGCTGGCAGAAAGTGGCTGAGCAGGCAGCAGAGACTGGAGGCTGCCAGGGGTCATGCGCGGCCAGGGTCATGCCGCTATTGATGCGGTGCGTGACATACCCGGTGATTGGGACAGGCTCTGGGCACACAGCCGATGTGGCTTGTTCCAGCACTCGGCCAGTGGAAATCCCAGCATGAGGATGAGGGCACAATTACGCTGTATCAGAGGGCGATGGGGGTTGTCACTACTGTCCTCATCACCAGTTTGTTTGGTTGGTGACTTAGCCCAAAGGCGGGTGCAGACTGGCCCAGTAATGATGACACACACACACACAAGTTGGCTGGTTACTAGCCACGAGGCGGAACCCCCGAGCTCTTGAGTATCTCTCCTTTCCACGTCATGGATCATACCAATGTTAGTGGGTGTGAGGGGCTTGATTATTTACCCCTAAGTGTTTGACTGCGGCAGCAATGGTATGTCCCAACATAGCAGCACTCTCTTGATTGGCTGCGGTAAGAAAGACATTTTCAAACTGCTTTGTCATATGCATTGGGCAATACATATGACCTGTCCTGTAGTGCTAAGAAGTAGAATCTCTTTTTACATGCTGCGAGGGCAATTGGTCAGACAATCAGACAATCAGGAAATACATTTTGCGAAGGCACATCAGTAGGGCAGGTATGGGTGGACATTCTTTTAATGATTTGTCGGCCATCCACTGGAATGTCCTTCCCCGCCAAACTACGCCTCACTTCCAATATTATCACATTTCAGAAATTACCAAAACGTGGCTGTTTCCTGTCTAGAGGTGATTGTAGTGATGCAATGCCATCTTGTTTGTGTTTTTATTTGGTCAGATTTGTTGTCTAGTGCCAGGATATCCCTTCGTGAATGAATGTGCGCTCTACAAATACTCGAAATAAAAAATATTCAAATAACATGCAGATCATCCTCAAGTTTCAGAGGAACCTTACATAAGTCACGTTCAATTTCTGCTCACATAAACCTTGACACTGACTTGTATGCATGCAGTGAGAAGTTCGTTCCAACACAAAAACAGAATGTGTCAGGTCTAGTCCCGGGAGAAATTTGTTATGCAAGCACAATCTAGTTCAATCTTGATTATTGTATTTAAAATATTTCTTAAAATTTAGTTTTTTCCTGCATAGGTGTTTTTCACATAATTTTCACCCATGGGAATCTGCTTCCAGCAGAAAATGTCTTGTGGATTCTGAAACTGGTATGTGCCAGGAATGCAAAGGCTGCTCTAGCAACGTTGCCCGTGTGCCTTTAGAAACTGTATGAAGAATATACACACATAGAGGTACACTCAGTTCAGTGCACCGGTTCACTTATTTTTTTGCTAAACCTGCCTTGTCCGTTTAACCCTAAGGCGTTGAAACAAATAAAAGAATGTGTGAGTTATAGCCATTAGTTTCAAAACGGTGATGTAGGTGACAATATGCTTGAGCCTTCAACAACTGCTATAGGATTTGAAGAGCTCCCATCCCTCCCCCATTTTTATCCACCTCAAGTACTGCTCAAGCCTGGGAATGAGAGATCCGTGCAATTGCTGATGAACAGCATGGCATTTAACCCTAAGGCGCTGAAACCAATAAAAGAATGTGTGAGTTATAGCCATTGGTTTCAAAACGGTGATGTAGGTGACAATATGCTTGAGCCTTCAACAACTGCTATAGGATTTGAAGAGCTCCCATCCCTCCCCCATTTTTATCCATCTCAAGTGCTGCTCAAGCCTGGGAATGAGAGATCCATGCAATTGCTGATGAACAGCATGGCATCACTGCTCATCAACTGGCAGGAGTCTATTTCAGAGCAGGGAATTAGATGTGATGACATTGGATGCTTAAAAAGTGGTAGCGATTGAACACTGATATTTTGTGAATCCAATGTTTTGCAAACTGACCATGCTACTATTAAGTCGATTCTTAAAATCACCATTCGGAGTGGTTCATGGTCCGACCAACCTCATATATATTAGTGTGGTAGGTCGCAAATTGCTACTTTCTGCATTTGGATATCATCACAGGGATGGTGGAGCAGATAACCATGTCAGAGATCACCATGTTAGAGATCACATTTAAATAAAGTAAACATTTTTTAAGTGCAGTCCCATTTCCTGGAAAAGTTTGTTTGAGAGTTGGTAGAGGTTCCTTGCATCACTGCCTGCTCTCCACCAAACTGGTTTAACATTCATAAAGGGAAGGGGTCCCATGTGAAACCTTTCTTCTTTGCACATGGGCTACCAACTCCTTTGAGGAGTCAGTAACTTTTCCATAATTTACAGCCAAAATTATAGTCACAAACCAATTACACATTGCATTGAGAATTGCAATTTGGAAGAATGCCCTAAACATGTCCATTCCAAATCTAACTTGTTATGCATATCTAAACCTATTTTGTGATTCGGTAAACATTTACTGAATTGCAGGACGGGTTTGCATTAATGAATGAATAAAATTGAATTTGTAAGGCACAGACGTTACCCCAAAATGGTGTCTCGGTGCTCACATAAGCTCGGTCTAGATCACTCAGTGCAGTACCAGGAGGAGGGAACAGCATATGCAACATCAGCACAATGGTGAGGAGAATAACCAGGTCTGATGCCTGAAAATTACTTCTATATTTTCAAATCTGAAAGGGTTAGGGAATTTATTCCAGGCCCTTGTAGCCAGAACCAATAAAGACCCCACCCCCCTCTTAACCAATCTATATTTTGCCATGACACGGAAGTGGAAACTCATTGATCTCAAAGCTCCAGGTTCCATAAAGACTGAATCTATTTGTAAAGTATTTGATTTCATCTTAATGAGAGCTATGTGGACAATAATAAAAGCTTTCAATGTGAAGTGTTTATGCTCTGGTCGCCAGTAAAGTTGTTTTCAGGTGGTTAGATAGAGATGTCTGGCATGGCAGTTAGAGCAACTGTCTTATTGCATCATTCTAGGCTACTTGCAACAGGTTGTTTAAGTATTTTGG
Organism: Pleurodeles waltl; assembly: GCF_031143425.1. Lineage (NCBI taxonomy): Eukaryota > Metazoa > Chordata > Amphibia > Caudata > Salamandridae > Pleurodeles > Pleurodeles waltl. Next base: position 1,724,663,459 of record NC_090440.1, on the reverse strand, counting down.
AAGACCCAGGTGAGATTGTTGCCATAGTTTATCCTGAAAGTAATCATTGCATTTACTACTATTTATCAAGGAGTGTTTTTATCAGGGAAAAGCAAATTTCTGTCACTGCAAAAATGTGTGGTCGGAACAACAGCTCCTCGTCAAACTTCACCCTAGCGGGTGGCTGGTGGGTTGGCTAATCCCTCCAGCCAAGAGTCAACAACTGAAATTTGTTGTCAGTGTTAAATTTTAAATGTCTAAGCTTCATCCATTCTGTAATCTGACTAAAACACAATTTAAATGTCTGTTCAATAACCTTAGACCCTCTTTCAAGGGATAGGATAACTGTGATCCCAAAAGATTCTAAAAGTGAGAAAAATGGGTCATAAAATACTGAACACTACGGGACATAATGATGATTCCTGCAGGACCACATAGTTAAGAATTTTTTCACCTGAGCTGTCACTGTCTGTTTCCTATTGCTAAATAATTAGCGGAACCATCTCAATGCACTGCGCTGAATCCTAGATCGGCAAAGCACTGTCACAGAGGAGAATGTGACACTGTACCGAACACTGCAGACAACTCCAAAAGTATCATGACTGCTGTTAGAAATGGGGTCGTTGGTTGGCAGTCAGGTTACCGCCTGTCCAAACAAGGACCCTCACTCTAGTCAGATTAAGTCACACACAATCCAAATTATCCTATGCCCACCTTCTGGTAGCATGGCACTGAGCAGTCAGGCTTAACGTAGAAGGCAATGTGTAATGTATTTGTGCAATAAATCATACAATACCACAATAAGGCACTACAAAAATACACCACACAGTGTTTAGAAAAATATATAATATTTATCTGGATAATTGCAGGTCAAAAGATGCAATAAGTAAATGTAGAGATACCACTGGAAAGTGATGTAAAGTGTCTTTTAAAAGCAAACAAAGTCTCTTTTAGGCACAAAGTACCTGGTTCGCGTGAAAAATCTCTGCAAAGGACCACAGAGGAGATGCATGGAAACAAAAGGGTGTGCGTCCATTTCTCGGTCTGCACACGGCAATGGGTTGTTTAGTTTTCACACAGGGATGGCTGTGCGTCGATTTCCGGCGCTCGGCCGTGGATCCTTTTCGGGTTGTGGGGTTTTCAGACGCCCCGGGGACGATGCTTGGAATTCCAGCGCTGCTAGGACGAAGTCACAGGAGCTGCGTCTATCCAGTAGGTGTTGCGTTGAATTTTCTACAACACGGCAGGCGCTGCGTTAATTCCTCTCTGGAAGTAGGGCTGCATCGTTCCAGGTCAGCTATGCGTCATTACGGTGAGGCCATGCGTCGAAGTTCCGGTCACTACACTTTAGCTGCGTTGATCTTCTCATTGCAAAGTCCAGCTCCGCCGTTCCGGTTCGGCATATGGTGAAAGTTTCTCAGCAATGCAGGCTATGCGTCGTTTCTGGCAGGCTGCGCGTCAGAGTTCACTGCACAAGGAGTCCTTCTTGTAGAGATGAAGTCCTTTTGGACCTGAGACTTCAGGGAACAGGAGGCATGTTCTATCCAATCCCTTGGCACTTCTTCACCACAGCCAGAGAGCAGCAAGGCAGCAGTCCTTCACAGAAAGCAGACAGATGAGTCCTTTAAGCAGCCAGGCAGGTCTTCTTGGCAGGATGCAGGTTCTGGTTCAGGTTCTCTTCTCCAGGAAGTGTCTGAGTTGGTAGGAGCAGAGGCCCTGTTTTTATAACTAAATGTGTCTTTGAAGTGGGGGAGGCTTCAAACAGTGGCTTTGAAGTGCACCAGGTCCCCTTTCAATTCAATCCTGTCTGCCAGGGTCCCAGTAGGGGGTGTGGCAGTCCTTTGTGTGAGAGCAGGCCCTCCACCCTCCCAGCCAAGGAAGACCCATTCAAAATGCAGATGTATGCAAGTGAGGCTGAGTATCCTGTGTTTGGGGTGTGTCTGAGTGAATGCACAAGGAGCTGTCAACCCCTGCCAGACGTGGATTGTAAGGCACAGAAAGATTTAAGTGCAGACAAATGCTCACTTTCTAAAAGTGGCATTTCTAAAAAAGTAATATTAAATCCAACTTCACCAGTCAGCAGAATTTTGTATCACCATTCTGGCCATACTAAATAGGCCCTTCCTACTCCTTTCAGATCAGCAGCTACCACTCAAACAATATATGAGGGCAGCACCAATGTTAACCAAGGAAAGGAGCAGGCCTCATAGCAGTGTAAAAAATAATTTGGGGGTTTTACACTACCAGGACATGTAAACTACACCAGTACATGTCCTGCCTTTTACGTACACAGCACCCTGCCCTAGGGGTTATCCAGGGCACACCTTAGGAGTGACTTATATGTAGAAAAAGTGGAATTTTAAGCTTGGCAAGTACTTTAAATGCCAAGTCGAATTGACAGTGAAACTGCACACACAGGCCTTGCAATGACAGGCCTGAGAAGGTTAAGGGGCTACTTAAATGGGTGGCACAACCAGTGCTGCATGCCCACTAGTAGCTTTTAACCTACAGGCCCTGTGCACACATAGTGCACTCTACTAGGGACTTATAAGTAAATTAAATAGCCCAATTGGGTATGATCCATTGTTACCATGTTTAAAGGGAGAGAGTATATGCACTTTAGCACTGGTTAGCAGTGGTAAAGTGCGCAGAGTCTAAAACCCAGCAAAAACAGTATCTCAAAAGTGGAGGGAGGCAGGCAAAAAGTTATGGGTGACCACCCTAAGCCTGTCAGGTCTAACATGGGTGTTCTGACTATTGTCCAATGGTATTTTGATGGATTTAGATACCTCAAGAAGGGCTACTTCTGGGCTATTTTGTGGCCTGAATCCTTAGTGGGAAATATGGAATAACCCAACCTGTTGTAGATACTCTGTCAGGTGGCATTCACCAACTACTCCAATAATTTGGAGAACGCCAGAAGCAGTAAGATGGGTCTAAAGTTAAATGGATTATTGAGGTCAGCCGGGGGATTCCAGCAATGATTTAACCTAGGTCTATTTCCAAAGCTCTGGAACCTTGGCAAAGCTAAAAAATAATTACACACAGTATTGGCAATGGGATTAATAGTCTGTAACACTTTGTCTAAGATTCTATGGGGACATGAGTCCCCAGCTAAGCCCAACTTCCAAACCAGGATCTCAAGTTTTGAATGATCTAATATGAAGGTTTAAATTCTGAAAGCCAAAGCTTCATCAAGGGAATATGCCGGCAGATCACCTATTTAGGCCCCTCCACAGCTGACCATGGTTGACTCCATCTATGTGATGTTTACTTACCTAGAAGTGGGAAGGACACTGATGAAGAAGCATGCCACAATGAACAGTGGGTGAGGCGTCCTTTTCCAATAATGTGTTATACCAGTGGCATACGCCTGGGATAGAGTTGTAACATCTGCATATTTCTTGTGTGCACAGACTATATCAGGGGATCTTATGTAGATGTTTTTTCCTTCCAGTATCCTTAATGTGTGACACACAGTTCCAAGTTTGTATTCTAAGGAGGATTGTTGGCGAATTCTGCCAGAATATTTTCTACTTTTTGTTTGAAGTAGCCTGAGAGCTTATCACAAAGCGTTTCAGATGCTGGAACGTCGATATTGCTTTCTTTGGGCTGCAGATACTCTTGGGCATCTTGAAAATTATCCTGTGATGCATTCTTTGTCTTTTCAATTTTATAACCAAAACTAGCCTTTGCTACCTATATAGCTTTGGGGTATTGGTGATTAGCAATTTTGCATTCCTCTTTATCGTTGGGAAGGTAATGCCTTCTCCATTACCTACCCAGGTTTTTACAGAATGTGATGCCAGATGCCAATGCAGGGGAGAATCGAGGAGCTGAGACAGCCCTCCTATGAGATACCCCTGACCTCAATGGATCTAAATCATCAGTAGCTGGCTTGTTCCGGGCATTAACCTGCTCTACTGCAGTTTATAGATCTCCTGCGACAGCTGGAGAGGAGTTGGATAAGGAGTTAGTTAAATCTAGCGCCTGAAAATTTCCCTACTTTCAAGACCTAATTGCTTCCTTACGTCCTGCTGTATCATAATCTTATTTTGCTTCTCTGTTCATCTGAAAGGAATGTACAAATAATCCGACCATATCTGAGGCTCAGATTGGTTCATGTGAATTGACTGATGGCATGAAAAAAATCAAGTGATCTGTGTGACCAGCCAAGTGATTGGTAAATGAGACTAAGGCCCAAAGTTAAGGATGGCCTTTCGCCATCTAACGCCACATTAGTGTCATTTTTCTGACGTTAATGTGGCGTCAGATTGCCAAAAATACCACACCATGGGGCATATTTATACTCCGTTTGCGCCAAATTAGCGTCGTTTTTTTCGACGCAAATTCTGCGCAAAACTAACGCCATATTTATACTTTGACGGTAGACGTGTCTAGCGCCAAAGTATGAGTAAAGAGCGTAATTTTTTTGCGTGAACGCCTTCCTTGCGTTAATGAGATGCAAGGTAGGCGTTCCCGTCCCAAAAAATGACTGCGACGCAAATGCGTCGTATTTATACTCCCGGGCAAAAATCACGCCCGGGAGTGGTCGGGTCAAAAAACCCCGCATTTGCGCCTCTTTTTAACGCCTGGGTCACCGTACGTGCTATACACATACAAGCCTTGTAAGTGCTCTCCTTTCAGTACATCTTAAGGAGCACCGAAACTGAAACAGAAAAACAGCAAAAATGTTTTGTTAACCGTGAGCGCAACCTTCAACTTTACCTCTAAAACAACACGCAGCAGGTAGCAAACGCTGATGAGAAGAGAGAGCATCCGCGTGGCATTTCCCTGGCGGAGGGGGCTTCATGCAGCGTCTGCTTTCATGTACTTTGTGTGTTTTGAAGTGTATTCCGTTTCTCACTTGGGGAAATGTCAATCAGGAAGAGAGGGAAGAAAAAAAAAACGTCTGACATCCTTATTACACTGTCAGAGAAAGAAGATGGCTTCAGACTCCTCAAGGTCTGTGCGTCTCCCGGAGTGACAGGCTAATATGTTCTATTCATAAAGTGTGAGTACACTCATCACACACACAGGGCAATTTGTCTTAAAATGCGCCCCAACAGACCGCCACGTGCTCCTAGGATGTTTGCATCAAGGTAATCAAAAGAATCGCATTTTTTTACTTCATGCAACGTCAAAGCGTGCTGTTCCTGCACCTGCCTCTTAAACGTGACTTACTCATATGCCGTGCTCAGTCCACGCAATGAGTGAATGTGCAGCCGCACCGTTCTCTTTAGGGGTCATGCCCGTTGACTGCGGATTGCATTTACCAAGGTGGGATAATTCTGGGCCTTGGTAAAAGTACTATGCTGCAGACCGCAGTGCATTGGAACGTGCAGTATTTGTGAAGGACTGACCATTAAACACTCCTCTCAGTAATGATAATCAATGCAGTTTTTTTTCCAGACCTACAGAAAGTGACATTTTGAGAGTTCTCTCAGTAGCACTGTGGCAATATATATATTTTTAGATCTAACGATACCTGAGACCTCTTGATTATTCTAAAATTACATACATACTTTTAGCCCTCTTTATTCAGGGTTTTGTTTTGGTGACATTCGCATTTTACCTCTTTCCCTTACAACATACTGCATAGTCCGGGAGAACATTTGCATACAAAGTACTTCCCTTCAGGGCTAAGGGCTATTAGGGCAAAGTGTGCTTGATGGAATCAAAACAATATTTTAGCTTTTAACCATTTTTTTAACTATTGGCAAGGGCCCATCAGCTCCCCCCAAGAAAGAGCTTTACAAAAACAATGAAAAAACAAAACAAACATTGACAAAGGGAAAAAGCTGGCAGGTAACAACAGAAAAGTTCCCGTCTTGGTGGTGACATCAGTGGCTGCTTAGGCTCACCTTGTCTTAGAGAAAAGTTCTTCCCAAAGAAATTAGGGGTGTTCCTTTAGAACCATGTAAGTATTGTGAATGTGGCACAAAGTATTGTGAAGGTACCACAGGTGCTTCACTGTAACAGTAAAGTCCTCATTTTTTTTTAGGTATTGTTGTGTCTATTGTCATGGCTGCTTACAAAGTCGGACTGGGGCAAAAAATACCCCCAGGCACCAAAATAAAAGTAGCCACCATTAGCTTACTAGAAAGCTATAATAGTGGCCCACATATGCAAATCAGGGCAGTTTGAGCTTCTAAAGACACACTGGGTATTTTGCAAGGTATGGGTGACTGAGTGCATTTGTATTTGCTGCAGGCAATGCATGTGTAGTATCAGGAAATCAGATGAAAAAGCGGCCACATGTCCATAAAACCACAAAACAAACTGCTAAACAACAGCCCACATACTGGTCCGTCAGACCAGTCGTTCAGAAACTGCGTAATTGCCCTATAGGCCACTCCAGCACTGGCTGCCTATCAAGTCTTAAGTTAGCATGGAAGGGAGCACATATTTCATTATGCATGCACAGTCTTGCAGAGATTGTGAGTATTATTTTTACCCGTAGTTCAGTTTATTTTCCAAAATATGGACGCTTATGTAATTCTTCTCTGCAAACTGGCAAGAACCAATTTTTCCTTGTATGTGCTGATATTGAAAATTGAGGTACCACTTTCAACTAAGTTAACTTCAACCCGTTTTTCTCTTGACTTCGAAACTGCCGGGAAGATAGACGTCTTTGTTTCTCCCAAAAAATATACATGTGGCAATCCACATGCTAAAAAACGTCGCTAACTACAAGCTCTAAGTAGTCATAATATTTGGAAGAATTACAGGAATTTCACGAGCGAAAGCCTTTGCAACTGTAGATTTCATAAAGACTTAAGCGTCCCTAGGATGCCATGACTGCTCCACTTTCTCATCATAACCAGCCGGAATTATCAGTTTGACTGCCTCCCAGTGGCTAGCAGAATTGTAGAATTATAGTTAAGCGCCCATGCACAATACACAAGACAGTTCATAGCCAAGGTCTGCTTTCATTTGCTTTGTATCTGAGCATATTCAGGTCAACATTTTATCAGTTATTTTCTTATAGCCAAGGCACAAGTCCTAACATAATAAAGAGAGGTGGGGGTCGGGGGTTGTCTCATCGACTAGGTTACTGGAAATTATGCAATGGGAAATGATATCATAGAAAGTGAGACCATGGGAATATTGAACATCCCTTAGGCAACAAACATCGAACTTGGTAGTTTCCATTTCTGTGGCTCAGTGTTTCGGTTCTGATTGCTTTTTAAAAGTTCAACCTTCTTAGACGAGAGTGCACCAAGGTAGGGTCTACATCACCTGGGCCTGCAACCAGTGGCCCCTCTTGCCCTCTTGTGGCAGTAGGTTCTCATTGTTCAGGAAATATCGCCTTCGTGAGATACCATAGATCTAGGGGCATATATATACTTTTTGATGCAAAACTTTTTGACCCCCTGATGGCACTTTAAAAAAAAACAATACTTACCTGTAGTTACCTATACTTACCTGGGATGGGGTCCCCCATCCTCCACTGTCAATCTGGTGTGGGTGGGGGTGTCCCTGAGCCTGGGGAAGGCACCCGTAGGCTTATTCCATGGTGTTCCACCATGGAAATAGGCCCACAGGTCCCTAACGCCTACCCTGACCCAGGCATTAGATAATGGTGCAAAGCAAGCTTTGCACCATTATTTGACCCCCTTCTGCCCTGTGCATGATTTTAGCACAGGGATAAATATGGTGCTAAGGCCATAGAGTCATTTTTTGCACGGGAACGCCTACCTTGCATCTCATTGACACAAGGTAGGTTTCCACGTCCAAAAATGACTTTAACTTCATAACTTTGGCACTAGATGGGTCTAGCACTAAAATATAAATATGGAGTTAGTTTTGCACTGTATTTGCGTCAAACAAAAGATGCAAATTCAGCACAAAATAAGTATAAATATGCCTTCTAATGCCCCTTTTACAATGAACGTTACCTGAGCCTGAGATTTTCTCTGCCATATGACTCAGATAAAATGTTCTTTATTGATCCTCAGGTTAGTGCAGTGCTGTGGGTTTGATTCCACACCAACATGGGTACTAAATGAATTGACACATTGAAAAGAGATCATTTCTAGCTTGCATTGGAAATCTGGTGAACACATACTCGACCTACGAAAATGTTTGTTTTTGAGATAGAACAGACTATGGGGCATATTTATACTGCATTTATGCCGAATTTGCAGCATTTTTTTAATGCAAATTTGGCGCAAAACTAACTCCATATTTTTATTTTGACGTTAGACATGTCTAACGTCAAAATATGCAAGCTTGCACCATTTTTTAAATGCATGAACCTACCTTGCGTCAATGAGATGCAGGGTAGGCGTTCCCATCTAAAAAACGGTGATAACCCAGTAGCCCCATACTTATCCTCCGTGCTAAAATGACGCACAGGTGGGAGGAGGGCTAAATAATGGTGCAAAGCTTGCTTTGCACCATAATTTAACACCTGGGTCAGACCAGTCGTTAGGGGACCTGTGGATGCTTTTCCATAGTTAAACACCACAAAATGGGTCCACAAGTGCACTCCTCAAGCCCCAGGAACACTCCCACCCACACCAGAGGGACACCACAGGATGGGGGACCCCATCCCAGGTAAGTAGGGTAAGTATAGGTAAGTATTTCTTTTTTTTTAATTAAAGTGCCTTTGGGGGCCCAACTTGGAGCCCCCTGCATGGCACAGGGTGCAGTGGCCATGCCAAGGGGACACTGGTCATCTGTGCTGGCCATTGGGGTGGTGGGCATGACTCCCGTGTATGGATGGTTTTGCATCAGAAAGTGATGCTAGGCTGGTAAGAGCCATTTTTCTTGCCTTTAACCAGCCTAATGTCATTTTTTGGTGCAAAACCCCCCACTACAATACTGCCACCCCCACCCGGCTAACATATATATTTTTTTTACGCTAGCCCACCCTTTGCACTGGCTTGCGCCATTCCATAAATATGGCGCCCGGCTGGTGCTCAGGAATGGCGCAAGCCGGTGCTAAACTTTTTGATGCAAAACTGCGTTAGTACAGTTTTGCATCAAAAAGTATAAAAATGCCCCTAAGTATGGCTTCTTTTAGGTGGCGATTTCTTTCTGTGTGGCTCTACCACTGTGCAAATCTAGTACACCTGCCTTTCTTTCAAAGCAAACCCATTTTACTTGGGTTTGTTTTACACTGCACATTATCACGGTCTATTACTACGTAAACAAGCTGACAGGTAAGAATAGTTGCCAGCATAATGTAGCCATATGCAAGACGAGAAGTGATGGGAGTATGGGAGTATGGTATGTAAAGGCAGTAGTGCTGTCAGAGGCATGCACAAAAAGTTGGGAGTTTGATGAGTAAAGACAGGAGCTAATATTTCTGACTCTGCAAAGAAAAATAGCACTGCTTCTATAAACCAAAGATTGCTCAATCCAAGTTAAAGTACATTCCCAGACATGCACATCCCTCTGCTTAAACCTAATACCAAAGCTAAAAAAGGATTGCAGGCGAATTCACAGTTAAATCACAAGGCAAACCACTCAGTCAAGAGCAAGTAAATCAACAAACAAAAAAACTTCAGATAGTTTTCCCTTTCAAGTACTTGGGGGTTCTAAAGTCTTCTCAGCAGCAACCAGACTTATATTTGCACCCAATTCCCAAAGCATAATATTTTTAAAATATTTAGGTAGTTTGTTTGACTTAGTATTTAAATGTCCATGTTCTGCAAACATCGAAGAGATTCTATTCACCATACATCGGTCGGTTGTTGAAATATTTAGTTTCCATCGTATTTAACTGAAATCTAAGATACATGCCTAAAGGACATTGGACAGGGCAAGTAAGAGCCTTACCTGGCTAGAGACGTCCTGCACATACAAGTAGAGAACCCTGTATGAAGGTTGTACCTGGATCAATAGCAAAAAAAACTGCACCATGGCAAAATGGGCTTGCTTGACGGAAATCTTTAAAATTGCCACAGATATCTACCCCACGGATCCCACGTCTTTGGCGGGGGGAGGGACGGAGTTCAGACACAGGAAGGACAGTATGGCTAAAATTTAGCTCTTGAGGCCTCCTGCTGTGAGCTATCTATTATATAGTGTATCGTAGCACAATTTATCACAGCCATATACTCTCCAGTGATTCCGTGGACTTTCTTTTATTAGAACTTGATACTGTTACTACTGTACACTCAGCTCTTTGAGCTACACAATGTATGCATATTTGCTTAAGAGGCGGCCCAGGCATAGAACATGAAGATGCTCATGGCATGGAGTCAAACAACTACTTCTGCACTAGTTCCAATGTGCAGCGATTCAAGACCCATCAACCTCCCCAACACATCTACTTTCACTGAAGTCTCCTGCCTACAATTTTCCACCCCTGTTGCACCTCTTCCACACCTGCACCATCGTTCTTCCATGCACTGAAGCATTGCCTGCATCCTCGTGCTTTGGAACAAGTTTTCCCACCTGTCTTGCATCCTGCACTCCAGTCCTCCGTGGAACCTCCTTCGCTGAACTCTCAGCCCTCCCTAGATACTCATCCCTTCTTTCACAAGGATCCTTTCCCCACTCATCACTCCTTGCACTGTTCCTGAACACCCTCCACAGAACCTAAAGCACGGAAATGCAATCCCCAACTCTTTTTTATGCAAACCGTTAGCATTTAAGGACATGATTGGAGTTCATTTAGCTTCTCAGATGAAAGACACGACGCATTCCTTTTTGTGCATTGTGCATGCAAGAAATCTTACTCAACTACCATGTGTGACCCTGGGGAAATCACTCTCTAAGTAATGCACAGTGGGATCCTTTCAATTGTCTCTCCACTGATAACGCGGGGAACATTGCCCACATGTTTTTTTTTTTTTTTAGGATTCAAAATGGCAGATTTTTAATCAGATTTGAAAAATTATTTGGTTCAAATGTGACTGTCCTGGATACAAGGTGGCCTCGCACCTGACAGCCATGACACCTTACCAACAAAAGTCTATTCCCAAAAGTGGCACTGTGATCCTCCCCTTAGTAATGCAAGGCCCATTTTAACATGCCAACTGGCACTTTTGTGAATTGTAAGATTAACCATCTGCATAGAATTACAGGTTGACATCGTTTTTATAAGATACTTAAGATGTAGCACAGACAGCCACCAAGTAGAACAAACTGAACAAAACTTAGGCTGAGTCACCTCAATAAAAATGATGCCATATCAAAAATGACAATTACCAGCATTGAAAGAACTGGTAAAGAATAGCGCACATCACAATATTCATGTCCTAGTCATCCTCAAAAAAGGGCAAAAAAGGACTAAGAAATATCAACCAGTAGGGTGCAGGTTTTAACGCACCTAAAAGATTTCTGTTTGTTTTCAGCCCGCATATCACTTTTAAAATGATCAGCTCCATTGGCCAATAAATTGAGAACACATTTCAGACCTGGATTCATTACTGATTCCGAAGCTACCTCCATGCTTTCCTATAAAGTTCTCTTTGTTCCTTAGTGGTGATAAATTCTCTGCAAAGATCATAGTCTTCCCCCTTCTCCTATTCTCAGGTTTACATAAAACTAAGGGGATTCCCCCATACCTAGGATAGGAAACTCTTTGGAACCTGCGAGTATTAGCTTCGTCACAGGGTCTCCATACTCAGATCAGGCATTCTGTGCACTCATCATCCGATCAGAATCATGTTGGATTGCCTGGCTGCCACTTTAGTAAATTCTTTGCACTCTAGGGCACCCAACAACTCAGACAAATGAGTAGTGCCCATATTTGCCTTCTCACTTTGGTGGTCTTTGGTGGAGTACAAGACGGTCCTGCATTCTTACTGAGGCTCTCGGATCATCATTCAGAGCCATCTCATCAGGGTGTCGGGACAATATTTAGAATCAAGGTGGCAGCCTGTTGCATTAGCTCATTAAAGTTTATAAAACCCAGAACTTACTAAATGAGAGTTTCATGTAAATAACAAAAACACCTTGAGCAGGAGTACATGTTTGGGTGTTATAGCTGGGAGGTGAATACGTATTAATTCGGTGTCAATCCAAAATCTTTCATATTAACAACATTTTGTGCCACTGGAAGCCGTACATGCATTGCAAGAACTTATTGGGTTGGCAACCAAAACCTTTACTATTATAATATTAAATTACAGAACAGGTATAACTCATCCTTTAAAAGATGCTGGATATAAATTAACCATCAGTAATATTTTGTTGCGATGAAAAATCGTTACAACACAATATAAAACTTCGATAGGAATAACACTGCAATCACAAATTTCATGCAGCCAGAAAATATAATGGGGGTCATTACAACATTGGCGGTATAAGGCACTTACCGCCGTGCAGAAGACCGCCAATACACCGCCGCTGCCGCGGTAGACCGCCACAGCTATTATGACACACATCACGGAATCCGCAGAAATTCAGACACCCACACAATACAGCCACACCAAAGGTCAGCGATAAACATGCGGAAACAAATCCTCCACCTCCACGCCAACAGAAACACGCCCATGCCATTACGACCCACGAATCCACGCGGCGGTCTTTCAACAGCGGTATTCCATTGGCGGTACACACCGCCGCGCTCAAAATACACACAAATCTACAAAACACCGCCACATTGGACAATTACAAATACACACACCTGATACACATACACACACCACTCCCACACACCCAATACAATATAAAACACACACCCACATCACCCACAAACCCCTACGACCAAAAATTCAGATAGAAGGCGAGAGAGAGAGCACAGAATCGAGAACCCCATCACACAGAGGCACACAACACCATCACCCACACAACATCCACGCACAAAACACCACACACCACTACACTCACCAAACTCATCACCACATACACCACCCCACACATCACCTACACCACCCCATGGCACGCCAAAGACACCCCCGCTTCTCCGAGGAGGAGCTCAGGGTCATGGTGGAGGAAATCCTACGGGTAGAGCCACAGCTATTTGGCTCACATGTACAGCACACATCCATAGCCAGGCAGATGGAGCTATGGCAAAGAATAGTGGACAGGGTGAACGCAGTGGGACAGCACCCAAGAAATAGGGAGGACATCAGGAAGAGGTGGAACGACCTACGGGGGTAGGTGCGTTCCACCGTATCCAGGCACCACATCGTGGTACAGCGGACTGGCGGCGGAACCCCACCTACTCCCCCTCAGCTAACAACATGGGAGGAGCAAGACTTGTCCATCTTGCATCCTGAGTGCCTCGGAGGAGTCGTTGGAGGAACGGACACTGGTAAGTCAAATCTTCACTATCATATCCCCCACCCTACCTGCATGCTATCACACACCCCCACCCTCACCCCCTCCCCTATCACCCAAACTCCTCACTAATGTACCCATAACACCAACTACACATCCCAACCCCAAGACCTGCATGACACAACTAAGCATGGACACCCAGCACTAAAGCATGCCCACTGCACATATCCAGAACACCCCCCAACCATCAGCACACAAGCCCCCACACAGGAATGCCTGCACTGGGGTTCACGCACACCCAACCATTGCACACCATGAAACACACACATGCAATAATCATGTACTTATACCCCCACAGGAACCCGAAGGAACATCAGCACACCAGAGGGTCCAGACAACACCTCTCCACCCCCAGAAGAGGCCCACAGTGACGACAGCAGCTCTGCCCTACTGGATCTTGATGACCAGCCCGGACCATCGTGGGCCTCAGGACAGTCGGTTCCCCTTTCCCAGCCACAGCCCAACACCGAACTTCCACCCTCTGGTAACACCAGCACAGCACCCACCCAGCGGGCCCAAACCTCCCTACCCAGGACAGGTCAATCTGCGGTGTGTCCACCACTACAGGGCACCCAGGCTAACCCACCACCCCAACAACAACAGGGACCTGGGGGCAGTGGTAGTGGGCACACGGTCCAGAGGACGGAGGCACAGGAACATAGGGGAACTGGGAGGGCTGCTGTGCGACAGAGGGAGGACAGGCCAAGGGAACCAACTGTCCACGAGGCCCTCTTTTCCATCATGGGAGCATACCACCACTCCCAGGAGACGATGGCGACGGTCCTGGACAAGTTGCAGGAGACCCTGCGTCTGCAGGAGGAGCAGTATTTGGGGTTCAGGGAGGAGCTCAGGACCATCGGCTCCGCCCTGGGCACCATCGTAGGGGTGCTGACAGACATTCAAAACACCTTGAGGGACACCGTGGCACTCCAAGGGGCCCCTGACACTAGGGAGGACGACGAACTGCCCACCACCTCCGCCGGCGCTAGTGGACAGGACGCCCCGCCACAGGACCACCACACCAGCACCCCATCCCCTGCAGACGGACAACCATCATGAAAGCGGGCCCTGAGATCCAGGAACAGGACAGAGCAAGCTGGCAAGTCCCCCGCCAGGAAATAAGACCACCCTGATTGTCCCCCCACTGTCCCACTTTGTTACCCTGTCCAAATCGGAACTGCCCCAGCTCCACTTCCAATGGCCAGATGTGCAATGTACCTGTGAGACTAATAGACTGGACTCTGCCATGGACATTCCTCCACCATCACCCATCCCCATTTTACAACCCCCCTCATTTTTTTGCACTTAAATAAACACTCTTGAAACACTAAATAAAGTGGAGTCAGTCTATGTTTGTAATTTTGTATTATCAATTACAGTGTCATAATGGGTTACCCATTGGAAGGCAAACATACCAATGTCACACATCACAAGCCCTTCAAGGATGCAAGCAGTTGAGACGTAGGTTACCACATTTGTGAAACTGAAATGGAAGGGGACAACTCAGTTAACAAATAGTGAGTGAAATGTAGGTACAGGATAGAGGTAGACGTGTGAAAGTTAATGTAATGTTAAACCTGAAAATGTACTCACCTGTGTTTCACTGGAAATATTGCTGTATGACTGACTCCCTGTTGTTGTTTTCTTCTTCCTCAGCTTCATCCTCATCACTGTCCACAGGCTCCACAGGCTCCACAGCTGCCACAACACCGTCATCTGGACCATCCTCCTGCAGAAAAGGCACCTGGCGTCGCAAAGCCAAATTATGGAGCATGGAGCAGGCGATGATGATGTCGCACAACTTCTTCGGTGAGTAGAATAGGGACCCACCTGTCATATGTGGGAACCTGAACCTGGCCTTCAGGTGGCCGAAGATGCGTTCGATAACCCTCCTAGTCCGCCCATGTGCCTTATTGTAGCGTTCCTCTGCCCTGGTCCTGGGATTCCTTACTGGGGTCAGTAGCCAGGAAAGGTTGGGGTAACCAGAGTCCCCCAATAGCCATACACGGTGCCTCTGGAGTTCACCCATCATATCAGGGATGCTGCTATTGCGCAGGATGTAGGCGTCGTGCACAGAGCCAGGGAACATTGCATTTACCTGCGAGATGTACTGGTCTGCCAAACAGACCATCCGGACATTCATCGAATGATAACTCTTCCTGTTCCTGTACACCTTTTCACTCCTGCGGGGGGGACCAGAGCTAAATGGGTCCCATCAATGGCACCTATGACGTTGGGGATATGTCCAAGGGCATAGAAGTCACCTTTCACTGTAGGCAAATCCTCCACCTCACGGAATATGATGTATCTCCTTACGTGTTTCAGCAGGGCAGACAACACTCTGGACAACACGTTGGAAAACATAGGCTGGGACATCCCTAATGCCATGGCTACTGTTGTCTGAAAAGACCCACTTCAAAGGAAATGGAGCACTGACAGCACCTGCACGTCAGGGGGGATTCCAGTCGGATGGCCGATTGGTGACATCAGGTCTGGCTCCAACTGGGTACATAGTTGCTGGATTGTGGCACGGTCAAACCTGTAGGTGACGATTAAATGTCTCTCTTCCATTGTCAACAGGTCCACCAGCGGTCGGTACACCGGAGGATTCCGCCATCTTCTCATATGTCCCAGCTGACGGTGCCTAAGAAGGACAACAGCGAAGAAACAGTCACTATTCCTCCAGGTATGTACCCACAGTTACACACAAGACTACACCAGACAATAAACCCTTCCTGTATGTGTGTTGAGTATAGGCCTCGGTATGTGTGACGCAGTTTAAAATGAATCCATGTGGGCCCCTAAATTGGGACAATGGGATTGTGGGGTAACAGCGCTGGCGTTGCACACCGTCGCGGTAGGCGGTCATAGACCGCGGCGCACTGCTGCATTGGTTAACATTGGACCCTATGGGTCCCAGGAGCCAATGAACAGGTGCGCCGGCGGTGATGATGCGCACCGCCGCGGATGTCACCGCCACGGACGTCACCGCCATTTTCTATCTGTTCAATCACTAGATACCTGACCTTCGACAGGAGAAGACCTACACTGCTAGTGCTGCTGTGACCTCGGTCTGGAAGCGACGATGGCTGCTGCGTCTGGGGAAAGGGCCCCTGCCTTCACTGCACAGGAGTTGGAGAAACTTGTGGATGGGGTCCTCCCCCAGTACATGCTACTCTACGGTCCTCCAGACTAACAGGTTAGTACACAGGGAGCACGTTGTATGGGCTAGGCCTGGGTGGAGAGGGCTGGTTGGAAGAGGGAAGGGGGCAGAGTACATTGAACAGTAATGAATGGGAATGAATGGGCCACATGGCCAGAGTAGGGAGGGGGCCACTCACATTGACGGTGCAGTTGGTAATGACTGTTCCTCTTCCCTTGTGCATGTCATGTAGGTCAGCGCCCACCAGAAGAGGGACATTTGGCGTGCCATAGCCAAGGAGGTCCGGACCCTGGGGGCCCACCAGAGATGGGGCACCCACTGCCGGAAGAGATGGGAGGACATTCGCCGCTGCATCAAGAAGACGGTGGAGGCTCAGCTGGGGAAGGCCTCCCAACGTGGGAGGGGTGCCCGTAGCACCATGACCCCCCTGATGTTCCAGATCCTGGCGGTGGCCTACCCGGAGTTGGATGGGCGCTTAAGGACATCACAGCAGACACAAGGGGGTGAGAACAACCTCATTCTGCGGACTTTGCGTGCAGTGGAGGGGTCTGGGTGGGGGAGGTGGGCTGTGTGTGTGCCTAGGCCAGGGCGAGTTAGGTAGGCAAGGCCCCTCCATAATGTAGGCCATGTGGCACTCTACCCCACCTCAGAAGAGTGGCAAGTTGAGGTATAGTTGCCCCTGTGGCATCCATGTGCGTAGATTTCCACCATTGCCATGTAGGCCATATCCCAGAAATTGCATGTGCAGAGGCCAGGAGCACAGCGTTATGCATGGGGCTGCTGCGTCTGTCTTGTCCGCCAACGGTAGCAGTATGCCATGCACTAAAACTCTCTTTCTTCTGTCTCCCCCCCCTTTTCCTGCTCTCCCTGTCCTTTTGTACATCAACATCATCAGGTGGAGGTACAGTGGCACCGGAGCACGAGGGAGCTGCATCCCACATGGCCATGGAGGGCCACACCACAGACTCTGAATGCACCCGTGGGACGGAGGGCAAGGGGAGCTTCACGTCGGCCACTAGATCACCAACCAGCGACACGGACTCGTCTGCCGATGGGAGCTCCCCTGTGGTGACGGCACCATCTGTGCGCCCCACTACTACAGGTACAGCCGCCACCTCCCCTACCAGCACCGCCCTCCCAGCAGCCTCTCAGCGTTCGCCCCGTGCCCGCTCACCCAGGAGGGTGGGCATCACCTTCGCCCCAGGCACCTCAGGCCCTGCCCCAGTCACCCCTGCTGCCCTCAGTGAGGAGGCCATTGACCTCCTCAGGTCACTCACTGTTGGGCAGTCTACCATTGTGAATGCCATCCAGGGTGTAGAACGAGAGTTGCAACACGGTAATGCATTCCTGAAGGGCATTCATTCTGGTCAGGCTGCCCTTCAGCGAACCCTGCAATCTCTGGCTTCAGCACTGATGGCAGCCATTGTCCCCGTGTCCAGCCTCCCCCCTCCAACTTCCTCCACCCAGACCCAATCCCCTGTACCCCAGCCCATCCCAAGCACACCTACAGACCAGCATGCACACAAGTCAACACACACAAGTAGCTCAAGCAAACATAGGCACCACACACACCACAGGCACTCACGCAAGCCTTACCCACATACAGACACAGCAACATCCACTGTCTCCACCGTGTTCCCCTCCTCCTCTTCTCCCTCCCAGTCTCATCTACACACACACCTGCATGCACCACATCTACAGGCACTAGGACTTGCACCAGGACACCCAGCACCACAAGCCGCTCACCTGCACTCACCACCTCCACTGCCATTTACACGTCCCCTGTGTCATCTCCCAGTGTGTCTGTGACGCCCCCTCCCAAAGTACACAAACGCCGGCAATCATTCACCCAACATCCATCCACCTCACGACAGCCTCCAGTACCTGCACCTGCACCCAAAACACCTAAAGTGACACCTCTTACAACCACCTCCTCTTCCTCCACTCCCAGACCCCCTCCAGCTACCCATCCCAGTGTCCATCAGAAACTGTCCGTATGTCAAATTGACCTTTTTGCCCCCACCCCCCCTCCAATTCATCAGTCCCGTCATAGCGCCTCAGCCAAAAAGCCTCCAGTACCAGTGGTGCGTGTTCCAGGTTTTTGGAGTGCACCGTCCACCAAGGCATGCAGTGGGACCAGGAGCCAAGGCACTGGCAGCCCACCCCCTGTAAAGGCTCTGAAATTGGGGAGTGGACGACGGGACCGTGTCAAGACTCCTGGTGGGACAACAAGTGAAATGGGATCCAAGACGATTGGTGGGTCAGCTGTAACTCCAAAGAAGGTGGGGAAGGTCCAGAGGAAGTCTCCCCAGCCTGTTGTGAGTGTCACGGCGGAGAAGTGCGCCATCATTTCCGGTGGTCCAGGCACAACCGCCAGCACCGTCCTCACTGGTCCAGAGACCACCGCCAGAGTCACAGCCCAGGAGGGCCCAAGTATCGTCACTGGTCCAGAGACCACCGCCGGAGTCACAGCCCAGGAGGGCCCAAGTATCGTCACTGGTCCAGAGACCACCGCCAGAGTCACAGCCCTGGAGGGGACAGGATGCCACAGCCCCGCTGGCCAATGATGGAACATCATGCCACACACCAATGTCCAGTATGGAGATCATCATGCCACACACCAATGTCCAGTGTGGAGATCGTCATGCCACACACCAATGTCCAGTGTGGAGATCGTCATGCCACACACCAATGTCCAGTGTGGATATCGTCATGCCACACACCAATGTCCAGTGTGGAGATTGTCATGCCACACACCAATGTCCAGTATGGAGATCGTCATGCCACACACCAATGTCAGTATCAGAACCGCCATGTCAAAGCACCGCTGAACAGGGCAAAGACCGCCATGGCAAAGCACCGCTGAACAGTCCTGAACCACCATGTCAAAGCACCGCTGAACAGGGCAAAGACCGCCATGGCAAAGCACCGCTGAACAGGGCAGAGACCGCCATGGCAAAGCACCACTGAACAGTCCTGAACCACATTGGCAAAGCACTGCTGAACAGTCCAGAGACCGCCATGGCAAAGCACCGCTGAACAGGGCAGAGACCGACATGGCAAAGCACCGCTGAACAGTCCTGAACCGCCATGGCAAAGCACCGCTGAACAGTCCAAAGACCGCCATGGCAAAGCACCGCTGAACAGTCCAGAGACCGCCATGGCAAAGCACCACTGAACAGTCCTGGACCGCCATGTCAAAGCACTGCTGAACAGGGCAGAGACCACCATGGCAAAGCACCGCTGAACAGTCCTGAACCGCCATGTCAAAGCACCGCTGAACAGGGCATGCACCGTGTAGGAATGAATGTACCGCCACATCAGGCATCCTTATCCCATGTGCAGCTGGGACAGTGACAGGACAGGAACTTTCACGGGGAGACTCATCCAGTCTGGGCACCAGTCCCCCTCCAGAACCAGTGGAGACTTGCATCTACTTGAGAGACTGTGGCTTTGCACTCCCCAGGATGGCACAGTGGGCAACCCACCCACTGTAGAGACTTGAGAGACTGTGGCTTTGCACTCCCCAGGATGGTACAGTGGGCAACCCACCCACTGTAGAGACTTGAGAGACTGTGGCTTTGCTCTCCCCAGGATGGCACAGTGGGCAACCCACCCACTGTAGAGACTTGAGAGACTGTGGCTTTGCACTCCCCAGGATGGCACATTTGGCAACCCACCCACTTGGGAGACTTGAGAGACTGTGGCTTTGCACTCCCCAGGATGGCACAGTGGGCAAGCCACCCACTGTAGAGACTTGAGAGACTGTGGCTTTGCACTCCCCAGGATTGGTCAGTGGGCAACCCACCCACTGTAGAGACTTGAGAGACTGTGGCTTTGCACTCCCCAGGATACATCAATGGGCATGGAGCCCCGTCGTGGGTCTGGCTTTGCAGTCATCCGGCTGAGGTGCCCCCCCCTTCCCTTCCCCCTGAGGTGCCTGTAGTGGTTCTATCTGATGACCCGGCAGTGTTCTCTCCGATTTTGGCCAGGTATCTATTGTGGGCCTCGCCCATGCATTTTTGGACTGTTGGTGCACGGACATTGTTGTGTACATATCCGCACTACTTCTTGTATTGTATATATAATTATGAGTGATTTAGAGATATATATCTGTATATTTTTGTATGACATATATATTGGCACATTACAATGTTTGACCGAAATTCGCTTTGTCTTTGCATTCTTCCGGGGGGATTGTGGGTTGTTAATGTGATATTTTTGACTGCATTGGTGTGTATGTTGTAATATGCGAGGGTGGGGGTGGGGGTGTTTGGTGGGTGTCCCCCTGACTTTTGCCTCCCCCCTCCCCCGTGTCGTAGATGCAGTACTCACCGGTATCTTCTGCGCCTACGTCGCTGTTGGTCGTAAACGAGCAGAAAGACAAGGGCAGGTAGTATTTGGAGTTCCGGGTCCATGGAGTCGTCGTTCCTCGTGGGATGTGTTCAGGTGAGCGTTTTCCCATAGCATAAGCTGTTTCCGCCGTGTTTTTATCCACGGTGAATCCGCCCCGGAAAAGGTGGCGGATTGGCGGTTTGTAATGGTCTGGGCAGTACATTGTCTTCCGCCTTTCTGTTGGCGGTGACCGCCGCGCTGCTTGTCTGTACCGCTGTGGCGGGCGGTGTGTTAAAGTGGCTGTCTTTGTTGGCGGTTTCCGCCAGGGTCATGATTCCTTTTTTTTGCCCGCCGGCCTGTTTGCGGTATTACCGCACCTTTTCCACCGTCCGCCAGAGTTGTAATGACCACCAATGTGCCATAGTAGTACTGTATAATGCTATGATGTCACCCCCAGTACTAGGTACAAAATACCAGTAGATAACTGGACCGTAAGAATTGACCTAACATTACTTTCAAGCAAAATAAAACCCCTTTTACAGTGTTCATCTGAAATAAATGTTTTATTACACGTTTTGGAACATTAATGTTAAGTGATCATCTTTGTTAACTAAAGGCATTCAGAATATCTCCTGTCTTGCTCACTCTATTACGATTTAAATGTTTTAAAGATCGATTATGTTCATTTTACCTATGTTAGCTCAGTGAAAGAGCTCTAGGAAGTTTAGTAGATTTGGTCTATTATATGTGTTTCTTCTTTTCTGTCATCATATTGTAAACGGTTTACTTTTAACTCTACTAAAGCTCTGCTTTTGATGATACACAGAATTGCGCAAAGCTTGGTTGGTGACAATACCCAGCCACATTTTACCAGGAGCTCTGGTACTGATATCCAAGATTCTCTCAGCGTTCTTTAGAGTAACTGTAGCAGGGGAATGGGTATAAAAAGTAAATAAAGGTCCATACGAAAATAGGTTTCAAGTAGTTTTATTCCAGGACGAGGACCCACGACGGTATCAGCAAACACAACCATCCAAGACGAGAGGTTGTCGGCAACTGCCAAAGGAACAGACTTCTCGAACTGAGAATGTTTGCTGAAGCTGCCAGGGCACGAGAGCAAACTAAAGGTAATTAAATACAAATAAAGAAAACACAATATGACACAATGCGGAATAACAGTGTAGAACAAAACAATACACAATACAGCATGTTACAGTAACAAACGCACTCCGAGCTCATATTTCTGTTAGTACTCACGCTCACATTAAAGTTGTCATCATACCCAGACTTACTGAGAGATCTTTTTTATTGGCCCTACACACTCAGAGCCAGGCCAGTTAATAATAGCCAGACTCACTGAAAGTTGTCCTTATGATACACAAACTTCCTCATAGTTATGCTCAAGGCTCACCCAAAGTTCTACCATTAATACACCCAGATACACTCACAGCTGTGTTGTAGATAACACCCAGAATCGCTGTAGCCACGCTTCTGGAAATACCATAACTTCTAAATATTGATTCTCCTGTTAATAGCCAGACTCAATTAGAGCTGCTGTTTTTATTTCACTCAGACTCACAAACGCAAATTTAATTGGAATATCACTGTTCATTATGAAAGGTAACGTACAGATGTACATTTAATTATACATAGACTCAGCCCCCTGATGTTACTTGTTTATACCTACAGTCACTTACAGCTTTGCTCTGTGTCATATACAAACACTCGTGCATCTTTTCATGTTAATGCACATTTTCAGGCATGGATTTGTCCTTACGGTTCCCAGACTCACCCACAGCCGTTCACTTGATGATGTCCAGACTCCCTCACAGCTCTGCTCTGTTAATACCTGGACTCACTTGGAGCTCTGCTCCTGATAATGTACACAGGATTTCAGTAGATTTGGTTACTGAGAATAAACGTCACTAAGACCGCTAGTCTTGAAAATGCCAATGCCTACCTAGAGGTCAGTTCATGTTACTAGAGTGACTCACTGAAAGCTCTTTTTTTAAATAACACCCATACTCACTTAGTGCTCGGATCAGAATAATATCATAGCTTTCTTCATGCTCTACGTCCGATGATACAGATGCTCACCTGTAGCTCCGCTCCTGAGAATAAATTCTTAATCGGAGCTCTGTTTTTCATAATGTCTAAATTCATTCAAATCCCTAATTCCGAAAACACAAACCATTGCTCAACGGTTTCAAAATAATTCAGAGCAGAGCTCGAGGATGTGAACAGCTCTGTTGTAACTCTGTTGTCCAAGGGAGACTGATGCCAGCTAAGCAGGGTTTTGATCTCTCTTGCTTCAAAACGGTCTTTCCAGCTTAGAATCCTCAGCGCTTGGTTGGCTACCGAGCAAAGCCCTTGCAATTTTATCCTCAGGCAACAGATGATTAATTGAACGAAGTGGTCATCCCCCTCATTAACCAAACACTATTCAATGTTTGTAATGTGTGATGAATGTATTTTAATTTGTTTAAGACACTATGTGACGCGTGGTTCAGTTATTCGACCAAGCTTCTTATTAAAGAGTATGGACCTCACTTAGAGTTTGTCAGACTGGATACTGTTCCACAAACATAGCAGATGTCTAGCCTCCCTTGCCAAAAGTGCATTACGAACAACAGCAATTCTAATACGGTGGACAGTACAGTATATCAACCGCGTTTCTACAGAGTATGCCAGCCCCCAAACTCAGTTAAGGCCCTGTGTTTTTAATAAGAGTTTCGCTAATTTCTAATTGTGTTAAATATTATTAAAGAGTTGGTACTTGGTTGTTTTATTTTTTGAAGCTCTTAAATGTGTAAAGAATACGGTAAACAAAATGGGCCTAAATCACAAAAGCAAAGATGGCTGAAAATAGCTACATTTATGCCTATAGGACTTCACGAAAGGAATCCTAGCAGGAATAAAGCGTTTTAATACTGCAGACTTCCCTACGATGAGTGCTGAGCAATCCACAGAAGTAAATCCCATTTGAGGGGTGAAAGGTGGGCAGAACAAGGGGTGGTTAGTGTTTTAGGTTTCTGAACGTCCACAAAATCGTACATTTATGAGCATTCATCAAGTGAAATCAGACCCTTTCCCACCTTTGAAATGACTTGGTTAGAGTTTTACTCCAGTCAAGGTCTACTGTAACTCTTCTTCCAGAATGAAAAGGAAAAAGGATCTCGCCAGATTTGTTGGGGGTTTCAATAAATAGGTTTCCCCATGTAAATGTATATTTGTGGAGAGAGAAAAAAAGAAAGCATATGCTCTTCGTACGTCTCCATTCCCCCCCCTGCATAATTGTATGGTATTTAAAGTTAACACTTGGC
The DNA here is from genome assembly GCF_031143425.1 of Pleurodeles waltl. Lineage (NCBI taxonomy): Eukaryota > Metazoa > Chordata > Amphibia > Caudata > Salamandridae > Pleurodeles > Pleurodeles waltl. Next base: position 1,724,639,414 of record NC_090440.1, on the reverse strand, counting down.
AAAAGGGAAGATGGGAAAAATGTCACATGGCATTCCTATTAGCATGAATAGAAACCTGCACCTGGCACAGCTTTCCGTGAAAACTACAAAAAAGTTTAGTGAATTAAAAAAGTAGTAAATGTACAACCATTCATAGGAGTACTTTCACAAGTGCAGATTTTCTATTGTATTGTGAATTGGGCCCTTTACTCTGACAACTCAGTTCGATTAACTCAGTGTAAAGAGATGTTTTAGCCCATGTGTTCTATGTAGGTGTAAATAGCTAAGCGGGAGAATTAGGAGTTCACTCCTAACTACCAGCTGAGTACCGAACTAATGTGGAATTGTAATTACAATCACAGTGTGCCAATAATGTACCAGAACTACCTATAGTGTGACCAAGTACATTCGTTGTGGATATGGAATTGGGTCAGATTTAATTCAAGACAGAGATTTAAAAAAAAAAAACAGCAATGATAAACATGGATGGTCTATGCATGCCAGAAAGACACAAAATACGATGCACTTGTGTTATTGTTTTTTTTCAACCTTCTCCAAAACATTCTTGCTATCTGTTAGAAATTAAGAAATGACTCTTTGGTTGGCAGCCAGGTTACCCCTTGTCCAAGCAAGGACCCTCACTCTAGTCAGGGTAAAGGAGAATCACACTCAGTTAATCCCTGCTCACCCCCTTGGTAGCTTGGCACGAGCAGGCAGGCTGAACTTAGAGACAATGTGTTAAGTATTTGTACCAACACGCACAGTAATACAGTGAACCACTACCAAACGACACAACACAGGTTTAGAATAATAGTAAATATTTTATCTAAATAAACAAGGCCAACTACAATAACAATCCACAATACATCATTAAAAATATGAACTTAGCACTTAAACCAGGCACAAATACTGCAATGTGATGTTAAGCGGCATCGCGACGGAGTCGTTTCCCACAATGTGATGCAACTGGTGTCGTTTACAGAGTCGTACGACCCCCAGGTACAGTACCTTTGTAAAGCAAGTAGAAAACAGGCCGGTGCACAGAGTTGCGGAGTGAGGCATCGCTGGATCCGATGCAGAGTCAGTTCCGGCGCTGCAGGGCAGAGGAGCAGAGGCATCACAAAGAGGTGTCGGGACCTTACTGCAGAGCAGTGGAGGTGAGGTGGCATCAATTGCGAGATGTCGGTCCCTGTGTTCCGGCAGATACGAAGTCTGTCGAAGTCACCATGCTGTGAGTCAACCTCATGGGATCGCAATGATGTTACAGGGCCACAGAAGCAGGGATGGCGTCAGATGTCACGGAAATCAGACTTACGACACTCCGATCTCAGCGAGGTTGTGCGGGATCAGAGGATTTGGCGACGAGAGACCTGCGGAGTTGTTGGAGTCATCGCGCTTCTGCAAGTTCTATAGCTTCGGGCAGGCGGCGTCACGGTTTCTGTGCAGCGGCATCCTTAGGGAAGCCGCACAGCAATATCTGGCGTAGTTAAACCGGTTTTCTCCAGGATTCTTTTTTCCAGGACCCCAGGAACTGGAATGGCACCCTCTGGCAACCTAGAATCCACAGCACGTAGACTCAAAACTGGATGGTGAAGCCCTTGCTGTCCCTGAGGCTTCAAAACAGAAGACAAGCTCTCATCCGAGCCCTTCCCTTGGAGATTCTTCTTCAAGCAGGAATGCACAACAAAGTCCAGTTTCTGCCCCCTTTCACAGGCAGAAGCAGCAACTGCAGGATAGCCCAACAAAGAACAGTCACACACCAGAGCAGTCTGGGGTTTTGGTTTCTGCCTTTGAAGTAGGCACACTTCAGAGGAAAGTCTCTGTTGTTCTCAAGATACTGCCTTGCCCAGGACAGGTCCTAGACACACACCAGGGGGTTGGAGACTGCATTGTGTGAGGGCAGGCACAGCCCATTCAGGTTTAAGTGGCCACCCCTCCCTCCTCTCTAGCACAGATGGCTCATCAGGATATGCAGATTACACCCCAGCTCCCTTTGTGTCACTGTCTAAAGGAGATGCACAAACAGCCCAACTGTCAAACTGACCCAGACAGGGAATTCACAAACAGGCAGAATCACAGAATGGTTTAAGCAAGAACGTGCCTACTTTCTAAAAGTGACGTTTTCAAACTAACAACCAAAAAACAGCTTCACTAAAAGATGTGTTTTTAAATCGTGAGTTTACAGACTCCAAACTCCAAATTTCTAACTGCTCTTAAAGGGAATCTGCACTTTAACAATATTTAAAAACAGCCCCCATGTTAACCTATGAGAGAGATACGCCTTGCACAGTGAAAACCGAATTTGGCAGTATTTCACTGTTGGGGCATGTAAAACATATCAGTACATGTCCCACCTTTAACATACACTGCACCCTGCCCATGGGGCTATGTAGGGCCTACCTTAGGGGTGCATTACATGTATAAAAAGGGAAGGTTTAGGCCTAGCAATTGACACACTTGAAAAGTCTATTTGGCAGTTTAAAACTGTACACAGATACTGCAGTGGCAGGTCTGAGCCATGTTTACAAGACTACTCATGTGGATGGCACAAGTGCTGCAGGCCCACTAGTAGCATTTGATTTACAGGCCCTGGGCACCTCTAGTGCACTTTACTAGGGACTCACTAGTAAATCAAATATGTCAATCATGGAAAAGCCAATACATACAATTTTACATAGGGAGCACTTGCACTTTAGCACTGGTCAGCAGTGGTAAAGTGCCCAGTGTAACAAAAACAGCAAAAACAGAGTCCAGCACACAGAAACAACCTGGAAGTAGAGGCAAAATGTTAGGGGAGACCACGCCAAGGATGCCAGGTCTAACACTATCCCATCCCAGCATTAAGAGGTGCAATGGGCATACTTTTTAATATTGTTCTGTTTAGAAAAGACACAAGCAGTCCTCACATTGGTGCGAGTTAGAACGCCTTTTATGTACTTGTTTTTCATCTTTTTTAAGACCCCATAATGAGTGTGACTTCAGTTTAAGTTGTATTTGCTTTGCAGCCAGCTAAAGGCACTATAAAGCTACATGAAAAGTTCATGTGTAATAATTTTTAAGAAGTGCCAGGATTTCTCTTAATACTGATTGATCTTTTACTGTATTTTTACACAGAGCCAATGTTTTGGAAACATTTTTTCCAAAGGCTTTATTCTTCCATTATCTTTCTGAAACATCCACCACGTCAGAGGGTGCTGCAGTGTCCTCCACCTCATTCAAAAAACGTTCTACCTGCTTTGTCAGGTCCCCATTATCCACAGGGACCATTAATTCCAGCATCCAGATGCTAGAGGTCTTGCTCCCATCCCCCAAATGCTCCACCTATGTCTCAAAATGTGAGAATGAGGTGATAACATAGTAACCAAAGCATTGGCACCTTTGGGTTGTAGTTTAATGAATCTGCTCAGATAATTTCACTGATGTTCCTTTAGTCCTGTACCGTCTCCTCCAGTGAAGTAACATTCCCCTCTTTTCGAGTCATAGTACTTTAAAGGTCCGCAAACTCCAACATGATCTCGGCTTCTTCCTGTGAGAATTTAGAACCCATCACCTCTGCAGGAGCAGCAGCTCAGACCCCTTTCTCCCCAAATATTGATAGCTTGTGGTAAAAAAGGTCCTCTGCTTATTTACTTGGGCACTGTCTCTCCCTCTGCAATGAGGTGTGGGTGTTAATCTGCAGTGTGGTGCAGTGCGGGGCAATGCAGCCTCCTATTTTGACAGTCCCATTGATCCCGAGAGTGTGCCCGCTGGACGCTGCCACCGACAAAGGACCCATGGTGAGCGCTCCCATCACTGACATTTTGCAGAACAGGGCAGTTTCAAGGCCAGGCCCATGCTGAAGTCCCCAAGGACACAGCTATCTCAGAGCTGGGATTGCGTGCCTCTGCATTGATATGTAAATCTTTCTTCGCAAGTTTTCCTGCTTAATGACGTTCAGCTGCACTTTATTAAATTATGTAGCATGAACGTGTAGTTCCAGTTTTCCTCAAATTAGACACTGGGGTGAAATCCAGTGGTAATCAGCATTACTGATTCAAAGCTCGTTTAGGCGCACAGGGTTGGGGCTCAACATACAAGGCTGTGGCAAGCTTCCCAGGCCCTTGCGTGGTGCACTGCTCCTGTTCAGGACTTTTCTTTGAATTCTGGGATGTGTAGGTGTGTTTATTCAACGATAAAACAGGACTGCAAGTCCTCGAATTCAAAGAAAAAAACCTGGATAGGAGCAACACATCACACACGGACCTGGGAAACTTGGCAACTATATGAAGAGCATGCAATATCACATTTTGTAAGCATGGTTGTCCAGCCTCCATTCTCTATGTATGACTAGTTAGGCCAGTACCGATTTTTCTTAGAATGCCAAGATGTGTAGTCCTGCTTTTATATTGGGCTGCATATTAATACAAGTATCAGAATTCTAGGGGGGAAAAGTGCGTGGCCTACTAGTGACCAATGGACCTTGGAAACTTGGAAGCTACGTGTAAGGTAAGACATTTTTTCCTAGTTAAACCTGCATTAACACTCCCTCCCTGTTGTCTTCTGATCGGAAGCTAACGGAATTCCAAAGTTGGTGTGCTGAACTCGTGTTTCCTCTTTGTTTACTGGTGACTGACTAGTTTCCCAATTAGGAAGGACAGGGTTCTTCAAGCAGACTCCTCTCATCCAAGTCCTAAAAGGTTATCATAGTGCCTTTTGTGATCTTGGCAGACTGTGTGATGTACATTTCCCTCACTGTCTGTTTAATTCAGATCAAAATCAAATCAGGGGTTATAGAGCGCAACTAGTCACACGTAAAGGTCTCAAGGAGCTGCCTTCTCCTCCCCCGCAATTCAGCTGATGTTCTGAAAAGTAAGAAGGCAGCTTTGGGCCAGAAGACTGCATGCCCATTTGGTCTGATTCGTGAGCTAGAAAAGTAGTCCGGGCTGAGCACTTCACTTTGTAGGTAGACCTTGATAGAGAGCTCTCAATATTCACACTTCCATTCCTGACTAACTCATCCAGTACAGATATTTTCTCTGCATTGTGGGACTTGGTTTTATATTAGGTTAAACAGGGATACAATCTCAGAATACAGCACAAACAACCTAACCTTGATAAGCTATGCACACATGGTGCTGCCAATATTTTCTCTGCATTGTGGGACTTGTAGTTTGGTTTTATATTAGGTTAAACAGGGATACACTCTCAGAATACAGCACAAACAACCAAACCTTGATAAGCTATGCACACATGGTGGTGCCAAACGTAAGAGGTGTGCTGGTAGATACCAAATCTGCTGATTTACCTCAAGTAGGTATCCAGGCGTTATTGTCTTCATTTCCCTCTAATTTCTGGTGGACTGGAAGAAGGTGAACTGTTGAACAAACAAGTAACAAGATCCCCACAACTCACAGTAATAAGTGGTGAATGGGTGAATGGTGGGGATCAAAATTATCATTCTATTTTGCGTGGAGTAGGTAGAACAGTGGCCACATTTTACAGGTTCATGTGTGACTAGTTTGGCTAATGAGGTTTTTTTTTTACTTAGAATTGAGGGAGTTATAGACCTATTTAGCCCAATATAAAATCAGGGGTACAAGTTCCAGATTTGCAGGGAAAAAACTGGACTGGTTAACTAGTCAATCATGGACCTGGAAAACTAGCTATTGGGATAAAACAAGTTGAGTGGCCTCGATGCAGTTTGCCTGTCTTCCGGTTGCCAGGTATTTGACCACAATGCCTAGCGTCTGTATCCTCCAATTGTGTGTTTTGTGTTTTTTGGTAAAACAGACTGCGATTTTGTCTTTATTCCCTGCTGAGTAACGGTAGTTAACTTTCCTGAATCGACACCATCTCAAAGCACTGCCAGTGACCTAAGCACCCACCGTTCTCACATTTGAACAGAGTCGCTCTCTGAAAATAGTAGGGGGGGAGCATAAACCAGAATCCCTCCTACCCTTGTGCTACTCCTATAAAAGAAGTACTTACCTTCACAGTGTCACTAAAATGTGTTTTTTTCTCTAAAATTGTTTATTTCCTTGGAAAATCTTAAACTCATGTAAATTCGGTGCTCCGTATTATCTTATTTCACATTCCAATACTCTGCCACTCTCTGAATCAAGCAACAAGTCCTTCGCCCATGAGCACATCTGTGGCCAGATGTACGAAAGGAACTTACCCATTCTGTGTCTATGGGAAAATGTGGTCGTACATTTGGCCCCTGCTTCATAGTTTGCACACACACGCCCTCTTTCTTAGGTAATGAGAGAGTGAGTGGTGCACACATGCTGTAGGTGGATGAGAGAAGGAAAAGTGAATTCTGGTTCTCGGATAGGGTTGCTATTTTTCAGCACCTGCACACATCTAGATAAATGTTTACAGCTGGGGGGAGCAGTGGATTATCTGCAGGAGGCGATGTGGCATTGCTGTCAGAGCTGACAACGTTGCAACTGAGGAACCAGGCTCGATCCTGGGCGTCAGCTCAACATCCTGGGATTTTGGGCAAATCATGTAAGCTCCCCTTGCTAGAATGTGACCTTTTGTAATGTAACTGGCGCTCCTGTAAAACTGCCCAATACCTTTGACGTGTAGGCATGGGCGTAGGAAGTGTCGTGGACGTGGGGTTGTATCCTCTCCAGATTTTGGAGTGTGGGGGGCATGAGGACAAGGGGACAAAATAATTTCCCCTCTCACTTCTATGAATTACAGGGCCATTAGAGCGCAAAATGGCTACTTAGAATGGCCCTGCGCTTGAAAAGCTGACCTGCTTTCAATCTGATGGTCACAGAATGAAGGTGATTCAGGAGGCCCACAAAACCCTCTGCCCTTTTGTTTGTTCTGTTTACAGCTGTGGGCATTAAGCACTCCTAAAAACAATGGGAGCGAGGAGGAGAAAACAGTTTATGATGATTGCTGTCCACATCCTCCTTCTTACCCCCACCTGCTGCCCTGGAAGAGGAGGAGCGCTGCAGGACAATGACGAAGATCTAAAGAGGAAACAGAGTTCCACATACCCTGATGCCTGCAGGCTAGAAAGGAAACTCTGTGAAACACATTATTTGTATTTGCCCAGGATCACACCAGTTGGTGAAACAGGAAAGGCTATTAGAAGGGTTTCTTTTTCTAACATTTAAGCTTAATGTTTTTTTTCATCTAAGTAATGAAGGGTTGGATTACAGCGTAAGTAGTAGGGAGAAGCTATGTTTCATTTTGCAATGTTTTGCCTAGCATTATTATTTATTCTGTTGTTATCGTTACATATTTAAGCATACTGAAGTATGTTAACTTTTCTGTTTTTAACATTCTTGTTTGACTTGTATTATAATTTTTAATCTCATTTTCAAGTTTAATAAGTACAGACAGAAACAAATTGGCAAATAACAAAGAATGACAGTTACATGTTGAACACTGGTGAGAGCCAGGGCCACTGAAATTATGTGGCAGGAGAAGGCTAAAATATGCAGCAATAAGAGGCAAATTATGCTGCATAGTGTGACACAATTTGTGATAGTATTTCATTATTTTGTCATTTTTGCACTTGTTAACATTCTCAGGGCTTAGGTTGCACCTCATTAGTACCAGTTTACAGTGCGCCTCGTGCTAAGCAGAAGAGGTGGGGCGAAGTGTGTGGGGGGAGAAGAATTAAATAAAATTAAAAAAAAGAATAGTAATTTTAAAAAAAACACCTCCTCCGCTGCATGCCACTCCTCTATCCGTCGTAGACTGCAGGCATAGGCTTCCAGCCTGACTTGCGGCCAATCATGACGCTGCTCAAATCAGCGCCAGGATTGGCAGGGAGTGCCCTGCCAGGGTGCTCCCAGGCAGACTGGGAGCCTGTGCAAGCTCTCTCCAGCACAGCAACCATGTTGCTGGGCTGGAGGAAGCCCTGTGCGCATGTGTGTTTGGCCGGCCCAAGACGGCCGGCCAAACACACATGCGCTCTCCCCTCATTGCTCGTCACCCTCATGGCCCCACCCCCTTTCCCAAAAAACAATCATAAACACAGTTTATGATTGTTTTTAGGGAAAAGGTTTGCAGCTACCGCTGCTGGAAGGAGGGGGCAACCCTCCTCAGCCCTTATGGAAGAGCCACCCCTGTCAGTTTAACACCCAAATATAGCAACATGCAAAACAAAAGTTTACAAGTCAACTTTTTGCAAAGGGGCCTTCCACTGTTCAGCAACATGTCGCTGCATTTTAGTAACTTTTGAACTGCTTGAGCTAGAAACAATATTTTTGTTGTTTAAATCTGCAGATTATGTAGCAGATAATGGACTTTGTGGAAAATGCGGCAAATGGTGATAGCTGACCAAGACATCACAATATAGTGCTCGTATCAATGCATTAACATAAATTTGCACACATTTCACATTACAGGAAAATACAGTGAGTGCAGTCCATGCCCATAAGAGCCTTTTTAAAGGCCCTAAATAGCAAGATAAGGTTTGACTGCTGCAGTGGTTAGATGACATATTTTATTCTAGTCTGTCAGATCTCCGAGTAGTGGCAGCATCAATTTCATGGGCATAGAATCCTTATTCTGATGTGTTGGTTGGGTCGATGATTCAACATTGTCGTCTTTACCAGTGTAGAATAAAAAGGTACATAGCAGGCGTAAGATATCTTTGGGTTGCAAATAAGGGAGTGGTAGTTCTGCGTATATTTTAATCTGTGTTACAGAAGGCAAAAACTATTAGCCACTCTTCTGATGTGTATCATAATTGATTCATCATGAATATTCCATTTCACACAGCCCCCCTCCAAGTGAGGTAGGGGTGGTGGACGGTGCACAGCTCAGAGAGAAGGGGCTATGGAGGTTCAGTGTGCAAGTTCACCCAGCCTTGCATGAGGTTATAACTTTCACTACATAGTTCTTAACGTAAGAGACAAAGTTACCCCATGCCGTACCCTATAATGAGATTTCAAGTCACAGAGGAGTTCCACATTCATATAGAGGAACAAGGCTGAAGGCTGAGTACATTAGGTCGAAACCTATCTGGTTTGCTAAAAAATATTTAGGAGACATTTTGAAAGCTTTGCTGGGAATGCATACTGCCCATTGCTTACCATTGGCTTTATGGTTTGTAACTCACATTTGCTTGGTTTCTATTTGCTAGCTGTATTTGTTTTAGGGTGTTCAGCTTGCGTTTGTCCCTCCCATTGAGCATCTCATGTTTACAGTATCTTTCCACCAGTGTTCGATTTTTGTAAACAGTCCTTTAAATCTTGTTCTTATTTTGTCACACTGCTGTGATTCAAAGAATAAGGTCAAATGACAGGCTCTGTCTTCCCATACAGCTTGGTGTTTATGTTTCTTTCTCTGAGTTTAAAGTGAGAAGATTTATAGGACAATCATGCTGGCTACTGGGGGTGTGCTGGAGGAAGGCTGTGCGAAGCAACTTTTTTCTACCACACAACAAAATTTAAATGTCTGTAAATGAAATGTGGAGATATTTAAGAATATAAGTGTGGTGGAAACAAATATTTTAATTTAATCAAAACAAATCAATACACTACGTGATGACATTTCCACACATTAACATTTATGCGCTGTATCCTTTTATCAATAAAATTGTATGTCTGTGCAAACGTAATGTTCATTTCAATTGAAGATGTGTTTTCTTTAATGGCAGTGTGCTACCACACCATGCATACTCCACTTTATGCCACTCCATTCTACTCTGCACCTCTCTACTCTACACCTCTCTACTCTAATCTGTACCACTCTAATCTATGCCAGTGCACTCTACCCCTCTCCAGTATAGGCTACTTCACTCTGCTCTGCACCACTACACTCTACGCCACTCCACTCCACAAAACTGTGCTCTCTGCCACTATACTCTACATTAATGCACTCTACTCCGTACAACTCCACTCTATGCCAGTGCACTCTATGCCAAACCACTCTACGCCACTCTAATCTACTCTGCACCACTGTACTGTACACCACTCTATTCTATGCCACTACACTCTTCCCTGCAGCAACCCACTCTACTCCACTTCATTCTACTCTGAAACAATCTACTCCATGCCGCTGCACTCTACACCACTTTTCTTCACTTTATGCTACTCTACGCCACTGCACTGTACGCCACTGTAATCTATGCTGTACCACTCCACTCTCCACCACTCTACTCTTCAGCACTCTACACCACACTACTGCAATCTATGCTATTCTGCTCCTACCAATGTACACTACACCACTGCACTCTATGCCAGTGCAATCTTAACCACTTTACTCAAAACCGATGCACTCTATGCCACTGCACTCCATGCCAATCTACTCTGCACCACAGCACTGTATGCCACTGCACTCTGCACACTGAACTATGCCAATGCACTCTACGTCACTCTACAATTCTCCACTGTACTCTACGACCCTCTAATCTTTAACATTGCACTCTACACCACTCTACTCTGCACCACTGCACTCATGCCACTGTACTCCGCCCCACTGCACTCTATTCTGCACCACTGCACTTTATTCTACTCTACACCACTCCACTCTAGGGCACTTTACTCTACTTTGAAACCATCTACCTGAGGAAATTCGATTTTTAATACGATCGTATCGACCCGCCATTTTGTGGCCCGCCGCCATTTTATGTTGCCTTCACTCAGGCAGCACAGCGAACGAAGTCCATTCTGCCTTTTCTGCTTATTCTGCAACATGGTGTTCAAAACAGCCTTCTGCCTCTATCTTTACAAGGCTGGTATTAAGGTCTGACCGAGTACACTAATCCCTGTCTGGTTTTCTAATCCTTGTTTCAACTATCTGTAGGCTCACACTATTCTCCGCCAATCTTATCTTATCGTCTGGCCTTCGCTGTCCTTTGCTAGTATTCTCTCATTTCACAACTGTCCTCCAAACGCACACAAACTTATCACACCACATGCAACTTCGTTGTGGATCGGTTAATGAATTAGTTCAAGGGAGGGGTGACAAACACAGTTGGAGGGGAGGCAACCTTAAGTCACTTGATACTTTGTTTTCCAATTCCTTCTATTGGTGCTGTCTTGTTTTCCGACATTTCTATTGGCTCTGTTCTATCTTTACATTATTCTTACTGGCTCCTTTCTATGTGTTCTGGGAGTGTATGTAGTTAATAAATGGTTTTTATACGGTATATAAGATTGTGCGCCACAAAGTAAAGTGGCAGTCTCCTGAGAACATACCTTGTGTACTTCTTGGACAACTGTACTGGCTGCAGCTAATAAAATCTGATCTTTTACGCCTGACAGAGTGTCCCGTGTCTCTGTTAGTTGAGGCAGGTGAATCCAAGGAGATTTCAGGCGTACCCTGCGCCGCCAGGCCCATAAGGTTCTGGTTCTTCAACTGGCGCCCAACGTGGGGCGGCTTCAGCGGTACCGGTTCTGCCTGAAGGTCGTGAGGAACCCCGCAAGAAAATTCTGGAGGAATCGCGAGCCACGTCAAGCGACCCCTGTATGTCGAAGTGGTCCGAAGGTCTTTTTCAGCGCGGTTACTCCTTCCTGACGGCTACTGACGACTGCTGCCCTGACTGCCGCCCTGCCTTGGCCCTTTCTTTGATGATGTATGGTAAAGCGAGACGATAGACGGGCCTCTGTTGGTGTAAGAAGACATCCTTAGTTAAGTATTTGGTGGGTCGCGCCCACAAATTTTGGTCTTTGTTTTGTCCTTAGGTCCTTAGATTTGGCCATTGCAGTGGCCAAAGCCGAGGGGTAAGTGCATTTGTGCTGTGTAAACTGAAAGTTTTACCCCCTTGATGTTTGTGAACAGCCAGTAAAAATCGTGAGATGTCTGGTCTGACTAAGTTTGGAAAACTTTGTTGCTTTGGTTGTAATAGGGACTCCCAGCTTGAGGACTCCTGTCCGATTCCTTCGGTTGGAACTCCCACATATGTGCTCTATTCTAAACATGGTGTTGGTCCTATTGCCTTTAATAAGACATGGACCCGATATACAAAGAAAGATGGTGTTTTAAAATGGCCAGAAAATGGTAGTTTCGAAACTGATGTGCTAGATAATTTAGAAGCAACGTTATTTAAAAGAAAAGCCCGGCCGGCAATGTTTGACTCTTTTCGCCTTTGGCGTAAGGAAGCCAAACAGAGAGAAATTAAACAAGCGAAACGAGATAGGAAAACACAGGGAATGACGATTATACAGGCTGCTCAGCAATTCAAAGATGATGAAATAGATAATGCAATGGAAATTTCAGACAGACAGCATCGAATGGCAATAGATAAATGCTATCCGACGTTGCCTATCTCTTCCCTTGATAAGAGAAAAGATTTTGAGGAAGATTCCTTAATGTCCCACTTATTGAAATTGCCTCCGCCCTATGTACAAGGTGCTAATGCACCCCCGATGTTACAGCCTGTTCAGCCGCCAGTTGTGCTTCCGCCTGCTCCAGCTTTTCCACAATTGCCTCCTCAAGTATTGCCTATGCCAGCTTTGCCTTTAACTCCTTTGCCTTCTGCTCCTTTGGCAATTCCTAATGCTCTTTTAGTTAATTCACCTAATACCTTGTCCCCTATCCTTATGTCAAACTCTCCATCTATGCGTAAGCGATTTGCAGATACTGTCTCTGGTCTCTTATCACCTTTCTTTGAAGCTTTAAATGTGTCTCCAGCTTTTTCTCGAAGACAGTCTCGTAGTCAATTCCCAGACTCCGAAGAGCGAGAAAAATTGGACTCACTTGCTTGTAGATGGATCAAGAAGGGTCCCCAATATAGTACGTCTGATATTATGTCCACCTTTCTGCAATGGAATGCACCTACGCAGAGATATGTTTTTAAAGTTATGTGCGATACTCTCGCTAAAGAATGGGAGGATATGAATTTGGGTTCGGTCCCACAGGATCTGTTAGATGTTCAGGCTGACTTTGACAAAGGACTTATTGTGGGTCCTAAGGTTGAAAACGCTGTCAGAACACTTATTTCTTTCAGATCCCTATTGTTCTCACAGACTTTTCCTGATTCTGATCCTTCAGTTAGGACAGCACTGAAAAACTATCCCATGAGAGAGGTTTCTCCAATATGGAAGGAAGAAGTTGCAGCAGCAGGTGCTAATCCAGCTATTCCTGCGCATTTTCAGCGCATATGGATACATGTCCCCTGGAAAAGGTCTGAAGTTTTAGCACTTAAACAGTCACTACCAGATTCACGCAAAAATCCTGCTGGTTACTATAAAGAGTTGTCGCAAACAGTTGATGCATGTACTATGAATCTAGCAGATATTGACATGTTGATGGGAAATGTAGTTCCACAGACAATATGGGCTAAAATTCGTAGAGAGGATCACGCTCAAGAATTAGGCGGCGATTGGAACGCTATTATTGCCGCAGATAGAGGTCAAGTAGGTGGTGCAAAGCCCGACGCTTTGATCTCAGAACTCCCTGGTAGGATTATTACATTAATGAAAACAATGATGCCTGCTTTGAGAGTTAATTGGGATAAGCTAGCAGCATGTAAACAAAAGAAAGATGAAAGTGTTTCCGATTTCTTTACCCGATTCGAGGAGACATTCATTGATCACAGTGGTCAAGATATGGCTACAGAAGGGGGACAGCGATTATTTGTGGATAAGTTCGTATATAACTTGCTTCCTGAACTATCACACAAGCTAAAAGACTCCGAGAGTTCATGGGCAGTTTCTTCTTCCGCCCAGATATTGGCTACTGCACAATATTATGAAAATAGAGACAAAGAAGAAAGGGAAAAACAAGAGAAAAAGACGAAAGAATTAAAAACTAAAGTTCTCTTGCAACAGGCTTATCCTCCTCGTTATGTTCAGCCTCAGTTTCAACAGCCTCCGCAGTTTCAGAGGTTGTATCAAAAGCCTGAACCATTCATTCCAAGACCTTTGCTAGGTCCCAATCAATGTGCTTATTGTAGGGAGGAAGGTCATTTTAAGAACAGTTGTCCGGCATTGTTGCAGCGTAATGGAGCAACATCTGCTTCACGAGGTCGTGGTGGTCCTCAGTCAGCAAATAGAGGTAGAGGTCGAGGTGTGTTAACCCAAGAGCAGCGTTCTTTTGTTCCTCCAAATTCCGGAAATTACTTTGACCAGCAAAATGTTAGGTCTACACAGTATTACAGTGAGGATCAGTATATTGAAGGAGGGAATGAAAGTCTTCATTTTGAATAGGACAGCCATGGACAAAGTAAGGGGGTTACGTCAATTCCAGTGGATCAGAATGGACCTTATGTTAATGTCACTACAATGGGTGTTTCAGAGCCATTTCTTTTAGATACTGGTGCCATGAGAAGCTCTATCATTCATTCTAAACTCCCTGGCGCACCTTTGTCTGGCTTAACGAATGTATCTGTAGGATTTTCTGGCGCCCCTGTTCGCAATCCAGTTTCTTGCCCTTTGCCTGTTTCAATAGGCCCTTATGATTTAGAAGCTCAGCTTCTTCTGACGAATGGTTGTGGTGAAAATCTGTTGGGTTTAGATCTATTAAAAAGAATGCATGCTACGATATATTGTTCACCTTCTGGTGTATACCTCACTCTAGGACAGAAAATGACTAGTCCAATGTACTTATCAAAAGATCAATTCCCACCTGAATTGCTTTCTCTTCCCGAAACGCTTTGGGCTACGGGTCCGAATGACGTTGGTTGTCTTGAGATCCCACCTTATGTTGTTACTCTTAAGCCCAATGCTGAAATGCCACGTATTCCGCAATACAGAATCTCTACTGAAGGTGAGAAAGCACTTCTGGAAATGGTCCATGATTTGATTCAGAAGGGTGTGGTTGAGGAAACGAGAGGAAATACATGTAACAGTCCTGTTCTTCCGGTTCTTAAACGCACTGATCCTTCTCAGCCTCCTGTTTATCGTTTTGTAATTGATCTTCGGGAGGTAAACAAGATTGTCGTACCGCAGTTTCCTGTAGTCCCAGATATCACTGCTCTGTTGACGATGATACCTTCTACAGCGACTTGGTTTTCAGTTATTGATCTAAAGAATGCTTTCTTTAGTATTCCCATCGCCGAAGAGAGTAGAGATATTTTTGGTTTTTCCCTCGGAGGCCGAAGCTTCCGGTTTAAACGCGCACCTCAAGGTTATTGTGAAAGTCCCTCTATTTACAGTCAAGCTCTAAAATGTCATCTTGATGCCTTTTCCTTACCGTCCGGTGCCGCTCTCATTCAGTACATGGATGACTTATTAGTTGCAGCTGATTCAGAGGAGATTTGCAAAAACGTGACCGTTGCACTGTTGCGTCATTTGTTTGATCTGAATCACAAGGTTTCTCCTTCTAAATTACAATATGTCTGTCGCGAGGTGACTTATTTGGGTCATCTCTTGTCAAAGGAGGGACGACGATTGACCCCCGAACGAATTCAGGCAATTGCACAAATGTCAGTGCCATCCACACAAAGAGAGGTACGTGCCTTTTTGGGCATTACTTCTTATTGTAGACAGTGGATTCCGAGTTTCTCTTTATTGGCTAAACCGCTGTTGGCGCTAACTTTAAAAGATACGCCTCAGCCTCTTCCGTGGACTGACGAGTGTCAGAAGAGTTTTACTGATTTGCGTATTGCTTTGTGTTCTGCTCCTGTATTGGGTACTCCTGATTACAGTAAGCCCTTTACGCTCTATGTCCACGAAAGAGAGGGTTGTGCATTGTCAGTCTTAACGCAGCGTTTTGGAGATCAACAGCGACCATGCGCATATTTCTCAGCTACGTTAGATCCAGTAGCTAAAGCATTGCCTAGTTGTCTTAAGGCGACAGCGGCAGCAGCAATTTCTATTCGACAGTCTGCTGGAGTAGTGCTAGATAATACTCTCATTGTTATGGTGCCACATGCAGTGGATACTTTACTAAATAGGACAAAAACGCAGCATCTTACGAGTGCTCGGTTGTCCGGATATGAGCTGACGCTTTTGGCTAGTCACATACACATCAAACGATGTAATACCCTGAATCCAGCTACTTTGTTGCCTCTTCCAGAAGAGAGAGATGTTTCTGAACAGCATGATTGTTTTCTCCGTACTGAAGAAGAGACTAAGGGTAGAATTGACCTAAAAGACACGCCATTAGTTAATCCAGATGGAACACTATGGGTAGATGGTTCTTGTTTCAAGCTCCCGAATGGAGATACAGTTTCAGCCTACGCTATTACTACTTTGCATACGATTGTGGAGACAGCACGCATTAGACATAATTCAGCTCAGGCAGCTGAATTGATAGCCTTAACTAGAGCGTGTGTGTTATCCAAAGGAAAAAGAGTAAACGTGTACACTGATAGCCAATACGCTTTTGGTGTAGCGTTTAACTTTGGGCGCTTATGGAAGGAAAGAGGATTCTTTACTTCCCATGGTACTAAGATACAACATGGTCAATTAGTGACTGAACTTCTTGAGTCACTTACAATGCCTACTCAGATAGCGATCGTGAAGTGTAGTGCACACAAAAAGATTGTGGACGATGTTGGTCGAGGAAATGCATTTGCAGATGAGGTAGCGAAAAAGACAGCCAGAGACAACACAAGTCGAATGTATGTTGCAGGTCCCGCAAACTGCGTAAGAGAAAAGGGAATGTGTGAAGATACAGTAGAGAGTGTGAAAACAATTCAAGGAGAGGCTACGGAGAATGAGTTGAGAAAGTGGAAGGAAAGTACAGGAATGTTAGATGAGATGGGATGTTGGGTTGAATTATCAGAACATCAACGTTGGCTGTTACCAGATGCTTATGTTCTACCTGTAGTTACTATGGCACATGGTCCAGCTCACCTAAGTGCAAAAGGAATATGTAAACTTCTGGCTCCAGTGTGGCAAAATGAGGGGATCCCAAAGTGTGCAAATAATGTAGTAAAACATTGTATTGTTTGCTTGATGTACAATCCGGGAAAGGGAACCCCAACTCCAGCAGGTCATTTTGCTCCTCCAACATATCCATTTGAGGTGTTGCAGATCGATTATATTCACATGGAACGATGCAACAACCTCAAATATGTTCTGGTGGTAGTATGTGCTTTTTCTAGATGGGTAGAAGCCTACCCTCTGAAGGACAATACTGCTTTATCAACTGCCAAAATACTTTTGAAAGAATTCTTCCCTAGGTTTGGTTTGCCGCGCATTGTCTGGAGTGACAATGGGAGCGAATTTGTGGGTCAAGTCATGCAAAAAGTTTGTGCAGGTCTTGGCATAAAACAGAAGTTCCACGCGGCGAATCACCCACAGTCGGCTGGTTTAGTAGAATGCTACAATGGAACCTTGAAGCTTAAAATTGCTAAGGTGCAAGCTAGCACAGGACTTAATTGGCCTGATGCTTTACCATTGGCTCTTCTGTCCACCAGAACAGCAGTACACTCTCGTTTGGGGCTTAGCCCTTACGAAGTGATATTTGGTCGCCCAGCTAATGTATGGGGAGTTCCTCGCCCTAAGAAATACTCAGACTTGCCATACCCGATGTTGATTGACTACTTGCATGACCTTACAACTAAATTGCGTGTTCTTCATCAACAGGTTCAGAGTGCTCTACCAGAGGCTTCCACAGACCCAGGTCATTCCATCCGACCAGGTGACTGGGTCTGCACGAAAAATTTCCAACGACAGAGAAATTTGGAGCCCAGATGGAGAGAGCCACGCCTGGTTCTTTTGACCACAAGAACAGCAGTTAAAGTCGAAGGAAAGAAAAACTGGGTGCATGCCGTGCACTGCAAGAAAGTGCCTTTGCCCTTGCCTTTCGATCAGTGGGTCCGTAGAGGCATCAGTGACTCTGAAAGTGAGAAAGTTCCGCAATTTGTACCATTCAGTGATGCGCGTCTAATTGGAACACTTTCTGAGAAAGAGGACGACGACATCCTTCAAGAAGCAATACCATCGCATCGTCGCTTGAACACGACAAATCCAGGAACATTGTTTCAAAACCAGACTGCCTCTGGACAGGAACGCTATAATTTGAGACCAAGACCAAAGAACTTGTAAATTTCTCTCCTATGTAGTACTCTATCCCGGTTGCAGGGTCACGGTAGGAGTCTTAGTTACGACCTGAGTAAGTGGCAATAGGCCTGCAGGACCTCACAGTGTCATAGGACGGTAGATAATCGTGACTACAGTGATTGAGGAAGATTGCCGTGAGCATCCACTTAGAAAGATGGAGGCTACATTAGATAAAAGAGAAAGTAAAAATGTAAAGAATAATTGTAAAGAAATATGTAGTCGTTGTAGTATTGCTCTATGCGTCATTATATTGTCGTGTATTCTTTTGGCATCTGTAAACTGGATCATTATTACTCTGCAGCAAAAAGTTGTCTCTTCTCCTACCTCTACATCTTCTTCTACTATCTCTCCGCACCTATTTCACACTCTTCCCCAGCATGAACTCATCAGAAGAACTGAATACTTTAACAATTCCTTCGTCCAGTTGTTACATCAACATCAGTTAGTGATCAATACAACTGACTGTTGGGTGTGTGGAATCATACCACATACGGTAGAAAAAGGAATGCCATATTTAGTTCTTCCATTCTCCTATGAAGGTTCCGCTTGGGCTTATTTTGTCATTTTCAATAATGCATATCAAAGTAAAATTAAACAACCTGTCAGTTCACATAGTGTTGGTTCAAATTTCAGTCATAGTTTATTGATAAAGGGAATGGTAGCTATGGCTAAAATCATGGAAAAAAGTGAAGCTTCCATAGATGAAAGAAAAGCATATACCAATTGGAACATAACTAATTACATTTCCAGCCTCAATGATAAGGTTAAGCAAGGAAAATCTCCTCCGATACGGGTCATACCCCAACAAGGAAATTTCTGTCTGCAAATAAATGGTAGAACTCCAAACACCGGACAAAGAGAAAGTTTATGTTCCCATACATATGTTTATTCAGCCCTGAATTCACTGCCGTTAGTACCATCTCAAGGTACATACTTCGTTTGCCACGATAGGGCTTATACATGGTTGCCAGCTGATTTCTCTGGTACTTGTTATATAGCCTTTCTTCTTCCCCCTACATACACCGCTCCTGCGAACCATCATAAAAATAGATATGGCAGAGGGATTGTGGATTCGAAAGACACAGCAGGACAAGAGGGAGGAGATTTCCTCAAAGGATTTCTTCCCTTCTGGGGTCCAATGGCCAACAGCAGAAATATAAGGCAATTGGTTCGTGTCGTAGAAACCACCATAGACATCACTGTAGGAGCTTTAAGTAACATTACAGCTGAACTACAGGCTGATCGTCTTATGACCTTGCAGAACCGTGTTGCCTTAGACTTTGTCCTTGCGGACCGTGGTGGAGTATGCAAATTGATCGGATCAAGTTGCTGTATTTTCATACCTAATGACGCTCCGACAGTATACCAAGCTATCTCTAAGTTACACATAATCTCCGAGTCGATTCATCAGGATGAAGGAGATTGGTCCTTTTCAGAGTGGTTTTGGGGATTACTGTCCAAATGGGGTTGGAAGGTATTGACATTCTTTGGAGTAATTTTAGCTTTTATATTCTCTTGTTGTCTTTGTATGCACTGCGGTCCTGCCATCTGCAACCTATGTGCTACTGCATGTATTCCCAAACCCAAGTCACAAAGAGCAGAGAATATCAAAATGATGGTACAGCAACAGCTTGATGACCTCATGGCCATAGACATCGACTCAGATTAACATGAGTTTGTGTATCTTGCCTGAGTTCTGGCAAAAGGAGGGTCTGAGGAAATTTGATTTTTAATACGATCGTATCGACCCGCCATTTTGTGGCCCGCCGCCATTTTATGTTGCCTTCACTCAGGCAGCACAGCGAACGAAGTCCATTCTGCCTTTTCTGCTTATTCTGCAACATGGTGTTCAAAACAGCCTTCTGCCTCTATCTTTACAAGGCTGGTATTAAGGTCTGACCGAGTACACTAATCCCTGTCTGGTTTTCTAATCCTTGTTTCAACTATCTGTAGGCTCACACTATTCTCCGCCGATCTTATCTTATCGTCTGGCCTTCGCTGTCCTTTGCTAGTATTCTCTCATTTCACAACTGTCCTCCAAACGCACACAAACTTATCACACCACATGCAACTTCGTTGTGGATCGGTTAATGAATTAGTTCAAGGGAGGGGTGACAAACACAGTTGGAGGGGAGGCAACCTTAAGTCACTTGATACTTTGTTTTCCAATTCCTTCTATTGGTGCTGTCTTGTTTTCCGACATTTCTATTGGCTCTGTTCTATCTTTACATTATTCTTACTGGCTCCTTTCTATGTGTTCTGGGAGTGTATGTAGTTAATAAATGGTTTTTATACGGTATATAAGATTGTGCGCCACAAAGTAAAGTGGCAGTCTCCTGAGAACATACCTTGTGTACTTCTTGGACAACTGTACTGGCTGCAGCTAATAAAATCTGATCTTTTACGCCTGACAGAGTGTCCCGTGTCTCTGTTAGTTGAGGCAGGTGAATCCAAGGAGATTTCAGGCGTACCCTGCGCCGCCAGGCCCATAAGGTTCTGGTTCTTCATACCTAATCCCATTGCACTCTATGCAACTCCACTCTATGCTGTGCCAGTCCAGTCTATCCTGCACCACTCCAATCTGCTCTGCACCACTCTATGCTACTGCACTCTACAACACTATACTCTATTCTACAACACTCTACTCTTCACCTCTAAACTCAACTCTGCAGCACTCCACTCTATGGCACTGCAATCTATGCCACTCTTTTCTACTCTGCACCACTGTACTCTACATTACTCTTCACTACTCTGCATCACTCTATCCCAATGCATCATATGCCACTCTACTCGACATCACTGCCCTTTATGACACTCTACTCTGCAACATTGTTCTCTGCCACTGAACTATTCCCCTCTTTACTCTGCACCACGGCACTCTACTCTGCACCACTAAAATGTATGCCACTTTACTGCTCTCTACACCAATGAACTACACTCAATGCCATTCTACTCTGCATCACTGCACTCTTTGCCCTGCACTCTACAGCACTCTACTATACCTTGTCCCACTCCACTCTACCATGCATGCATCACTCTACAACAGAGCACTCTACACCACTGCACTCTGCGCCACTACAATCTATGCTGTGCTACTCCACTCTGCACCCCTCTTCTCTCCACCACTCTACGCTACTACACTCTCCTCTAAACAAGTGCACTCTACACCAATGCACTCTATTTACCTTGGCCTTTTTGGTTATAAGCACTCAGTAACCCTTCTATCTCAAGCTTAATTAACGCTGAGGACGATCCCGATGTTTGCCTAGGGGATCAAAACGTCGTCGGCCAAAGTACCTTGATGTGAATTTGTGATATTGTTTATAAGCTGTCATAAGCATAGGTACTATGAGCTAATGACTTCTTGATTCACCATTTGAGTCATTCATGTAAAAGCCGGAGTATGAATGCTTGTAAATCATTATTGTGGATTCTAACCACTGTGTTATTATACAAGTTACTTTTTAGCTCGAACCTAGACAGCGCGCATGAGTATAGGACTTTGCTCCCGCCTGCCGCCACCTGCGACTTACCATAGGTTGAAGGCAGTGCCGCTCTTGTTTTCCTGCCTCCGAACTGGTTTGGCAGCCCATAGGTCACTTCCTGTACTTGGCTGAGGAGCACCATCCAAGTAAAGTTTAATTAAGCCTGCAGTGTTTGTCTGTTGTTTAGATGGACGATATTTTTTTGTTTCCTGCCTCTCGTGTTTGTCAGTAAGCACTTGTTTTCACGCGCTTGGTTCGTTTTCCGCAATTTCCCTTCACCTGGTCCTTTTTTTTAACATAATCAGTAAATACAAGTAGGTGCGTCATGTGTGTGTTTTGTATATTTTTTTGTGGCTTTATATACCATAAAATGACCCAGAAATGAATCCTAAACAGCGGCTTCCCCCGCACAGTGAGAGAGCCGATACTACAATATTCACTGCACTCGGGGAAACTCATCCCATAATGCTTTGAAGGCATTCTTCTTACAACACATTTATGCCCATAACTCACCTGTGGTGGTCCTAGGGCAATGGGACCACCACCAAAACATTCAGAATGATGTGCTCCTTCTGCCCAGGCCATCTTGCCAGTCATACTAGGTTAGAAGGGGTCCAAAAACCACAACCTTTTCCACCATTCAATGCATATTTAAGCTTCTCTTTAATAGCTGGAATTTAATTTTTTTTATACAGCTGAGAGGAGTTTGTATTATGAGGGTCTTGTTTGTAAGTAGTCTTGTTATAGCATGCAGTTTGTTTTTCACGTTTGCCATTCACCTGGTCCTAACTTTACATAATCAGCAAATATAAGTTGTTGTGTTGTGCTTTGTTTTGAACATTTTTTGTGTGGCTTTATATAGCCTAAAATCGACCAATGAATGAATCCTCAACAGCGGCTCTCCCTGCACAGCGGGAGGGCTGATACTACAACATACAATGTGCTTGGAGAAACTCACCCCATAATTCTTTGCAGTCATTCCTTTTACAACACAATTTTGCCATAACTCAGCCTGTTGTGGTCCTAGGCCAATGGTACCACCACAAAAACATTCACAACGATGTGCTATTTCTGTCCAGCCCATCTTATGGGTCACACTAGGTTAGGGGGGTGCAAAAATTATAACCTCTTCCACCATTCAATGCATATTGAAACTCTCTTATTGCTGGAAATTTTCTTTTTACAGCTGAGAGCAGTTTGTGTTATAAGGGCCTTGTTAGAAATGGGGTCTTTGGTTGACAGTCAGGTTACCCCCTGTTCAAGCAAGGACCCTCACTCTAGTCAGGGTAAAAGAGAATCACCCTCAGCTAACCCCTGCTTTCCCCCTTGGAAGCTTGGCAGAGCAGTAGGCATAACCTCAGAGTGCTAGGTGTAAAGTATTTGTACCAACACACACAGTAACTTAATGAAAAACACTACAAAAGGACACAACACCGGTTTAGGAAAATAGGAAATATTTATCTAAACAAAACAAGACCAAAACAACAAAAATCCGACATACACAAGTCAAGTTATGAATTTTTAAAGATTAAACTCAAAAATAGCGCTTAGAAACAAAAATGCTTAGATGAGATGTTAACACGGCGTCGTGACGGGGTCGTTCCCAACAAGCCGACACCAGCGGCGCCGGACACGGAGTCATGTAGACCCCTAAGTACAGTACCTTTGGTGAAGAGTGAAAACAAGCCGATGCGCGAAGTCGTGGATCGCGGCGTCTGTGCGAAACGTTGAATCCATGCGCTTCGAGCAGCGTCGGTCACGACGTGGTGCGGCGACTTCCACGGAGTCGCGGACTTCAGCGGGGCTGCAGCGGCGTCGGGCCTGCGAAGAGCGTCGCGTTCCAGCAGAGGTCACGGCGTCGGGTGCAGGCGGCGTTACCGGATTCAGCAGCGCTGTCGGTCCGGAGTCGTCCGAAGTCAGTTTCCTTGGATTTCCACCAGCTTTCCTTTCAAGGGCCCAGGGACTGGATAGGGCACCACTTGTCAGAGCAGGAGTCTCTCCAGAGACTCCAGGTGCTGGCAGAGAGAAGTCTTTGCTGTCCCTGAGACTTCAAACAACAGGAGGCAAGCTCTAAATCAAGCCCTCGGAGATTTCTTCACAAGATGGAAGGCACACAAAGTCCAGTCTTTGCCCTCTTACTCTGGCAGAAGCAGCACTGCAGGAAAGCTCCACAAAGCACAGTCACAGACAGGGCAGCACTTCTTCCTCAGCTATCAGCTCTTCTCCAGGCAGAGGTTCCTCTTGGTTCCAGAAGTGTTTCTAAAGTCTGTAGATTTGGGTGCCCTTCTTATACCCATTTTAGTCTTTGAAGTCACCTTTCTTCAAAGGGGACTCACACCTACTTGTGAAATCCTGCCTTGCCCAGGCAAGGCATCAGACACACAGCAGAGGGTTGGAGCCGGCATTGTCAGAGGCAGGCACAGTCCTTTCAGATGAGAGTGACCACTCCACCCCTCCCTCCTAGCTGAGATGGCTAATCAGGAAATGCAGGTTACACCCCAGCCCCCTTTGTGTCACTGTCTAGTGCGAGGTGAAAAACAACCCAACTGTCAAACTGACCCAGACAGGGAATCCACAAACAAGGCAGAGTCACAGAATGGTTTAAGCAAGAAAATGTTCACTTTCTAAAAATTGCATTTTCAAACACACAATCTTAAAATCAACTTTACTAAAAGATGTATTTTTGAATTGTGAGTTCAGGGACCCCAAACTCCACATGTCCATCTACTCTCTAGGGGAATCTACACTTTAATCATATTTAAAGGTAGCCCCCATATTATCATATGAGAGAGACAGGCCTTGCAACAGTGAAAAACGAAGTTGGCAGTATTTCACTGTCAGGACATATAAATCACATTACTATATGTCCTAGCTTATCCATACACTGCACCCTGCCCTTGGGGCTACATAGGGCCTACCTTAGGGGTGCCTTACATGTAAGAAAAGGGAAGGTTTAGGCCTGGCAAGTGGGTACACTTGCCAAGTCGAATTTACAGTGTAAAAATACACACACAGACACTGCAGTGGCAGGTCTGAGACATGATTACAGAGCTACTTATGTGGGTGGCACAACCAGTGCTGCAGGCCCACTAGTAGCATTTGATTTACAGGCCCTGGCACCTCTAGTGCACCTTACTAGGGACTTACTAGTAAATCAAATATGCCAATCATGGATAAACCAATGACATACAATTTACACGGAGAGCATATGCACTTTAGCACTGGTTAGCAGTGGTAAAGTGCTCAGAGTTGAAAAGCCAACAGCAACAGGTCAGAAAAAAATAGGAGGCAGGAGGCAAAAAGACTGGGGATGACCCTGCACCTGCATAAGCAAAAGTCCAACAGGCCTTGTTTATAATAATATTCTGACAGCCTTGCTTGGCCTGCAAATGTGTAATGCATTGTGCTCTCCAAGGGCTGAAGGATGATAATTGCCCCAAGACACTACTAACTCACTAGGATCTACAGGGACATCTAGCCATAACCAGTGGTATTGTACCTTCTGGTAATGCACAAGCAGTTTATTTCATATAAAGTTTTAATGTATGCCCAAGCACTGTTTATTTCTGAGAAAGGTTTAATTTACAGCATGGGTAAATATTTCAGCCATTTCACTGAGGACCTGGTACTTCTCCAGCCGTTTCTGTGTTTGGGGGACATTATGAGATTCTGATGTCAGAAGAAGTTCTGGCAGCGTTCTGTGACTATGTACTCTGAGTGCTTTTGGCTCCACAGGGACATCTAGCCACGGCCAGCAGTACTGCACCTCCCGCTGTTGACTCTACTGGGACATCTAGCCATAACCACTGGTACTACACCTTCTGCTGTTGACTCTATAGGAATATTAGTAACAACTTGCGGCACTTACCCTTGTGCCTCTGACTCCACTTTTAAATGATATTTAAAAGGCCTGCTAGGCCTGAAAATGTGTAATACACTATGTCCTCAAGGGGCTGATTATTTGGTTACACTGCAATGTTCTTTATCATTCTTTTTATATGTGATTATGCCCTCTAGGGGCTGAAATATGGTTACATGACCATGTTTCTTCCAAATACTATTTTTACTATGGTGCTCTGTAGGGGCTGTTCAGACCATTACAGTCTAATGCCAAGTGTATGAAGGAATGCACAAGCACAGTTTATTTCTGATGAAGTTTTAATGTGCTGCATGGCTAAATATGTATAAGGTCCCAAATGCGAGGTTGTCATTATCATTTACAACACCAACAACTCTAACTCTCGCTAATGCAAGACCCATTGCATTGCAAATGCTTGTTACTTTTTTTCTTGTAATTGGTGACTTTCGGTCATCCAGATAACTTGTGTAGTGCCTGAATACTGCTATACTTTTCATCCTTGGGTCTCCCTTAACTTTTTGCCTCTATTCCCCAGGTTGTTGATATGTGCTGGACTCATTTTTTTCTGTTTTTGTTACTCGGAGCACTTTACCACTGCTAATCAGTGCTAAAGTGCAAGTGCTCCAATACAAAATGTATATGTATTTGGTTCATCCTTGATTGGCATATTTGATTTACTAGTAAGTCCCTAGTACAGTGCACTAGAGGTGCCCAGGACCTGTAAATCAAAAGCTACTATTGGGCCTCCACCACTGGTTGTGCCACCCACATTAATAGCCCTGTAAACATGGCTCAGACCTGCCACTGCAGTGCCTGTGTGTGCAGTTTTAAACTGTAAATTCGACTTGGCAAGTGTACCCACTTGCCAGGCCTAAACCTTCCCTTTTACTAATGTCAGGTACCCCCCAGGTAGGCCATAGGTAGCACCAGGGGAAGGGTGCAGTGTATGTTTAAGGTAGGGCATATAGTAATGTGTTTTATATGTCCTGACAGTGAAATATTGCT
Organism: Pleurodeles waltl; assembly: GCF_031143425.1. Taxonomy (NCBI): domain Eukaryota; kingdom Metazoa; phylum Chordata; class Amphibia; order Caudata; family Salamandridae; genus Pleurodeles; species Pleurodeles waltl. Next base: position 1,724,613,177 of record NC_090440.1, on the reverse strand, counting down.
AAATTCGTTTTTCACTGTTGCAAGGCCTGTCCCTCTCATAGGTTAACATGGGGGCTACTTTTAAATATGATTAAAGTGTAGATTCCCTTTGGGAGCGGATGGACATGTGGAGTATGGGGTCTTCTGAACTCAGAATTTAAAAAAACATAATTTAGTAAAGTGATTTTAAGATTGTGTGTTTGAAAATGCCACTTTTAGAAAGTGAGCATTTTCTTGCTTATATCATTTCTGTGACTCTGCCTGTTTGTGGATTCCCTGTCTGGGTCAGTTTGCCAGTTGGGCTGGTTGCACCTCACACTAGACAGTGACTCAAAGGGAGCTGGGGTGTAGTCTGCATTTCCTGATGAACCATCTGTGCTAGGAGGGAGGGGAAGAGTGGTCACTCACACCTGAAAGGACTGTGCCTGCCCTCACACAGTGCAGTCTCCAACCCCCTGGTGATTGTCTGTGTCTTGGCCTGGACAAGGCAGGATTTCACAAACAAGAGAGATTTTTCTTTGAAGTAAGCCTACGTCAAAGGAGAAAATGGGTATAAGAAGGGCACCCAAAACCACAGACTTTAGAACACTTCTGGAAACCAAGAGGAACTTCTGCCTGTTGAATAGCTGAGGAAGAAGAGCTGCCCTGCCTGTGACTGTGCTTTGTGGAGCTATCCTGCAGTTGCTGCTTCTGCCAGAGTAAGAGGGCAAAGACTGGACTTTGTGTACCTTCCGTCTAGTGAAGAGTTCCAAGGGCTTGATTTAGAGCTTGACTCCTGTTGTTTTGAAGTCTCATGGACAGCAAAGACTTCTCTCTGCCAGCACCTGGAGTCTCTGGAGAGACTCCTACTCTGCCAAGTGATGCCCATTCAGTTCCTGGGACCCTGAAAGGAGAAGCTGGCAGCCCAAGAGTGAGAAATCCACGCACAAAACGCCATGCTGGATAATGATCGACGCAACTCCGATCTGTGGCTGAAAAATCAACACGCCGCCTGCTTCGTGGCTGAAAATCCATGGTCACCTGCAATGCAACCCGAAGATTAATGCCCGGGGCTGGAGAAACGATGCACAGCATCGCTGACGGAGGCTGGTGAGATCGCAACCCATGCTGCATGGTTTTCGGATCATCGTGCGGCTGGATTTCCAACACAAATACTGGTGGGTGTGTAAAAACAACGCAATGCCTGCCCGGACCCGAGAGTGCTGACCAGATGGACGCATCGATCTCCTGCGGAGACGAGAAACGATGCACGCCGACCTGACTAAAGGAGAAACAACGCATGGTCTCGCTCGTGAGTGAAGTCGACTCTTCGCAAGGCCTTTTTGATGCACAGTCGCCTGTGCAGGGTTATTTTTGACGCACCCAAGGTACATTTTCACGCTAGTGCTAGCGTTGTGTTTAAACCTACATGAAGACTATTTTTGCTTTTTAATTGATAACTTGACTTGTGTATTATGGACTTTTGTTGTTTTGGTCTTGTTTTGTTTAGAGAAGTATTTTCTATTTTTCTAAACCTGTGTTGTGTCATTTTGGAGTGTTATCATTGAATTACTGTGTGTGTTGGTACAAATACTTTACACCTAGCACTCTGAAGTTAAGCCTGCTGCTCGTGCCAAGCTACCAAGGGGGTAAGCAGGGGTTATCTGAGGGTGATTCTCTTTTACCCTGACTAGAGTGAGGGTCTTTACTTGGACAGGGGGTGACCTGACTGCCAACCGAACACCCAATTTCCAACAAATACCAAAGTCTTACTCGATTTCCCTTGTTGATGTTTTCACACTAAATTTGATCTTTTATATTTTGATTGAATAAATGCACAAAATCTTCCATTTGAATACTACTTAAGTATCATTGTTTATTGGAGGGGTGTTGAATTTTACTCAAGGGACCTCTGTTCCTTTAGAGTTAGTCTACTACTTCATTCTACGACACTCTACTTACTCCATGATTCTATGCCACACCAATCAATGACCCAATAAAACATAATTCTCTTTTATGCCATTAAATTTTAGCCATGATGAATAGTAATCAAACTAGTGTATAGCATGATTATAACACATTGGCGAAGCCAATAGATCTTGCATAGGCGAAATCTATTGGCTTTGCCAATGCTTGTTTATAAGGTATGAACTCCACGGTGACTTGCAATATCCTTATGTACGCAGGGGGTACCCAAATAATACATGGTGACACCATCAACTTCCCCACACACCACTTAAAACCTTAGTGCATAGCTTCTGTCATTGCAAGGTAGTAAAATAGAGCAGAAAAAAGAAAAGCAACATTCCATTTGTTGCTTTAAACAGCTGCAATAATTATGCTCTATGACCTGATCTGCTCTTAGCTCTGGCAGAAGACATTATGATGTCAGAACTCAACTGTAATAACCATATAATAGTCATTGTCTGATGTCTTTTCTTTATAATCAGTGCATGTTTTTTCTTTATAATCAGTTACTTGGTGTGTCACAAAAAGCCGATTCTAAAGAAATTAGTGACTGCCGTTTGTACAGGGATTACAGAATCCCATGTTTTATACAGCCTGTAACTCCAAGAGCTTCTTCAGTGTAAATGCTCCCAGTTATGACTGATGTGGAGCTAATCTGCACAAGATCACACATAGGAGTAGAGGTGTTATTAGAACTATGGTTTCAGAGCACAGTTGACAGTTGTTGTACCTGATTGCTTTTTAAATCAAGTGCGGTTCCAATTGGCAGGAGGCGAGGGGCATGGTGGGTGTTGAGCGCAAAGGGTATGTTCTTCCTTTCTACCCTCCTACCATTATTTGCTTGGTTCACAAAGATGCAAGATTAATCAACATGTTATTTTCACATTTGAGCTAATTACTTTGTGAATGTAAATAACAATAAAATATACTTTCAAACTGTGACAGCATGCCTTCCTTTCTCCCTATTTCACATCCAAACTATATGATTGTGTACATTTATCGGAGCCTACAGTTTGCAAACAACAGGCAATTTGTATAGGGTTGACTGAAAAGTCCCAAAGGCTGTCCCCCTCAGAAATGTACTGCCTCCTATGCACCTGTGTGTAGGCTATGTTCTTTTAGCCAAACCTCTGTCTCCTAGTTCAAGGAATCCTACCTTTTTTGGAAAAACTTGTGAATTTAACCTGTAAAACAGGCCCAGCTCCAGGAATTTTCATCTGGATGGTCCAAGGGTGCATTCGGGTGAGACATGACGGGCCCAATTTTTGTCGCCTCTGCAGGTGGACTACAAGCCTTAGATTACATCATATCTACTTCCAACAGGCACCATGATATAAACAGCACATTCTTTGTGTATACAAAGAATATACTAATGTGTTTTATATGTCCTAACAGTGAAATACTGCCAAATTTGGTTTTCACTGTGCAAGGACTAGGTCTCACATAGGTCAAAAAGGGGCCTGCCTTAAATTACTTTAAAATACAGATTCCCTTTGGGAGCAGATGAAAATATGGAGTTTGGTGTCGCTGAACTCACAATTTAAAAATACATCTTTTAGTGAAGTTGGTTTTTACATTGTCTGTTTGAAAATGCCACTTTTAGAAAGTAGGCATTTTCTTGCTTAAACCATTCTGTGACTCTGCCTGTTTGTGGATTCCCTGTCGGAGTCAGTCTGACAGTTGGCCTGTTTGTGAATCTCCTCTAGACACTGACACAAAGGGAGTTTGGGTGTAGTCTGGGCTAGAGTGGAGGGAGGAGTGGTCACTTATACCTGAATGGGCTGTGCCTGCCCTCACACAATGCAGTCTCCAGCCCCCTGGTGTGTTTCTGGGACCTGGCCTGGGCAGGGTAGGATCTTACACACAAGAGAGACTCCCCTTTGAAGTTGCCACCTTCAAAGGCACCAAGGGGTATAAGTAGTGGACCTAAAATCCCAGACTTTAGCTTTCTTAAAGATCACTTCTGGAACAAAGAGGAACATCTGCCAAGGAGAAGAGCTGAAGAGATGAGGAAAAGTGCTGCTCCTGCCTGTGACTGTACTTTGTTGGGCTATCCTGCAGTTGCTGCTTCTGCCTGTGAAAGGGGATAAAGACTGGACTTTGTTGGGCATTCCTGCTTGAGAAGAATCTCCAATGGCTTGAACTGAGCTTGCCTCCTGTTTTTAAGTCTCAGGGCCATCAAAGACGTCCTCTGCCAGGACCTGGACTCTCTGCTGAGACTCCTGCCCTGCCAAGTGGTATCCTATCCAGTCCCTGGGCCCTTGAAAGGTGAAGTTGGCAGCACAAGTGTTGAAAATTCACGCACAGAACGCAGTGTGGGTACATTTTTGATGCACCATCTGCAAATTGGCTGAAAAACGACGCACCGCAACTTCATGGCTAAAATTGTGCTCCACCTGCATCGCGGCTGGGAGATCGATGCTTCGTGGCTGGAGAAACGACAAGCAAAACCCGCTTGGGACTGCTGATAACGGTGCAAACCCCACACAGCGCGGTTGTCTAACACTGTGCAAAATGATTTTTCATGCATTGTCCCTGGGCGTCAAAGTCATCCACACTCTGCATGGATCCAAGGTGCCCCATCCGGAAATCAATGCATCGCAACAAGGGTCATGTTTGGGTGGGCCCGGCCCATGTGCTAGAACCGGGCCTGCTGTCAAGAGGTGAAAACTAGCTTACTGAGCAGAAAGAGGATAACCAACAATAGGTGCTTAATTTGTCAAAATAAACCATGGGCTCAGACTTTTTCTTAGGATCTCATCACCTGAACTGACAAATGCCTGGGTTGCCAAATATGAAAGCTGCCTAGTTTTGATTCCACATCGTGCCTCTTTTTTCCATCACCCTTCAAACGTATTCTCTATTTAGCTCACTAGTGCATGTTTTTGTCCCTGTTTTGTCCCCAGTCATCCTTTCCCTATCTTTCTCCACATGCTTCTTTCTCCTGTTTCTCTTTCCCACTGGTTCAAGGTCATACTGGCTGTACTGGGCATCAACCATTTTTCCCTGGGAGGCTGGAAGGGTGTGGTGTGCATTTGTGTTGTTAAAGGGAGCTGGTCTAGTAGAGGTGCAGCAGTTTTAAAAGCACTGCAAAGTTCCTTGTATAATCAGCAGTTTTCAGGCAACAATAAAAGTGCCAAGATAATGCTGATGATTAATAACCTGCTTGCGAAAGAGAGCAGGGCTTTGTCTAGTGGCAATTTTGACTCATCTAAGATAGGGCAGAGGGTTAATATGCCTGCTGCAAAAAAACCGCGTACTATTCTGATCACAGAACAGTATTTATTTGCACAGCTCAGTGGGATCTTGCTTTTGTCACACAGCTTTTTTTGTTACTGTACTGTTCATAAATTATACTCCTAATCTAGCCCAGTGATTTATGAACTGCCATCAAAGAGCTGCATGCAAACTTCATGGCACAAATTAGAAAGTTATGTTTTTTCACAGTTTTTGATTATCCTAATTTTGATAAAAAGGGCTTGTTTTGGTAGAAATACATAGTTATTAGTATAGTCAACAGTAACCACTGAGTTACAGTCTGAATCCTGAGTTTATGCTTCCCCAGACCAAGTACTCTTTCACAATGCCTACCAATATGGATGACGTGAATCCTACGCCTTTTAGTCCCCTTTGTCAACACTTACATACACTGATTTACACATGTAAGATTCATTGTCCCTGTATGTGTGTGTGATATAAAGGTCTCCCACACCCTATGCTGGTAAGAGAGGTGCTATAAAACAAATGAAATACATGTGGAGAGATGAGAGGTACTATTAGGAGGTAAAGCTGGGGGAATCATTGAAGGACCCCAATAAAGATTGCTGTATCCTGGTGTATGTACTGTCATCATTTACTATGCTTTCAAAACTAATACAATTCATGTATAATGAAAGATGTGTTGAGGAATGCACCGTTTTGGGCATTTTTCTCCACATTTTCTTGGGGGAGAATGCCCCCACCATATTGTAATGGACAGGCTCGCTCTCTATGCACTGTATGGCGGCTGGTCTGACAAAAACTTGCCACAGCTGCTTTGGGTCCTCAAAGCCACAGAGTGCCCTGAAAGGCATGGTTTGTGGCAGATGCCAAGATATGCTGACTCTCAATATTGCACCACGTTGATATACTTGGTAACTTGGTATGATACTTCCAAGTCCCACCTGTCTTCAATACCCCTAGTACTGCTCCACCTCCCACTTTAGCCTCTATTTTTTCTTTATTCCTAATCCCTCTTTAAAATTTCTCCAACCTCATCCATTCTTGAAAACATTATTTTGTCATTTAGAATTTTCTCCAAAATGAAATTATGTCAGCCTCATTTCATCAGCAACTCTCTATTCCTTTTTGGACATTTGTCAAAATGATAGAGTTTCCAGGCCCCCAAAAGTTATTTGGGTGTAGTATGAGTGCACTCAGCAAATTTGCAAGGCGAAACATAGGCTTTCAGAGCTTAAGAAATAAATTCCATGGAAATTAACATTTGTCATTTGTCATTTGCCATTGTGCGAATGTAAGGCATGGCACGTGACTATGCTTTTTCAGTAAGTCCAGCTACAGAGTATGGTTGGCTACCATCTTCTATCAGTCATGTTTGAAACTACATATCAATTTGACATGTATTTAATCCTCATTTCTCCTTAATTGAGAAACCTTATGATCATGCAAGGTTTGTTACCGCTCTTGTGCCAAGATGGCACATTAACTTATGTTGCAGAGATTTCTATAGCGCTGTATTGTCATTAGCATGCCCTCGCAGTGCTGTTGGTGTTTGAGTACCTTCTCTCATTGGTCTCAAACATTGCATTACAGACCAAAGACTGCTTTATTATGATTTGTGTTGGCTTATCAGTGAAATGGTACTTTTGTATACTTGCTTGGTTGTATGGTAGTTACTGTTCCATGTATGTAGCTGGAGATATTTGTCACTTTGTGGCCATTCCATTTGATAGGATTGGTATGTGTGCTACCTGCCCTTAGGTATTGTCTTGGGTAACTGAGAGTATGATGCCACAATAGGGTCCCAAGTAACCCTTTAAACCAGACTGTCTGGGGTGTTGGGCTGGTGTTGGCTTGTTATTGCGTATTGTCATGGATGGTATATTGCTCCATTGAGAGTGGAGTTGTGTTGTGAACTCGGTGGAACCCAACCGTTTGGTGCCTTTTTGGTGTGTTACATATGTGTCGGTTGCTTCCAACTAATTAATGTGAGCTCAGTCATACCCATAAAAAGCACACCACAATACAACCTAAGTTTAAATTCAAGAGCAAAGAATTTTCCATTGTGACAATCAAGTACCTCCTTGAACGGCATGGCGTTCCAAGTAGAGTCCCCATAGGGGTGATCAGTCCCACAGTGTGAATATAAAAAAGCTGCAGCGCGAACTGGGTGAAAAAAAAACTCCCCTTTACAGAGCTAACACAATTTAACCAACCATTTGCAGGAAAACAGAAGCAGATGTTCTCTCTCTGGTTGTTTTTCCACATTTTTCTGCATGATCTATCTGAGCTCCGAAAACAGCCACTTTGTAATTAAAAAGGAAAGATTGGTTTTGCTTGAGATTTCATTAAAAGATGAGACTGACTAAAATTGTATTAGTTATTCCGCGCACGTCGCTCTACAGCTCGCCCTTTTGTGGCAACCAGTAGTGTACGAGGTGGCTCGGATAGGCAATTAATGAGGTTCTTGGACCGACCTGTGTCATTCAGGTTGTCAAATCACATTTCAGTTGTGGGTTCTGCCTTAGAAACAGTTTAGCTGCTTCGCCAATCCCATGTAAGAAAAAAACATAATTAAACTTCTTTTGCATCATTCCATTTACTAATTTACGTACCACCATGTTTAAGTTTAACATGCATATTTCGAGTGTCAGAGCTGGATACAAAAATTGTAGCATAAAATAATACATAACATAAATAAGTCAGTTTGTGATTGAAAGCCAGGGTCACCACATCATTCACAGCCAAACTGATTTTGTCCATCACGAGGGCAGATTTATAGTACAGCAAATATAAACAAGCATTTGCAATGCAATGGGTCTCGCATTTGCTCGCGTTATAGCTATTAGCGTTGTAAATTTCTAACTGGACTTTTCTTACCACATAAATAGAAAATGAAAAGTAAAATAGTTGACATAAGCAAGCCGATTCAAAGTGCTGTGACCACCGTGAGCGCGAAGGAGAGGCACAAAAAGAAAGAGAAGTTTGCTCGCAGTGAAACGTATGTGCAGTCGTGCATTTATCCATGTAACAAGGGCAGTCTGAAAGATGGTAACAAAACAGCTCCAAGGAGGGACAAGTGTAAAGCATTTACAATGATGATAAAGGATGTTTGAAAGGCAAGCCCACAAATGAGTAAAAGGGATGGCTGTGCAGTGGGCGTGGTTAAAAGCCCACAATGCTTACAAGTCAAAGCGCTTGCGCGCTCGACCTAAGAAGGAAAGAAACATGACAGATGCATCCCATGAACATTTACAGTTATACTCCGGAATTTCTTAAGCAGTCAAGGAGATTGCATCAGTGTTCAGGGAGACCTGAGTTACCTGAAGGTGCAAGGAGAGACTCACCTTGCTGGAGTCATTCATCACGGTCTGAGTACAGCTGAAGGGAGCAGGTTGTCAAGAGGGAAAATAGGGGACTTCTGGGTTTAAATTACTTGGGGAAAGGGCTTGGTGCACCAACAACCAACAGCTGAACAGAAGCTCAAATACTCAAAATATGCAGAAAGATTCTTACTAAGCCTTACTAACCACAACAAAGTTCCGACTGATCAAGGTTTCCTAGAACAAAGAGCAAGTGCATGGAAGGTGGATGTAGCAGTAGTGCAAGATGCAAATGACACACTCGCTCTCCGAAAACACTCCCATCTAAAGTATAGAATAAGCGGGAGCAGTGCAAGCTTTCTTCACATATGAAACCATAATAGCAGAGGTAGCAGCAATTTGTGCATTCTTAGAACACAGAACACTTACTGTCTCTGGAACAGTGCAAGCTTCACTCACATACAAAGAACAATACTTGCCCAGATAGCAACAGTTCATGCGTTCTCAAACACACAGAGCAGATATTGCCTTTGCCGCAGTGCAAGCTTCCTTCACCTGCAAAGAACAGTACTAGTGCTGATAGGAGCAATTTGGGCATTCCCTAACACACAGTGCAAGTATTGTCTCTAGCCTGCAAAGAACAGTACTCCTGTAGGTAGCTACAGTTAATGTTTTCTCAAACACAGCGGACAGATATTGTCTCTGGCGCAGTGCAAGCTTCTCTCACATACAAAGAACAGTACTTGTGTCGATAGCAGCAGTTCATGTGTTCACAAAAACATGGAGCAGGTGTTGTCTCTGGAGCAGCGCAAGTTTCTCTCACATACAAAGAACATTACTTGCACTGATAGTAGCAGTTCATGCATTCACAAACACACAGAGCAGCGTACCACTTGCAAAGGTAGCAGCAGTCTGTTAGTTTTCAAGCACACAGAGCTGGTATTGTCTCTGGAACAGTGCAAGCTTCCATCACATACAAAGCCCAGTACTTGCACAAGTTGCAGCAGATTGTGCATTCTCAAACACACAGAGCAGGTATTGTCTCTGGAACAGTGCAAGCTTCTCTCCCATACACAGACTATTACTTGCACAGAAAACAACAGTTCATGCGTTCTCAAACACACAGAGCAGGTATTGTCGCTGGTGCAGTACAAGATTCCCTCACATGCAAAAAGAAGTACTTGCACACATTGCAGCAGTTCAAGCGTTCTCACCTACCGGAGCAGGTATTGTCTCCCGTGCAGTGCAAGCTTCCCTAACCTGTAAAGAACAGTACTCAAGCAGGTAGCAGAAGTTCATGCATTCTCGAACACAGAGAGCAGGTGTTGACTCTAGAACAGTGCAAGGTTCCTTCAGTTATTTAAACAATTATATCCTAGACATCAGTAATGCACTCATCCTCACATCCAAACAGGTCATTATGTGCAGCAGCATGGGGCGCCCCCATATGAGTGTGTTTGTGATCATGCATGATCATGTAGGGTGTTATGTGATAAAGCAATTATACAAAAATACATCACAGTGTGTTTCTCTATAGCGCCAGCAGAAAAAAGAAAGGTATTCCCTGAAGCCCCGAGACCAGTGGCATCTTCCTCCTGATCCCCTGAGGCATCAAGTCTCTTGTGAGGAAGTCCTCTTATCCCAGGAGCTACTTCGTCCTTATCTGACATGCAGTGTCAATCAGCCTCCTCTTATGCTGTGAAAAATGGCCCGTAAAAAAGGGCCTGACAGCCTCTTACCTGACCTGGTTCCATCTCACACATATTCCACTTCGTCCTGGCCTGAATGAGCAAATGTAGAGGAAGTGGAGATTGGAGGTGGCAAGAGGAGAGGATATGGCAAAAGACCCCATGATCCAAGTGCAGGAATCCCTCCTCTGGGCCTAGCAGAAACTGGAAACAGTGAATAGAGAGAGTGGAGAGGGGCAGGGGAATAGCCATATAGTAAGATGCAAAGCTCCTTTCACCTCTGGCTCTGGCTGGAAGGAAGCTGTGGAAATGGGAAAACTCATACAGGGCACCCTAGTCCCTTTGCTCCTTCACTGCACAAAATTGGGACCTCCACACAGGCTAGACATAGAGCTCCTTTCTCCTAGAAGTAGCCGATAGACCATGAAAAGAAAGTCACAGAGGTCAAGAGCAGTGGTACGAAGGATTAGAAGATGGTACAGGACAAATGGCTCCAGGGCGACAGAACATATTCCAGTCAGACAAAAATCTTCCTTAGTGACCAGTGTACTTTATAACAGTAATGCTGTACCCAGAGGTCAATGATTTCTGAGGCTGGCCTGCCAACCAAATCATAGCTTGTATTTTAACTGATGACCCACTAACATTCCAAAATGGTGAAGCAGCCTTTTGCATAAACACGGTTCATTCACCACCACTGCACCAAGTGGACGTTTCAGCATGCATTCAGAACAACGGACACGCTCCTTTATTAAAGCAGACCTATTTACTTTCTTCTACATAGTTATTTAATGGAGTATGATACCACTCCTATAGATTTCACCTGGTCGTTCTGAAGCTCTGACATGACAAAATGTTAGCAAAGTTATTAGGTGTGACGAGCATTTTGATTTGTGACTAAACATTAGACAGCTTCACTGAAGAAATAAAACACAAGCATTTGTAATGCAATGGGTCTCCCATTTGCTCGAGTTAGAGCTATTAGCTTTGTAAATTCCTCATTGGACTTTTCTTGCCACATAAATTGAAAATGTAAGGTAAAACAGTTGACATAAGCAAATCAATTCACAGTGCCAGCACGAAGGAGAGACAGAAAAGGAAAAAATAAGTTTGCTCACAGTCAAACATATCAACAAACGTGCAATTATCAATGTAACAGAATCGGTCCCCAAGGCAGTAACAAAACCGCCCCAAGGCGGGACAAACGTAGAGCAGTTACAAATGTCATCGAAGGATATTTGAAAGGCAAGCCCACCAATGAGTGAAAGTGATGGCCGTGAGGTGGGCGTAGTCAAAAGCCCACATAGATACCAACATGTCAGAAGTGCAGTGCTTGCGCACTGCTGTGCTCGACCTAAAAAGTTAGGGAAGTTTGGAGAAAAGAAAACCTTTCTCCAACGTTATGCCTACCTCAAGAAGGTGTAAATTTTTGGGACATTCCCCTGTCTATCTTTTTTAGGTCACAAGCCATCTGGTTACAAATGACCTATTCTCAGTTTTCCAAGATCTTGTAGTAGCCTGCAAGCCCACCCTCGACTACCATCTGTTGCCTTTGTCACTCTCATTTGCTTGTTTCTTATTCTATGTCTTGCCTTGTTCATCTTTTGTTAGCCAATCTTCTAGAATATAGTCTCTTTACATGAGTCCGTCAATTGCTCACTTCTAGCAAACTTGTATTTTTTCTTTTTGCTTAAGAATTTGCAGATTCTTCTGTCTCGCTTGTGTACTTCTCCCTCTCTCAGTGCTGCTCTCTCTTGTTTTTTTCTGCTTAAGTTATCCACTAGTGCATGTGTTTTGAACCTGTCTCCCATATGTGCTGCCCCCTCCTGCTTTGTGTTGCTCTCTTTCATCCATGTGTTTCTCTCCCGCCAAGCACTCATTTCTATTGTCCGTGTGTGCTCACCTACTGTCCTGTGTTGGTCTCTCTCAACCCGCAGGATACTGTGGTGTTCTCTTCCACCCAAAGCTCTCTGTGTGCTGCATTTTTTCCTCCTTGCTCCACCGACTCCTTCATTACACCCTATTCCCCCAAGGCTCATGATCCTTTTATTTAATTGACACTTTCCCATTAATTATTTTTTTGTTCACCAATCAGTGTGGCATCCATTGTCTCAGAAAAGAACTTAGGTAAATAAAAAATCTAAAGCAAATGGTGCCCACATTATCCCACTGGCGTGGTCACATGTTCTGATGCATGCACCAGTCAATAGAATAAAGTGCCCTCAATAGCGTACTTCCAAAGTATTTATTTTGATGATTCTGCACGGTGCCCTGACACTGTACAGCACAGCCAAAAGCAACTGGCAAACCCAATAGGTCCTAACTGGGAGACCTATTGGCCAAGAATTGTTTAAGAAGATAGGGATTTGCATCAAAAACCATGATTGCTTGCAAGGGAATCCTCATGTCCCACCCATGGAACACCTACTTAATGCAAAGTAGTGCAAAGTAGCGCATACCGCTAATTTGCATTACGTTAGGGCTACTTTCCAGCACAAAATAAGTTTTATGCTGGAAAGCAATTCACACTTTACAACAGTTTGTGTCACTTTTGGCTGTCTGCCTCATGGTCACCAAAGGTCATTCTTGTCAGACCTTTTACTTAAGTCTGGTGATCCAGGGACTCATTCTATCACAAGCCCATTTATATGATATTTATATGATAGAATTATGAATCCATCGAGTACTGGTCAAGAGTTTGGCCCTTGTTGAGATAGATGGGTGATGGTAGCTAGATATTCATTCTAGACATGATTACTATAGAGCCAGACAACAACTTTTTTTGTATTGGGTTTGCTGTTTAAAATCTTCATTCGACCTATTTTGGCCATAAAAGAAAAGAAAACTATACACGAAACACAACATTAATAAAATAGAACATAAGAAACATTGGAACAATCCATACGGCCTATCTCAATGCTCTTTACAAATACATAGATCACACGCTAACAATGTTTCTCAGCCAGAGACTGATTCTAATGGCGGTCTTTAAAAAAGAACTCACACAGAAACATATTTCGGGAGAGCTCAGCTGTTGTAGATTGAATAACGCTTCTCTGTAGAGAAAGTGTCCCATCTTTCTCAGTAATAGCATTACAACATGATTACGTGGAAAATTATGATAACTACAAAAAATATATATATAATGCAAAAGTGACTGTTTAGTACCCATGTCACATGCACAAGGCCATAAGGCTACTCCCATCGGTCAAATTCTCTCTCTGTGAGAACAAATAGCCCTCCAAACAGTGCCAGCTCTAAATCTTAAGAGAAGCGATCTCTCCAACGGAGTATGGTCAAGAGTTAAATAAAGGTCTGGTTCCTCAATCGCTAACTAACTATAATAAGCCATCACCGTATGTTTTGACAGCTCGATTTTCATTCTTTCTATTTCACAGTGCTTGGCAAAAGTGATTTTACCTTTAATTTATATGATTTCTTTATCCCCGGTGATTCTAAAACCAACCAGACAAACCCAGAGTATCCAGAGTTTCCTAAATGTACTTCAACCACGGGATTAGGTGGGGCATTTTGCAGATTTGGACAACCCAAATTATAGACCTACAAATTGAGGCCTCTGACTTGGACCAAACACTAGCCACAGCAGCAAAGGTTCCAAATGCACCTTATCTGAGATGTAACCTAGATTGAGCTCGGCATGAAGGATAAAACTAGATCTAGATGGCAGTAAGGTCAATAACCGTTGAAGGATTCAATTTTCTTCCCTTTGTAGGAGCGATGTATTATAAAAAGCCCAAATCCCAGACCCATACAAGGCGGCAGAAATACATTGCATATTATAAACTTTTAGGACTGAGGCGAGTCCCTTTTACTCTTGGGCTAACAAGATCACCTATTGTCCCTGCTGCTCTGCTAAGTTTGAGACACAAGCTCTTAAGCTGTGGCTGCCAGGACATTGAAGAGTTAAAAGTAAGGTCTAAGTCGCTGGATTCTTTAACACTTATAAGTGTCTGGGCCTTAAATATAAACTTGTTTAACCTGGCTTTCCCTGGCCTACATGCCATAATGTGTTACTTCTCATAGTTGTTCGTTAAATATAAATTGTCCATAAATGAGACAAAACAATCAACCAACAACCTCAGTGCACTGGGGTTGTGGGCAAGCAGGACCACATCATTGGCATAAAGCAACAGGGGTACCTGAACGCCTGCTATCCTTGGAGTGTCTACCGGATTAGAAATCAAGTTGGAGCATAAGCCATTAATATAGAGAATAAAGGGCAAAGACATCAAATTGAATCCTTGATGCACCCCCGCTTCAGAGAAAACTCAGGCAACATACAGCCATGGATACTCATATGCACTTTAGCTGTTTAATCTGTATGCATAGAACGCAGAAGGTTTACAAGGGAAAGATCTACCTCTAAGTCCAGCATCATTGTCCACAGCTTTATCCTATTGACCGAATCAAACCCCGTGGACAAGTCCATGAAATCCAAGTAAATGGGCAAGCACCTGGTATGGGTGTATTTACTTATAATCAAGCTTAAATTAAGGCACTGCTCAATTGTGCATAGTCTTGGACAGAAGCCATATTTGAATGGAGAAAGAATATAATTGTCTTGGTCCCAGATAACAAATCGGTTATAAACCACTCTACCTATAATTTTAATTAAACTTTCAATAAGTGCGATAAGTTGATAGCATTATGGGGACATACAGTCACCCTTTTTAAAAATAGGAATTAAAGTTGACAAAGTCCAGGAACGCAGGATGTTTACATTGAGTATACAATTAAAAACATTGGTGATAAGGGGACCCCAAAGCTCAGGCATACATTTTATAAGGTCGATCAGGACCCATCTGAACCAGGCACTTTCCCTCCTGTGCACTGTTGAATTGCCAGCTTTACTTCAGTCGAGGTGATAAGAAAAGAGAGAGAATGCTGCAGTCTATTGCCAAGGGCAAGCACCATATCTGGATTTTCTTCCAGATGATATATGGCGGTGAAATGTGAGACCCAATCAGAACTTAAGATGTTACAATGTAATAGATGGTTGCCTGAGACATTCCTTGATCTTACTTTCTGTACTAGGCCGCCGAATATTGTACTAT
Source organism: Pleurodeles waltl (assembly GCF_031143425.1). Taxonomy (NCBI): domain Eukaryota; kingdom Metazoa; phylum Chordata; class Amphibia; order Caudata; family Salamandridae; genus Pleurodeles; species Pleurodeles waltl. The sequence continues at coordinate 1,724,597,946 of NC_090440.1, read as the reverse complement.
CATTCCTTGCTGCAGCTCTTTCCAACAACTCCCAGTCCCTTTTATATAACTCCTCTTTCCTATGTTTAATAGTGTATTTATATTCTCGGCATACATCCCTAACCTCAGGCCAATTCCTCGAGGTGGCAACCAATGTCTTCCTCCACCTCCTGTGAGCCACTGAACGCTGCTTGTTAAACCATCGCAGGGCCTCTTTGTCCGAGCAAGGAGGTTTGAAGAGAGCCGATCTCACTTGCTGAGTCAGACTACAATAATCTGTTGCCATGGCTTCCTGCCCAGTTTCGGCCAAACAGCTGAGAAACAACTCCTGGCATGGTTTTAAAAGCATATGCAGTGTGTCACTTGGATGTTCTTGGAGCCAAACAAGCCTTAGGCCATCTGTAGAGTGTTGGGTGATTGAGTTTCATGAACATCATATTTATGTCTACACAGTGGTAGTTGGGTTGACACACTAAGACAACTGAGATCTCCCCACACAGTCAATAAAACGTCCCCTTTGGTAAACTAATTTACAAAATAGGTGTTCACGAACATGTAATCAGTAGTAGAGGCCCAGCCAGCCCCTCTAAACATTTGCAATAAAGTTTCATCCTTTCTAATTACCCCAAGAAAATCGACTAAATCATGTAACATCAAGTAACTGTTCAACACAGCCCCCTCTATCATCACAGATGAAACTCCCTCCTTCTCAAAGAACCCGAGTTCCCAATTACAACTCCCCAACTTGGCATTTAAATCTCCGCTTATTAGATAGCATCTTTACACTCATTTGTTGCCCTGCTGTGATTGCAGCTTAGATACAAAATTAAACAGAGGAGCAAAATGGTGACAGACAGAAGATGTAAAATCGTTGTTATAAAAATGAATTATATAAAAAGAAAAACGTGTCAAACTGTTGCTTACTTTCAAAACTAAAATAGACGGAGAATCAGCCTCAATGACTAAAACATCAAAACGAAGTTTGGTACTAATCCAAATCTAAAGGCCGCCCATTGCCCTGCCTCTAAAAGATGGAATAGCTGGTTTAGTATAGCATGTGTAGCCACCATAAGAGATGGGAGAGATTGACCAGGTTTCCTGCAAAGCTATTATCTCATGCTGAGAGATAAACGCTTGTCATTCAGGATTACCAACCTTACTTTTAAGACCGGCCACATTCCAGCTAAGTATAGATAAGGATCGTCCCTGACATAAATCTAAAGGGGTAGCCTTAATATACAACTTATGGCCCCCCTTTACCAGGCCATGTACATAGTTGCCCATCACTGGTGGTCAATCTAAATCCTAAAGAGCTTCATATCTATTGGCCACAGGAATAGATTGAGAGTTACCAGAGCTCACCATAGGGGCCAAGGGTCCTGACATAGATACGTTAGCTCAAATACCTTGTGGGCCGATGATATTCAAAGATAGTGTTGTTGAATACTGGTGCCCCTTTTGATGATTAGGACAAGAACTTGGGGGATTTTGCAGGGGAACTGAAGAATGGCAATGAAAGATTTATAAAAATGCTCTAATGAAACCAGGGCTCTGGAACTATTTGATATTTCCTGAGAATTCCCAATGGACAACAAATAGCGAACCAACCAAGGGAATCCAAACTTCACAACAATGCAATCCCCTAGCCTATCTGCTGGGTTTGGCCCAATCCATGCAGACCTCTGCACTCACAATACATCTTTGGCATGGAAGAGTGAGAAGCTCCTATGTCGCACTAGTTGTTGCAATGTATTGTTGAATTGTTCCTCATGTGATTCCCGTTGAACTACTTGAAGGACAGGAACCCCAGTAAGTACAGTCACATATGGACAGCAGGCTGGAGGAAGATTAATAACTGCCTGTACGGCACACGCTTCAGGCAGTAGTTCCTTCTTAGGCAGACCCGACGATTTCAGAACATTGAGTAAAAACCCCAACTTTACAACATTGATCGACTTGTCAGGGCCTCGCCACTCTGGCCACAACTGCCCGGGTGTTAACTCTTATCTTTAAATCTGTCAGATCTGCAGATCCTGTGCAGTGGGATATATATACACATTTTGAACTTTGTTTCTCAAAAACTACTGGAAAAAGGATAAAGTAGTTAATAATTATTTGTCTTTCCCAGCAGGACTATAATGTTTGTTAAAAAAGGACTACTAAACAAATTTACACTAAATCACAAAAAGCACCCTTTTAGAACTGAAATCTAGTTTTCTGTCAAATTTGGTATGATTCTGTTCAGCCGTTTTTGCTGTAACTTTGCCTAATTGTCCTATAGAAAATTATATGTCAAAAACAAATTTTGGGTCTCCCCTTGCTCACAGCTCCCGCTTAACAGATCACCAACAAACATTCCAGGGACGAACTGATGGATGAGTCTTTTCTTGGAAAGTTTTGTGAAGATTCATCAAACAGCGCCAATGTTATAAGCAAACCAAAAATTGTATTTCCTATGGAAACTTGGTCCTCTCCACCCAGTAGCATAGGCCCCTGGGCATTACATTCTCTAGCCATATACAAATACTTTGTATGCAGAATGAAGTACTGATAATGCAGTGCACAAAACACATGTGATTATGTGGGTTTACATGACAGCGTAAGTTAGTGTTTCAGGCTGGATTTATATTAAAAGTCTGTTTGACAGTCGAGTGTAAAATTTGATACTTTGTGGCAAAGAAGGAGGGATGAAAGAAGTATCACTTTAAAAGACTTGTATGCGTAGAGGAGCATTTTGGCATGCCATGGTTACATAAGGCTTCTACTTGCTGCAAAGTGTGGGATATTGAATGGGTTAATGGCTCATTGTTTCTGTTATCTCTTATCTACAAGACTAGGTGAACTGGGAGTGCTAGTATTAATTTCCTGGGCACATGCACTTCTAAAACCACTATGCTTACACCCTTAGAGGCCCAATGCTCACATAGTTATTAAGTTCCACTTTAATTCATCGAGTTTCGGAATGCTGAAAGCCTGTCAGAGTGCTATGAATTGGGTAGAAAGTGGTATGCTGGCACTCCTTATGCACGCAACATTGTATTATAATTACCTATCTGTGTACAGATTGTGAAACATAGACAGCAAGCACTTTGTCAGTCGGTCAATGGACAACTAGCCACCCTATCCAGAAGAAAAATAGAAATATCCTTCGCAATAAGCACCTACCCACAAAAGACACTACCAAGAACTTTCAAGAACCAACCAGTTTCTTTCAACAATAATTTGCACAGATCAGCTCTAAACAAGGAACTCAGCAAACTATCTACTGACCTCACACAAGGAATCACCAACAGAAAACAGACATACTTGACTAATACTAATAGCATTTTCAGATACATAAAAAGGGCCAACCAAAATATGAGCTAGTGTCATTGTCATAAAACAGGTGTTCAGTACTTTAAAAAGTGAATAACAAAAATATATTGTGAGAAAATGTGGTTTATTCTATGATGTGGTTGTGCAACCTCATTGTGTAGTAAACTCACAAACATATCTCGGGTCCAGTTAGGCTCATTTGTAAAGCCTTAGTTCAAACCTGGGTAGCTGTGGCTTCGATCAGGCAGGCTTTATCAAAGTAACAAGTTCAAAGCTTGTAGAAGTACAAAAACAATTGAACAAGAAAAAACATGACACAAAGGAAATTCGCAACCAATTTATGAAAATAGATATTATTTTTATACATTTTTAGACACCAAAACAGGCAAGATCCATTGGAGGGTTCAGGTGATATAAATTTTTAAACAACTCAAAACGCACACAAGCGTTGACAACTATCCAATTAGCGGTTACTTTGAAAATTTTGGAAACCTTTTTATAAAGTTATGTTTGGGTACTCTGGCCTGCTTTGGGGAACCAACTCCAGAAGGGAGCAAGTCACAGGCACCAGTAAGGCTTAGCAAGACAGTACAAAGCAGTCTCTGGTCCAGTTCCAGGGGTATACGGGCAGATTCCCATAGACATCAATGGAGTGGTCTTGATGCAAGAGATGCAGGATGTTGAAGATGCTGATCCGGTCGATGGGGGCCTTCTTGGGGTAGTGGAGCAACTTTGGCCACAGGGGGTCGATGTCCCTCAATATCCAGGTGAAGCCCAGACAAGTACCAGTTGCCAGTGGTCCACTGGTCTCCAGGCAAAGCAACTCAAGGGGTTCCCTTTAATTGCGGTTAGTGTCTGTCTTGGATAACCAAACTGCACTTTGAAGACTCTCCTAGGTCCAGCAGAGCCATGTTCAACTTTGAGTGTCAGGTTGTTGTCTTCCGCACTGTGCTTCAGCGGGTAGTGGTGAACAAGAAGCTGTGGCTACCAACTCTGATAAAGTGGCTTCTTCAGCTTTTATGGCCCTGGTTCTAAACAGGAAATCAGCAAATTGACCCTGGGAGTTCACCTCTTTTGTCTTAACTTGGAGACAAATTTTTCTCGAACAAGGCACCACAGGCACAGTTCTGTATTTGCTAGTCCAGGAGCAGCAGGTGCAGTCCAGTCTTTGGTGCAGTCTCTTCTTGCCAGGTCCATGGATCAGCAGGACAGTCCTTCTTCAGTCCTCTCTTCATTGCAAACATGATCTAAGGTATGTGTGCCAGGGGCTGTTACTTCCATGCCCACAACTTGCCCTCTGGAGGTGCAGTGACTTCTAGCTAATAGGCTACCCATGCAGAATGTGAAGGAGGGTCTCCCATATCTCCAAGATGTTCATTGGCCTTGGGCTAAAAGTGGGCCCCCTGAAGAGTTGAGGAACCCCTGAATAGTTGGGGGCCCCAGCTCCGCAGGGGTTGCAGGGGCCTGAATTACACTCCTTCTACCAGGTCCCCTCCCAACTGTTGATAACTTCCTGCAAAGTGTGGCATTTGCTATCCCACAGTACATTATTCTGCCTGCTCCCAAGAGGGCAGAAGCTTTCTCTTGGTGTGTGGTGCTTGGTCACCCATCCTGGGGGTGTAGTTCCTTACAGCTACATTCCCATGGGAAAACCAGTTTGGCAACAGTTCTCCTCTCTCTGTTCCCAATGCCAGCCTGTCTTCCACTTCAAAAAAGAAGCCTCTCACATGTTTGTGTCAGCCATTTCTCTTTTAAAGGTGGCTTTCCCCTTAAAGATTTTTTTTGGCTCATACCTTATGTGGCTTCCTGCCAGGGAGAGGTAATACCTCTTCCAACAGCAGGCCTCCATTGTGTTTTTTCGTGAGAGTCGTTCACACCTCTCCCCAGAAGAGCAGAAGGCTGCCTGTGCAACTTTGAGCAACAGAGTGGCAAATTTATAAAGTTGCCTTTTACTCAAAGGTTACAATAGATCTGACTTGGGCATCGTCAGGTTTATTGCCACAATTTGTCTGATACCTCAAAGTACCAACTTTGGTACTGCCATTCAACAGTAAGCTTGACTGAGTTGTTAGTGTGTAACCTTGTACTTGCCCTTGGGGCTGCTAGCCTTTCCATAGTCAAAATGACAAGTTGAGGTTTTTACTGATAGGACATATAAAAATACATGTCTTACTTTTTATTATACAGGACCCTGCTTTTAGAGCTCAACAGATCTAGCTCAGTGGTGACTTGTGTATATCAAAAAAAGGGAGATCTCCTCTTTGTAATTCGTTTAAATCGGTCTACCTTAGGGGTGACTTATGTATATTAAAAAACTGAGATCTGCTCTTTGTCATTTGTTTAAATGGCAGAGTCAAGTTAGCAGCTTTAAACTGCTTACCAGTCTGCAGTGGTATGATGGGAGACACATTTTAGTTTGACACACCCATACCTGTGCTGCAGTCCATAAAGAGCACTTTAAATTACTGGCCCTGATTACCCCTGGTACTTTATATTAAGAACTTATGTCAGTTATTTTATGCCACTTGGGTACAAGCTAATCAAACATAGCTTGTAAGGGGCAGAGCACTGGTACTGAAGTCTTGGAAGTTGGCCTCTGTACACTTTCCGAATAAAAGGACACAGCAGCATCAGTCCAAAACTTTGGGGGTAATCATGCAAAAAAGCATTTCCTTACATATATGAAGCACTTTAAAAAATATTAAACATCATCAGAAAATAACTGCTACTTGTAAGTACGAAAACTCACATGGAAATATTTAAAGAAGGCAATACATTTTCCAGAGAATAGATGCTGAAACAAAGAAAATAATAAAGACTGTTTTTTTAAAAGAATTTCTGAAACAGAAAGTACTTCTAGGATTTTTCCAAAACAGAATTTATTATTGCCACACTAAAACTGCCTCAAAGAAAACATGAAATTGTGAAATTCCTTGATGAGAATTGCTGGAACTGCCCCATAGAAGATATAGCAGGTACTGCACTATTAAATCCACAGAGGTGACAGTGAAGTGCCTATAATGTCCCAAATAAGCCATGACAGGCTGCTAAGAAGTAACACCAGTACACACTGCAACCTCCAACAGCTCTGCTGCAAAGTGCTAGTTCTATCCCCTGCTGAAAAATTCTTATGATGTTGTATTACCAGTACAGATGCCCTCTTGATAGGACTCAAATAAAGGCATAGTGGCAATGCTCAGGGGTCACAGGTGGGTCGTATTCAAAGCAGTGGCAATCAGCAGCTTTAGGAGAGAGGGGGTGGGAAGCACACACACGCACACACACACTCATTCTTTCACAAACAGACATGCACACACACATGCACATCCATTAACAACACTCATAACATTCAAACATGCACGCACACACCAAACATTCATTTTAAATCATCACACACACACACTTATCTTCAGCCTCGAGGTCCCAGGAGGGTTGGGAATGCTGGCTTCCCTCAGGAAGGCAGCAGTCCCAGCCTCGTCACAGAGTGGGATGGGGTCAGTGAGACTGCTGACCCCACCCCACTCTGTGACAAAGTATCACTGATTGACACTCGCCCTGGGCGCTTCAGGGCTTAAACCTGAAGCGCCCAGGTCGAAGTCAATGGGTGACACTTTCCTCGTCACCCAGTGGAGGGACTGGAGGCACCTTTGCTGAGCCGAGGAGGTCACGCCCATAGGAGCTGTGACCTCCTCAGCCCAGCAAAGTTCAGCTCAGGCAGCCAGGAGTCAGCGCAAATTGTCCATGTCTCACTCCTGGCTGTCTGAGCCTTTGTTCAGCCTGACAGACTCTCTTCATGAGGGGCAAAAGGTGGGGGGCGTGGCCCTTCCACCCTAAAGGACGGGCCGCGCCTGATTCAAAGTAAAAAAGAGTGGCTGAGCAATGGTGTAATGGACCCAACAAATGTGTAGTACACAGCCTGAGAAGAGGTGATATATTCTCACACTTCCTACCAGTGTGCACTGGACTACCACCCTACACACAGTATTACATTTGACAACCCTGTACAGTAACCAGCTAAGGAGACTATGTCATATGAAATAACTTAAAGGGACCTGCACAGCATACCGAAAACCATAAAACTGCATCTTTCTCCCACACTTTATCATCCACCACCAGTTGTGCGCTGCATCTCATAACATAATACCCACACCTCAGTGGTCATCACTCACGACATGGAAACACTTCCCTCATAAGATCAAAATAAAGTCAACATCCTTTCAATCACACACCCTACATGATGTAGCATGTTTCTGTTGTAAGCATGTGCTTCAGCACCCCACATTGGGGCAGTAAGTGCTATGTAAATGTTGCAATACAATACAATGCACTACATTCACATACTTAAGATCTTGGAGATCAATTGCCCTTGCAGCTAAGATTACCTACAAGTACCATCTTCAAAAACACAACCTTAACAAACATCCACACAAAATTCATATTCATATTCACCCCACCAAAGCTTTTTACTGAAAGAAATGCTAGTTCTACTGACTTCGACGTTTGTTAAGAAATGGTCGTACACAGCTGAAGCATTCAATCCATGCACTGGTATACATTAAATCAGTGCATGTGTAAAAATAAAGAAATTAATAAATTAATTTAAAACAATTAGAAAATAGTGATGATTGGAAAAGCATGAGTACAGATAGATTCTGAGATAAACCCATAATCATCAGCTTAATCTGAGGCGGGGCTCTATACTTTAATGAGTATGCTAAGGTTTGTTCCTCCAAGAACGGCTCTTGAACCAAAAAGCATCCCTGGTGCCACAGTATCACTACTCTAGTGCAAAAGCATCTCCAGTAAAAGGAATGTGAACTTAGACTGAGCTGCTTTCCTCCCGAACAGCTGCTGTTTTAGAACCTGTTTAGTTTTGGCATCAAGCCAGCCTTTTTGCATTATCTCAATAAATGCCCCATAAGGCATGGCAGCTGACAATCAACATAACAGCTTTTACTGCTACAAACAACAGTCAGTATGTGCAGGATTTCTGCACATAATGCTGCACGATCCAAGAGTTTGAAGTGGAAAGATTTTCAGGTAATCACAGCCTTTCAAAATGAGCTTCCTTTTGAGAGTTGTAGCCATGGTCCAGTTCAGGCTATAATACTGCTACTGAAATAAGGTAGTAAAAACCTTCAGTATTTAAGAAATTGCAATACACTGGGAAAAGCAAGCACTCTTCCATTGTTAGTATGACAGTCGTTCGACCAAGTTTAAATAGAGTGCTTTTAAATGTGAAGATGCCCGACGGCGAGTGCAGACTGTGGCCTATAGAAAGTGTACTCTGCTGTCCAAGGTCATTTTGTTGTGCTCTTCAAAGTGAGGCAGGCGAGCAGAAGTGGTAGTTACTATACTCTTAAGGGTTTAGCCATTTTTCTTCCATGTATAGGACGTTTATATAAAAGGAAATGTAGGCATGTCTTGTTAAGACGAGTAGATATTATTACAAGTAGTCCTGCTTCGGAATGCAAGCCTTCTGAGAAGGGGACACGGATTCATGCAGATTAAACCACTGACAATTGTATTAACACTTTGGAAGTCCTGCTTAGAAGTGTAAGTGCTATCATTTTACCAGTATCGTGGTCCTGCAGTGAAGTGAAGGTGCTGTCCTAATATTGGTACAACAGTCCTGCAGAAAAGTGCCTGTGCTACCATATTAACAGTACAGCAGTCCTGCTGAGAAGTGGAAGTGCTGTCCTATTACTGGTATGGCAGCCCTGCAGAAAGGTACATGGGCTATCATATTATCAGTACAAGAGAAGTGCAAGTGCTATCATGCGGCCAACTCCCGCCATGCACGGCCAAAGGCTGTGCACGGCGGTGGTTGGATTAATGTATAGGAATGAAAATTACTTCACGTAAAAAAAAACCTGAAATTCACAGAAAAAAACAAATGTTATAGCGACGTAGGAAATGGAATTAAAAAAAACATAGAAATTCACTTAAAAAAACAAAGGTTAAGGGGATGTTATAGTTAGGTTCTGAATGTACTTGTATGAAATCAGAGAAATTCAGCAGTTATAGTTAGAGTTATTTCTAGTAACTATAACTCACGCACTAAGGTAACTATAACTCGTATCCTCGCCATGCACTTCTAAGTACCCCAGATATTACACCAATCATGACAACTTTTATAACTCACTTAAAATTTCAATGAAATATGTGCAATCAAATTAATGAAGAGAAAACTGTGCATGGCTGGGGCACTCAGATTTACCATTTTTGGTAAACCTGAAGCAGCAACAAAATCTAACACCACAACGAGGAGAAATGATTCCATGTCTCCTTATTTTTTGCTCTTTCTGCATTCTGCAGCACACATCGAAAGGGCAAATCACCATTTAAGATTGTTTTTGTGCAGAAAGGTGTTCCTTCCTGTACAAAAACAATCTCCCCCTCAACGCAGCCATCCTTGCACCATGGCACAGGGGTGGCTGTGCTGGTTCATGGCAGCAATTTTAGCGCCAGAGCAGGTGGCAACACAGGGGTGCACCGTGTTCTAGTAAATACACCGTATCCTGGCATTTTGAAAATGACAGTGCACGACGCTGCCAAATTTGACACAGCGCCACTCACCTTCATTTTCGATTAAATCTGGCCCTATATGTCTTTGGGCTACGTTGTGTACATGAGTGTTAAGAAGTGGCATAGCTGGTCAGTAAGAGTTCAGGGAGTGGGGTGTGAGCTTCAGATTTTCCAACAATCACGCTGGCATATAATGTTAAAATACATTACAGGACAAGCATGGCACATGAGAGGAGCTAAAGGGGCACTGGAAAGGAAGAGGAATGTCGATTGGTAAGGGTACTAACAGAAAGAAAACACAATATTTTGTAAAATAACCAACTTTTTTAAAGACTTTCAAAGCAGAGAGGGAGAGAGTGTTTGTGCATTTGTGTCTGTGTTTATGTAAAAAACACCACACCAAACCTGACTGAAACAACCTGTACCCAACTATTTTCTGGAAAATACATTTATTTGGGGGGTTGCAACACCCAAACGCCCCCCTGAAGCTACACCCCTATGTTTCAGAAAGGATCCCTCCAGCACCTTATGTGTGACATGAGAATAGTGTAATAGGAAAAGTGTTGAGTAGAGAGTTTGTTGAATGGAAGTTATTTGGACCATTGGGTACCACAGAAGCAGACAATGGCCCTCATTACAAACCTGGCGGTCGGTGATAAAGCGGCGGTAAGACCGCCAACAGGCTGGCGGTAAAACAAAATTGAATTACGACCGTGGCGGAAACCGCCAACATAGACAGCCACTTTAACACTCTGACCGCCACGGCGGTACAAACAGCTTGGCGGTCACCTCCAACAGACAGGCGGAGGACAATGTACCGCCCACAGTATCACAACCTACCAACCCGCCACCTTTTCCGGGGAGGATTGACCGCGGACAAAAACACGGCAGAAACAGGACTTCAAAGGGAAAACGCTCACCTCTACACACCCCACGAGGAATCCGAACGCCATGGAACCCCAGCTCCACATCCTGCCAGCCCTTATCTTCTTGCTCTTCTACCAGGAGCATGAACGCCGGTGGCGAAGACCACGGTGAGTACTGCACCTACGACACAGGAGAGGGGGGAGGGAAAAAGCAGGGACTCACACACGCAACACGCAAAACCCCCACCCCCACCCTCACCCACGACAACACACACACTAATACAGCATGATACATTAAAGTTACACCCCCCCAACCCCCTCGGAAGAATGCAAAGACAAAAGGAAATGAGCGAAACCATTGTAATATATTAAACTCCAGTACGCAAAAATATATATATACACTATAAACAAAATATACACCAAGATTAGTAGTCCAGGTAGTGCTACATTGAAGTCCGTGGAACACTGGGCCCACACGGTATGGGCAAAGCGCACACTCAATACCCGAAATGACGGAGAGAACACTGCAGGGGCATCAGATAGCAATAAAACAGGCACCTCAGGGGGAAGGGAAAAGGGGGGCACCTCAGCCGGTTGAGTGCACGACACCAAATCCACGAGGGGGCCACATGCCCACTGTTCCATCCTGGGGAGTGCAAAGCCACAGTCTCTCAAGTCTCTACAGTGGGTGGGTTGCCCACCTTTCCATCCTGGGGAGTGCAACGCTTCAGTCTTTCAAGTCTCTACAGTGGGTGGGTTGCCCACTGTTCCATCCTGGGGAGTGCAAAGCCACAGTCTCTCAAGTGGTTAACAGTCTCCACTGGTTCTGGAGGGGGCTTTGTGCCCAGAGTGCTTCATCCTGCCAAAGGACAGAGGTAGTGGATGTGATACTCCACTGGTTCTGGAGGGGGCTTTGTGCCCAGGGTGCTTCATCCTGCCAAGGACTGAGGTAGTGGATGTGATACTCCACTGGTTCTGGAGGGGGCTTTGTGCCCAGAGTGCTTCATCCTGCCAGGGACTGAGGTAGTGGATGTTTGTCCCCACTGGTTCTGGAGGGGGCTTTGTGCCCAGAGTGCTTCATCCTGCCAAAGACTGAGGTAGTGGATGTGATACTCCACTGGTTCTGGAGGGGGCTTTGTGCCCAGAGTGCTTCATCCTTCCAAGGACAGAGGTAGTGGATGTGATACTCCACTGGTTCTGGAGGGGGCTTTGTGCCCAGAGCGCTTCATCCTGCCAAGGACTGAGGTAGTGAATGTTTGTCTCCACTGGTTCTGGAGGGGGCTTTGTGCCCAGAGTGCTTCATCCTGCCAAGGACTGAGGTAGTGGAAGTGATACTCCACTGGTTCTGGAGGGGGCTTTGTGCCCAGAGTGCTTTGTGCTTCATCCTGCCAAGGACTGAGGTAGTGGATGTGATACTCCACTGGTTCTGGAGGGGGCTTTGTGCCCAGAGTGCTTCATCCTGCTCCTGACGGACTCAGTAGCGTCAGTGTCCTTGGATATCATGGGCCAGCGGTGCTTGTTGCGGCGGTGCCCTGTTCAGCGGTGCTTGTGGCGGCGGTGCCCTGTTCAGCGGTGCTTGTGGCGGAGGGGTCCTTTGCAGTGACTCAGCTGCTGGCGGTCCTGTCTGGCCCAGCGGGGCTGGTGCTGGTGGTCCTTCATGGCCCAGCGGGGCTGGTGCTGGCGGTCCTGTCTGGCCCAGCGGGGCTAGTGCTGGCGGTCCTGTCTGGCCCAGCTGGGCTGGTGCTGGCGGTCCTTCATGGCCCAGCGGACCTGGTGCTGGCGGTCCTTCATGGCCCAGCAGGCCTGGTGCTGGCGGTTCTTCATGGCCCAGTGGGCCTGGTGCTGGCGGTCCTGTCTGGCCCAGCGGGCTGGTGCTGGCGGTCCTGTCTGGCCCAGCGGGGCTGGTGCTGGCGGTCCTGTCCTGGGCAGCAGGGATGATGGCGGTGACCTCCTGGGCAGCGGGGATGATGGCGGTGGCCTCCTGGGCAGCGAGGATGATGGAGGTGGCCTCCTGGGCAGCAGGGCTGGTGCTGGCGGTGGCCTCCTGGGCAGCGGGGATTATGGCGGTGGCCTCCTGGGCAGCGGGGATGATGGCGGTGGCCTCCTTGGCAGCGGCATGATGCTGGCGGTGGCCTCCTGGGCAGCGGGGATGATGGTGGTGGCCTCCTGGGCAGCAAGGATGATGGGGGTGGCCTCCTGGGCAGTGGGGATGATGGCGGTGGCCTCCTGGGCAGCGGGGCTGGTGCTGGCAGTGGCCTCCTGGGCAGCGGGGATGATGGCAGTCTTCTCCGCCGTGATGCTCTTCCCAGCCTTGCTGACTTTCTTGTGGCCCTTCCCCACCTTGGAAGGTGTCGCAGCTGACTCCACACTCCCAGCTGTACCCCTGGGACTGGACAACTTTTGATGCTTGACAGGTGGGGGACTGTCCATGCTGTGGCTCCGTGCCACACTGGCTGCCCTGGTGGCCGGTGCACTCCAGATTCCGGTGACTACAGGCACCACTGGTCCCGTGTTGTGGCTGAGGTGCTAGGTTGGGACCTAGAGAGTCGAGCCCGAGGAGGCGGACGGAGTTGGGGAGGTGAGGGAAAGAGGTCAAGGTTGGCCAGGAAAAGTGTCTTGGGAACTCTGGGATGGGTATCTGGAGGGGGGTTGGGAGTGGAGGAAGAGGTTGTGGTTGTAGGAGGTGTTCGTTTGGTGACTTTGGGTGAAGGTGCATGCGCTGGATCCTGTTGTGAGGTGGATGGCTGTTGGGTGGGTGTGTGCCTGCGTTTGTGTATGTTGGAAGGGGGTGTCACAGACACAGTGGGAGAGGACACAGAGGACGTGTGAATGGTAGTGGGGTGGTGACTGCACGTGAGCGGGGTGTGGTGGTGTGTGTGCTGGTGATGGAAGTAGTGGCTGTAGATGTAGTGCATGGACGTGTGAGTGGAGAGGAGACTGGGAGGGAGGAGGGAGACGAGGAGGAGGGGGACACAGTGGAGGCAGTGGATGTTGTTGTGTCTGCATGTGTCTGATGCTTGCGTGAGCGCCTGTGGGATGTGTGGTGCTTATGTTTGCCTGAGCTTCCCTTGTGTGTTGAGGTGTGTGCATGCTGTTCTGAAGGTGTGCTTGGGATAGGCTGAGGTAGAGGGGATTGGGTCTGAGTGGAGGAAGTTGGAGGGGGGAGGCTAGAGACAGGGACAATGGCTGCCATCAGTGCTGAGGACAGAGTCTGAAAAGCTCGCTGAAGGGCCCCCTGACCAGAATGAATGCCCTCCAGGAATGCATTTGTTTGTATAAACTGCCTTTCTACACCCTGGATGGCATTCAAAATGGTTGACTGCCCTACAGAGATGGATCTCAGGAGGACAATAGCCTCCTCACTCAGGGCAGCAGGGCTGACTGGGGCAGAGTCTGATGTGCCTGGGGTGAAGAAGATGCCCACCCTCCTGGGTGAGCGGACACAGACAACTCGCTGAGGGGCCACTGGGAGGGTGGTGCTGGTACAGGGGTGGTGGCTGTACCTGCAGCTGGGGTGGTCACAGAGGTGTCCACAACCACCAGGGAGCTTCCATCGGAGGAGGTATCCGAGCCTGTGTTGTCACCTCCTGTCTCTGCCATGGTGCTCCCCTCGCCCTCCATCCCACTGGTTCCCTCGGCATCCGTAGACTCTGCCTCCAGGGTCCTTTGGGATGCAGCTCCCTCTGTCGCCGGTGCCTGTGCTCGTCTACCAGATGATACTAATGCACACATGGACAGGATAACAGAAGAAAAAAGGGGGGGAGAGAGAGAGAAAGAAAACACTGGGTCAATTACTGCACCAACACCACAGTTGGCATACACAGCACCGTGACACACAGGGATCAGGCTTGAGCACAATGCATTGCACTGCCAGTGATTTGGCTAGATGCCACGGCAAGATGAGGACCACACACCGCCAACTGCACCCCTCCTGGGACCCACAAAGCCCTGACTGACATGGAATGCTAACAAGCTAGGTTACCTGCATTTGCCATACAACCATCACCCTTGAGCAGGATCATGCTGCAATGTCTGGCCCGGCCTTAGGGGCACCCACTAACTCACACCCACCACCCAGATCCCATGCCACCTGCCAATTATTGTAGTAATGCCACTGTACTCACCCCCTTGTAGCTGCTGTGATGCCCTCAAGTGCCCATCCAGCTCTGGGTAGGCCAACGCCAGTATGTGGGGAATCAGGGGGCTCAGGTTCCGACGGGCACCCCTTCCTCATTGGGAGGCCATCCCCAGCTGGGATTCCACAGTCTTCCATGCCCAGCGTCACAGGTCCTCCCACCGTTTCCAACAGTGGGTGCTCCGCCTGCCATAGACCCCCAGAGTCTGCACGTCCTTGGCAATGGGATGCCATTATCCCTTCTTTTGATGGGCGCTGACCTGCAGAGGTAATACAGACAGGAGGACACCATTACACATACAATCCAGCCTGTGACACATGGCCCACCAATCCTGTTTCTGTCACCATTGGCACACACATCAGCCGGCGCACACCATGTACACCACCACAAGACTTTCCCCACGATGACACGATGTTTGCACACACATCTCCATGCATCCTTCCCACATTCATCGTGCCCAAGGTGTACTCACCTGTTGGTCTGGAGGCCCATACAGCAGTCCGTACTGGGGTAGGACCCCATCCACCAAATGTTCCAACTCCTCCAAAGTGAAGGCAGGGGCCCTTTCCCCTGTCACACGGGCCATGGTAGGTTCCAGACACAGGTCACAGCAGCACACGCAGTGTAGATGTTCTCCTGTTGAAGGTCAGGAAACAAGTGAGGAATCAGATAGAAAATGGTGGTCACGTCCGCGGTGGTGTACATCGTCACCGCAGGCGCAGATCCCCATTGGCCACTATACTCCATGGAGCCCCATATTATCCAAAGAGGAATTGCACAGCGGTGCAGGACTGCCTTCCGCCACGATGCCTAACGTGTGCGGAGTTACCTCACTTCCACTTGTCCCTACATACAGGACAGGTGGTCGCCATTTCATGGTGGCAGACAACAGTCATATCAACCTTAACTGCGTCATAGCCTAGATTAGCACATACCTCGCCATTCCCACTGTCCATCACATAAATGCACTATGTACACTGAGGTTGGGGTTCCATTCTTCAATTTGTGACAGCCTACTCACTCTTGTGTCCCTTAGATACCTACCACTGCAGATAAATAGAAGGAGACACACACCCCTGGACAGACCCCTTTTGGACTTGGCTACACTGGAGGACAGGCACATTATATTCACCTATAGACTGGACAGGGCCACAATCACAGAGCTGTGAACCCAATTGGAGCCTGACCTGATATCTGAATCCATCGACTGACTGGGATCCCGCCTCTTGTGCAAGTGCTATTAGTGCTCCATTTCCTGGCAACTGGTTCTTTCCAAGTGACAGTGGGCTTGGCAGTAGGAATGTCACGGCCAATGTTCTCAGTCGTGCTGGCAAGAGTTTTGTCTGCCCTGATGAAACACATGTGCAGCTACATAGCTTTCCCCCAGTTGGAAAATCTGGCCACTGTGAAGGCTGAATTCTATGCAATGGGACATATACCCAATATTGTTGGGGCCATTGACAGGACACATATTGCGTTAGTCCCCCCCACCAGAATGAACAGGTGTTCCAGAATCGTAAGAGTTTCCACTCACTGAATGTGCAAGTGGTGTGCCTGGCGGATGAGTACATCTCCCTTGTCAATGCTAAGTATCCTGGGTTGGTGCATGACGCCTTTATTCTGAGGAATAGCAGCATCCCAAATGTGATGGCCCAACTACAGAGGCACTGAGTGTGGCTAATAGGTGAGCCATGGTCCCCACCCACTGTATATTAGTGGATGCCCCAAATCATTGTGTGAGGCTAAATGTTGTCCCTCAATACTTGCAGGTGACTCTGGCTACCCAAACGTATCATGGCTGCTGACCCCTGTGAAGAATGCCAGGACAGGGGCTGAGGAACCTTATAATGAGGCACATGGGCGAACCAGAAGGATCATCGAGAGGACCTTCAGGCTCCTGAAGGCCAGGTTCAGGTGCCTCCATCTGAAAGGTGGATCCCTGTGCTACTCACCCAGGAAGGTCTGCCAGATAGTAGTGGCATACTGCATGTTGCACAACCTGGCCCTCAGACGGCATGTACCTTTTCTGCAGGAGGAGGAGACTGAAGATGCCCTGTGGCAGCAGTGGACCCTGTGGATAGTGAGGATGAGGAGGCAGAGTACGAGGATGAGGACAACTGAACATCAGGTATACATCAATATTTCCAATGTCACACAGGTGAGACAGTGCAATGGACTATTCCTCTGACTATTGATGTTTTCTGTGTGGCTGTAGCATGATGGCATTAACTTCCATTGCATTTCAGCTTTCTGTCACCTATGGCTTGCCATTTTACAGATGTTGGTGAGATAACAACTGTGTACTGATGTGATGAGTACAGACAGCTACAGGTCATTATTTCTATGCTCTCACAGTGTTCAGATCATTTTCACTAGATGTGACTGTTTCCATAAATGCACATTTTCAACACATAAAATACTACTAGTCAAGTTGTGTTCAAGGGTGTTTATTGTAGTGCTATGACATTGACAGTAAAGTGCAATGGAATGGGGTGATGATGGAGGAAAGTCCAGAGTATTGTTGCAGTCTGTTTGTAGCACAGGTCCAGTGTCCAAGGGGCCATAGAAATGGGAGCAAAGGCAGTTCAAAGTGGACAAAGTGACAGTGTGGGACACAAGGGGGGACAATCAGGTGAGTCTCATTTCCTGGCAGTGGTCTTGGCAAGTGTCTCTGGCATCTGTCTGGGTCGCAGGGAACGTTTGTGGGGTGGTTCACCTTCTGCAGGGGAAGGGGTGCTGGTGGCCAGTGGGTCCTGTGGCGGGGCCTCCTGTCCACTAGCTGCAGCGGAAGTGGAGGGCTGGTCAATGGACTGGCTAGTGGTAGCGGCCCGCTGGTGTGCTGTTGCTTTCCTCATGATGTTGGCCATGTCTTCCAGCACCCCTGCTATGGAGATCAAGGTGGTGCTGATGGCCTGCAAGTCCTCCCTGATCCCCTGATACTGTTACTCCTGCTTGCTCTCCTGCACGTGGTCAAGGACCTGGCCCATTGTGTCCTGGGAATATTGGTAGGCTCCCAGGATCTCGGTGAGTGCCTCCTGGAGAGTCGGTTCCTTAGGCCTGTCCTCCCCTGGTGCACAGTGGTCCTGTCCTCCCAGTGTCCCTGTTGGCCTGTGCCTTAGTCCACTGAATGGTGTGCCCACTGCCACTGACCCCAGGTCCCTGATTGATTTGGGGACAAGGTGTACTCTGGGGTCCCTTTACAGGTGGGCACACTGCTGATTGACATGTCCTGGTGACAGAGGTGTGAGGACGCTGGGTGGGTGCTGTGGTGTTGGATACTGATGGGGAGGCTCTTTTGTGGACTGTGAGTGGGCTTGGGTGACCAACTGTCCAGTGGTCCCTGATGGGCCAGGGTGTTGGTCCAGATCCTGAAGTCCAGAGTTACTGTCATCACTGGGGGCATTTTCTGTTGGGGGACTGGTTTGTCGTGGCACCTCCTCTCCGCTGACTTTGGCTGGGGCACGTGTGGGGATGTAAGTGATGTATTATGCTTCATGTCTGTGACATATTGTACATCTCTGGCTTCCCCCTATCGTTGCTGTTGCCCTGCCACCTTTGTTTGTGTATGGTGATGTATTGTGGGATTGCTAGTTTCCCTAAGCTGTGCATGCTTTAGTGATTGGTGTCCATGCAGGGCTGGGAGGGCTGTCCATGCATTGGTATAGCATGTAGGGCTAAGCATTGGGGTTAGTCATATGTGTAGGTTCAGTGTGTGGGATGGAGTGGATTGATGGGAGTGAGGGTGAGGGGGTGTGATGGCATGCAGGTATGGAAGGTGATGAGTGGTAAATATTGACTTAGCATTGTCCAATCCTCCGGCTACTCCAGCGAGTCCCTCAGGATGTAGTAATGCCAAGACTTGCTCCTCCCATGCTGTGTGCTGTGGGGGAGGAGGGAGGGAGTCCACTGCCAGTACTGATGTCGTCCCTTGTTCTTGGGTGCTGTCTCACGGCGTTGACCTGTCCACGATTCTCCACCATAGCTCAATCTTCCTGGCAAGGGATATTTGCTGTACCTGTGTTCCAAACTGTTGTGGCTCTACCCTGACAATTTCCTCTACCATGACCCTTAACTCCTCATCAGTGAAACAGGGGTGGCTTTGTGGGGACATGGGTGTTGTATGGTCTGTATTGGTGAGAGTGTGTTGAGTACTCTGGTGGGGTGTGTGATGTGGGATGCGTGAGGGATGTATGGGTATATGTGGTATGTGTGTCTAGTTGTCTCTGTGCTGTTCGTGTCAATCTCCCGGCAGTAATTGTTGTTTGTAAAGGGTTGTGGTTAATGTGGGTGTGTGTTATATGGTGCTGTAGGTGGGTGTGGTGTGTGTATGATTGTCAGGTGTGTGTTTTTAGTATTGACCAATGTAGTGTTGCTTTATATGTGGGTGTCCATTTTGAGCGCAGCGTTATGTACCGCCAATGGTTTACCGACCATTGAATGTCCGCAGTGGTGATTTGTGGGTCATAATATGGTGGGCGTTGTTCTGTTGGCATAACGGTATGGGTGTTGGTTCCGCCACTTTGGCACTGACCTTTGGGCTGGCGGATTTGTGTATGTGGCTGTAGTCTATCGGATTGGTGTGTGTGTGTCATAATATGACGAACGGATATTCACCACCTTGGCGGTATGTTGGCGGCCGTCAGCATGTCAGTAAGCGGGATTTACTGTCAATGTCATAATGAGGGCCTATGTGATTATGTAGACCAGTGCAGAGGTGTGAGTACTTGGAATGTTACCAGGCCTGAAGCATGTAAGAAATAAAACGAGGAGGGCCGTGAAGCTCTCATTCCTGTTTGTTGAAAGGGGACAAGCAATGGTGTGTTGTGGTCGAGCTTTGTGAGTTATAGTGAATGATTATATAAGAAGCCATGACTGACAGCATCGAACAGAAAATGTGCCCAGACGAGGGGAAAGCATAAGACATGTTTAAGGGGTACATTGGTCCGTGCTTTACTGTGACTCTGAGGGACAAAAAGAAGTGAAATGGACTTGCAATGGGTAGGGTTGTATGAAATTGTGTTTTTTTCCATCGATTATACATGGGTGAAGCGGGTTTTTACAAAAATTACACATGGGCAATCATCTAGGTGACAATTATAAATAAGTGTACGAAAATATAAATTACTCGACATACATGTAGAACAGTAATCAGAGGTTTCACAAGATTATGCTTGCATGAAAAAAAAAATCACTTGATCTTAGATCTTGGGATGATTATCAAATGGACATTTTTTTAAATTGAAATATTGTTCAATTCTTCCAATGTACTCTCGACCGTGGATCAATGGGGGACATGTTGTCTTTTTGGTCATGTTGAACTATGTATTAAGAGAAGGTCAGTAAAGCGCATTAAAAAAAGATAAATCCACTATACCAGGGGTGAGATTCCAGATAAACTAAGGGCCAGATTTACAAGGCCCTAGCGCCACTGGACCGTCACTTTTAGTGATGCTCCGCTGGCACTATTCAATGCACCATATTTACAAGGAGGAATTAAGCCACCTTTTGTGGCTTAATGCCTCCTTCTAAATATGGGACCCTCTGACGCAATTTTCTGTGGCAGAGAGGCGTTCAAAGGGTGTTGCTGTGGGCGTTCCACTGCAACGACGTTGCTTTTGACACTGGCCCAGATTTACGGAAAATCGTAACTCTGTGGGAGGGCAAAAAACAAATGCCACCCCAGGGGTGATGTTAGCATGGCGCAATGAGGAAAAATACTTTTTTTTTCTTTCTGCAGCACACAAAGAAAGAGCAAAAGGCCATTAATGATTGTTTATGAGGAGGAAGATGTTCCTTCCTGTACATAAACAATCACACCCCTCAACACAGATACCAGTGCATTATGGTGCAAGGATGCTTGCGTTGGCGCTGGCAGCTACATTTTGGGCTGGTGCACACGGAGACACAGGGGTGCACTGTATTTTTGTAAATACGGTGCATCACTGTGTTTCAAGAGTGGTGCAGCACAGCGCTGCAAATTATGTCGCTGCATTGTGTCACTTTTTTGTAAATCTGGGTCTAAAGGTCTTATTCTTCTGAACCAAGACCCTTATTATTCAACCTCTGTCACAGTTAGCGGGTTCTTTGCCAGGTACAAGCTTGAGAAAACTTTCACTAGAAAGGACCAAGCTCCAAGAAAATGTCTGAGTGTAATGTTAATTTTTCAAACAAGCTGGTATCACAATTCCCAAACAACCACAGGCACTGCTTGCTGGCCTTACTTTTCACACTGGTCCCACTAAAAAGAACCCCACAGACACTTAGAAGCTTTCCAGATTTCTATACTTTTGCCAGTCCAGTGACATGCACACCGCCTCTCTTCTGGCTTTGTTTATAGTGGCTGGTCCCTTCATTTACACTACAGAGTTGGAGCTATTTGTAACTATTTCACTCACTTTTATCTTGCACAACATTTGACAGTGATGGGCTATCAGTTTTAATGTAGTGCTATTTCCCTTGGATACTACATTCTTATTGGAAATGGCTATCTTTTACGTGGTATTCCCCCAGATTTTTAACTTCAGTACCCTATTTTTGTTGCACTTGTTTTTATTGGCTTTAGGACTTTGAATGCTGTACTTCTGCTAAACCGTGGTAAAGTGCCTGTGCTCTCCCTATTGACCATTATTAAATAGGTATACACCTCACTGGTACATTTAATGTGTTTCTAAGTCCCCAGTGGATGGTGCTACATGTACTAGGGCCTATAAATAAATGCTACAAACGGGCTGTAGCACTCAACGTGCCACCTAATAAAGTAGCACTGTAAAACATGTTTGAGCCCTGCCACTGCAGCCTGTAGTGCAGTTTTAAACTGGCATTCTGACCTGGTAAAATAAACTTTTTGAAACACTTAAATCTTCCTTCTTAATACTTGTAAGTAACCCTTAGCTTTGGCCTTCAATATTCAGAGGACAAGGGACATGATATTTAAAAAGTAGGACATGCATATTTATTGTTTTACATGTCTGGCAGTGAAAATCCTCCAAAGTTGTTTTCCACTGTGCCAAGCCTGTCCTCCCAAATACTAACACCGATTTCCTTATTATATTTAATAAGTGTTAAATTTGGATTTAAATTACTATTTCGTAAGAACCACTTTTAGAAAGTTGGCATTTTTCTCCTTAACCAAATCTGCCTTTCTGCCAGTATCTGAGGTCTCCTTACTGTTGATGGCACCTTTTCTGTGAAATGTATATTGGAACCTGAGAGTGGACAAAGCACCTGGGAGTAGAGAAGAGTGTGTCTTGCTAACAGGATGGATGGGGATTACACTTCAAAGGGTAGCCTGGGGGCTGGACCCAGCCCTGGCTGACTTAAGAAGAAGCATACCCTGTCATTAGCAGATGCAACTCACACCTAGGCCTGAATGCCCTTTCTTCTACTAACCAGGCTGGAGCCAAACCCAGGAGAAAAGGAAAAACTTACCAGACCCAGTTTCAAAGTTAGACAAGCATATAAGTGGCATCCCCAGAACTGAAAATCAGAGCACTCTTGGATATGTAAAGATCAGATGAAGAACTACCCTGCTATCTGAATCCTGTAGAAAGACTGGACTGGCTTGCCTTTAACCCAGGATCCCAGAAGTGACTACAAGGATCAGTGGGATCTAGGTGCTTTTCCTGCTTTCCAGCTGACTAGACCAAAACAAACCTGTCCTTGTCCCCTCTGCTGGACAATATGAAAGTGAGTCCAGACCCCCAAGCGCTGCCCTCGAGGTCTTGGACTGGCTAGAGACAGAATGTACTTCCCCCTACTTAACTGAATGATTCACCAGATCAGATGCAGAGTGACACAGAGCCCTGCAGAACCCTGCTATGGAGTTCCCAACTGAAAACCTTCCCAGAACCAGTGCAGCACAATGGAGAGTCTGGCAGAACAGCACCACACAGCTCCTAACCAAAAGCTTCAGTGGGTCCTGAACCGAGTGACACAGAGCCCTGCATAACAGTACAGCTCCTGAATAAAAGCCTAATGTAGCGTGATGCATGCCGACACAAGGCCTCGCTGAGCAGCGGCGCACTTTCTTCACATCAAAATAAGAAGGGTACTTCCAGTGGGACTACCCTGGCTATGTAGGTGGCACACACTCTATCATGGTCTGCCTGAGCTTGAAACTATGTCCTGACCCGACGTGACCAGATACCCACAGTTGATGATTCCTGTCATTTGGCACTATTTTTACCAAAAAGTTTAAAAATTCCTAACTCAAATTCCACTGGCTGCTTTTTGTCTCCTTGGTGTCATTTTATTTATTAACATTTCCTCTAGTTTTCTAAAAAGGTGTGGGAGTTTTCTTCTGTTGTTTGAGTCACTGTATTACTCCTTTAATGGTGTGTAAACAATTTACACATTGCCTCTAAGTTACACCTGACTACTTTTGTGCCAAGCTGCCAGAGCATTAAGCACTGGTGTATTTGGTGACTGACTCTGACAATGGTTTTGATTAATACTGCCCCATTGGTCACCTATATATGTTCTGCATTATTCTAATACTGAATGATGATTGGTCATGCAGAACTTAGTTATAGTTAAGCATGGGTCTTTCGCGGGCACTGCTTCCTGAAGAGCGCAGCAAGTGCTATCTATGTCAACACCAGGCCGTGGGCTGCCATCCACAGTTACCACTCCACCCACTTAAGATGCTATCACATCTTAACTGTTCTGGCAGCCTGATATTAGCATGGCGTATGCCGCAATTGATACAGGGAGCTGCCTGTCCTCTTTGACGGATATCGTGGATCAGTTTTGCAGACTGTGTAAGTGGTGAATACCATAGACTGAAAGATGACAGAAATAGTGCTTAACGTAAAGAAATTCATTGAATAAGGGTGATTGGCAGTGATGCTTTATACCCAATTTATTCATATACTTATCAATGCTGTTTCGAGTGACACAGATATAAATAAACTACAGATGGTCGAACATGTAAAAAAGGCCATTGCTTTGTGGCTTGTTATTCTGGTTCTTCTGCACTATAAACAGGATATTGGAGGATTTTCTGCTATTCGAGAGGCCATTTTGCAATGGATTTTTATGTGAATTGACACATTAATTCATTTAGTTGAGCAATAAGTGTTATAGATACAAAGCAGCTATTTTTCTATTGCAGGACAGAAATGAGGTAGCAGTTGGACCGATGAGAAGAGGAATGCATGGACCTGTCGATTAACAGCACAAGACACAGCCATCGGCTGGTCCATGTGACCGTGTGCTGGGCTTACATTTGACCACTCTTATGTGTAGTTTCAAAAACATAGGCCCATATTTATGGAAACTTAGCGTCAACTTAGGGCCATTTATTTCTGCGCTAAAGTGGTGCTAATCTAACTCTATATTTATACTTTGAAGCTAGACCCGCCTAGCGTCGAAATATTGTAGTTAGCGCCATGTTTACGATGCGCAAACCAACCTTACATCAATGAGATGCCAGGTGAGCATTCCCGTCCTAAACATGACCCCTCTGGGCGCAGAAACGATGCGCGGGTTGGAGGCGGACCTAAATATTGACACTAAGCCAGTTTAGCAACATTATTTAACACTTGAGTCAGACCAGGCATCAGAGTGCAGGGAGGCCCATTTCCATGGTTAAACACCATGTGATAGGCACAAAGATGCCCACCCCAAGCCCCAGCAACACCACTACCCACTCCACAGGGACTCTACAAGAGGAGGGAGACCATCCCAGGTAAGTTGCAGAAAGGTGTTTGTGTATGTGTGTGGTGTGCCACTGGGGGCCCCTTACATTGGCACTGGGTATGTAGGACTTGCCCAGGGGGCACCGGTCCACTGTTTTGGGCATTGCGGTGGTGGCATGACTCCTGTCTGCACTTAGACAGGAGTCATGTTTCTGGCTGCTTGTGCATCAAAAAATGACGCTAGGCTGATTAGCGGCAGACATTTTTCCACTAACCAGTCTAATGTAATTTCTGACCCACTCACGCCATTCCCCCTATTGCCATCCCCCAACTAGCATCTTTTTTTTACACTAGCCTTTCCTTAGCACCATTGTGCATCATTTCACTAATACCGTGCACGGATGGCTTTGAGGAATGGCGTTAAAAAAAATTACGCACAACTGCGTTAGCGCAGCTGTGCGTCATTTTTCCCAAATATGGGCGATAATGGCTAGAAGAACTTGTTAAGTAAAATGGGCTAAATTATTTACAGTGACACTAAAAGACACTGCAGACTTCGGGATCATGGCTAGCAATGACATTAACCTATTAGCAACTTCCTCTCAGTTGTCACTCTCTGTTGATACTGAAACAAGAGGTGTATGTATGGGGAGCAGCACAGCTCAGCACCCAAGTGAAGGAGAACCTAACAGCAGAGCACAGCCAGTCCCTCCGTCGGGGACTTAGGGCCACGTGAGTGTCTGACATAATTCTCGGTCGCCCCCTCACTGATGTTACTGACAATCTGTCAGATGGTCTGCAACAAGTGAAAGAAGGTATTTTTAAATACCCTAACTAATGATGAGCTGGCTTGTTTTTCACTCACTCTGGAACAGCAGCTCCAGTTCACCTTGTCTTACCAACCCTGTAAACATTTTACTGTATTATTGTATTTTATTTTGACAATGTATTTTTGATTGTTTGATTCTCCATTGCTCATTGGGCTTGCAACAACATTACAATTTTAAGTACCAAATGATAATTTTGCAGATTTTGTTTACCTAAAGTAGGGGGGCAGAGGTTGGTATTGAGGGTTATAGCCTGTCAATAGAGGCAGGTGCGAACAGGTCTCCTGGGGTGAAAATCGAAATTGAAAGTGGCCTATGGGGTGAGGGTGAAGGTACCCTAAACCCAGGGGTATGATAAAGGTGTGCTTGAGGTGCAAATTATGGGTTTCAAATAATTTTGCGGCACCATGTGTGATATGCGTGTAAATTTGTGAATCTTCGTGAATTATTCACAAATATGGAAAAATGTCTCATACAAAACCATACAAATTCAGCAGTTATAGTTAGAGTTCTTTTAATTTACTATAACTCGCACCCTAAGGTAACTATAGCTCGCTCTCCACCATGGATAGGATGTACCAAGCTGGGATCAAATCACTTGTTATATCCTATATTAAGTTTCCTATGACAGATAGTCTGTATAGTAGTAGACCAGCATTAAGCCCAAGAGGGCCAACTATAACTGCTAGGCTAGAAAGAAGAAACCTATTTGATTAACTTCATCATTTTCCTATTAATTCATAGAGATTCCCAAATTTGTACAACATAACTCCCCTCAAAAACACTCAAATGTTCCTTTCCTATATAATTCCAGATGTCATAAGTATTGTTATTAATGCAATCAATTCACATGCTGTAAGAAGTTATGGTTAATATAAAGTAACAACATGTATGTTCCAGAAAAGTAGCTAATACCAAGAGATCAGGACCTGCCAAATTCTAATTTCTGCACATTTGTGATACTGTAGTCTATAGAGTTACATAGTGGTATAACCTTCTATTTTACTGAAATAGCTGCACATGCTCTGTTGCATGTTAAACGTTTACAGTCTAGTATCTTCAGGAGTAAATGGCCTTCTATAATAGTGTTTGGGCTACATTACCACCCTAATATCACACTGAACCAACGAGCCCGTTCCTTTCATAACTGTATTCTGTTACATACAAAGCCATTGGCCACTGCTTTGGGGCTGCAGCTACAACGTTCACTTTACTACATTCACTCATTGCTTATTGAATATATTTGGCTGAGTTCTAGCAAGATGCTTTGTCTGTGGATAACTGTATACATTTATAACTTTCAAGGGTAATGAAATTGCTGGAAATGATCTGTTGTATGTTAAACGTTTAGAGTCTAGTCTTTTAGTACTGAATGGCCGTCTCTAGTATCCATTGGGCTACATTACTAACCCAATATCCCGCTCCCCCTGAAATATTCAGACTGTTTCTTTCATAACTATATTATATTACATACAAACTAATTGGCCAGTGTTCTAAGGTAGTGCATACTACTTTTACTCTAATGCATTCATTCACTGCTTATTGAAGATATTTGGTTGTGGTCAAGATGCTTAATTTCCTGAAGATTGGACAAGGTTATGTACTTTGGGCTGCAGAGTATGCCAAAAAAGGAGGAAGTTAACATAATTTAGGTATGAGAAATGTTGACATCACATGAGTGGGTGAAAGAGGCTTAAGTTGGAAAAACATCCTACCTCTGATGTCATCACTTAGTAATTGTGTGCATCCCCATGTTATAATTATTCATTGCGGAGGCAATGATATTGGTCACCTGACTATGTAAAAAATAGAAACTGAGATGAAAGCAACTTACACATCTTTAGGTATTGTTTTCCTTGACACCCATTTAGTCTATTTCAATACTTTTCATAGGTTAAAATTAAAATTCTCAATTGAAAATGCATCAAAGTATGAGAAAACATGCAGACATATCAACAAAAATGGTGTCTGCAGTCCTATGAGAGCACAACATATCCTACAAATATCACCCAAACATTAGGTTTTCAAAAACTTCCCTTTATTGTGCAGATAGTGTCCATTTTACTACCGTTGGCAATACCATCTTCATTTGTAACATTAGCTCTTACTGAAGCATATCTAAATCCAAAATGCAAAGTTATACAAAAAGGCTCTTTTATGAGGCAACTTTATAGGAGCCTCAGTAAATATCACAATATATGGGTTGTGTTTTAAAAAAAATACTATTACAGTACCACGGTACTCTGTAGAGTGACATGAGGCTGTGACTTGGTACTCTGTATATTTTTTAAAACACATGAGGACATTTAGAATTTTTTTCCATACAGACCTATACCAACCGCAGTCTAATTACAATTATAAAGCAAAACACTTTCTTCAAAGTCATTTCAAAGCTTCATTACAAAACACAGTGAAATTGGTGTCTAAAACAATATGGCTGCTGTTAGTTTTGGAAAAGTATATGTCATTGCTATGTACCAAAGATGTACCATGATACTACTGAAGCCACAAGTATAGCTTAAAAAATGACCTTATAACTTAACATTTACTTACTGTACTTTCCTGCACAACCCAAAAAATCATCTATGGCCTCTACTATGCAATACTTCCAAATTTCAGAAAAATCCAGCTGACAGTTTTTTCTCTCTGACAATCAAACAGGTGCAGCAGATGAAAATATTCATCAAATGAGTGCAAAGTTATTAAGGAACAAAACACAAATCACAACATTCTCTATCTCCGGTCACCATAATTAAAGCTACATAGTGGCTACTTATATGAACACACATATATATATATATATATATATATATATATATATATATATATATATATATTGAACAAAGGAGTCACTTTGTCACTTTGTAGCAGAAAAGGGAACCAGGCTTTTTCAGATTCTCGCCGTATACATGATGCTGGCACCACCAAAACAATTTCAAGAAAAATCTTTTCTTTTATTCCATTATATAAAATGCTGAGTGCTAATTCCAGAACAATGGCAACGCATTTCGGTCTGAGCCTTCGACTGGCCATAGAGTTATGTGCATCATAAGTGTATTTAAGTCATGTGACCACCCACCATGCACCAATTAAACTCCAGTTTTCTCTTTTGATCGCTAATCCCCTCATTGTTAGCCCCACTCTCATTTGTCACTCTTTTTACACACTAATGATAGAGTGCTGATATTTAACATTACTTAACAAGTTTAATCTTAAATCTTCTTTTCCATATTCTGTTTCCAATTTCACTCTTTCAAACTTTAACTTTTTAACTTTTTGACATAAATAGGTAATGTACCCATTTCCACATAACTTCATATTGTCCAATATGGTGAAGAAATAAATTCCTAAGCTACCCTATCTTATTTCTTAAACGTTTTTTTGTCAATAGTTTCCCATTTTTCTGTCTCATGTAGATCAGGCTTAATACGAGTTTTTAGTATTGGTAAAGTACCTTCTCTAAGGAACAAATTAATATATTTTAGAACTGGGGCAACTAAACAAAGGATCTTATTCACAGGCCCTCATCAAATCTTCTTTATCACAGCTTGTATATTAGAATATTACCAATTTCCACTAGCACAATGAGACAATTCAATAATCATTTAGATCTGATCAGGAATCCAATTACATCTAGTATTCGCAATACCTATATTATGTCTAAATCATATAATTCCAAAATCACATCCTAATGGTTATGGATCAGCTTTCATTACAAAAATAATTACCTTTAATTTGTTTCATCTAAATTGTTTCAAATATCTATCTGTTATAGATGTCTATGTAGTTCCGTGTCCGTGTTAAAGCCCAAGGGCATCTCACTACCAACCCAGATGATCCATTTAGATTCCATTCTCCTTTTGTTTGCTCATGATTTCCTCCTCTGGCACTCTGTTTAATATGTTGAATCCCATAATATTTCAGTCCTTTATGTTCACCTTGATGATGTTCCCAGTTGTGTTTTGCATTGAGTATGTTGGATCTTGATTATTTATTGCCCTCAGGTGCTGTAATATACGTAGTTTTAGTTTATTCACTGTACTGCCCATGTTTTTTTACCACAGATACATTCCAGTACATAAATCATATAGGGTGTTTCACAGTTTATTCTCTCTATGATTTTCATTGCTCTACCATCAATTGTTTCGAACTGCATCACATTCTTCCCAAAGGTGCATGCTTTGCACTTTGTATTTTTCCAAAATCCTTGTTGATTACACATCAACCAATTTGACCCAACTTTTTTTTCATTTCCCTGTGAAGTCATATGACTGCTTGTTAAATGATCACCCAATGTTGGTGCTCTTCTATACGTAATCAATGAGTGATTAGGCAAGGATTTATTTAATGTTTCATCCAATAATAACCATTTCCAATTATCTTTAAATAGTTTCTTTGTCATTTGACTGCCTGCATCAAAACGCATGATGTATCTTATATCATTCCTTCCTGAGTCATCACAATTTTTTATTTTAGGTATCAGCAATTCATCTCTCTTGCGTTGCATTGCTCTTTTTAAAACATCATTTAGGACTGATCTTGGATATCCTCTTCTGTAGAATCTCTCATACATATTATCCATTTGAACTTTAAATTCCATTTCCTCTGTACAATTACATTTCACTCTCAAGAATTCTCCAAATGGTACACTCCATTTCAGAGCCTTCGGGTGTCCACTGTTTGTATAGCAAACTATTTGCACTGGTTGGTTTCCTATGCATTCTTGTGCAATTTTCTCATTCTTAATATACACTCCAATATCTAGGTAATTGATCTCCAAATTACTAATTTCATACGTAAATTTCAATTATTGAGGATTATCATCGAGAGAGATTATAAATTGTACCAAGGCCTCTTGTTCTCCTTCCCATATGAGAAAGAGATCATCAATGTAACGTACCCATAAGATAATGTGGTCTAATGTTTCTTGATTATTCTCTTGCCACACTACTTCAGATTCCCACATGCCCATTAGAAGGTTCGCATAGGTTGGCGCAAACGAGGTTCCTTGTTCTTGTAAATAATATTTACCATAAAATATAAAGATATTATGGGTCAAACAGTACTGCAACATTTCTATTAACATTTCTGAATGCTCTAAGAGACTAATGGATCTAGATATTTTTAAAAAACTACTGGCTTCTCAACCATTTTTGTGTCTAATTGAAGTGTACAAAGACATAACATCAATCGTAGTCATTATGTAGTTGGTTTTCCAAGGTATATTATTGATCCTATTTAGAAAATCCATAGAGTCCCTTAAGTATGATGGTAGACTCGAAACTTATGGGAACAAGAAGACATCTATAAATATGGAAATGTTGTGAATCAATTGAGCTCACAATTGGACGTCTAGGTGGATTACATCTACTTTCATGGATTTTTGGAAAAAAATATATTGTAGGAATAACTGGATGATCTGTCTTAAGATATCTATATTCTTCTTCCTCTAATAGTCCTTTATGTAACCATGTCTGTAATTTTTGATGATATTCCACGGTATATATTTCTATGGGGTTATATTTCAATTCACTATAATTTTCTCTGTTTCCCAATTTGTTTTTTGCCTTCCTTGATGTAATCAATGCTGTTCATCAGTATAATATTTCCTCCGTTTTTACGATGGCTAAATAACAATTGTATTATCTTCTCATAAATCCTTCAATGCACTGGAATCCTCCTGGACCATATTCATGCTCCCACATTTTCACATTTTCGTTGATTTTTTTTGACAATCCTATAGCCATCCTTGTTAATCCATCTGTCATTATTTCTTGAAAGCTGTCTATCTTAATCAGATGTTTCCAAAGGAGATATCCAGTGTGACCTGGTTGTCTCCTGCCTTTTAGGTTTAGATGCATAAAATGTTCTCAAATTTAATTTCCTGGAGAATTTATATAAATCAATCCTAGCACTTGCTAGGTCCATAGATGTAATCGGACAGAAGCTCAGTCCCTTATTCAGAAGTTTCAGATGTTTAGCTTTAAGGCTTTTGGAGGAGAGATTGATTACCACATTCTCATCTGTTGTTACTTCTTTTATTCCTAAAATGTTATTAATTTTTTGCCCCTTCCTCTTCCTCTGTGATCTCCTTGTCCTTTTTGCCCCATCCTGATTTGTGTTCCTCTTCCACGTCATCTTGTTTCCATTTGATACAGCCTCATTTCTCCCAAGAAGTCAATTTTCGGTCCCCCCACTGTTGGCAATTCGTCCCCCGAGCTCATGTCGGAGCTTTCTATGCTTGAGGTAGCTTTATCTTTTTCAATTGTTCTATCCATGTTTTGCCTACTGTAAAAGGAGTCAAAACGTTTTGCAAATGTAAATATTCTTCCTGTCGAATAATCTATCTTATCCCTATTACATTTCTTTGCTTTCTTCAATTGTATCTCTTTTTCATGTTTCTCCAGTTTTTTCTCCATTTCTTCTGTCATTTTACTAACATCTTCCGTGGCTTGTATGGACTTGATTTGTTCTTCAATATCCTTAATTTTCAATAAGGTTTTCTCCAATTTGCGTTCCACCTGTATTATAAGGGCCTGCATTAGTTTCATGGAACATTGTATGACTTCAGTACTAGCCCAGTAATTGTGACTTGGTCATTCCCACCACAGTGCACAATTATAGGTTCTGGATGTTGGCAATCTGCAATGCTTTCAACCAAAGGGAGCAATTGATGCCACTTTAACCCTCTCTGGCCAACCCAAGTAATGCCTACACTAGGTATACCCAATCTCTGTAGATGCCACTCTTTTTAGCACTCTCTCTAGCCCAAAACAGAAAACTATGGCCTACAATCCGCACTCTGACCAGATTGGAGGTAAGCAGCAGTAGTACACAGGAGAAGGCTGCAGCTGAATTATGCAGTTTTGAAGACAAAGGCAGTTAAAATGGAGGACAGCACTTGAAATATAAACAAACATATTTGATTGGATGGTGGAGAGGTGCAGGTAACTAAAATGAGGTAGTTACTTGAAGAAAAAAGTAACAACATCTGTGATTGTCTTTGAAAAATTAGAAAAAAAGGTATGTTGTTAGGAATATGCTTAAAATCAACCACACCTGCTACACTTGAATTTGAAGCAAGTATACTGCTTACAGTAAGCAATGTGAACATTTGACCTAGTGGGAGCCAGAGAGTGTTTGAAAAATGGTCATCATTGAAACAGAGTTAAAAGAGTATGGGGGAATGGAGAAAAAAAGACTGCACTGTGAAACTCAAAAGGAGAGTAGTGTGCAAATATTACTCATTAGGGAGTATTTGGCTTTTAATTGAGTACTTTTTACAAAGAAACACATAAATGCAAAGCATTAACAGTAGATTGTTAAATGCTTCCAAGGGATTCCCAGTGGATCCATGGATCCACCTCAAATTCAGCACAGGGGACCTCAGTGAGTGCCACGGAGGATACACAAAGCCACACAAAACAATACCACATTGGGGTTCTTTACAAGAGTTTTAGAAAGAGTTACAATATATTGACCATTTAGAAGCAGCAGAACAAAAATAAAGGATGAAAGGAAGATTGTGATTTGGTAAGTACAGGACTATCAGCGAAAGCACTGTCGGAAGGGTAAGTTTTGTGCTGAGAGTAGAAGAGCACTGCTATATTTCTGATGAGATTTTCACTGACAAGAGTTTTTAAGTGATATTGAGATAAAAATTAGAGAACAGCAAAGAGACTTCAGGGGTATGTGAATTAGGATGTACTCTTAAAATTATATGTACATTAAAAGCTATGAGTGTACATAAACTGAAAGAAAATGTGTAGGTTCTAAACAACAGTAAAAGGGAACATAAAAGGGAGGGTAAATAAGAATATTAAGTAAAACCATAGTGATCAGCAAAAGAGGAAGAGAAATGGATATAGAGCAAATATAGTTATTTTACTAGGCTGCTATGAATGAGTATGTTTGAAAGGAGATGCGGGTGATTTACACACTCACACAGTCAGGGGGAACTCATATCCCAAGTTACAGTCCTGAGAAAACTGCTTTTGTACCCACCACTTATATAGCCAGGCAGTAATTGAAACACTCTGAAAGTCTGCAAATAAACCATTAACACACCCATTTACTGACCCATATATTCACTCAAATATTCATCCACACAACCATGCAGGCACTGCCACATTCTCTCAGACACCTATACTAGCTTAGACCCAACACTCAAGCAGTTACAGACATACTTACACATCAGTTATTCATTCAGTCACCCACCCATACAGCCACTTAAATACCTATTTCCAAAACCATAGAGCCACTCACACACCCAGTCAGACAGCGACATAGGCACTTAACAACCACTCACACACTCACACAGCACTTATGTATCCAGTGCTAAGTGCCACTTGCACACACAGTTACAAACCGCAACAGTCACTAACATAGCCAGTAACCAATCCATTCAGCTACTTACATATCCATTTACCAACCCATAGAGTTACTAGGAAATTCAGTCACACACCCACATAGTTACTTTCACATCCAGTGACACTAGCACAGAGGCACTGATACACTCACTCACAGATATACTCAAATACTGACACAACTAGTCACCAATCTGTTGAGTAACTCACATACTCAAGTATGATAATCCCTAGTAATCCACCCATACAGTAACTTATATGCATATTTCTACATCCATACTGACAGACTTACACAGCCTGTTCCACACTGACGTAAGCACTAATGTAGCTACTTACTTGTTTAAAGTATGTAATGTAAAACTATGCAATGTAAAGGTAAATGTATGCTTTATTCGCATTTCAGACATCTATTTGTGTTTAAAGAGGAGGATTTAGAATGCCATAAAAGAAATAAAGAAGAAAAAACTGAAGAAAGAGTACTATCTGCTTACAACTTAGAGTGAAAGGGACGTAATGTGCAGATTATGCTGGGAAAAAGATCTGCTGCTAAGAACTAAGGAGTTTCTTAAAATAGTATGTGGAAAATACAAAATGTGGGAAAATTTGCAAATAAAAAGCGAGGTTTGAAATTAATTTAGAAACAGGAAGGAGTAAGCGACATTGAAAGTAAAAATCACTTAGTTTAAGAAGGAGACAGAAACAATTTAAAGAAATATGAATGAAAATATTTTAAAGTAATACAGAATTTTCTATGAAACATGAGGGAGAGTAAGAGAAGAGCAGCATTGAAGCAAAAACAACATATCAAGAGTGTAAAGCATTTGCCCTAAAGAAGAAAGTATTTATCTTGATTGTGAATAGAATGAGAATTCAGGACAAAACAGTATTGTCTATAAGGAGAAAAAGCCACAAAAAGCCTTATTAATAAAAGTAACTTTTTCCAAACTTTTCAAAAGAGAATGGAAGCATGGTCTAGTACTGAGGCTTTCTTTAATGGTGAAAGCTACTTACAAGAGAATAAAAACGTGCATGCAGTTAAAGCAACTGATCAATGCTACGGGGTATAAGATGGTACTCCTATTGCAAAAGAGGAGATGGTTCCTAGAAAAGTAGAGGAAGAGATAGCTGAAGAGGTACAAGGAAGGTGTAGACATGCTCCTGTATGTAAATGGATTTAACAAGAATCAATTAATATATTAAGAAATTTTCTATGTGAATTTCCAGGCAAAAGTGCTGAAATTTGCAATGTTGCATGGATTAGATCACTGCACAGTGTGGAAATACACTAATTTACAAGGACACTCATTGATGTGTCTATCCAGGAAAGTGTGCACAAGCATCTTTCATCTTTTTTTAATAATGGCTATTCATCATTCAAAAATGCACAATTTAGGCCCATATTTAGGAAAAGTGGCGCTTCATTAAATGAAGTGCCACTTTTCTTGCACCCCATTACGCCCCCTAACGCCGCCATGTGTGTGCTGTATTAATGATTCAGCACATCATGGTGCACGTTAGGATCAATTGTGTCATCATTTCTGACGCTTTTGTGGTACTTTGCAGGATTAGTGCCAAAAATGTTAGCGCTAATCCTGCAAAGTACATAGAAGCCCATTATAAACAATGATGTGCCTTAATTTGAAGCCTGCAATAAGGTGTTAAAAATGCTGAGAAAAATGGACCTCCTAATGGGGGAATGCCCCCCTTGCATACGTTTTGCAAAATGGAGAGTGAACTGTTTTTTATCTGCAGTGAGACATACACTTAAGTATATTAATGACTACAATCCTGCCATTTTGAAAATGTGGAATGTCAATATGGATTTTCAATGTGTGCTAGACAATTCTATAGTCGTTGCTCATGATATAACTTCATACATAACAAAATCCAAGAAGACAGCATTGAAAGATGTGTGGGAAGAGATTTTTGCTGAAAACCCTCTAACAAAAGGATTGTAGAGCTTCAGTTTGAAGATGTTTTCACACAGTGAAATTGAATCCTATCAATCAATCAGGAATTTGTAAAGCGCACTACTTACCCGTGAGGGTCTCAAGGCGCTGAGGAGACACTGTGTGAAAACATCTTCAAACTGAAGCTCTACAAGCTTTTTGTTAGAGGCTTTTCAGCACAAATCTCTTCCCACACATCTTTCATCGCCGTCTTCTCGGATTTTGTTATGTATGAAGTTATATCATGAGCAACGACTATAGAATTGTTCCACCACCGGCCGGCCCTGCCAGTAGGACTCCACCTGTCGTATTATGGGCAATAGTGTGGCCTAGCGGTGTCCTGCTGGTGGAGCGCTTCCAGCAGTGGAAGCGCCCCTTCGCATTCCCTGCCAGACGATCTTCTCCCTGGACCAGGTAAGGTGATCACCTGACAGGGGTGGGGGGTGTGAGGGTGGGGGGGTTGTGTGCGCTTTTTTGAGTGTGTGGTGTCTGCGTGTGTGCATGAATGTGTGGTTGTATGCGAGTCTGAATGTTGAAGTGAGTGTGTGCATGCATGTAAGTGTGTATGTGTGTGTGTATGCCAGTGTGAGTGTTGTTGTGAATGCGTGTTTGTCTGTGTGTGAGTATGCATGTTTGGATGGGTGTAAGTATGCATGCATGAATGAGTGTATGAATGTTGTAGTGAATGTGTGCATGGATGCGTGTGAGTGAATGCGTGTATGTAAGTGTAGGTAAATGGGTGTATGTGTGGTGCATGTGGGTGTCTGTGTGCATGTATGCAGGGGGGCTGTGTCTGAAGGGGATAGGGGGTTGTTTGTCTGGGGGTTGGGGGGACGGGGGAAGGAGGGCGCTGTGGCTGGAGGGGAAGGGGGTCTAATGCTTGGTAGGTGAGTGGGGGAGTCGTCTAAGAAATTCACCGGCAACCGGTAGCCTTTCCGCCATGATTTTCATGTTGGTGCTACTGCCACGGAAACTATGGTGGAAAGATGGCTCCTAATACCACCGGCGGTCTTCTGTGGACCGGTGGGTCGGAGATCAACATCTCTGGCCTGGCAGTTACGACCACCATGGCGGTATGAGTGTAGGTGTGACGGGTTGGCAGTGGCCAACCCGCTACACTCATAATGTGGTGGTCTGCACCGCCAGCCTGTTGGAGGTGGGACCGCCACATTTACCCTCACGGTCAGAAGACTGCCAAGGTCAAAATGAGGGCCATAGTACTATTGCTATCATATTTCTTGAAGTAGTTAGTATTACATCTGGTCACTACAGTATCTATCTAAAAAGTAATAGTGAATGGACAGAATGTAATGAAAGGAAGCTAAAATTCAAGCAAAGATTGCCTTTTAAGTTACCAAATTTGTATCTGTTGTTTCTGGAACAAAAGCTCTAAGAATGATTACAGTTGAAAAAGTGGAATAGTTTAGTTGTAGTAGATGCATTATCAGTATTTATGATATCATATGCATTATCAGTATTTATGACAGCAAACTGCCTCCCACAGGTGATTTCTTTATAAGGCTTTGCTTATGCTAGTGTGCCTTATATATCTAATAGGAGTTCTAATGACGAGGGTCTCAAGTACAGCATATGTTTCTTTAGAGTAGTAGAGCAAGTATAGGTAAAATTATTGTTTAAAAAATTGTAGTGAGCACAATGAACAGTATTGCTTATTTACAGTGACATATCTGGAGCTTTTTTATGCATTCAATATGATTTCTTAATACCGCTGCTCATGGATGATCCTTTATACAGCACATCATTTACGATGTATAAGTATAAAAAATGAGAACAGTAATAAAGGGAAAATAAAATTCTTATTTGTATTTTAACAAAGCATTACAGCATGGGAACTGTGTAGTGATTTGTTCCTATTGTGGAGTTCTGTATTGTTGAAATTTCTAAGTTTAATTTATATTTTTATACATCGATACTAATTCATATTTGTTTTTTTTATTTTTATACAGATCATTGGCACCAAATATTGGAGTAATGTAGCTTACTAAATAGTTATTTCAGTGTTGTTCCATAAGACAACATTGTCAGGGTGTTGGAGGCTACAAGTAACCCTTTTGCTGCTAGGTCTCAGTCCAACCACCCCTCCCCACCCTGTTTTAAGCCTTTTTTGACTATTTGGGGTGGGTTCCACTCAGGACTCCATAACATTTTGTCCACATAAGCTATTCATGCCAAATATGTGTCTTTTCCCCCCTAAATGCTGGGTATTCTAATAGTACCCAGGGATTGTGGATTCCCCTGGAGGGGACTGAGAAGCAAAATGTAGCTACATTTAGTTTTTTTAAAGAAAAATGGGAGACATGTCCTGTAGAAGAAAGTGTATGGATTCTTCCTGCAAACGCCATCAATTAAAGGTTTGCGATGCAATAATAACCCTCTCCCTAGCTTTCAGGAACAAGCAGACTTGATTCAGAAAAAAAAAATGCAAACACAGTTTTGGCATTTTACAGGGAGAGAGACCATTTTTCTATTTTTTTGTGCTTTCAACCTCCTTCAGTTTGTGGTGGAAACAGATGTGAAACCCATGGTGGGTCCTGGAAAGCTATACATGTCTGAAAACTAGACAGAATTCTGAATTCACAAGTTGTCATTTGTGTAGATCCTTCAGGGTTTTCCCAAAGACATCATGTGTTAAAATAAAAATAAATTAAACTGAGTAGGAAGAAACAGGCATTTGTGACATTTTAATGTATAACTTCCCATCACAATGGCCAATTTACAAAACCTATATACCATTAGATCTGCTAGACCGCTCTGGTTGTGGGTATATATAGGGTCTGTGTGTTTTTCAAGAACTCACGGAACCCAGACAAGAGAATAAAAACGTGCATGCAGTTAAAGCAACTGATCAATGCTACAGGGTATAAGATGGTACTCCTATTGCAAAAGAGGAGATGGTTCCTAGAAAAGTAGAGGAAGAGATAGCTGAAGAGGTACAAGGAAGGTGTAGACATGCTCCTGTATATAAATGGATTTAACAAGAATCAATTAATATATTAAGAACTTTTCTATGTGAATTTCCAGGCAAAAGTGCTGAAATTTGCAATGTTGCATGGATTAGATCACTGCACAGTGTGGAAATACACTAATTTACAAGGACACTCATTGATGTGTCTATCCAGGAAAGTGTGCACAAGCATCTTTCATCTTTTTTTAATAATGGCTATTCATCATTCAAAAATGCACAATTTAGGCCCATATTTAGGAAAAGTGGCGCTTCATTAAATGAAGTGCCACTTTTCTTGCACCCCATTACGCCCCCTAACGCTGCCATGTGTGTGCTGTATTAATGATTCAGCACATCATGGTGCACGTTAGGATCAATTGAGTCATAATTTCTGACGCTTTTGTGGTACTTTGCAGGATTAGTGCCAAACATGTTAGCGTTAATCCTGCAAAGTACATAGAAGCCCATTATAAACAATGGTGTGCCTTAATTTGAAGCCTGCACTAAGGTGTTAAAAAGGCTGATAAAAATGGACTTCCTAATGGAGGAATGCCCCCCTTGCATACGTTTTGCAAAATGGAGATTGAACTGTTTTTATCTGCAGTGAAACATACACTTAAATATATTAATGACTACAATCCTGCCATTTTGAAAATGTGGAATGTCAATATGGATTTTCAATTTGTGCTAGACAATTCTATAGTCGTTGCTCATGATATAACTTCATACATAACAAAATCCAAGAAGACGGCATTGAAAGATGTGTGGGAAGAGATTTTTGCTGAAAACCCTCTAACAAAAGGATTGTAGAGCTTCAGTTTGAAGATGTTTTCACACAGTGAAATTGAATCCTATCAATCAATCAGGAATTTGTAAAGCGCACTACTTACCCGTGAGGGTCTCAAGGCGCTGAGGAGACACTGTGTGAAAACATCTTCAAACTGAAGCTCAACAAGCTTTTTGTTAGAGGCTTTTCAGCACAAATCTCTTCCCACACATCTTTCATCGCCGTCTTCTCGGATTTTGTTATGTATGAAGTTATATCATGAGCAACGACTATAGAATTGTTCCACCACCGGCCGGCCCTGCCAGTAGGACTCCACCTGCCGTATTATGGGCAATAGTGTGGCCTAGCGGTGTCCTGCTGGTGGGGTACTTCCAGCAGTGGAAGCGCCCCTTCGC
The DNA here is from genome assembly GCF_031143425.1 of Pleurodeles waltl. Taxonomy (NCBI): domain Eukaryota; kingdom Metazoa; phylum Chordata; class Amphibia; order Caudata; family Salamandridae; genus Pleurodeles; species Pleurodeles waltl. The sequence goes on along the minus strand of NC_090440.1, from coordinate 1,724,558,195 downwards.
ATTCCCTGCCAGACGATCTTCTCCCTGGACCAGGTAAGGTGATCACCTGACAGGGGAGGGGGGTGTGAGGGTGGGGGGGTTGTGTGTGCTTTTTTGAGTGTGTGGTGTCTGCGTGTGTGCACAAATGTGTGTATGTGTGGTTGTATGCGAGTCTGAATGTTGAAGTGAGTGTGTGCATGCATGTAAGTGTGTATGTGTGTGTGTATGCCAGTGTGAGTGTTGTTGTGAATGCATGTTTGTCTATGTGTGAGTATGCATGTTTGGATGGGTGTGAGTATGCATGCATGAATGAGTGTATGAATGTTGTAGTGAATGCGTGTATGGATGCGTGTGAGTGAATGCGTGTATGTAAGTGTAGGTAAATGGGTGTATGCGTGGTGCATGTGGGTGTCTGTGTGCATGTATGCAGGGGGGCTGTGTCTGAAGGGGATAGGGGGTGGTTTGTCTGGGGGTTGGGGGGACGGGGGAAGGAGGGTGCTGTGGCTGGAGGGGAAGGGGGTCTAGTGCTTGGTGGGTGAGTGGGGGAGTCGTCTAAGAAATTCCCTGTCACCAGTAGCCTTTCCGCCATGATTTTCATGTTGGTGCTACTGCCACGGAAACTATGGTGGAAAGATGGCTCCTAATACCACCGGCGGTCTTCTGTGGACCGGTGGGTCGGAGATCATCATCTCTGGCCTGGCAGTTCCGACCGCCATGGCGGTATGAGTGTAGGTGTGACGGGTTGGCAGCGGCCAACCCGCTACACTCATAATGTGGTGGTCTGCACCGCCAGCCTGTTGGAGGTGGGACCGCCACATTTACCCTCACGGTCAGAAGACTGACAAGGTCAAAATGAGGGCCATAGTACTATTGCTATCATATTTCTTGAAGTAGTTAGTATTACATCTGGTCACTACAGTATCTATCTAAAAAGTAATAGTGAATGGACAGAATGTAATGACAGGAACCTAAAATTCAAGCAAAGATTGCCTTTTAAGTTACCAAATTTGTATCTGCTGTTTCTGGAACAAAAGCTCTAAGGATGATTACAGTTGAAAAAGTGGAATAGTTTAGTTGTAGTAGATGCATTATCAGTATTTATGATATCATATGCATTATAAGTATTTATGACAGCAAACTGCCTCCCACAGGTGATTTCTTTATAAGGCTTTGCTTATGCTGGTGTGCCTTATATATCTAATAGGAGTTCTAATGACGAGGGTCTCAAATACAGCATATGTTTCTTTAGAGTAGTAGAGCAAGTATAGGTAAAATTATTGTTTAAAAAATTGTAGTGAGCACAATGAACAGTATTGCTTATTTACAGTGACATATCTGGAGCTTTTTTATGCATTCTATATGATTTCTTAATACCGCTGCTCATGGATGATTCTTTATACAGCACGTCATTTATGATGTATAAGTATAAAAAATGAGAACAGTAATAAAGGGAAAATCAAATTCTTATTTGTATTTTAACAAAGCATTACAGCATGGGAACTGTGTAGTGATTTGTTCCTATTGTGGAGTTCTGTATTGTTGAAATTTCTAAGTTTAATTTATATTTTTATACATCGATACTAATTCATATTTGTTTTTTGTATTTTTATACAGATCATTGGCACCAAATATTGGAGTAATGTAGCTTACTAAATAGTTATTTCAGTGTTGTTCCATAAGACAACATTGTCAGGGTATTGGAGGCTACAAGTAACCCTTTCGCTGCTAGGTCTCAGTCCAACCACCCCTCCCCACCCCGTTTTAAGCCTTTTTTGGCTATTTGGGGTGGTTTCCACTCAGGACTCCATAACATTTTGTCCACATAAGCTATTCATGCCAAATATGTGTCTTTTTCCCCCTAAATTCTGGGTATTCTAATAGTACCCAGGGATTGTGGATTCCCCTGGAGGGGACTGAGAAGCAAAATATAGCTACATTTAGTTTTTTTTAAGAAAAATGGGAGACATGTCCTGTAGAAGAAAGTGTATGGATTCTTCCTGCAAACGCCATCAATTAAAGGTTTGCGATGCAATAATTACCCTCTCCCCAGCTTTCAGGAACAAGCAGACTTGATTCAGAAAAAATAAATGCAAACACAGTTTTGGCAATTTACAGGGAGAGAGACCATTTTTCTATTTTTTTGTGCTTTTAACCTCCTTCAGTTTGTGGTGGAAACGGATGTGAAACCCATGGTGGGTCCTGGAAAGCTATACATGTCTGAAAACTAGACCGAATTCTGAATTCAACAAGATGTCATTTGTGTAGATCCTTCAGGGTTTTCCCAAAGACATCATGTGTTAAAATTAAAATAAATTAAACTGAGTAGGAAGAAACAGGCATTTGTGACATTTTAATGTATAACTTCCCATCACAATGGCCAATTTAGAAAACCTATATACCATTAGATCTGCTAGACCGCTCTGGTTGTGGGTATATATAGGGTCTGTGTGTTTTTCAAGAACTCAAGGTACCCAGACAAGAGAATAAAAACGTGCATGCAGTTAAAGCAACTGATCAATGCTAAGGGGTATAAGATGGTACTCCTATTGCAAAAGAGGAGATGGTTCCTAGAAAAGTAGAGGAAGAGATAGCTGAAGAGGTACAAGGAAGGTGTAGACATGCTCCTGTATATAAATGGATTTAACAAGAATCAATTAATATATTAAGAACTTTTCTATGTGAATTTCCAGGCAAAAGCGCTGAAATTTGCAATGTTGCATGGATTAGATCACTGCACAGTGTGGAAATACACTAATTTACAAGGACACTCATTGATGTGTCTATCCAGGAAAGTGTGCACAAGCATCTTTCATCTTTTTTTAATAATGGCTATTCATCATTCAAAAATGCACAATTTAGGCCCATATTTAGGAAAAGTGGCGCTTCATTAAATGAAGTGCCACTTTTCTTGCACCCCATTACGCCCCTAACGCCGCCATGTGTGTGCTGTATTAATGATTCAGCACATCATGGTGCACGTTAGGATCAATTTTGTCATGATTTCTGACGCTTTTGTGGTACTTTGCAGGATTAGTGCCAAAAATGTTAGCGCTAATCCTGCAAAGTACATAGAAGCCCATTATAAACAATGGTGTGCCTTAATTTGAAGCCTACACTAAGGTGTTAAAAATGCTGAGAAAAATGGACCTCCTAATGGGGGAATGCCCCTCTTGCATACGTTTTGCAAAATGGAGAGTGAACTGTTTTTAATCTGCAGTGAGACATACACTTAAATATATTAATGACTACAATCCTGCCATTTTGAAAATGTGGAATGTCAATATGGATTTTCAATTTGTGCTAGACAATTCTATAGTCGTTGCTCATGATATAACTTCATACATAACAAAATCCAAGAAGACGGCATTGAAAGATGTGTGGGAAGAGATTTTTGCTGAAAACCCTCTAACAAAAGGATTGTAGAGCTTCAGTTTGAAGATGTTTTCACACAGTGAAATTGAATCCTATCAATCAATTAGGAAATTGTGAAGCGCACTACTTACCCGTGAGGGTCTCAAGGCGCTGAGGAGACACTGTGTGAAAACATCTTCAAACTGAAGCTCTACAAGCTTTTTGTTAGAGGCTTTTCAGCACAAATCTCTTCCCACACATCTTTCATCGCCGTCTTCTCGGATTTTGTTATGTATGAAGTTATATCATGAGCAACGACTATAGAATTGTTCCACCACCGGCCTGCCCTGCCAGTAGGACTCCACCTGCCGTATTATGGGCAATAGTGTGGCCTAGCGGTGTCCTGCTGGTGGGGCGCTTCCAGCAGTGGAAGCGCCCCTTTGCATTCCCTGCCAGACGATCTTCTCCCTGGACCAGGTAAGGTGATCACCTGACAGGGGAGGGGGGTGTGAGGGTGGGGGGGTTGTGTGTGCTTTTTTGAGTGTGTGGTGTCTGCGTGTGTGCATGAATGTGTGTATGTGTGGTTGTATGCGAGTCTGAATGTTGAAGTGAGTGTGTGCATGCGTGTAAGTGTGTATGTGTGTGTGTATGCCAGTGTGAGTGTTGTTGTGAATGCGTGTTTGTCTGTGTGTGAGTATGCATGTTTGGATGGGTGTGAGTATGCATGCATGAATGAGTGTATGAATGTTGTAGTGAATGCATGCATGGATGCGTGTGAGTGAATGCGTGTATGTAAGTGTAGGTAAATGGGTGTATGCGTGGTGCATGTGGGTGTCTGTGTGCATGAATGCAGGGGGGCTGTGTCTGAAGGGGATAAGGGGTGGTTTGTCTGGGGGATGGGGGGACGGGGGAAGGAGGGCGTTGTGGCTGGAGGGGAAGCGGGTCTAGTGCTTGGTGGGTGAGTGGGGGAGTCGTCTAAGAAATTCCCTGTCACCGGTAGCCTTTCCGCCATGATTTTCATGTTGGTGCTACTGCCACGGAAACTATGGTGGAAAGATGGCTCCTAATACCACCGGCGGTCTTCTGTGGACCGGTGGGTCGGAGATCATCATCTCTGGCCTGGCAGTTCCGACCCCCATGGCGGTATGAGTGTAGGTGTGACGGGTTGGCAGCGGCCAACCTGCTACACTCATAATGTGGTGGTCTGCACCGCCAGCCTGTTGGAGGTGGGACCGCCACATTTACCCTCACGGTCAGAAGACTGCCAAGGTCAAAATGAGGGCCATAGTACTATTGCTATCATATTTCTTGAAGTAGTTAGTATTACATCTGGCCACTACAGTATCTATCTAAAAAGTAATAGTGAATGGACAGAATGTAATGACAGGAACCTAAAATTCAAGCAAAGATTGCCTTTTAAGTTACCAAATTTGTATCTGTTGTTTCTGGAACAAAAGCTCTAAGGATGATTACAGTTGAAAAAGTGGAATAGTTTAGTTGTAGTAGATGCATTATCAGTATTTATGATAGGGGGAGGAGCCAAGATGGCGACCGGGATGGACGGCTAGTGAGCGCGCTCCATCCCGGATCAGCTGCGAAACATCCTGTAGTGCGCCCCCGGAGCGAAACCAACATTCGGGGGGGCGGGAACGACCCACAGATCATCGGCGCATCCCGCCGAAGCCCTGCACCATTGGAGGAGGAGACTGAGAATCTGAGATCGAACGCCGGTTCTGGGAGCGTCGGCCATTACACGGCCGCAAAGAGCAAGCGAGGCGCCGTAAGCATCTGGGTGCGTGGACTCACCATTTCCGGCGGGGTAGGCATCTTGGAGCCTCCTGCGCCGCACATAGACCGCAGGACATCCCGCTCGGGGTTCGGGCGGGTCTACTAGCCCGGAGCCCCGCCGCGCCGAACCCCACGAAGGAGATCGAACGCCGGTCCTGGGGGCGTCGGCCAGTATACGGCCGCAAAGAACACGCAAAGCGCTGAGAGCATCTGGGTGAGTGGACTCACCATATCCGGTGGGGAAGGCATCTTGGATCCTCCTGCGCCGCATTTAGACCGCAGGACATCCCGATCGGGGTTCGGGCGGGGTCACCAGCCCGGAGCCCCGACGCGCCGAACTCCATGAAGGAAAGGAGAACACGGAGCCATTGACAACGGACTTCCCGGGATATCAGGGCGCACTTCGGCCCCCTCGCGGACCGGAGGGAACAGTGCCGGGGCAGGAGGGACTGCCTCTTCTAGACTTTGAGACTGAGGCCCTGGAAGGAGTGATTGGTCCCGGTCCCCCTGGCCAACTGCAGGACAACCCGCCCTCACAATAAACAGCGGTAAGAGGGGACTTGGGAGGTGTGCTGCAGCCCCAGAGAGAAACAAATAGCGTGGCCGGACCTTCGCCCCCTGCCCTCTTCCTCATTCTCTTCTCCCGATCCCCTCTCTCCTCCTCCTCGCTCTCGATTCCGCTTGTGCGGTATAACGCAAGAACCCGCGTCAACACTGGCATTCCCTCCCACCGGGCAGCACAAGACTTGAGAGATTAAAGGAGGTGGAGGTGAACCTGGCAGAAACAAGGAGCAGTACAGCCCCCCCCATGTCGCACCGGGCGGCTCGCCCCCCTCCATTGCACCGACGGCCCTGCAAACTGCCGTTTAGGCGCCCACCCTTAAGGATTACCCAAACCGGCGCACCGTCCTCCAGGCATCTACGCCCCTGCTGGACACCAATTGCCCATCAGAACTGTTATCGCCACGCTGCGCTGCAATAAAACTGGACTTCTGATAAACATGTACAAGTTATCCCGCACGGGATAACCCCATCAATCACTAACTGGGGCTGATTGTTTGGCAGGGGGACCCCCTATATTATTCTGTGGACAGACGGGAGTAAACCCTAGGAAGCCAAGAACACACAAAAGGATCGGTTAAAGTTCATCCCCCCTCTACGACGGACTAGCGAAAACAGGGAAAGGTACACTGATTAAGCGCAAAGAGACCAAAGAGCAGCCAGCTGTAAAATAACCTCCAGACAAGCCATTCCGCATCCCAATATCCCTCCCTAGATCGTATACGATGGCTGGCAGGCTGAAAGCAGCCAAGAACCAAGACCGTGCAGCGCATGGAACAGCGCCGACTGACCAACAAACAACTCCGACCCTACAGTCTTTGGAGAGTACACTCATGACCCAATCTGCACAACTAGAGAGGGTACTACAGGCAATTATGGACACTAAAACGTCCCTGGAAAATAGAATAGATGCGGTATCGCAAGACCTGAACCTTCTCAGGGTGGACCACCGCAAACTGTCAGAAAGAGTCAAAACGGCGGAGGAGGGGCTGGCCGAATTGTCCCCTACGGCTCAGGACAACCAGAAACAGATTCAACGCTTGGACGCGGAACTAAGGGCGCTTTGGAGTAGGGCGGAGGAGGCTGAAAGCAGATCGCGCCGAAACAACATCCGCTTTCTGGGGTTCCCCGAAAAATGCAGCAACAAAGTATGGAAATAACGCTAGAACAGTGGCTAATCAAAGAGGTGCTAAACGGGGCCCCATCTAAGTACTTCACAGTCGAAAGGGTACACAGAATCCCGGGCAGGCCCCCGCAACCGGGGCAACCCCCTAGGCCACTGATTGCCAGATTCTTAAATTTCCGGGACCGTGATGCAATCCTACAACAGTTTTGCAACAAAGGCCCATACAAATACGAAGAATCAACTATCAACGCTTACCCAGACTTCACACAAGAGGTGCAAAGAAAACGTAACTCCTATGTAAAGGCTAAACAACGTCTGCGCGAACATGGTATTAAATACGCTTTACTGTTCCCAGCCAAACTGAGAGTGATATCAGAAGACCGCACGCACATATTCACCTCCCCTGAAGATGTCTGGACAAGGTTACACGCTAAAGGACTAGCGCAAATGTGTGACGATGAGGGTAGGGGAGATGAGTGGTCGCACCCGACGACAAGGAAGAGACCCAAGAGGCACACCAAGGTTCAACCATCTGCTCGACAAGCTGCTGAGGAAAGAGCAAAAGTTTTGAAGGAAACCCCCCTGTTGACACAAAATAACTTCGAGTTGATAAGGGAGACCCCCAAGATCAACATAGACTCGGACACGGCCAGCTCTAACTCTACTATTACGGGGGATCCGAAAGGACCAAGGCTCACCCCAGAACAGCGGATGATCTCTGACTTTGAATTACAGCATTTAATTTGCTTCAGAGCCCGGAGGCTAAACGGCTGGTCGACGCGGTGGATCCCGGGACGACGCGAGACCCCGAAACAAGAACACTCACTTAAACAACATGTATCTTTTGCATAGAACTAGGGATGCCCCAGTGGGGCCTCATTGAGGGGGGGGATGGGTCTGGGATGGGGGGGGAGGGTGGACCACACGCTCCGGGGGCGCACACAAACAATTGCAGACAAAGTCTGCGGTCTGCTGCGAGCCCTATAAATGAGCCGCACCAGACCGTCCTGATGATACCACCACGGTTATCTAGAAGGATACAGGTTTTCTTACATAAATACGAGTTAGGTAGTTTTACATTAGTTGTTAGGAGAGTGGGGGATTTAATATGGGGGAGGGTAAAACTATGTTAGTTGATTTGCACACCTTAGTCACATTACGAACATGCAAAACTACTGCGAAATGCGAATATAACAGTCAGCGCTATCAGAGGAGCAGCAAGGAGAAAGCTTGCAAACCAAGGCGGAACAAGAGGTCAGGTCCACCCCATATCCCCCCATGGCACCACAAATTAAACGCAACAATAACCAATATGACATAGTAATATGGAACGTGAGGGGAATGGGCACACTGAGTAAGAGGTCTCGAATTCATGCTCGCCTTAAGCGACTGGGAATACACATCGCTATCCTCCAAGAGACACACTTAACGGAATCAGAACTGCGTGAGGTACACTCGAAATGGGGAGGTCAGCTGGTAGGCACAACATATTCAGCATTTGCAAGGGGAGTATTTATATGGATCGCAGGAGGGGTCCCATTTCACCAAACTGCACATAAAATAGACTCAGGAGGCAGATTTGTAGTGGTGGAAGGCCAGCTAGACGGCAATCAACTTTCACTGGTCGGCATATACGCCCCGAACGGTGGCACAGCAGGATTTCTGGGCACACTCACGCCGTCATTGTTAGCAAACCCATCAGCCCCGGCTATATGGGGGGGGATTTCAATAGCATACCGGACTCTGATCTGGATAGATATAGCCCGCAAGGGGGCCTGAAGCCAAAGAGGAGTACCATGAGCCCGCTGCAACACTGGGCGGGTGATATGAGACTATACGATATTTGGCGCATAAGACATCCCCACCAGAAGGAATACTCATTTTACTCTCCCCGCATAAAACATATACTAGAATAGACATGATATGGGGCACGCTGGACATATCCAACCTGATAAATGAGACAGACTATTTAGCGAAGACACTGTCAGACCACTCTCCGCTGAGAGCAACACTAAACTGGGGTAGGAGCCAACAGGGGATCTCCACTTGGCACTTACAAGTAGAAGCGCTTCAAGACCCGGCATTTGTTGACACATTGAGCACCACACTACGTCAGTATTGGGAAACAAATGACCTCACTGCAAATTCATGGGCGGTGGAGTGGGATGCCCATAAAGTGGTGGTTAGAGGCCAGTGTCTTTCCGTAAGCTGGGGAGTGAGGCGCACTCTGAATGTCGAAATTGCTAAATTAGAAAAGGAACTAAGAACAGCGGAAACTGCAGTTGCAAGGGGGGAAATCCCATACACAGCACTAAAAACAGCACGCACAAAATATAACGATGCAGATAGCAGACTTCGGTGCCATGATTACAACTATCACTTAACGCGTCTGCAATCGGAGGGGGATAGATCAGGGAAAATGCTGGCATGGCTAATGCAGGAAGATAGACAACACTCTCCCATTGGCGCTATCAGGACCAATAGGCGCACTACGGCTACTACACAAGTAGAGATAAATGGAACGTTCAAAGAGTACTACGGAAATTTATATTCCAAACGCACCTCATGCACACCCACACAACTTGTTTCTTTCCTGGGAGGCTCTCTTTTACCACAATTATCCCAGATAGACAGGGACACACTGGAAGCCCCTCTTGCAATAGGGGAAATAGGTCTAGCGTTAGCGCAAATGCCCAGGAATAAATCACCGGGCATAGATGGCCTCCCAATAGAATACTATTCTGCATTTTCGGCCCGCCTGAAGCCCCATCTACTGAGAGTATTCGAAGAGGCGTGGGCTACTGAACTACTGCCCCCATCCCAGAGAGAGGCCATGATAGTGGTACTCCCCAAGCCGGGGCGGGATCCTACGGATGTCAAATCTTACAGACCACTCTCGCTACTAAATTTAGACTGCAAAATATTGGGTAAAATACTGGCAAATAGACTCGCCCCCATAATACACACAATAATCCACGACGATCAAAACGGATTCATTCCGAAGCGTAACACCTTCTCAAACATCCACAGGCTTCTGAGCGTAATAGGAGACGCTCCCCCAGATGCATTCGACGAAATGGTGCTCTCACTGGATATTGAAAAGGCGTTCGACACATTGGAATGGGACTTCCTTTTGGCCACAATGAGACAGATGGGAATAGGCCCTAACTATGTGCGCTGGGTCCGCACATTATACTCAAATCCAAGTGCCAGGGTAAAAACGGGGGGAGTGATCTCTGATAGCTTTCCAATCTCTAGGGGTACGAGGCAGGGCTGCCCCCTCTCCCCACTATTATTCGCTATAGCCATGGAGGCGTTAGCGGCTAAAGTACGATCCGTGGCAAATGACTGGGGCATACACAGGAACGGAATATACCATGTAATATCGTTATATGCAGATGACGCCCTAATATACACCCGGAAGGGCACGGAGATACTGCCTTCCATAATGTCACTATTAGACGAGTTTGGCTTGATATCTGGCTTAGCAGTAAACTGGGAAAAATCGTGTGTGTTCCCACTGATTAGTTGGCCCCCAGCGAAACAAGAAGAGGCCTCGAGAGGACGCCTAAAATGGTGCTTCGAAACATTTAAATACCTAGGTGTTCACATATACCACAGCACAGAGGACCTTAGAGACGGCAATCTGGGGAGAGCATTAGCCTCTATGAAGGGCTCTCTACGCTTTTGGAACAAACTACCGCTCTCTCCACCAGGTAGAGTGGCGATTGCGAACATGTTGATCCTGCCTAGGTTGTTATATTATTTCGCGGCTCTGCCACTCATCCTTCCACGGAGCTTTTTCAGTAAACTAAACACAACACTGTTACAGCTCATATGGGGTGGTGGGAGAGCGCGTGTGGCATTAACCACACTGCAGCGACCGGTGGAATCGGGTGGAATGGGAGCCCCCAACTTTGAACTCTACTATGCTGCGGCACAGATACAGTGGATACAGTTCTGGTTCCACAGATCAACGACCGCTGAGGCTGTATGGCTGCAGACTCGGCTAAAAGGAACTCAACTGTTGGCATGGTTGTCCATCAAGCACCTCAAAAGTGAACCCATCAACCCATTGCTAGCCGTGGCACACGCTTGCTGGGGGAGATATGTCCAGAAGGGATGCTGGGCGCTTCCATACACCCGCTAATTCCACTGGACTGTCTCCCGGGACGATATTTGACTGACCCGCGTTCACTGTCGCTATGGTTAGAGGCAGGGATACAGACAGTGGGTGACTGTTTCGAGGGCGGTAAACTAATGACGTTCGAAGACATTCGGGCCCTTACAGCAGTGAACGCTGGCCAATTTTTAGCATATTATGCAATATGCCACGCAATTAAAAAAACATGGGGTGCAGGCGCCTCAGAACCAGAGACCTCTACCATATTACATCATATTTTGCAAAGTGACGCACAAACCAAAGCAATATCAAGCCTATACAAGACACTTAGTAAACTCCCGGAACCCCGTTTGGAGAGAGCCAGGGAGAGATGGAACTCCGTCCTCCCTGATCCGATCCCTTTAGAAGACTGGCCGAAAGCATTGTCTTACGCACATGGTGTATCAAGGAACCCTAGATTCCGCTATACTCAGTTTAATTTTATACACCAGACGTACTTATCACCGGCCAGACTGAAGCGGATGTATCCAGGCACGGGCCCGACGTGCCCTAGATGCCTGGAGCCATCGGCTCACTTTTACCACATGGTCTGGGACTGCCCACAGGTGCAAACAGAATGGAAAAAGGTGGTGAAGGAGTCCTCAGAAAGGACGGGGCTTGTACTGTTGGCGGACCCCAGACATTGTTTGCTGGGAGTGAGGTATGGAGAAAAAAAACACAGACACCTGTATAAGTTTGTAGACTTGCCCTATATGATGTACAAAAGATTGATAGCAATGCACTGAAAAGCACCAAATGCCCCTGACCAGAAGTCCTGTCACACCCTCACACTTCGTTGGGCCCGCACAGAACTTCAGGTGCTTAAAAAACTTGCACAGGAGGGCCAGCCACACACGGGGTGTGACATCTGGGAAACACTAGTAACTAAGCTTGAGACAAAAAACGATAACAAACCTCCATGAAGGGGGCTGCAGAACACATAAGTTGAATACAATAGGACCCCTACTAGGAATAATAAAATAATAGCCCACTAGGACAAGTATGTAGTCAATGGGGGCATTTCCCCTCACCTCCCTAACCTGCGTCTAATTAGATTAAGGGCAATATTGCTGGAGCACGGGGGAGGGCAATGGGCAAAAATTATAAACATCTCTCGCCTACCTAACCTGCCCACACACGGGAACGCACTCACTTACCCCCGCGGTCAGACTAAATAGAAATTGGAGCTCTACAATAGCCATAAACAGGGCTCCCCTGTCCCTGCAATAGAAATATAATACTCTGAGCAAAGTAGTAGGAAATAATTAATGAATGTAATGATTGCAATAAATGTGTCGACAGGTGTGTAAACGGGGGGGTTTGGTTGTTTCTAAGTACCTTTTACCAGATAAATCTGATCTGATCCTGTATTATTGCGTGACAGTTGCCTGTATTGTATATCTGCTATATAAAAGATATATAAAAAAAACAAAATCAGTATTTATGATATCATAAGCATTATCAGTATTTATGACAGCAAACTGCCTCCCACAGGTGATTTCTTTATAAGGCTTTGCTTATGCTGGTGTACCTTATATATCTAATAGGAGTTCTAATGACGAGGGTCTCAAATACAGCATATGTTTCTTTAGAGTAGTAGAGCAAGTACTGTATAGGTAAAATTATTGTTTAAAAAAATGTAGTGAGCACAATGAACAGTATTGCTTATTTACAGTGACATATCTGGAGCTTTTTATGCATTCTATATGATTTCTTAATACCGCTGCTCATGGATGATTCTTTATACAGCACATCATTTATGATGTATAAGTATAAAAAATGAGAACAGTAATAAAGGGAAAATAAAATTCTTATTTGTATTTTAACAAAGCATTACAGCATGGAAACTGTGTAGTGATTTGTTCCTATTGTGGAGTTCTGTATTGTTGAAATTTCTAAGTTTAATTTATATTTTTATACATCGATACTAATTCATATTTTTTATTTTTATTTTTATACAGATCATTGGCACCAAATATTGGAGTAATGTAGCTTACTAAATAGTTATTTCAGTGTTGTTCCATAAGACAACATTGTCAGGGTGTTGGAGGCTACAAGTAACCCTTTCGCTGCTAGGTATCGGTCCAACCACCCCTCCCCACCCCGTTTTAAGCCTTTTTTGGCTATTTGGGGTGGCTTCCACTCAGGACTCCATAACATTTTGTCCACATAAGCTATTCATGCCAAATATGTGTCTTTTTCCCCCTAAATGAAGCAAAATATAGCTACATTTAGTTTTTTTTAAAGAAAAACGGGAGACATATCCTGTAGAAGAAAGTGTATGGATTCTTCCTGCAAACACCATCAATTAAAGGTTTGCAATGCAATAATTACCCTCTTCCCAGCTTTCAGGACCAAGCAGACTTGATTCAGAAAAAAAAAATGCAAACACAGTTTTGGCATTTTACAGGGAGAGAGACCATTTTTCTATTTTTTTGTGCTTTCAACCTCCTTCAGTTTGTGGTGAAAACGGATGTGAAACCCATGGTGGGTCCTGGAAAGCTATACATGTCTGAAAACTAGACAGAATTCTGAATTCAACAAGGTGTCATTTGTGTAGATCCTTCAGGGTTTTCCCAAAGACATCATGTGTTAAAATAAAAATACATTAAACTGAGTAGGAAGAAACAGGCATTTGTGACATTTTAATGTATAACTTCCCATCACAATGGCCAATTTAGAAAACCTATATACCATTAGATCTGCTAGACCGCTCTGGTTGTGGGTATATATAGGGTCTGTGTGTTTTTCAAGAACTCAAGGTACCCAGACAAGAGAATAAAAACGTGCATGCAGTTAAAGCAACTGATCAATGCTACGGGGTATAAGATGGTACTCCTATTGCAAAAGAGGAGATGGTTCCTAGAAAAGTAGAGGAAGAGATAGCTGAAGAGGTACAAGGAAGGTGTAGACATGCTCCTGTATATAAATGGATTTAACAAGACTCAATTAATATATTAAGAACTTTTCTATGTGAATTTCCAGGCAAAAGTGCTGAAATTTGCAATGTTGCATGGATTAGATCACTGCACAGAGTGGAAATACACTAATTTACAAGGAAACTCATTGATGTGTCTATCCAGAAAAGTGTGCACAAGCATCTTTCATCTTTTTTTAATAATGGCTATTCATCATTCAAAAATGCACAATTTAGGCCCATATTTAGGAAAAGTGGCGCTTCATTAAATGAAGTGCCACTTTTCTTGCACCCCATTACGCCCCCTAACGCCGCCATGTGTGTGCTGTATTAATGATTCAGCACATCATGGTGCATGTTAGGATCAATTGTGTCATAATTTCTGATGCTTTTGTGGTACTTTGCAGGATTAGTGCCAAAAATGTTAGCGCTAATCCTGCAAAGAACATAGAAGCCCATTATAAACAATTGTGTGCCCTAATTTGAAGCCTGCACTAAGGTGTTAAAAATGCTGAGAAAAATGGACCTCCTAATGGGGGAATGCCCCCCTTGCATACGTTTTGGAAAATGGAGAGTGAACTTTTTTTTATCTGCAGTGAGACATACACTTAAATATATTAATGACGACAATCCTGCCATTTTGAAAATGTGGAATGTCAATATGGATTTTCAATTTGTGTTAGACAATTCTATAGTCGTTGCTCATGATATAACTTCATACATAACAAAATCCAAGAAGACGGCATTGAAAGATGTCTGGGAAGAGATTTTTGCTGAAAACACTCTAACAAAAGGATTGAAGAGCTTCAGTTTGAAGATGTTTTCACACAGTGAAATTGAATCCTATCAATCAATCAGGAATTTGTAAAGCGCACTACTTACCCGTGAGGGTCTCAAGGCGCTGAGGAGACACTGTGTGAAAACATCTTCAAACTGAAGCTCTACAAGCTTTTTGTTAGAGGCTTTTCAGCAAAAATCTTTTCCCACACATCTTTTATCGCCGTCTTCTCGGATTTTGTTATGTATGAAGTTATATCATGAGCAACGACTATAGAATTGTTCTACCACCGGCCGGCCCTGCCAGTAGGACTCCACCTGCCGTATTATGGGCAATAGTGTGGCCTAGCGGTCTCCTGCTGGTGGGGCGCTTCCAGCAGTGGAAGCACCCCTTCGCATTCCCTGCCAGACGATCTTCTCCCTGGACCAGGTAAGGTGATCACCTGACAGGGGAGGGGGTGTGAGGATGGGGGGTTGTCTGTGCTTTTTTGAGTGTGTGGTGTCTGCGTGTGTGCATGAATGTGTGTATGTGTGGTTGTATGCGAGTCTGAATGTTGAAGTGAGTGTGTGCATGCATGTAAGTGTGTATGTGTGTGTGTATGCCAGTGTGACTGTTGTTGTGAATGCGTGTTTGTCTGTGTGTGAGTATGCATGTTTGGATGGGTGTGAGTATGCATGCATGAATGAGTGTATGAATGTTGTAGTGAATGCGTGCATGGATGCGTGTGAGTGAATGCGTGTATGTAAGTGTAGGTAAATGGGTGTATGCGTGGTGCATGTGGGTGTCTGTGTGCATGTATGCAAGGGGGCTGTGTCTGAAGGGGATAGGGGGTGGTTTGTCTGGGGGTTGGCGGACGGGGGAAGGAGGGCGCTGTGGCTGGAGGGGAAGGGGGTCTAGGTCTTGGTGGGTGAGTGGGGGAGTCGCCTAAGAAATTCCCTGTCACCGGTAGCCTTTCCGCCCTGATTTTCATGTTGGTGCTACTGCCACGGAAACTTTGGTGGAAAGATGGCTCCTAATACCACCGGCGGTCTTCTGTGGACCGGTGGGTCGGAGATCATCATCTCTGGCCTGGCAGTTCCGACCGCCATGGCAGTATGAGTGTAGGTGTGACGGGTTGGCAGCGGCCAACCCGCTACACTCATAATGTGGTGGTCTGCACCGCCAGCCTGTTGGAGGTGGGACCGCCACATTTACCCTCACGGTCAGAAGACTGCCAAGGTCAAAATGAGGGCCATAGTACTATTGCTATCATATTTCTTGAAGTAGTTAGTATTACATCTGGTCACTACAGTATCTATCTAAAAAGTAATAGTGAATGGACAGAATGTAATGACAGGAACCTAAAATTCAAGCAAAGATTGCCTTTTAAGTTACCAAATTTGTATGTGTTGTTTCTGGAACAAAAGCTCTAAGGATGATTACAGTTGAAAAAGTGGAATAGTTTAGTTGTAGTAGATGCATTATCAGTATTTATGATATCATATGCATTATCAGTATTTATGACAGCAAACTGCCTCCCACAGGGGAGTTCTTTATAAGGCTTTGCTTATGCTGGTGTGCCTTATATATCTAATAGGAGTTCTAATGACGAGGGTCTCAAATACAGCATATGTTTCTTTAGAGTAGTAGAGCAAGTATAGGTAAAATTATTGTTTAAAAAATTGTAGTGAGCACAATGAACAGTATTGCTTATTTACAGTGACATATCTGGAGCTTTTTTATGCATTCTATATGATTTCTTAATACCGCTGCTCATGGATGATTCTTTATACAGCACATCATTTATGATGTATAAGTATAAAAAATGAGAACAGTAATAAAGGGAAAATAAAATTCTTATTTGTATTTTAACAAAGCATTACAGCATGGGAACTGTGTAGTGATTTGTTCCTATTGTGGAGTTCTGTATTGTTGAAATTGCTAAGTTTAATTTATATTGTTATACATCAATACTAATTCATATTTGTTTTTTGTATTTTTATACAGATCATTGGCACCAAATATTGGAGTAATGTAGCTTACTAAATAGTTATTTCAGTGTTGTTCCATAAGACAACATTGTCAGGGTATTGGAGGCTACAAGTAACCCTTTCGCTGCTAGGTCTCAGTCCAACCAGCCCTCCCCACCCCGTTTTAAGCCTTTTTTGGCTATTTGGGGTGGTTTCCACTCAGGACTCCATAACATTTTGTCCACATAAGCTATTCATGCCAAATATGTGTCTTTTTCCCCCTAAATGCTGGGTATTCTAATGGCACCCAGGGATTGTGGATTCCCCTGGAGGGGACTGAGAAGCAAAATATAGCTACATTAAGTTTTTTTAAAGAAAAATGGGAGACATGTCCTGTAGAAGAAAGTGTATGGATTCTTCCTGCAAACGCCATCAATTAAAGGTTTGCGATGCAATAATTACCCTCTCCCCAGCTTTCAGGACCAAGCAGACTTGATTCAGAAAAAAAAAATGCAAACACAGTTTTGGCATTTTACAGGGAGAGAGACCATTTTCTTTTTTTTTTTTTGTGCTTTCAACCTCCTTCAGTTTGTGGTGGAAACGGATGTGAAACCCATCGTGGGTCCTGGAAAGCTATACATGTCTGAAAACTAGACAGAATTCTGAATTCAACAAGGTGTCATTTGTGTAGATCCTTCAGGGTTTTCCCAAAGATATCATGTGTTAAAATAAAAATAAATTAAACTGAGTAGGAAGAAACAGGCATTTGTGACATTTTAATGTATAACTTCCCATCACAATGGCCAATTTACAAAACCTATATACCATTAGATCTGCTAGACCGCTCTGGTTGTGGGTATATATAGGGTCTGTGTGTTTTTCAAGAGCTCAAGGTACCCAGACAAGAGAATAAAAACGTGCATGCAGTTAAAGCAACTGGTCAATGCTACGGGGTATAAAATTGTACTCCTATTGCAAAAGAGGAGATGGTTCCTAGAAAAGTAGAGGAAGAGATAGCTGAAGAGGTACAAGGAAGGTGTAGACATGCTCCTGTATATAAATGGATTTAACAAGAATCAATTAATATATTAAGAACTTTTCTATGTGAATTTCCAGGCAAAAGTGCTGAAATTTGCAAAATTGCATGGATTAGATCACTGCACAGTGTGGAAATACACTAATTTACAAGGACACTCATTGATGTGTCTATCCAGGAAAGTGTGCACAAGCATCTTTCATCTTTTTTTAATAATGGCTATTCATCATTCAAAAATGCACAATTTAGGCCCATATTTAGGAAAAGTGGCGCTTCATTAAATGAAGTGCCACTTTTCTTGCACCCCATTACGCCCCCTAACGCCGCCATGTGTGTGCTGTATTAATGATTCAGCACATCATGGTGCACGTTAGGATCAATTGTGTTATAGTTTCTGACGCTTTTGTGGTACTTTGCAGGATTACTGCCAAAAATGTTAGCACTAATCCTGCAAAGTACATAGAAGCCCATTATAAACAATGGTGTGCCTTAATTTGAAGCCTGCACTAAGGTGTTAAAAATGCTGAGAAAAATGGACCTCCTAATGGGGGAATGCCCCCCTTGCATACGTTTTGCAAAATGGAGAGTGAAGTGTTTTTTATCTGCAGTGAGACATACACTTAAATATATTAATGACTACAATCCTGTCATTTTGAAAATGTGGAATGTCAATATGGATTTTCAATTTGTGCTAGACAATTCTATAGTCGTTGCTCATGATATAACTTCATACATAACAAAATCCAAGAAGACGGCATTGAAAGATGTGTGGGAAGAGATTTTTGCTGAAAACCCTCTAACAAAAGGATTGTAGAGCTTCAGTTTGAAGATGTTTTCACACAGTGAAATTGAATCCTATCAATCAATCAGGAATTTGTAAAGCGCACTACTTACCCGTGAGGGTCTCAAGGCGCTAAGGAGACACTGTGTGAAAACATCTTCAAACTGAAGCTCTACAAGCTTTTTGTTCGAGGCTTTTCAGCAAAAATCTCTTCCCACACATCTTTCATCGCCGTCTTCTCGGATTTTGTTATGTATGAAGTTATATCATGAGCAACGACTATAGAATTGTTCCACCACCGGCCGGCCCTGCCAGTAGGACTCCACCTGCCGTATTATGGGCAATATTATGGCCTAGCGGTGTCCTGCTGGTGGGGCGCTTCCAGCAGTGGAAGCACCCCTTCGCATTCCCTGCCAGACGATCGTCTCCCTGGACCAGGTAAGGTGATCACCTGACAGGGGAGGGGGGGTGAGAGTGGGGGGGTTGTGTGTGCTTTTTTGAGTGTGTGGTGTGTGTGTGTGCATGAATGTGTGTATGTGTGGTTGTATGCGAGTCTGAATGTTGAAGTCAGTGTGTGCATGCATGTAAGTGTGTATGTGTGTGTGTATGCCAGTGTGAGTGTTGTTGTGAATGTGTGTTTGTCTGTGTGTGAGTATGCATTTTTGGATGGGTGTGAGTATGCATGCATGAATGAGTGTATGAATGTTGTAGTGAATGCGTGCATGGATGCGTGTGAGTGAATGCGTGTATGTAAGTGTAGGTAAATGGGTGTATGCGTGGTGCATGTGGGTGTCTGTGTGCATGTATGCAGGGGGGCTGTGTCTGAAGGGGATAGGCTGTGGTTTGTCTGGGGGTTGGGGGGACGGGGGAAGGAGGGCGCTGTGGCTGGAGGGGAAGGGGGTCTAGTGCTTGGTGGGTGAGTGGGGGAGTCGTCTAAGAAATTCCCTGTCACCGGTAGCCTTTCCGCCATGATTTTCATGTTGGTGCTACTGCCACGGAAACTATGGTGGAAAGATGGCTCCTAATACCACCGGCGGTCTTCTGTGGACCGGTGGGTCGGAGATCATCATCTCTGGCCTGGCAGTTCCGACCTCCATGGCGGTAAGAGTGTAGGTGTGACGGGTTGGCAGCGGCCAACCCGCTACACTCATAATGTGGTGGTCTGCACCGCCAGCCTGTTGGAGGTGGGACCGCCACATTTACCCTCACGGTCAGAAGACTGCCAAGGTCAAAATGAGGGCCATAGTACTATTGCTATCATATTTCTTGAAGTAGTTAGTATTACATCTGGTCACTACAGTATCTATCTAAAAAGTAATAGTGAATGGACAGAATGTAATGACAGGAACCTAAAATTCAAGCAAAGATTGCCTTTTAAGTTACCAACTTTGTATCTGTTGTTTCTGGAACAAAAGCTCTAAGGATGATTACAGTTGAAAAAGTGGAATAGTTTAGCTGTAGTAGATGCATTATCAGTATTTATGATATCATATGCATTATCAGTATTTATGACAGCAAACTGCCTCCCACAGGGGAGTTCTTTATAAGGCTTTGCTTATGCTGGTGTGCCTTATATATCTAATAGGAGTTCTAATGACGAGGGTCTCAAATACAGCATATGTTTCTTTAGAGTAGTAGAGCAAGTATAGGTAAAATTATTGTTTAAAAAATTGTAGGGAGCACAATGAACAGTATTGCTTATTTACAGTGACATATCTGGAGCTTTTTTATGCATTCTATACGATTTCTTAATACCGCTGCTCATGGATGATTCTTTATACAGCACATCATTTATGATGTATGAGCATAAAAAATGAGAACAGTAATAAAGGGAAAATAAAATTCTTATTTGTATTTTAACAAAGCATTACAGCATGGGAACTGTGTAGTGATTTGTTCCTATTGTGGAGTTCTGTATTGTTGAAATTTCTAAGTTTACTTTATATTTTTATACATCGATACTAATTCATATTTGTTTTTTTTATTTTTATACAGATCATTGGCACCAAATATTGGAGTAATGTAGCTTACTAAATAGTTATTTCAGTGATGGTATTGGAGGCTACAAGTAACCCTTTCGGTGCTAGGTCTCAGTCCAACCACCCCTCCCCACCCTGTTTTAAGCCTTTTTTGGCTATTTGGGGTGGTTTCCACTCAGGACTCCATAACATTTTGTCCACATAAGCTATTCATGCCAAATATGTGTCTTTTTCCCCCTAAATGCTGGGTATTCTAATAGTACCCAGTGATTGTGGATCCCCTGGAGGGGACTGAGAAGCAAAATATAGCTACATTTAGTTTTTTTAAAGAAAAATGGGAGACATGTCCTGTAGAAGAAAGTGTATGGAATCTTCCTGCAAACGCCATCAATTAAAGGTTTGCGATGCAATAATTACCCTCTCCCCAGCTTTCAGGACCAAGCAGACTTGATTCAGAAAAAAAAAATGCAAACACAGTTTTGGCATTTTACAGGGAGAGAGACCATTTTTTTTTTTTTGTGTGCTTTCAACCTCCTTCAGTTTGTGGTGGAAACGGATGTGAAACCCATGGTGGGTCCTGGAAAGCTATACATGTCTGAAAACTAGACAGAATTCTGAATTCAACAAGGTATCATTTGTGTAGATCCTTCAGGGTTTTCCCAAAGACATCATGTGTTAAAATAAAAATAAATTAAACTGAGTAGGAAGAAACAGGCATTTGTGACATTTTAATGTATAACTTCCCATCACAATGGCCAATTTACAAAACCTATATACCATTAGATCTGCTAGACCGCTCTGATTGTGGGTATATATAGGGTCTGTGTGTTTTTCAAGAACTCAAGGTACCCAGACAAGAGAATAAAAACGTGCATGCAGTTAAAGCAACTGATCAATGCTACGGGGTATAAAATGGTACTCCTATTGCAAAAGAGGAGATGGTTCCTAGAAATGTAGAGGAAGAGATAGCTGAAGAGGTACAAGGAAGGTGTAGACATGCTCCTGTATATAAATGGATTTAACAAGAATCAATTAATATATTAAGAACTTTTCTATGTGAATTTCCAGGCAAAAGTGCTGAAATTTGCAATGTTGCATGGATTAGATCACTGCACAGTGTGGAAATACACTAATTTACAAGGACACTCATTGATGTGTCTATCCAGGAAAGTGTGCACAAGCATCTTTCATCTTTTTTTAATAATGGCTATTCATCATTCAAAAATGCACAATTTAGGCCCATATTTAGGAAAAGTGGCGCTTCATTAAATGAAGTGCCACTTTTCTTGCACCCCATTACGCCCCCTAACGCCGCCATGTGTGTGCTGTATTAATGATTCAGCACATCATGGTGCACGTAAGGATCAATTGTGTCATAATTTCTGACGCTTTTGTGGTACTTTGCAGGATTAGTGCCAAAAATGTTAGCGCTAAACCTGCAAAGTACATAGAAGCCCATTATAAACAATGGTGTGCCTTAATTTGAAGCCTGCACTAAGGTGTTAAAAATGCTGAGAAAAATGGACCTCCTAATGTGGGAATGCCCCCCTTGCATACGTTTTGCAAAATGGAGAGTGAACTGTTTTTTATCTGCAGTGAGACATACACTTAAATATATTAATGACTACAATCCTGCCATTTTGAAAATGTGGAATGTCAATATGGATTTTCAATTTGTGCTAGACAATTCTATAGTCGTTGCTCATGATATAACTTCATACATAACAAAATCCAAGAAGACGGCATTGAAAGATGTGTGGGAAGAGATTTTTGCTGAAAACCCTCTAACAAAAGGATTGTAGAGCTTCAGTTTGAAGATGTTTTCACACAGTGAAATTGAATCCTATCAATCAATCAGGAATTTGTAAAGCGCACTACTTACCCGTGAGGGTCTCAAGGCGCTGAGGAGACACTGTGTGAAAACATCTTCAAACTGAAGCTCTACAAGCTTTTTGTTAGAGGCTTTTCAGCAAAAATCTCTTCCCACACATCTTTCATCGCCGTCTTCTCGGATTTTGTTATGTATGAAGTTATATCATGAGCAACGACTATAGAATTGTTCCACAACCGGCCGGCCCTGCCAGTAGGACTCCACCTGCCGTATTATGGGCAATAGTGTGGCCTAGCGGTGTCCTGCTAGTGGGGCGCTTCCAGCAGTGGAAGCACCCATTCGCATTCCCTGCCAGACGATCTTCTCCCTGGACCAGGTAAGGTGATCACCTGACAGGGGAGGGGGGGTGAGAGTGGGGGGGTTGTGTGTGCTTTTTTGAGTGTGTGATGTGTGTGTGTGTGCATGAATGTGTGTATGTGTGGTTGTATGCGAGTCTGAATGTTGAAGTGAGTGTGTGCATGCATGTAAGTGTGTATGTGTGTGTGTATGCCAGTGTGAGTGTTGTTGTGAATGCGTGTTTGTCTGTGTGTGAGTATGCATGTTTGGATGGGTGTGAGTATGCATGCATGAATGAGTGTATGAATGTTGTAGGGAGTGCGTGCATGGATGCGTGTGAGTGAATGCGTGTATGTAAGTGTAGGTAAATGGGTGTATGAGAGGTGCATGTGGGTGTCTGTGTGCATGTATGCAGGGGGGCTGTGTCTGAAGGGGATAGGGGGTGGTTTGTCTGGGGGTTGGGGGGACGGGGGAAGGAGGGCGCTGTGGCTGGAGGGGAAGGGGGTCTAGTGCTTGGTGGGTGAGTGGGGGAGTCGTCTAAGAAATTCCCTGTCACCGGTAGCCTTTCCGCCATGATTTTCATGTTGGTGCTACTGCCACGGAAACTATGGTGGAAAGATGGCTCCTAATACCACCGGCGGTCTTCTGTGGGCTGGTGGGTCGGAGATCATCATCTCTGGCCTGGCAGTTCTGACCGCCATGGCGGTAAGAGTGTAGGTGTGACGGGTTGGCAGCGGCCAACCCGCTACACTCATAATGTGGTGGTCTGCACCGCCAGCCTGTTGGAGGTGGGACCGCCACATTTACACTCACGGTCAGAAGACTGCCAAGGTCAAAATGAGGGCCATAGTACTATTGCTATCATATTTCTTGAAGTAGTTAGTATTACATCTGGTCACTACAGTATATATCTAAAAAGTAATAGTGAATGGACAGAATGTAATGACAGGAACCTAAAATTCAAGCAAAGATTGCCTTTAAAGTTACCAACTTTGTATCTGTTGTTTCTGGAACAAAAGCTCTAAGGATGATTACAGTTGAAAAAGTGGAATAGTTTAGTTGTAGTAGATGCATTATCAGTATTTATGATATCATATGCATTATCAGTATTTATGACAGCAAACTGCCTCCCACAGGGGAGTTCTTTATAAGGCTTTGCTTATGCTGGTGTGCCTTATATATCTAATAGGAGTTCTAATGACGAGGGTCTCAAATACAGCATATGTTTCTTTAGAGTAGTAGAGCAAGTATAGGTAAAATTATTGTTTAAAAAATTGTAGTGAGCACAATGAACAGTATTGCTTATTTACAGTGACATATCTGGAGCTTTTTTATGCATTCTATATGATTTCTTAATACCTCTGCTCATGGATGATTCTTTATACAGCACATCATTTATGATGTGCAAGCATAAAAAATGAGAACAGTAATAAAGGGAAAATACAATTCTTATTTGTATTTTAACAAAGCATTACAGCATGGGAACTGTGTAGTGATTTGTTCCTATTGTGGAGTTCTGTATTGTTGAAATTTCTAAGTTTAATTTATATTTTTATACATCGATACTAATTCATATTTGTTTTTTTTATTTTTATACAGATCATTGGCACCAAATATTGGAGTAATGTAGCTTACTAAATAGTTATTTCAGTGTTGTTCCATAAGACAACATTGTCAGGGTATTGGAGGCTACAAGTAACCCTTTCGCTGCTAGGTCTCAGTCCAACCACCTCTCCCCACCCTGTTTTAAGCCTTTTTTGGCTATTTGGGGTGGTTTCCACTCAGGACTCCATAACATTTTGTCCACATAAGCTATTCATGCCAAATATGTGTCTTTTTCCCCCTAAATGCTGGGTATTCTAATAGTACCCAGGGATTGTGGATTCCCCAGGAGGGGACTGAGAAGCAAAATATAGCTACATTTAGTTTTTTTTAAAGAAAAATGGGAGACATGTCCTGTAGAAGAAAGTGTATGGATTCTTCCTGCAAACGCCATCAATTATAGGTTTGCGATGCAATAATTACCCTCTTCCCAGCTTTCAGGACCAAGCAGACTTGATTCAGAAAAAAAAAATGCAAACACAGTTTTGGCATTTTACAGGGAGAGAGACCATTTTTCTATTTTTTTCTGTTTCAACCTCCTTCAGTTTGTGGTGGAAACGGATGTGAAACCCATGGTGGGTCCTGGAAAGCTATACATGTCTGAAAACTAGACAGAATTCTGAATTCAACAAGGTGTCATTTGTGTAGATCCTTCAAGGTTTTCCCAAAGACATCATGTGTTAAAATAAAAATAAATTAAACTGAGTAGGAAGAAACAGGCATTTGTGACATTTTAATGTATAACTTCCCATCACAATGGCCAATTTACAAAACCTATATACCATTAGATCTGCTAGACCGCTCTGGTTGTGGGTATATATAAGGTCTGTGTGTTTTTCAAGAACTCAAGGTACCCAGACAAGAGAATAAAAACGTGCATGCAGTTAAAGCAACTGATCAATGCTACGGGGTATAAGATGGTACTCCTATTGCAAAAGAGGAGATGGTTCCTAGAAAAGTAGAGGAAGAGATAGCTGAAGAGGTACAAGGAAGGTGTAGACATGCTCCTGTATATAAATGGATTTAACAAGAATCAATTAATATATTAAGAACTTTTCTATGTGAATTTCCAGGCAAAAGTGATGAAATTTGCAATGTTGCATGGATTAGATCACTGCGCAGTGTGGAAATACACTAATTTACAAGGACACTCATTGATGTTTCTATCCAGGAAAGTGTGCACAAGCATCTTTCATCTTTTTTTAATAATGGCTATTCATCATTCAAAAATGCACAATTTAGGCCCATATTTAGGAAAAGTGGCGCTTCATTAAATGAAGTGCCACTTTTCTTGCACCCCATTACGCCCCCTAACGCCGCCATGTGTGTGCTGTATTAATGATTCAGCACATCATGATGCACGTTAGGATCAATTGTGTCATAATTTCTGACGCTTTTGTGGTACTTTGCAGGATTAGTGCCAAAAATGTTAGCGCTAATCCTGCAAAGTACATAGAAGCCCATTATAAACAATGGTGTGCCTTAATTTGAAGCCTGCACTAAGGTGTTAAAAATGCTGAGAAAAATGGACCTCCTAATGGGGGAATGCCCCCCTTGCATACCTTTTGCAAAATGGAGAGTGAACTGTTTTTTATCTGCAGTGAGACATACACTTAAATATATTAATGACGACAATCCTGCCATTTTGAAAATGTGGAATGTCAATATGGATTTTCAATTTGTGCTAGACAATTCTATAGTCGTTGCTCATGATATAACTTCATACATAACAAAATCCAAGAAGACGGCATTGAAAGATGTGTGGGAAGAGATTTTTGCTGAAAACCCTCTAACAAAAGGATTGAAGAGCTTCAGTTTGAAGATGTTTTCACACAGTGAAATTGAATCCTATCAATCAATCAGGAATTTGTAAAGCGCACTACTTACCCGTGAGGGTCTCAAGGCGCTGAGGAGACACTGTGTGAAAACATCTTCAAACTGAAGCTCTACAAGCTTTTTGTTAGAGGCTTTTCAGCAAAAATCTCTTCCCACACATCTTTTATCGCCGTCTTCTCGGATTTTGTTATGTATGAAGTTATATCATGAGCAACGACTATAGAATTGTTCCACCACCGGCCGGCCCTGCCAGTAGGACTCCACCTGCCGTATTATGGGCAATAGTGTGGCCTAGCGGTCTCCTGCTGGTGGGGCGCTTCCAGCAGTGGAAGCACCTCTTCGCATTCCCTGCCAGACGATCTTCTCCCTGGACCAGGTAAGGTGATCACTTGACAGGGGAGGGGGGTGTGAGGGTGGGGGGTTGTGTGTGCTTTTTTGAGTGTGTGGTGTCTGCGTGTGTGCATGAATGTGTGTATGTGTGGTTGTATGCGAGTCTGAATGTTGAAGTGAGTGTGTGCATGCATGTAAGTGCGTATGTGTGTGTGTATGCCAGTGTGAGTGTTGTTGTGAATGCGTGTTTGTCTGTGTGTGAGTATGCATGTTTGGATGGGTGTGAGTATGCATGCAGTAATGAGTGTATGAATGTTGTAGTGAATGCGTGCGAGTGAATGCGTGTATGTAAGTGTAGGTAAATGGGTGTATGCGTGGTGCATGTGGGTGTCTGTGTGCATGTATGCAGGGGGGCTGTGTCTGAAGGGGATAGTGGGTGGTTTGTCTGGGGGTTGGCGGACGGGGGAAGGAGGGCGCTGTGGCTGGAGGGGAAGGGGGTCTAGTGCTTGGTGGGTGAGTGGGGGAGTCGTCTAAGAAATTCCCTGTCACCGGTAGCCTTTCCGCCCTGATTTTCATGTTGGTGCTACTGCCACGGAAACTTTGGTGGAAAGATGGCTCCTAATACCACCGGCGGTCTTGGGTGGACCGGTGGGTCGGAGATCATCATCTCTGGCCTGGTAGTTCCGACCGCCATGGCGGTATGAGTGTAGGTGTGACGGGTTGGCAGCGGCCAACCCCCTACACTTATAATGTGGTGGTCTGCACCGCCAGCCTGTTGGAGGTGGGACCGCCACATTTACCCTCACGGTCAGAAGACTGCCAAGGTCAAAATGAGGGCCATAGTACTATTGCTATCATATTTCTTGAAGTAGTTAGTATTACATCTGGTCACTACAGTATATATCTAAAAAGTAATAGTGAATGGACAGAATGTAATGACAGGAACCTAAAATTCAAGCAAAGATTGCCTTTTAAGTTACCAACTTTGTATCTGTTGTTTCTGGAACAAAAGCTCTAAGGATGATTACAGTTGAAAAAGTGGAGTAGTTTAGTTGTAGTAGATGCATTATCAGTATTTATGATATCATATGCCTTATCAGTATTTATGAGAGCAAACTGCCTCCCACAGGGGAGTTCTTTATAAGGCTTTGCTTATGCTGGTGTGCCTTATATATCTAATAGGAGTTCTAATGACGAGGGTCTCAAATACAGCATATGTTTCTTTAGAGTAGTAGAGCAAGTATAGGTAAAATTATTGTTTAAAAAATTGGAGTGAGCACAATGAACAGTATTGCTTATTTACAGTGACATATCTGGAGCTTTTTTATGCATTCTATATGATTTCTTCATACCGCTGCTCATGGATGATTCTTTATACAGCACATCATTTATGATGTATAAGTATAAAAAATGAGAACAGTAATAAAGGGAAAATAAAATTCTTATTTGTATTTTAACAAAGCATTACAGCATGGGAACTGTGTAGTGATTTGTTCCTATTGTGGAGTTCTGTATTGTTGAAACTTCTAAGTTTAATTTATATTTTTATACATCGATACTAATTCATATTTGTTTTTTGTATTTTTATACAGATCATTGGCACCAAATATTGGAGTAATGTAGCTTACTAAATAGTTATTTCAGTGTTGTTCCAGAAGACAACATTGTCAGGGTATTGGAGGCTACAAGTAACCCTTTCGCTGCTAGGTCTCAGTCCAACCAGCCCTCCCCATCCCGTTTTAAGCCTTTTTTGGCTATTTGGGGTGGTTTCCACTCAGGACTCCATAACATTTTGTCCACATAAGCTATTCATGCCAAATATGTGTCTTTTTCCCCCTAAATAATGCTGGGTATTCTAATAGTACCCAGAGATTGTGGATTCCCCTGGAGGGGACTGAGAAGCAAAATATAGCTACATTTAGTTTTTTTATAGAAAAATGGGAGACATGTCCTGTAGAAGAAAGTGTATGGATTCTTCCTGCTAACGCCATCAATCAAAGGTTTGCGATGCAATAATTACCCTCTCCCCAGCTTTCAAGACCAAGCAGAATTGAGTCAGAAAAAAAAATGCAAACACAGTTTTGGCATTTTACAGGGAGAGAGACCATTTTTCTATTTTTTTCTGCTTTCAACCTCCTTCAGTTTGTGGTGGAAACGGATGTGAAACCCATGGTGGGTCCTGGAAAGCTATACATGTCTGAAAACTAGACAGAATTCTGAATTCAACAAGGTGTCATTTGTGTAGATCCTTCAGGGTTTTCCCAAAGACATCATGTGTTAAAATAAAAATAAATTAAACTGAGTAGGAAGAAACAGGCATTTGTGACATTTTAATGTATAACTTCCCATCACAATGGCCAATTTACAAAACCTATATACCATTAGATCTGCTAGACCGCTCTGGTTGTGGGTATATATAGGGTCTGTGTGTTTTTCAAGAACTCAAGGTACCCAGACAAGAGAATAAAAACGTGCATGCAGTTAAAGCAACTGATCAATGCTACGGGGTATAAGATGGTTCTCCTATTGCAAAAGAGGAGATGGTTCCTAGAAAAGTAGAGGAAGAGATAGCTGAAGAGGTACAAGGAAGGTGTAGACATGCTCCTGTATATAAATGGATTTAACAAGAATCAATTAATATATTAAGAACTTTTCTATGTGAATTTCCAGGCAAAAGTGCTGAAATTTGCAATGTTGCATGGATTAGATCACTGCACAGTGTGGAAATACACTAATTTACAAGGACACTCATTGATGTGTCTATCCAGGAAAGTGTGCACAAGCATCTTTCATCTTTTTTTAATAATGGCTATTCATCATTCAAAAATGCACAATTTAGGCCCATATTTAGGAAAAGTGGCGCTTCATTAAATGAAGTGCCACTTTTCTTGCACCCCATTACGCCCCCTAACGCCGCCATGTGTGTGCTGTATTAATGATTCAGCACATCATGATGCACGTTAGGATCAATTGTGTCATAATTTCTGACGCTTTTGTGGTACTTTGCAGGATTAGTGCCAAAAATGTTAGCGTTAATCCTGCAAAGTACATAGAAGCCCATTATAAACAATGGTGTGCCTTAATTTGAAGCCTGCACTAAGGTGTTAAAAATGCTGAGAAAAATGGACCTCCTAATGGGGGAATGCCCCCCTTGCATACCTTTTGCAAAATGGAGAGTGAACTGTTTTTTATCTGCAGTGAGACATACACTTAAATATATTAATGAAGACAATCCTGCCATTTTGAAAATGTGGAATGTCAATATGGATTTTCAATTTGTGCTAGACAATTCTATAGTCGTTGCTCATGATATAACTTCATACATAACAAAATCCAAGAAGACGGCATTGAAAGATGTGTGGGAAGAGATTTTTGCTGAAAACCCTCTAACAAAAGGATTGAAGAGCTTCAGTTTGAAGATGTTTTCACACAGTGAAATTGAATCCTATCAATCAATCAGGAATTTGTAAAGCACACTAATTACCCGTGAGGGTCTCAAGGCGCTGAGGAGACACTGTGTGAAAACATCTTCAAACTGAAGCTCTACAAGCTTTTTGTTAGAGGCTTTTCAGCAAAAATCTCTTCCCACACATCTTTTATCGCCGTCTTCTCGGATTTTGTTATGTATGAAGTTATATCATGAGCAACGACTATAGAATTGTTCCACCACCGGCCGGCCCTGCCAGTAGGACTCCACCTGCCGTATTATGGGAAATAGTGTGGCCTAGCGGTCTCCTGCTGGTGGGGCGCTTCCAGCAGTGGAAGCACCTCTTCGCATTCCCTGCCAGACGATCTTCTCCCTGGACCAGGTAAGGTGATCACCTGACAGGGGAGGGGGGTGTGAGTGTGGGGGGTTGTGTGTGCTTTTTTGAGTGTGTGGTGTCTGCGTGTGTGCATGAATGTGTGTATGTGTGGTTGTATGCGAGTCTGAATGTTGAAGTGAGTGTGTGCATGCATGTAAGTGTGTATGTGTGTGTGTATGCCAGTGTGAGTGTTGTTGTGAATGCTTGTTTGTCTGTGTGTGAGTATGCATGTTTGGATGGGTGTGAGTATGCATGCATGAATGAGTGTATGAATGTTGTAGTGAATGCATGCATGGATGCGTGTGAGTGAATGCGTGTATGTAAGTGTAGGTAAATGGGTGTATGCGTGGTGCATGTGGGTGTCTGTGTGCATGTATGCAGGGGGGCTGTGTCTGAAGGGGATAGTGGGTGGTTTGTCTGGGGGTTGGCGGACGGGGGAAGGAGGGCACTGTGGCTGGAGGGGAAGGGGGTCTAGTGCTTGGTGGGTGAGTGGGGGAGTCGTCTAAGAAATTCCCTGTCACCGGTAGCCTTTCCGCCCTGATTTTCATGTTGGTGCTACTGCCACGGAAACTTTGGTGGAAAGATGGCTCCTAATACCACCAGCGGTCTTCTGTGGACCGGTGGGTCGGAGATCATCATCTCTGGCCTGGTAGTTCCGACCGCCATGGCGGTATGAGTGTAGGTGTGACGTGTTGGCAGCGGCCAACCCCCTACACTTATAATGTGGTGGTCTGCACCGCCAGCCTGTTGGAGGTGGGACCGCCACATTTACCCTCACGGTCAGAAGACTGCCAAGGTCAAAATGAGGGCCATAGTACTATTGCTATCATATTTCTTGAAGTAGTTAGTATTACATCTGGTCACTACAGTATCTATCTAAAAAGTAATAGTGAATGGACAGAATGTAATGACAGGAACCTAAAATTCAAGCAAAGATTGCCTTTTAAGTTACCAAATTTGTATCTGTTGTTTCTGGAACAAAAGCTCTAAGGATGATTACAGTTGAAAAAGTGGAATAGTTTAGTTGTAGTAGATGCATTATCAGTATTTATGATATCATATGCATTATCAGTATTTATGACAGCAAACTGCCTCCCACAGGGGAGTTCTTTATAAGGCTTTGCTTATGCTGGTGTGCCTTATATATCTAATAGGAGTTCTAATGACGAGGGTCTCAAATACAGCATATGTTTCTTTAGAGTACTAGAGCAAGTATAGGTAAAATTATTGTTTAAAAAATTGTAGTGAGCACAATGAACAGTATTGCTTATTTACAGTGACATATCTGGAGCTTTTTTATGCATTCTATATGATTTCTTAATACCGCTGCTCATGGATGATTCTTTATACAGCACATCATTTATGATGTATAAGTATAAAAAATGAGAACAGTAATAAAGGGAAAATAAAATTCTTATTTGTATTTTAACAAAGCATTACAGCATGGGAACTGTGTAGTGATTTGTTCCTATTGTGGAGTTCTGTATTGTTGAAATTTCTAAGTTTAATTTATATTTTTATACATCGATACTAATTCATATTTGTTTTTTGTATTTTTATACAGATCATTGGCACCAAATATTGGAGTAATGTAGCTTACTAAATAGTTATTTCAGTGTTGTTCCATAAGACAACATTGTCAGGGTATTGGAGGCTACAAGTAACCCTTTCGCTGCTAGGTCTCAGTCCAACCAGCCCTCCCCACCCCGTTTTAAGCCTTTTTTGGCTATTTGGGGTGGTTTCCACTCAGGACTCCATAACATTTTGTCCACATAAGCTATTCATGCCAAATATGTGTCTTTTTCCCCCTAAATGCTGGGTATTCTAATAGTACCCAGGGATTGTGGATTCCCCTGGAGGGGACTGAGAAGCAAAATATAGCTACATTTAGTTTTTTTAAAGAAAAATGGGAGACATGTCCTGTAGAAGAAAGTGTATGGATTCTTCCTGCAAATGCCATCAATCAAAGGTTTGCGATGCAATAATTACCCTCTCCCCAGCTTTCAGGACCAAGCAGAATTGATTCAGAAAAAAAAAATGCAAACACAGTTTTGGCATTTTACAGGGAGAGAGACCATTTTTCTATTTTTTTGTGCTTTCAACCTCCTTCAGTTTGTGGTGGAAACGGATGTGAAACCCATGGTGGGTCCTGGAAAGCTATACATGTCTGAAAACTAGACAGAATTCTGAATTCAACAAGGTGTCATTTGTGTAGATCTTTCAGGGTTTTCCCAAAGACATCATGTGTTAAAATAAAAATAAATTAAACTGAGTAGGAAGAAACAGGCATTTGTGACATTTTAATGTATAACTTCCTATCACAATGGCCAATTTACAAAACCTATATACCATTAGATCTGCTAGACCGCTCTGGTTGTGGGTATATATAGGGTCTGTGTGTTTTTCAAGAACTCAAGGTACCCAGACAAGAGAATAAAAACGTGCATGCAGTTAAAGCAACTGATCAATGCTACGGGGTATAAGATGGTACTCCTATTGCAAAAGAGGAGATGGTTCCTAGAAAAGTAGAGGAAGAGATAGCTGAAGAGGTACAAGGAAGGTGTAGACATGCTCCTGTATATAAATGGATTTAACAAGAATCAATTAATATATTAAGAACTTTTCTATGTGAATTTCCAGGCAAAAGTGCTGAAATTTGCAATGTTGCATGGATTAGATCACTGCACAGTGTGGAAATACACTAATTTACAAGGACACTCATTGATGTGTCTATCCAGGAAAGTGTGCACAAGCATCTTTTATCTTTTTTTAATAATGGCTATTCATCATTCAAAAATGCACAATTTAGGCCCATATTTAGGAAAAGTGGCGCTTCATTAAATGAAGTACCACTTTTCTTGCACCCCATTACGCCCCCTAACGCCGCCATGTGTGTGCTGTATTAATGATTCAGCACATCATGGTGCACGTTAGGATCAATTGTGTCATAATTTCTGACGCTTTTGTGGTACTTTGCAGTATTAGTGCCAAAAATGTTAGAGCTAATCCTGCAAAGTACATAGAAGCCCATTATAAACAATGGTGTGCCTTAATTTGAAGCCTGCACTAAGGTGTTAAAAATGCTGAGAAAAATGGACCTCCTAATGGGGGAATGCCCCCCTTGCATACGTTTTGCAAAATGGAGAGTGAACTGTTTTTTATCTGCAGTGAGACATACACTTAAATATATTAATGACTACAATCCTGCCATTTTGAAAATGTGGAATGTCAATATGGATTTTCAATTTGTGCTAGACAATTCTATAGTCGTTGCTCATGATATAACTTCATACATAACAAAATCCAAGAAGACGGCATTGAAAGATGTGTGGGAAGAGATTTTTGCTGAAAACTCTCTAACAAAAGGATTGAAGAGCTTCAGTTTGAAGATGTTTTCACACAGTGAAATTGAATCCTATCAATCAATCAGGAATTTGTAAAGCGCACTACTTACCCGTGAGGGTCTCAAGGCGCTGAGGAGACAATGTGTGAAAACATCTTCAAACTGAAGCTCTGCAAGCTTTTTGTTAGAGGCTTTTCAGCAAAAATCTATTCCCACACATCTTTTATCGCCGTCTTCTCGGATTTTGTTATTTATGAAGTTATATCATGAGCAACGACTATAGAATTGTTCCACCACCGGCCGGCCCTGCCAGTAGGACTCCACCTGCCGTATTATGGGCAATAGTGTGGCCTAGCGGTCTCCTGCTGGTGGGGCGCTTCCAGCAGTGGAAGCACCTCTTCGCATTCCCTGCCAGACGATCTTCTCCCTGGACCAGGTAAGGTGATCACCTAACAGGGGAGGGGGGTGTGAGGGTGGGGGGTTGTGTGTGTTTTTGAGTGTGTGGTGTCTGCGTGTGTGCATGAATGTGTGTATGTGTGGTTGTATGCGAGTCTGAATGTTGAAGTGAGTGTGTGCATGCATGTAAGTGTGTATGTGTGTGTGTATACCGGTGTGAGTGTTGTTGTGAATGCGTGTTTGTCTGTGTGTGAGTATGCATGTTTGGATGGGTGTGAGTATGCATGCATGAATGAGTGTATGAATGTTGTAGTGAATGCGTGCATGGATGCGTGTGAGTGAATGCGTGTATGTAAGTGTAGGTAAATGGGTGTATGCGTGGTGCATGTGGGTGTCTGTGTGCATGTATGCAGGGGGGCTGTGTCTGAAGGGGATAGTGGGTGGTTTTTCTGGGGGTTGGCGGACGGGGGAAGGAGGGCGCTGTGGCTGGAGGGGAAGGGGGTCTAGTGCTTGGTGGGTGAGTGGGGGAGTCGTCTAAGAAATTCCCTGTCACCAGTAGCCTTTCCGCCCTGATTTTCATGTTGGTGCTACTGCCACGGAAACTTTGGTGGAAAGATGGCTCCTAATACCACCGGCGGTCTTCTGTGGACCGGTGGGTCGGAGATCATCATCTCTGGCCTGGTAGTTCCGACCGCCATGGCGGTATGAGTGTAGGTGTGACGGGTTGGCAGCGGCCAACCCCCTACACTTATAATGTGGTGGTCTGCACCGCCAGCCTGTTGGAGGTGGGACCGCCACATTTACCCTCACGGTCAGAAGACTGCCAAGGTCAAAATGAGGGCCATAGTACTATTGCTATCATATTTCTTGAAGTAGTTAGTATTACATCTGGTCACTACAGTATATATCTAAAAAGTGATAGTGAATGGACAGAATGTAATGACAGGAACCTAAAATTCAAGCAAAGATTGCCTTTTAAGTTACCAAATTTGTATCTGTTGTTTCTGGAACAAAAGCTCTAAGGATGATTACAGTTGAAAAAGTGGAATAGTTTAGTTGTAGTAGATGCATTATCAGTATTTATGATATCATATGCATTATCAGTATTTATGACAGCAAACTGCCTCCCACAGGGGAGTTCTTTATAAGGCTTTGCTTATGCTGGTGTGCCTCATATATCTAATAGGAGTTCTAATGACCAGGGTCTCAAATACAGCATATGTTTCTTTAGAGTAGTAGAGCAAGTATAGGTAAAATTATTGTTTAAAAAATTGTAGTGAGCACAATGAACAGTATTGCTTATTTACAGTGACATATCTGGAGCTTTTTTATGCATTCTATATGATTTCTTCATACCGCTGCTCATGGATGATTCTTTATACAGCACATCATTTATGATGTATAAGTATAAAAAATGAGAACAGTAATAAAGGGAAAATAAAATTCTTATTTGTATTTTAACAAAGCATTACAGCATGGGAACTGTGTAGTGATTTGTTCCTATTGTGGAGTTCTGTATTGTTGAAATTTCTAAGTTTAATTTATATTTTTATACATCGATACTAATTCATATTTGTTTTTTGTATTTTTATACAGATCATTGGCACCAAATATTGGAGTAATGTAGCTTACTAAATAGTTATTTCAGTGTTGTTCCATAAGACAACATTGTCAGGGTATTGGAGGCTACAAGTAACCCTTTCGCTGCTAGGTCTCAGTCCAACCAGCCCTCCCCACCCCGTTTTAAGCCTTTTTTGGCTATTTGGGGTGGTTTCCACTCAGGACTCCATAACATTTTGTCCACATAAGCTATTCATGCCAAATATGTGTCTTTTTCCCCCTAAATGCTGGGTATTCTAATGGTACCCAGGGATTGTGGATTCCCCTGGAGGGGACTGAGAAGCAAAATATAGCTACATTTAGTTTTTTTAAAGAAAAATGGGAGACATGTCCTGTAGAAGAAAGTGTATGGATTCTCCCTGCAAACGCCATCAATTAAAGGTTTGCGATGCAATAATTACCCTCTCCCCAGCTTTCAGGACCAAGCAGACTTGATTCAGAAAAAAGAAATGCAAACACAGTTTTGGCATTTTACAGGGAGAGAGACCATTTTTCTATTTTTTTGTGCTTTCAACCTCCTTCAGTTTGTGGTGGAAACGGATGTGAAACCCATGGTGGGTTCTGGAAAGCTATACATGTCTGAAAACTAGACAGAATTCTGAATTCAACAAGGTGTCATTTGTGTAGATCCTTCAGGGTTTTCCCAAAGACATCATGTGTTAAAATAAAAATAAATTAAACTGAGTAGGAAGAAACAGGCATTTGTGACATTTTAATGTATAACTTCCCATCACAATGGCCAATTTACAAAACCTATATACCATTAGATCTGCTAGACCGCTCTGGTTGTGGGTATACATAGGGTCTGTGTGTTTTTCAAGAACTCAAGGTAACCAGACAAGAGAATAAAAACGTGCATGCAGTTAAAGCAACTGATCAATGCTGCGGGGTATAAGATGGTACTCCTATTGCAAAAGAGGAGATGGTTCCTAGAAAAGTAGAGGAAGAGATAGCTGAAGAGGTACAAGGAAGGTGTAGACATGCTCCTGTATATAAATGGATTTAACAAGAATCAATTAATATATTAAGAACTTTTCTATGTGAATTTCCAGGCAAAAGTGCTGAAATTTGCAATGTTGCATGGATTAGATCACTGCACAGTGTGGAAATACACTAATTTACAAGGACACTCATTGATGTGTCTATCCAGGAAAGTGTGCACAAGCATCTTTCATCTTTTTTTAATAATGGCTATTCATCATTCAAAAATGCACAATTTAGGCCCATATTTAGGAAAAGTGGCGCTTCATTAAATGAAGTACCACTTTTCTTGCACCCCATTACGCCCCCTAACGCCGCCATTTGTGTGCTGTATTAATGATTCAGCACATCATGGTGCACGTTAGGATCAATTGTGTCATAATTTCTGACGCTTTTGTGGTACTTTGCAGTATTAGTGCCAAAAATGTTAGAGCTAATCCTGCAAAGTACATAGAAGCCCATTATAAACAATGGTGTGCCTTAATTTGAAGCCTGCACTAAGGTGTTAAAAATGCTGAGAAAAATGAACCTCCTAATGGGGGAATGCCCCCCTTGCATACGTTTTGCAAAATGGAGAGTGAACTGTTTTTTATCTGCAGTGAGACATACACTTAAATATTATTAATGACTGCAATCCTGCCATTTTGAAAATGTGGAATGTCAATATGGATTTTCAATTTGTGCTAGACAATTCTATAGTCGTTGCTCATGATATAACTTCATACATAACAAAATCCAAGAAGACGGCATTGAAAGATGTGTGGGAAGAGATTTTTGCTGAAAACTCTCTAACAAAAGGATTGAAGAGCTTCAGTTTGAAGATGTTTTCACACAGTGAAATTGAATCCTATCAATCAATCAGGAATTTGTAAAGCGCACTACTTACCCGTGAGGGTCTCAAGGCGCTGAGGAGACAATGTGTGAAAACATCTTCAAACTGAAGCTCTACAAGCTTTTTGTTAGAGGCTTTTCAGCAAAAATCTCTTCCCACACATCTTTTATCGCCGTCTTCTCGGATTTTGTTATTTATGAAGTTATATCATGAGCAACGACTATAGAATTGTTCCACCACCGGCCGGCCCTGCCAGTAGGACTCCACCTGCCGTATTATGGGCAATAGTGTGGCCTAGCGGTCTCCTGCTGGTGTGGCGCTTCCAGCAGTGGAAGCACCTCTTCGCATTCCCTGCCAGACGATCTTCTCCCTGGACCAGGTAAGGTGATCACCTGACAGGGGAGGGGGGTGTGAGGGTGGGGGGTTGTTTGTGTTTTTGAGTGTGTGGTGTCTGCGTGTGTGCATGAATGTGTGTATGTGTGGTTGTATGCGAGTCTGAATGTTGAAGTGAGTGTGTGCATGCATGTAAGTGTGTATGTGTGTGTGTATGCCGGTGTGAGTGTTGTTGTGAATGCGTGTTTGTCTGTGTGTGAGTATGCATGTTTGGATGGGTGTGAGTATGCATGCATGAATGAGTGTATGAATGTTGTAGTGAATGCGTGCATGGATGCGTGTGAGTGAATGCGTGTATGTAAGTGTAGGTAAATGGGTGTATGCGTGGTGCATGTGGGTGTCTGTGTGGATGTATGCAGGGGGGCTGTGTCTGAAGGGGATAGTGGGTGGTTTGTCTGGGGGTTGGCGGACGGGGGAAGGAGGGCGCTGTGGCTGGAGGGGAAGGGGGTCTAGTGCTTGGTGGGTGAGTGGGGGAGTCGTCTATGAAATTCCCTGTCACCAGTAGCCTTTCCGCTCTGATTTTCATGTTGGTGCTACTGCCACGGAAACTTTCGTGGAAAGATGGCTCCTAATACCACCGGCGGTCTTCTGTGGACCGGTGGGTCGGAGATCATCATCTCTGGCCTGGTAGTTCCGACCGCCATGGCGGTATGAGTGTAGGTGTGACGGGTTGGCAGCGGCCAACCCCCTACACTTATAATGTGGTGGTCTGCACCGCCAGCCTGTTGGAGGTGGGACCGCCACATTTACCCTCACGGTCAGAAGACTGCCAAGGTCAAAATGAGGGCCATAGTACTATTGCTATCATATTTCTTGAAGTAGTTAGTATTACATCTGGTCACTACAGTATATATCTAAAAAGTGATAGTGAATGGACAGAATGTAATGACAGGAACCTAAAATTCAAGCAAAGATTGCCTTTTAAGTTACCAAATTTGTATCTGTTGTTTCTGGAACAAAAGCTCTAAGGATGATTACAGTTGAAAAAGTGGAATAGTTTAGTTGTAGTAGATGCATTATCAGTATTTATGATATCATATGCATTATCAGTATTTATGACAGCAAACTGCCTCCCACAGGGGAGTTCTTTATAAGGCTTTGCTTATGCTGGTGTGCCTTATATATCTAATAGGAGTTCTAATGACCAGGGTCTCAAATACAGCATATGTTTCTTTAGAGTAGTAGAGCAAGTATAGGTAAAATTATTGTTTAAAAAATTGTAGTGAGCACAATGAACAGTATTGCTTATTTACAGTGACATATCTGGAGCTTTTTTATGCATTCTATATGATTTCTTCATACCGCTGCTCATGGATGATTCTTTATACAGCACATCATTTATGATGTATAAGTATAAAAAATGAGAACAGTAATAAAGGGAAAATAAAATTCTTATTTGTATTTTAACAAAGCATTACAGCATGGGAACTGTGTAGTGATTTGTTCCTATTGTGGAGTTCTGTATTGTTGAAATTTCTAAGTTTAATTTATATTTTTATACATCGATACTAATTCATATTTGTTTTTTGTATTTTTATACAGATCATTGGCACCAAATATTGGAGTAATGTAGCTTACTAAATAGTTATTTCAGTGTTGTTCCATAAGACAACATTGTCAGGGTATTGGAGGCTACAAGTAACCCTTTCGCTGCTAGGTCTCAGTCCAACCAGCCCTCCCCACCCCGTTTTAAGCCTTTTTTGGCTATTTGGGGTGGTTTCCACTCAGGACTCCATAACATTTTGTCCACATAAGCTATTCATGCCAAATATGTGTCTTTTTCCCCCTAAATGCTGGGTATTCTAATAGTACCCAGGGATTGTGGATTCCCCTGGAGGGGACTGAGAAGCAAAATATAGCTACATTTAGTTTTTTTAAAGAAAAATGGGAGACATGTCCTGTAGAAGAAAGTGTATGGATTCTTCCTGCAAACGCCATCAATCAAAGGTTTGCGATGCAATAATTACCCTCTCCCCAGCTTTCAGGACCAAGCAGAATTGATTCAGAAAAAAAAAATGCAAACACAGTTTTGGCATTTTACAGGGAGAGAGACCATTTTTCAATTTTTTTGTGCTTTCAACCTCCTTCAGTTTGTGGTGGAAACGGATGTAAAACCCATGGTGGGTCCTGGAAAGCTATACATGTCTGAAAACTAGACAGAATTCTGAATTCAACAAGGTGTCATTTGTGTAGATCCTTCAGGGTTTTCCCAAAGACATCATGTGTTAAAATAAAAATAAATTAAACTGAGTAGGAAGAAACAGGCATTTGTGACATTTTAATGTATAACTTCCCATCACAATGGCCAATTTACAAAACCTATATACCATTAGATCTGCTAGACCGCTCTGGTTGTGGGTATATATAGGGTCTGTGTGTTTTTCAAGAACTCAAGGTACCCAGACAAGAGAATAAAAACGTGCATGCAGTTAAAGCAACTGATCAATGCTACGGGGTATAAGATGGTACTCCTATTGCAAAAGAGGAGATGGTTCCTAGAAAAGTAGAGGAAGAGATAGCTGAAGAGGTACAAGGAAGGTGTAGACATGCTCCTGTATATAAATGGATTTAACAAGAATCAATTAATATATTAAGAACTTTTCTATGTGAATTTCCAGGCAAAAGTGCTGAAATTTGCAATGTTGCATGGATTAGATCACTGCACAGTGTGGAAATACACTAATTTACAAGGACACTCATTGATGTGTCTATCCAGGAAAGTGTGCACAAGCATCTTTCATCTTTTTTTAATAATGGCTATTCATCATTCAAAAATGCACAATTTAGGCCCATATTTAGGAAAAGTGGTGCTTCATTAAATGAAGTGCCACTTTTCTTGTACCCCATTACGCCCCCTAACGCCGCCATGTGTGTGCTGTATTAATGATTCAGCACATCATGGTGCACGTTAGGATCAATTGTGTCATAATTTGTGACGCTTTTGTGGTACTTTGCAGGATTAGTGCCAAAAATGTTAGCGCTAATCCTGCAAAGTACATAAAAGCCCATTATAAACAATGGTGTGCCTAAATTTGAAGCCTGCACTAAGGTGTTAAAAATGCTGAGAAAAATGGACCTCCTAATGGGGGAATGCCCCCCTTGCATACGTTTTGCAAAATGGAGAGTGAACTGTTTTTTATCTGCAGTGAGACATACACTTAAATATATTAATGACTACAATCCTGCCATTTTGAAAATGTGGAATGTCAATATGGATTTTCAATTTGTGCTAGACAATTCTATAGTCGTTGCTCATGATATAACTTCATACATAACAAAATCCAAGAAGACGGCATTGAAAGATGTGTGGGAAGAGATTTTTGCTGAAAACCCTCTAACAAAAGGATTGAAGAGCTTCAGTTTGAAGATGTATTCACACAGTGAAATTGAATCCTATCAATCAATCAGGAATTTGTAAAGCGCACTACTTACCCGTGAGGGTCTCAAGGCGCTGAGGAGACACTGTGTGAAAACATCTTCAAACTGAAGCTCTACAAGCTTTTTGTTAGAGGCTTTTCAGCAAAAATCTCTTCCCACACATCTTTTATCGCCGTCTTCTTGGATTTTGTTATGTATGAAGTTATATCATGAGCAACGACTATAGAATTGTTCCACCACCGGCCGGCTCTGCCAGTAGGACTCCACCTGCCGTATTATGGGCAATAGTGTGGCCTAGCGGTCTCCTGCTGGTGGGGCGCTTCCAGCAGTGGAAGAACCCCTTCGCATACCCTGCCAGACGATCTTCTCCCTGGACCAGGTAAGGTGATCACCTGACAGGGGAGGGGGGTTTGAGGGTGGGGGTGTTGTGTGTGCTTTTTTGAGTGTGTGGTGTCTGCGTGTGTGCATGAATGTGTGTATGTGTGGTTGTATGCGAGTCTGAATGTTGAAGTGAGTGTGTGCATGCATGTAAGTGTGTATGTGTGTGTGTATGCCAGTGTGAGTGTTGTTGTGAATGTGTGTTTGTCTGTGTGTGAGTATGCATGTTTGGATGGGTGTGAGTATGCATGCATGAATGAGTGTATGAATGTTGTAGTGAATGTGTGCATGGATGCGTGTGAGTGAATGCGTGTATGTAAGTGTAGGTAAATGGGTGTATGCGTGGTGCATGTGGGTGTCTGTGTGCATGTATGCAGGGGGGCTGTGTCTGAAGGGGCTAGGGGGTGGTTTGTCTGGGGGTTGGCGGACGGGGGAAGGAGGGCGCTGTGGCTGGAGGGGAAGGGGGTCTAGTGCTTGTTGGGTGAGTGGGGGAGTCGTCTAAGAAATTCCCTGTCACCGGTAGCCTTTCCGCCCTGATTTTCATGTTGGTGCTACTGCCACGGAAACTTTGGTGGAAAGATGGCTCCTAATACCACCGGCGGTCTTCTGAGGACCGGTGGGTCGGAGATCATCATCTCTGGCCTGGCAGTTCCGACCGCCATGGCGGTATGAGTGTAGGTGTGACGGGTTGGCAGCGGCCAACCCACTACACTCATAATGTGGTGGTCTGCACCGCCAGCCTGTTGGAGGTGGGACCGCCACATTTACCCTCACGGTCAGAAGACTGCCAAGGTCAAAATGAGGGCCATAGTACTATTGCTATCATATTTCTTGAAGTAGTTAGTATTACATCTGGTCACTACAGTATCTATCTAAAAAGTAATAGTGAATGGACAGAATGTAATGACAGGAACCTAAAATTCAAGCAAAGATTGCCTTTTAAGTTACCAAATTTGTATCTGTTGTTTCTGGAACAAAAGCTCTAAGGATGATTACAGTTGAAAAAGTGGAATAGTTTAGTTGTAGTAGATGCATTATCAGTATTTATGATATCATATGCATTATCAGTATTTATGACAGCAAACTGCCTCCCACAGGGGAGTTCTTTATAAGGCTTTGCTTATGCTGGTGTGCCTTATATATCTAATAGGAGTTCTAATGACGAGGGTCTCAAATACAGCATATGTTTCTTTAGAGTAGTAGAGCAAGTATAGGTAAAATTATTGTTTAAAAAATTGTAGTGAGCACAATGAACAGTATTGCTTATTTACAGTGACATATCTGAAGCTTTTTTATGCATTCTATATGATTTCTTAATACCGCTGCTCATGGATGATTCTTTATACAGCACATCATTTATGATGTATAAGCATAAAAAATTAGAACAGTAATAAAGGGAAAATAAAATTCTTATTTGTATTTTAACAAAGCATTACAGCATGGGAACTGTGTAGTGATTTGTTCCTATTGTGGAGTTCTGTATTGTTGAAATTTCTAAAATTAATTTATATTTTTATACATCGATACTAATTCATATTTGTTTTTTTTATTTTTATACAGATCATTGGCACCAAATATTGGAGTAATGTAGCTTACTAAATAGTTATTTCAGTGTTGTTCCATAAGACAACATTG
The DNA here is from genome assembly GCF_031143425.1 of Pleurodeles waltl. Lineage (NCBI taxonomy): Eukaryota > Metazoa > Chordata > Amphibia > Caudata > Salamandridae > Pleurodeles > Pleurodeles waltl. The sequence goes on along the minus strand of NC_090440.1, from coordinate 1,724,515,094 downwards.
TCAGGGTATTGGAGGCTACAAGTAACCCTTTCGCTGCTAGGTCTCAGTCCAACCACCCCTCCCCACCCCGTTTTAAGCCTTTTTTGGCTATTTAGGGTGGTTTCCACTCAGGACTCCATAACATTTTGTCCACATAAGCTATTCATGCCAAATATGTGTCTTTTTCCCCCTAAATGCTGGGTATTCTAATGGTACCCAGGGATTGTGGATTCCCCTGGAGGGGACTGAGAAGCAAAATATAGCTACATTTAGTTTTTTTAAAGAAAAATGGGAGACATGTCCTGTAGAAGAAAGTGTATGGATTCTCCCTGCAAACGACATCAATTAAAGGTTTGCGATGCAATAATTACCCTCTCCCCAGCTTTCAGGACCAAGCAGACTTGATTCAGAAAAAAGAAATGCAAACACAGTTTTGGCATTTTACAGGGAGAGAGACCATTTTTCTATTTTTTTGTGCTTTCAACCTCCTTCAGTTTGTGGTGGAAACGGATGTGAAACCCATGGTGGGTTCTGGAAAGCTATACATGTCTGAAAACTAGACAGAATTCTGAATTCAACAAGGTGTCATTTGTGTAGATCCTTCAGGGTTTTCCCAAAGACATCATGTGTTAAAATAAAAATAAATTAAACTGAGTAGGAAGAAACAGGCATTTGTGACATTTTAATGTATAACTTCCCATCACAATGGCCAATTTACAAAACCTATATACCATTAGATCTGCTAGACCGCTCTGGTTGTGGGTATACATAGGGTCTGTGTGTTTTTCAAGAACTCAAGGTACCCAGACAAGAGAATAAAAACGTGCATGCAGTTAAAGCAACTGATCAATGCTGCGGGGTATAAGATGGTACTCCTATTGCAAAAGAGGAGATGGTTCCTAGAAAAGTAGAGGAAGAGATAGCTGAAGAGGTACAAGGAAGGTGTAGACATGCTCCTGTATATAAATGGATTTAACAAGAATCAATTAATATATTAAGAACTTTTCTATGTGAATTTCCAGGCAAAAGTGCTGAAATTTGCAATGTTGCATGGATTAGATCACTGCACAGTGTGGAAATACACTAATTTACAAGGACACTCATTGATGTGTCTATCCAGGAAAGTGTGCACAAGCATCTTTCATCTTTTTTTAATAATGGCTATTCATCATTCAAAAATGCACAATTTAGGCCCATATTTAGGAAAAGTGGCGCTTCATTAAATGAAGTACCACTTTTCTTGCACCCCATTACGCCCCCTAACGCCGCCATGTGTGTGCTGTATTAATGATTCAGCACATCATGGTGCACGTTAGGATCAATTGTGTCATAATTTCTGACGCTTTTGTGGTACTTTGCAGTATTAGTGCCAAAAATGTTAGAGCTAATCCTGCAAAGTACATAGAAGCCCATTATAAACAATGGTGTGCCTTAATTTGAAGCCTGCACTAAGGTGTTAAAAATGCTGAGAAAAATGAACCTCCTAATGGGGGAATGCCCCCCTTGCATACGTTTTGCAAAATGGAGAGTGAACTGTTTTTTATCTGCAGTGAGACATACACTTAAATATTATTAATGACTGCAATCCTGCCATTTTGAAAATGTGGAATGTCAATATGGATTTTCAATTTGTGCTAGACAATTCTATAGTCGTTGCTCATGATATAACTTCAAACATAACAAAATCCAAGAAGACGGCATTGAAAGATGTGTGGGAAGAGATTTTTGCTGAAAACTCTCTAACAAAAGGATTGAAGAGCTTCAGTTTGAAGATGTTTTCACACAGTGAAATTGAATCCTATCAATCAATCAGGAATTTGTAAAGCGCACTACTTACCCGTGAGGGTCTCAAGGCGCTGAGGAGACAATGTGTGAAAACATCTTCAAACTGAAGCTCTACAAGCTTTTTGTTAGAGGCTTTTCAGCAAAAATCTCTTCCCACACATCTTTTATCGCCGTCTTCTCGGATTTTGTTATTTATGAAGTTATATCATGAGCAACGACTATAGAATTGTTCCACCACCGGCCGGCCCTGCCAGTAGGACTCCACCTGCCGTATTATGGGCAATAGTGTGGCCTAGCGGTCTCCTGCTGGTGGGGCGCTTCCAGCAGTGGAAGCACCTCTTCGCATTCCCTGCCAGACGATCTTCTCCCTGGACCAGGTAAGGTGATCACCTGACAGGGGAGGGGGGTGTGAGGGTGGGGGGTTGTTTGTGTTTTTGAGTGTGTGGTGTCTGCGTGTGTGCATGAATGTGTGTATGTGTGGTTGTATGCGAGTCTGAATGTTGAAGTGAGTGTGTGCATGCATGTAAGTGTGTATGTGTGTGTGTATGCCGGTGTGAGTGTTGTTGTGAATGCGTGTTTGTCTGTGTGTGAGTATGCATGTTTGGATGGGTGTGAGTATGCATGCATGAATGAGTGTATGAATGTTGTAGTGAATGCGTGCATGGATGCGTGTGAGTGAATGCGTGTATGTAAGTGTAGGTAAATGGGTGTATGCGTGGTGCATGTGGGTGTCTGTGTGCATGTATGCAGGGGGGCTGTGTCTGAAGGGGATAGTGGGTGGTTTGTCTGGGGGTTGGCGGACGGGGGAAGGAGGGCGCTGTGGCTGGAGGGGAAGGGGGTCTAGTGCTTGGTGGGTGAGTGGGGGAGTCGTCTATGAAATTCCCTGTCACCAGTAGCCTTTCCGCTCTGATTTTCATGTTGGTGCTACTGCCACGGAAACTTTCGTGGAAAGATGGCTCCTAATACCACCGGCGGTCTTCTGTGGACCGGTGGGTCAGAGATCATCATCTCTGGCCTGGTAGTTCCGACCGCCATGGCGGTATGAGTGTAGGTGTGACGGGTTGGCAGCGGCCAACCCCCTACACTTATAATGTGGTGGTCTGCACCGCCAGCCTGTTGGAGGTGGGACCGCCACATTTACCCTCACGGTCAGAAGACTGCCAAGGTCAAAATGAGGGCCATAGTACTATTGCTATCATATTTCTTGAAGTAGTTAGTATTACATCTGGTCACTACAGTATATATCTAAAAAGTGATAGTGAATGGACAGAATGTAATGACAGGAACCTAAAATTCAAGCAAAGATTGCCTTTTAAGTTACCAAATTTGTATCTGTTGTTTCTGGAACAAAAGCTCTAAGGATGATTACAGTTGAAAAAGTGGAATAGTTTAGTTGTAGTAGATGCATTATCAGTATTTATGATATCATATGCATTATCAGTATTTATGACAGCAAACTGCCTCCCACAGGGGAGTTCTTTATAAGGCTTTGCTTATGCTGGTGTGCCTTATATATCTAATAGGAGTTCTAATGACGAGGGTCTCAAATACAGCATATGTTTCTTTAGAGTAGTAGAGCAAGTATAGGTAAAATTATTGTTTAAAAAATTGTAGTGAGCACAATGAACAGTATTGCTTATTTACAGTGACATATCTGGAGCTTTTTTATGCATTCTATATGATTTCTTCATACCGCTGCTCATGGATGATTCTTTATACAGCACATCATTTATGATGTATAAGTATAAAAAATGAGAACAGTAATAAAGGGAAAATAAAATTCTTATTTGTATTTTAACAAAGCATTACAGCATGGGAACTGTGTAGTGATTTGTTCCTATTGTGGAGTTCTGTATTGTTGAAATTTCTAAGTTTAATTTATATTTTTATACATCGATACTAATTCATATTTGTATTTTTATACAGATCATTGGCACCAAATATTGGAGTAATGTAGCTTACTAAATAGTTATTTCAGTGTTGTTCCATAAGACAACATTGTCAGGGTATTGGAGGCTACAAGTAACCCTTTCGCTGCTAGGTCTCAGTCCAACCAGCCCTCCCCACCCCGTTTTAAGCCTTTTTTGGCTATTTGGGGTGGTTTCCACTCAGGACTCCATAACATTTTGTCCACATAAGCTATTCATGCCAAATATGTGTCTTTTTCCCCCTAAATGCTGGGTATTCTAATAGTACCCAGGGATTGTGGATTCCCCTGGAGGGGACTGAGAAGCAAAATATAGCTACATTTAGTTTTTTTAAAGAAAAATGGGAGACATGTCCTGTAGAAGAAAGTGTATGGATTCTTCCTGCAAACGCCATCAATCAAAGGTTTGCGATGCAATAATTACCCTCTCCCCAGCTTACAGGACCAAGCAGAATTGATTCAGAAAAAAAAAATGCAAACACAGTTTTGGCATTTTACAGGGAGAGAGACCATTTTTCTATTTTTTTGTGCTTTCAACCTTCTTCAGTTTGTGGTGGAAACGGATGTAAAACCCATGGTGGGTCCTGGAAAGCTATACATGTCTGAAAACTAGACAGAATTCTGAATTCAACAAGGTGTCATTTGTGTAGATCCTTCAGGGTTTTCCCAAAGACATCATGTGTTAAAATAAAAATAAATTAAACCGAGTAGGAAGAAACAGGCATTTGTGACATTTTAATGTATAACTTCCCATCACAATGGCCAATTTACAAAACCTATATACCATTAGATCTGCTAGACCGCTCTGGTTGTGGGTATATATAGGGTCTGTGTGTTTTTCAAGAACTCAAGGTACCCAGACAAGAGAATAAAAACGTGCATGCAGTTAAAGCAACTGATCAATGCTACGGGGTATAAGATGGTACTCCTATTGCAAAAGAGGAGATGGTTCCTAGAAAAGTAGAGGAAGAGATAGCTGAAGAGGTACAAGGAAGGTGTAGACATGCTCCTGTATATAAATGGATTTAACAAGAATCAATTAATATATTAAGAACTTTTCTATGTGAATTTCCAGGCAAAAGTGCTGAAATTTGCAATGTTGCATGGATTAGATCACTGCACAGTGTGGAAATACACTAATTTACAAGGACACTCATTGATGTGTCTATCCAGGAAAGTGTGCACAAGCATCTTTCATCTTTTTTTAATAATGGCTATTCATCATTCAAAAATGCACAATTTAGGCCCATATTTAGGAAAAGTGGCGCTTCATTAAATGAAGTACCACTTTTCTTGCACCCCATTACGTACCCTAACGCCGCCATGTGTGTGCTGTATTAATGATTCAGCACATCATGGTGCACGTTAGGATCAATTGTGTCATAATTTCTGACGCTTTTGTGGTACTTTGCAGGATTAGTGCCAAAAATGTTAGCGCTAATCCTGCAAAGTACATCGAAGCCCATTATAAACAATGGTGTGCCTTAATTTGAAGCCTGCACTAAGGTGTGAAAAATGCTGAGAAAAATGGACCTCCTAATGGGGGAATGCCCCCCTTGCATACGTTTTGCAAAATGGAGAGTGAACTGTTTTTTATCTGCAGTGAGACATACACTTAAATATATTAATGACTACAATCCTGCCATTTTGAAAATGTGGAATGTCAATATGGATTTTCAATTTGTGCTAGACAATTCTATAGTCGTTGGTCATGATATAACTTCATACATAACAAAATCCAAGAAGACGGCATTGAAAGATGTGTGGGAAGAGATTTTTGCTGAAAACCCTCTAACAAAAGGATTGAAGAGCTTCAGTTTGAAGATGTATTCACACAGTGAAATTGAATCCTATCAATCAATCAGGAATTTGTAAAGCGCACTACTTACCCGTGAGGGTCTCAAGGCGCTGAGGAGACACTGTGTGAAAACATCTTCAAACTGAAGCTCTACAAGCTTTTTGTTAGAGGCTTTTCAGCAAAAATCTCTTCCCACACATCTTTTATCGCCGTCTTCTTGGATTTTGTTATGTATGAAGTTATATCATGAGCAACGACTATAGAATTGTTCCACCACCGGCCGGCTCTGCCAGTAGGACTCCACCTGCCGTATTATGGGCAATAGTGTGGCCTAGCGGTCTCCTGCTGGTGGGGCGCTTCCAGCAGTGGAAGCACCCCTTCGCATACCCTGCCAGACGATCTTCTCCCTGGACCAGGTAAGGTGATCACCTGACAGGGGAGGGGGGTGTGAGGGTGGGGGGGTTGTGTGTGCTTTTTTGAGTGTGTGGTGTCTGCGTGTGTGCATGAATGTGTGTATGTGTGGTTGTATGCGAGTCTGAATGTTGAAGTGAGTGTGTGCATGCATGTAAGTGTGTATGTGTGTGTGTATGCCAGTGTGAGTGTTGTGAATGCGTGTTTGTCTGTGTGTGAGTATGCATGTTTGGATGGGTGTGAGTATGCATGCATGAATGAGTGTATGAATGTTGTAGTGAATGCGTGCATGGATGCGTGTGAGTGAATGCGTGTATGTAAGTGTAGGTAAATGGGTGTATGCGTGGTGCATGTGGGTGTCTGTGCATGTATGCAGGGGGGCTGTGTCTGAAGGGGCTATGAGGTGGTTTGTCTGGGGGTTGGCGGACGGGGGAAGGAGGGCGCTGTGGCTGGAGGGGAAGGGGGTCTAGTGCTTGGTGGGTGAGTGGGGGAGTCGTCTAAGAAATTCCCTGTCACCGGTAGCCTTTCCGCCCTGATTTTCATGTTGGTGCTACTGCCACAGAAACTTTGGTGGAAAGATGGCTCCTAATACCACCGGCGGTCTTCTGTTAACCGGTGGGTCGGAGATCATCATCTCTGGCCTGACAGTTCCGACCGCCATGGCGGTATGAGTGTAGGTGTGACGGGTTGGCAGCGGCCAACCCGCTACACTCATATTGTGGTGGTCTGCACCGCCAGCCTGTTGGAGGTGGGACCGCCACATTTACCCTCACGGTCAGAATACTGCCAAGGTCAAAATGAGGGCCATAGTACTATTGCTATCATATTTCTTGAAGTAGTTAGTATTACATCTGGTCACTACAGTATCTATCTAAAAAGTAATAGTGAATGCACAGAATGTAATGACAGGAACCTAAAATTCAAGCAAAGATTGCCTTTTAAGTTACCAAATTTGTATCTGTTGTTTCTGGAACAAAAGCTCTAAGGATGATTACAGTTGAAAAAGTGGAATAATTTAGTTGTAGTAGATGCATTATCAGTATTTATGATATATGCATTATCAGTATTTATGACAGCAAACTGCCTCCCACAGGGGAGTTCTTTATAAGGCTTTGCTTATGCTGGTGTGCCTTATATATCTAATAGGAGTTCTAATGACGAGGGTCTCAAATACAGCATATGTTTCTTTAGAGTAGTAGAGCAAGTATAGGTAAAATTATTGTTTAAAAAATTGTAGTGAGCACAATGAACAGTATTGCTTATTTACAGTGACATATCTGAAGCTTTTTTATGCATTCTATATGATTTCTTAATACCGCTGCTCATGGATGATTCTTTATACAGCACATCATTTATGATGTATAAGCATAAAAAATGAGAACAGTAAGAAAGGGAAAATAAAATTCTTAATTGTATTTTAACAAAGCATTACAGCATGGGAACTGTGTAGTGATTTGTTCCTATTGTGGAGTTCTGTATTGTTGAAATTTCTAAGTTTAATTTATATTTTTATACATCGATACTAATTCATATTTGTTTTTTGTATTTTTATACAGATCATTGGCACCAAATATTGGAGTAATGTAGCTTACTAAATAGTTATTCCAGTGTTGTTCCATAAGACAACATTGTCAGGGTATTGGAGGCTACAAGTAACCCTTTCGCTGCTAGGTCTCAGTCCAACCACCCCTCCCCACCCCGTTTTAAGCCTTTTTTGGCTATTTGGGGTGGTTTCCACTCAGGACTCCATAACATTTTGTCCACATAAGCTATTCATGCCAAATATGTGTCTTTTTCCCCTAAATGCTGGGTATTCTAATGGTACCGAGGGATTGTGGATTCCCCTGGAGGGGACTGAGAAGCAAAATATAGCTACATTTAGTTTTTTTAAAGAAAAATGGGAGACATGTCCTGTAGAAAAAAGTGTATGGATTCTTCCTGCAAACGCCATCAATTAAAGGTTTGCGATGCAATAATTACCCTCTCCCCAGCTTTCAGGACCAAGCAGGCTTGATTCAGAAAAAAAAAATGCAAATACAGTTTTGGCATTTTACAGGGAGAGAGACCATTTTTCTATTTTTTTGTGCTTTCAACCTCCTTCAGTTTGTCGTGGAAACGGATGTGAAACCCATGGTGGGTCCTGGAAAGCTATACATGTCTGAAAACTAGACAGAATTCTGAATTCAACAAGTTGTCATTTGTGTAGATCCTTCAGGGTTTTCCCAAAGACATCATGGCCCTCATTCGGACCTTGGCGGGCGGCGGAGGCCGCCCGCCAAAGTCCCGCCGTCAGGTTACCGTTCCGCGGTCGAAAGACCGCGGCGGTAATTCTGACTTTCCCGCTGGGCTGGCGGGCGGCCGCCTTCAGGCCACCCGCCAGCCCAGCGGGAAAGAGGCTTCCACGATGAAGCCGGCTCGGAATCGAGCTGGCGGAGTGGAAGCTGTGCGACGGGTGCAGTTGCACCCGTCGCGTATTTCACTGTCTGCGCAGCAGACAGTGAAATACATTTAGGGGCCCTCTTATGGGGGCCCCTGCAGTGCCCATGCCAGTGGCATGGGCACTTCAGGGGCCCCCAGGGGCCCCGCGACCCCCCCTACCGCCATCCGGTTCCCGGCGGGAGAACCGCCGGGAACTGGATGGCGGTAGGGGGGGTCGGAATCCCCTCGGCGGCGCAGCTAGCTGCGCCGCCTTGGAGGATTCCAATGGGCGGCGGTACACTGGCGGGAGCCCGCCAGTGTTGCCGGTCCGACCGCGGCTTTACCGCCGCGGTCGGAATGCCCATTGGAGCACCGCCGGCCTGTCGGCGGTGCTCCCACGGTCCTCCAACCCGGCGGTCATGGACCGCCAGGGTTGGAATGACCACCCATGTGTTAAAATTAAAATAAATTAAACTGAGTAGGAAGAAACAGGCATTTGTGACATTTTAATGTATAACTTCCCATCACAATGGCCAATTTACAAAACCTATATACCATTAGATCTGCTAGACCGCTCTGGTTGTGGGTATATATAGGGTCTGTGTGTTTTTCAAGAACTCAAGGTACCCAGACAAGAGAATAAAAACGTGCATGCAGTTAAAGCAACTGATCAATGCTACGGGGTATAAGATGGTACTCCTATTGCAAAAGAGGAGATTGTTCCTAGAAAAGTAGAGGAAGAGATAGCTGAAGAGGTACAAGGAAGGTGTAGACATGCTCCTGTATATAAATGGATTTAACAAGAATCAATTAATATATTAAGAACTTTTCTATGTGAATTTCCAGGCAAAAGTGCTGAAATTTGCAATGTTGCATGGATTAGATCACTGCACAGTGTGGAAATACACTAATTTACAAGGACACTCATTGATGTGTCTATCCAGGAAAGTGTGCACAAGCATCTTTCATCTTTTTTTAATAATGGCTATTCATCATTCAAAAATGCACAATTTAGGCCCATATTTAGGAAAAGTGGCGCTTCATTAAATGAAGTGCCACTTTTCTTGTACCCCATTACGCCCCCTAACGCCGCCATGTGTGTGCTGTATTAATGATTCAGCACATCATGGTGCACGTTAGGATCAATTGTGTCATAATTTGTGACGCTTTTGTGGTACTTTGCAGGATTAGTGCCAAAAATGTTAGCGCTAATCCTGCAAAGTACATAAAAGCCCATTATAAACAATGGTGTGCCTTAATTTGAAGCCTGCACTAAGGTGTTAAAAATGCTGAGAAAAATGGACCTCCTAATGGGGGAATGCCCCCCTTGCATACGTTTTGCAAAATGGAGAGTGAACTGTTTTTTATCTGCAGTGAGACATACACTTAAATATATTAATGACTACAATCCTGCCATTTTGAAAATGTGGAATGTCAATATGGATTTTCAATTTGTGCTAGACAATTCTATAGTCGTTGCTCATGATATAACTTCATACATAACAAAATCCAAGAAGACGGCATTGAAAGATGTGTGGGAAGAGATTTTTGCTGAAAACCCTCTAACAAAAGGATTGAAGAGCTTCAGTTTGAAGATGTATTCACACAGTGAAATTGAATCCTATCAATCAATCAGGAATTTGTAAAGCGCACTACTTACCCGTGAGGGTCTCAAGGCGCTGAGGAGACACTGTGTGAAAACATCTTCAAACTGAAGCTCTACAAGCTTTTTGTTAGAGGCTTTTCAGCAAAAATCTCTTCCCACACATCTTTTATCGCCGTCTTCTCGGATTTTGTTATGTATGAAGTTATATCATGAGCAACGACTATAGAATTGTTCCTCCACCGGCCGGCCCTGCCAGTAGGACTCCACCTGCCGTATTATGGGCAATAGTGTGGCCTAGCGGTCTCCTGCTGGTGGGGCGCTTCCAGCAGTGGAAGCACCCCTTCGCATACCCTGCCAGACGATCTTCTCCCTGGACCAGGTAAGGTGATCACCTGACAGGGGGGGGGTAAGAGTGGGGGGGTTGTGTGTGCTTTTTTGAGTGTGTGGTGTCTGCGTGTGTGCATGAATGTGTGTATGTGTGGTTGTATGCGAGTCTGAATGTTGAAGTGAGTGTGTGCATGCATGTAAGTGTGTATGTGTGTGTGTATGCCAGTGTGAGTGTTGTTGTGAATGCGTGTTTGTCTGTGTGTGAGTATGCATGTTTGGATGGGTGTGAGTATGCATGCATGAATGAGTGTATGAATGTTGTAGTGAATGCGTGCATGGATGCGTGTGAGTGAATGCGTGTATGTAAGTGTAGGTAAATGGGTGTATGCGTGGTGCATGTGGGTGTCTGTGTGCATGTATGCAGAGGGGCTGTGTCTGAAGGGGATAGGGGGTGGTTTGTCTGGGGGTTGGGGGGACGGGGGAAGGAGGGCGCTGTGGCTGGAGGGGAAGGGGGTCTAGTGCTTGGTGGGTGAGTGGGGGAGTCGTCTAAGAAATTTCCTGTCACCGGTAGCCTTTCCGCCCTGATTTTCATGTTGTTGCTACTGCCACGGAAACTATGGTGGAAAGATGGCTCCTAATACCACCGGCGGTCTTCTGTGGACCGGTGGGTCGGATATCATCATCTCTGGCCTGGCCGTTCCGACCGCCATGGCGGTAAGAGTGTAGGTGTGACGGGTTGGCAGCGGCCAACCCGCTACACTCATAATGTGGTTGTCTGCACCGCCAGCCTGTTGGAGGTGGGACCGCCACATTTACCCTCACGGTCAGAAGACTGCCAAGGTCAAAATGAGGGCCATAGTACTATTGCTATCATATTTCTTGAAGTAGTTAGTATTACATCTGGTCACTACAGTATATATCTAAAAAGTAATAGTGAATGGACAGAATGTAATGACAGGAACCTAAAATTCAAGCAAAGATGGCCTTTTAAGTTACCAACTTTGTATCTGTTGTTTCTGGAACAAAAGCTCTAAGGATGATTACAGTTGAAAAAGTGGAATAGTTTAGTTGTAGTAGATGCATTATCAGTATTTATGATATCATATGCATTATCAGTATTTATGACAGCAAACTGCCTCCCACAGGTGATTTCTTTATAAGGCTTTGCTTATGCTAGTGTGCCTTATATATCTAATAGGAGTTCTAATGACGAGGGTCTCAAGTACAGCATATGTTTCTTTAGAGTAGTAGAGCAAGTATAGGTAAAATTATTGTTTAAAAAATTGTAGTGAGCACAATGAACAGTATTGCTTATTTACAGTGACATATCTGGAGCTTTTTTATGCATTCTATATGATTTCTTAATACCGCTGCTCATGGATGATTCTTTATACAGCACATCATTTATGATGTATAAGTATAAAAAATGAGAACAGTAATAAAGGGAAAATAAAATTCTTATTTGTATTTTAACAAAGCATTACAGCATGGGAACTGTGTAGTGATTTGTTCCTATTGTGGAGTTATGTATTGTTGAAATTTCTAAGTTTAATTTATATTTTTATACATCGATACTAATTCATATTTTTTTTATTTTTTTTATACAGATCATTGCCACCAAATATTGGAGTAATGTAGCTTACTAAATAGTTATTTCAGTGTTGTTCCATAAGACAACATTGTCAGGGTATTGGAGGCTACAAGTAACCCTTTCACTGCTAGGTCTCAGTCCAACTACCCCTCCCCACCCCGTTTTAAGCCTTTTTTGGCTATTTGGGGTGGTTTCCACTCAGGACTCCATAACATTTTGTCCACATAAGCTATTCATGCCAAATATGTGTCTTTTTCACCCTAAATGCTGGGTATTCTAATAGTACCCAGGGATTGTGGATTCCCCTGGAGGGGACTGAGAAGCAAAATATAGCTACATTTAGTTTTGTTAAAGAAAAGTGGGAGACATGTCCTGTAGAAGAAAGTGTATGGATTCTTCCTGCAAACGCCATCAATTAAAGGTTTGCGATGCAATAATTACCCTCTCCCCAGCTTTCAGGACCAAGCAGACTTGATTCAGAAAAAAAAAATGCAAACACAGTTTTGGCATTTTACAGGGAGAGAGACCATTTTTCTATTTTTTGTGCTTTCAACCTCCTTCAGTTTGTGGTGGATACGGATGTGAAACCCATGGTGGGTCCTGGAAAGCTATACATGTCTGAAAACTAGACAGAATTCTGAATTCAACAAGGTGTCATTTGTGTAGATCCTTCAGGGTTTTCCCAAAGACATCATGTGTTAAAATAAAAATAAATTAAACTGAGTAGGAAGAAACAGGCATTTGTGACATTTTAATGTATAACTTCCCATCACAATGGCCAATTTACAAAACCTATATACCATTAGATCTGCTAGACCGCTCTGGTTGTGGGTATATATAGGGTCTGTGTGTTTTTCAAGAACTCAAGGTACCCAGACCCAATCACAGAGCTGTACCTTACAATGGTTTTTCATTGTCTACCTGGTATAGAGCAATTCATGTCGTAAAATCTAAATTGTGAAAATAGTCATCAAGGAAACCTATGTTTTTCCAGAATGGGCACAAGATATGGAGTTTGAAAGCAGGGGTTATTTGTACATCTCTATATTTGTGGGTCCCCCTACTACCATTTGAAGTAGAGGGTATTTCTCAAAATGACTTCTTTTTTGCACATTGTCTTACATTGGAAGGTGCAAATGCAGAGACATATAATTGGTAATAATACTTGTTCTTCTATTCTGGATTCCCCTATATCTCCTGATAAAAATGGTACCTCCCATGTGTGGGTAGGCCAAGTGGCCGCAGCAGGAAATGGCCCAAAATGCAACATGAATACATCAAATTTTTCTATGCAAAACTGACCCATTTTGTCACAGTGGGAAGCTGTGTTTTGGGGCCCCAGCTCAGCACCTAGGGCAAAATAGTAAAGCTGTATATTTTTGGAACTAGACACCTAGGGAAAGTGTCTCTCCCTGGTTTATATCGTCCAGAATCCCTTGCAAGCCTCATACATTTTCCTCAGATTTCAGTGATTTCTGTGGTGGTAAGCTCTGGAATCTTTGTGGAGCCACAAACCTCTTCCACCCAGCATTTCCCTACATCTCCTAATAAAAATGGTACCTCACTTGTGTTTGTAGACCTAGTGTCCACGACAGGAAATGGCCCAAAACGCAACATGGATACATCATATTTTTCCACCCAAAACAGACCGATTTTGGGCTCTAGCACAGCAGGCATTTAGGGCAAACTAGCAAACCTGTACGTATTTTAACACTGGACACCTAGAGAAATTCAGGATGGGGTGACTTGCATGACTCTCACTAGCTTGTGCCACCCAGAATTCCTTGGAAACCTCAAACTTTGACTAAAAAAACACATTTTCCTCACTTTTCTGTGATGGATTATTTTGGAATCTGCAAGGAGCCACAAACTTCCTTCCACCCAGCATTCTCCTAAGTTTTTTTAATAAAAATGGCACCTCAGTTGTGTGGGTAGGCCTAATACCAGTGTCAGGAAATGGCCCAAAACGCAACATGGATAATCAACTTTTTCCATGCAAAACTGACCTGTTCTTTTGAAAGTGGGTAGCTATAGGACTGCCATTAGGGAAAGCTAGCAAACCTGTACATTTCTGAAAACTAGACACCTCCAGAAATCCAGGATGGGGTGATTTGGGTGGCTCTCACCAGGTTGTTTTACCCAGAATCTGTTGCAAACCTCAAATGTTGACTAAAAATGCACATTTTCCTCACATTTCTGTGATGGAAACTTGCAAAATCGTAGGAATCCACATAATTCCTACCACCCAGCCTTGCCCCACTTCTGCAGATAGAAATGCTGCACCACTTGTGCGGCTGGGCCTAGTGCCAGTGACAGGAACGGATCAAGAGCCCTTCCGCATTGATCTCAGTTGGATCCGTTTTTGTGCTTGATACAAGTCTCAACCACACAAGCGAACAGCATTTTTGTCAGCACAAGTTGGGCAATGCTGGGTGGTAGGAATTTGGAGGATTCCTGCAGACTCTGGAAGTTTCCATCACAGAAATGTGAAGAAAATGTGTGTTTTAGTCAACATTTGAGGTTTGAGGGGCATTGTGAGTAAGCAAATTGAGTAAGATGCAGGAGAAGTTCACCACCCTGGATTCCCCAGATGTCTAGTTTTCAGAACATTCTGGGTGTGGTAGGTTTTTCCAGGTGGCAGCCTACACAAGCCCAAATAGTGCATCTTTTCACCATTGCAAGTGAGATGATACTGGGAGTTAGCCAAACTCTCCTTGCCCATTTGAAAAAACAACCCTCAATAGAATCATATGTCATCTTGCTTGCCATTGGGTTGAGATGCTTTAGTTTGCGGGGGCCAGAAAGACTGTTTAGATTTTATGGGTGAGGACTGGGCCTGATGTTAGGCTGAGAAAGACCCACACCACTATTTTATTAAAAATATATATTGCTGCCATACAGTGGGTCGCTCCCCATGGGGTAGATCGGGGTGATTACCCAATCTGCCACGGGGGTAGAAGGACTATTTCCCTATTTTTATGGAGCGGAGGGAATGGCCATGCCCATGCTGGGCAGCCCCCACCCTACTAATAAAAAAAAAGTAATTACTGGTGTCTAGTGGGCTTTCTGTCCCTCCTCCCGGGGGTAAGGCAGATGGGGCAATTACCTTCTTCAGCCCCCGCATGAGGGGGTAGAATGCTCCCACAGGACAGAGATTCTGTTACCTCATTGTCATTGTGATTCACAATGTTGAGCAACCCCCACACCTACAATTAAAAATAGTAATCCCTGGTATCTAGTGGGCTTTCTGTCCTCCTAGGTGACAAATGGGTGGAATTGCTCCATTTGTCCCCCCCCCCCGGCGGGGCAGAAAGTGTGTTTACCTTTTTGTGGGGGTGGGGGCATGACCATGCCCATGCTGGGCAGCCCCCAACTCGACAATAAAAAATAAACGTAATATCTGGTGTCTAGTGGGGGTAATTGCCCCAATCTGCCCCACAGGGGACAGAAAGACTGTGTTATCATTTTATGGGGTGGGGGCATGGCCATGCCCTTGCTGAGCAGCCCCACCCCTACAATTAACAAAAAAACTATCCTTGGTATCTAGTAAGCTTTCTACCCACCCTGGGAGGGCAGATGGTGGTATTTTCCCCTATCTGCCCCTGGGGAGGCAGAAATACTTTGTCCCAATTTTTATAGGATTGGGGCATGGCCATGCCCATGCTGAGCAGCTCCCACACCTACAATTAAAAACATGTAATACCAGGTATCTTTTTGGCTTTTCTGTCCCCCAGGGGTGAAGATGGGGCAAATGTCCCCATCTGCCCCCAGAGGGTCAGAAAGACTGTTTCACTTTTTTTGTGGTGTGGGGACATTGGGCCAGATGTAGCAACGAATTTGCGACTCGCAAACGGGGAAAATCGGCGTTTGCGAGTCGCAAATGCGTCTATGGTATGTAGAAATGCATTTTGCGAGTCGGAACCGACTCGCAAAATGCATTTCCGAGTCGCAAATAGGAAGGGGTGCTCCCTTCCTATTTGCGAGTCGCAGTGGTATGCAATTCCATTTGCGACTGCGTAAGCGGTCGCAAATGGACTCGCAGTTACCATCCACTTGAAGTGGATGGTAACCCACTCGCAAACGGGAAGGGGTCCCGATGGGACCCCTTCCCCTTTGTGACTGGACCCAAAAATATTTTTTCCAAGGGACCACTACCTGCCCTGAAAAAATCCGAAACAAAAGGTTTCGTTTTTTTTTTCTAAGTGCAGCTTGTTTTCCTTTAAGGAAAACGGGCTACACTTTGAAAA
This sequence comes from Pleurodeles waltl, assembly GCF_031143425.1. Classification (NCBI taxonomy): domain Eukaryota; kingdom Metazoa; phylum Chordata; class Amphibia; order Caudata; family Salamandridae; genus Pleurodeles; species Pleurodeles waltl. Next base: position 1,724,499,005 of record NC_090440.1, on the reverse strand, counting down.
AAAAAACTGCTTTATTTAAAAGCAGTCACGGACATGGAGGTCTGCTGTTCCCAGCAGGCCTCCTTCCCCGTGAGTGCCCTGAGTCGCTATGGGGTCGCAAATTGCGACCCAACTCATTAATATTCCTTACCCAAGGGGCTGCTCCACCCTGGCATCTAGGTGGGGGATTCCTATGGGAGCATCCTCCTGTGGTTCAAGCGAATTATCCCCTTTCCAATGACTCCAATGATACCTCTCACATCTGCATCGGTGCCGGGGGGCTTAGATAGCCCCATGAACACCAAGGCAGTAAAAGTGAAGTGAACCTATCACTTTTAACTTTTTTTTTCCGACCAATCCCAATACACAAAATGGTGGCCACAACTTTCCTCTAAGGTTGTGGCCAGCCATTCACGCCATTGCTATTGGCATGTGGTTCCACTCTAGTCATGTCTAAAATCCCTATGAGAAATTGCATGGGGAAAATGTTTTTTAGTACCCCCCCCTTTTTCTCGATCCATGCATTACTAATCATCCCAAAACTGGACAGCAGCTGACGTGAGTAACAAGCTAGATTTGAAAATTTTGTGAAGACTCATCAAACAGCGCAGAGTTATTAGCAAAATAAAAAATATAATATATATATAATCCAAAACGAAGAATTTGCTGCACTGGGTGCTGCAAATGCTTCTTTTTGGATTGCATATAATTGGATGGCACAGTCTGCTGCTTTGGACCTCCCATTTCTTTTTTAGACTGAGTGTATGTGTGTGTGTGTGTGTGTGCATATATATATATATATATATATATATATATATATATATATATACGCACTCCTCACCACACTTTTCAGCACAGGAGCTTAAGAATGGCACTACTGTGCCAAAACACGTTCTTCGTTGTTCACCAATTAAATTCACTGTTGAACAAGTATTCCGAGTGCTGTCCTCTATAGAAATTGATAAGGAGCGAGTGGATATTTGAATGAGGCAGTGGCGAAGAGTTGAGACAGCACCACTGGTAGTTTGCCTGAACCACAGTATTGCCGAAAACCAGAAAAAAATAATATATATATGTATGTGTATATATATATATATATATATATATATATATATATAATTTTTTCACTGAAAAAAGAAAGGTTCTCAATTTACTCACACAAAACCGTAGATATTCAGAAGTCATAGTTACCATCCCTAACTATAACTTACACCCCGACAATGCACTGCTTAGGACCATACATATCACTTATGACATGGTCAGTGACATCACTGATAACATCACTGAAAACATCTCAACTGACATCACTGTTAACATCATCCACTTAAAGACTCTCACACCCACCTCACACTTCTATACAATCCTCTCATACACCCACTCACACCTTCACACAGCTATCACAAACCCATACAACTACACACAAAACACTCACCGATTGTAAAATGTGCTCACACACCCATTTGCTTACTTATATGGCCAGTCACACAATTACTCACTTTGCCATGCAATTACTAACACACTGACTTATACTCCTATAAAGCCATTCAGACAGCTACACATCCAGCTACACAGCTAACACAATCTTCACATATTCTTGTATACAGCCGCTGACTGAGTCACTCACACACCCACTTACACAACAATACAGCCACGTAGACGGCCAGTAATACAGACATACAGTCACTTTGACAATGAGTCATTCACCCACACAGTTACTCATACACCCACTCACTTAGTCATATAGATACTAACACATATACTCACTTTCCTATACAGTCACTGATACAAGTACACACATTCACTGACACACTCACTCACTCATACAGTCACTGACACACCTACTGACCTGTCCATACAGATACAGGCACAGCCTGTAATTAACTCAAAGAGCCACTCACACAGCTACTCACTCAGCCACACAAGCAGTCAGTCACTCACTTACCACTTTAACTACTGAGAAAACCACTCACTCACACTTAGAACTACTCACACATCCACTTGTTTACCTATAGAGCTACACAGAAACCCACGTACTCAGTAAAACAGCTACTGATACAGCCAGTAACCCAAATGTACACCACTCACATACAACTGCAGACAAACACATACCCACTCAGATGACATACATTACAAATACTATCACTGATCAGTAGCTCAGAAAGAGTAGTTATTTAACATATGCTTTGCCTTGGTATGCATCTTTAACGCACATAGATGTTTTTACACACTTACACGGACTGAATGATGTCATCAGTTATGTCATTTGAGATGTCATCAGTGATATTACTGACCATGTCATGGATTGATGTAATATGTGAGGTCATAAGCAGTGCATTGCAGGGGTGTAGGTTATAATTAGGGCTGGTAAATATAACTGACGACTTTCTATGGTTCAGTGTGAGTAAATTCAGCACCTGGCTATAACATTCCTGTAACCTTTGTTTTTTTCAGTGAATTACTAAGGTGTTTTTATTCTATTTCCTAACAACAATCTCACTGTAACCTTTGTTTTTTAGAGAATTTCTAAGGATTTTAAAAAAATTATATTTCCTAACTGTAACATTCCTGTAACCTTTGGTTTTCTCAGTGAATTTCTAAAGTTTTTTTCATTCTACTTCCTAACTATAACATTCCTGTAACTTTTTTTTTTTCAGAGCATTTCTAAGTTTTTTTTTATTATTCTATTTCCTAACTATACCATCTCTGTAACCTTTGATTTTATTGTGAATGTCTAAGGTTTTATTTTATTCCACTTCCTAACTATAATATCCCTGTAACCTTTGTTTTTTTCAGTGCATTTGTATGTCTTTTTAATGTACTGAGGAGGTTGACCACAGCACCTGCCCAGCCAACCCTTCGAGTGCATCCAGCCCGCGTGTGAGCATCCAACCACAAGCAGTGCACAGGCTTCGAGGGATAAAGAAAGAGAAGGCACACATAAAATAGTGGTGTTTTGCATGCCTGCTGCCTGCCTTTTCCTCCTTCTCACTGCTTTCTCCTTGCTCTGAGCCCCGTTTTGTGTGTGTCTGCTGCCTGCCTTTCCCTACTTCCTACCACTTTCTCCTTGCTTTCAGTCTCATTTTTTGCATGTCTGCTTCTTACGTATTTCCCTCCTTCTCACTGCTTACACCTTGCTCTCAGCCCTGTTTTGTGCACGCCTGCTCCTTGACTTTCCCTCTTTCTTACTGTTTTCACCTTGATCCCTGCCCCATATTGCGCTGTCAGCTGCTTGCCTTTCATTCCTGTCACTGCTTTCTGCTTGCTCTCCGCCCTGTTTTGTGCATGCCTGCTCCTTGACTTCCCTCCTTCTCAATGCTTTCTTCTTCCTCTAAGCCCGGATTTGTCTTGACTGTTGCTTGCCTTTTCTATCCTTGTTACTGCTTTCTCATTGCTTACCCCCTGTTTTTGTGTGCCTGCTTCTTGACTTTCCCTCCTTCTCACTGCTTTCTCCTTGCTCTCAGCCCTGTTTTGTGCTGCCTGCAGCTTGCCTTATCCTCCTTCTCACTGTTTTCTCCTTGCTCTCCGCCCCGTTTTGTGCATGCCTGCTGCTTGTCTTTCCTTGCTTCTCACTGCTTTCTCTTGGCTCTCAGCCCCATTCTATGCATGCCTATTGCTTGGCTTTCCCTCCTCCTCACTGCTTTCTCGTTGCTGCGAGCCCCATTCTGTTCCTACCTGCTGCCTGCCTTTTCCTCTTCCTCACTGCTTTCTCCTCACTCTCAGTCACGTCCTGTGTGTGCCTGCTGCCTGCCTTGCCCTCCTTCTCACTGCTTTCTCTGGGCTCTCAGCCCTTTTGTGTGCATGCCTGCTGCCTGTCTTTCACTCCTCCTCACTGCTTTCTCAGGGCTCTTAGCCCTGCTGTGTGCATGCATGCTGCCTTCCTTTTCCTCCTCTTCACTGCTTTCTCCTTGCTTTCAGCCCCATTTTGTGTGTGCCTGCTCCTTGCCTTTCCCTCCTTCTCACTGCTTTCTCTTTGCTCTCAGCCCCATTTTGTGCATGCCTGATGCCTGCCTTACCTTCCTTCTCCCTGCTGTATCCTTGCTCCCCCCTAGTGTTTTGAGTCCCTGTTCCTTGCCTTTGTCTCCTTCTCACTGCTTTCTCCTTGCTGTCAGCCCCATTATGTGCATGCCTGCCACTTGCCTACTCCTCCTCCTCCCTGCTTTCTCCTTGCTCTCAGCCCTGTTATGTGCATGGCTGCTACTTGTCTTTCCCTCCTCCTCCCTGCTTTGCCCTTGTCCTTAACCCCATTTCGTGCATGTCTTCTTCTTGACTTCCTCTCCTTCTCACTGCTTTCCCCTTGCTCTCAGTCCCGTTTTGTGCTGCCTGCTGCTTGTCTTTCCTTCATTTTCACTGCTTTCTCCTTGCTATGAGGCCTATTTTGTACATGCCTGCTCCTTGACTTTCCCTGCTTCTCGCTGCTTCCTTTTGTTTTCATCCCTGTTTTTTGCTGCCTGTTGCTTGCCTTTCTCTCCGTGTCACTGCTTTCTTCTTGGCTGCCCAACCCGATTTTTTGTGCTCTTGCTTCTTGACTTTCCCTCCTTCTCACTGCTTTCTCCTTGCTCTCAGTCCCACTTTGTGCTGCCTGCTGCGTGCCCTTACCTCCTTCTCACTGTTGTCTCCTTGCTCTCAGCCCCTTTTTGTGCATGCTTGCTGCTTGTCTTTTCTTCCTTGTCACTTTTCTACGGACGCTCAGCCCCGTTCTGTGCATGCCTGCTGCTTTCCTTTCCCTCCTCCTCACTGCTTTCTCATTGCTGTCAGCCCCATTATGTGCATGCCTGTCACTCGCCTTCTCCTCCTCCTCACTCTCAGCCACATTGTGTGAATGTCTGCTGTCTGCCTTTTCCTCCTCCTCACAGCTTTCTCCTCACTCTTAGCCCTGTTGTGTGCATGCCTGCCACCTGCCTTTCTCTCCTCCTCACTGCTTTCTCTGGGCTCTCATCCCCATTTTATGCGTGCCTGCTGCTTACCTTTCAGTTCTCCTCACTGCTTTCTCTGGGCTCTCAGTACCATAATATGCGTGCCTGCTGCAAGTTTTTCCTCCTCACTGCTTTCTCCTTGATCTCAGCCCTGTTCTGTGCGTGCCACTGCCTGCCTTTCCCTCCCCCTACTGTTTTCCTTGGGCTCTCAGCCTTGTTGTGTGCTTGCCTGCTGCCTGCATTTCCCTCATCCTCACTGCTTTCCCTTCACTCTCAGCCCCGTTGTGTGCATTCCTGCTAACTGTCTTTCTCTCCTCCCCACTGCTTTCTCTTCGTTGTCAGCCCCATTATGTGCGTGCCTGCTGCCTGCTTTTCCCTCCTCCTCTCTGCTACCCCCTAGCTATCAGCCCCATTTTGTGCGTACCTTGTGATTGCCTGAAGCTGAGTCACAAAGTAGCTTCCAACATTTCCTGTTTGAAGTACTGGCAGCTAATAAGATCTCAGAACAAGATCTCCAGGATCCACGGCTCTAGCTATCTATATTTATTTTTTCTTTAATATCTCAAAAACTGCTGAATGGATTCACACCATATAACAATGAGGGCACTTTTTGGATCAACAGCAACCTTTCTGACACATTTGGTATGATTCCATCCAGCAGTTCCGGCTGTAGTCATGTCTAAAATCTCTATGGAGATTAACATGGGAAATGCACTTATTTGACCCCCCCTTTCCTTAACCTCTGCTTGACAGATCACCCAAAACGTTTAATGCACAACAAAGACAAACTTGACACTTTTTTGAGAAACTTTGATGAAGATTTGTCAAGCGGTGTCAAAAAAACACTTTTTCTATGGAAAATAGGTCTTAACCATAACTACCTAGGTTTTCCATTGGAAAAAACTAAGGTTAAAGTGATGTTATGCTTAGGTATGTGAAAAAGTCCTTATTTCCCGTCCACCCCGCTAATAAAGGAAGGTCTTGAGTGTAGATGTGGAATTTTTGTTTATACCTAGCTTCCTCTAGACACACCACAGTTCTCCTCAAAGGCACCCTGAGGAGTCAATTGTGTCATGCGCTCGGCTGCCAAATCATCCCTGCTCTCGGGTGGAGATGAGGAACTGCTAGTTAGCCAGAGCAAAACCAGGATTAGGCCGACAGGTGTCTCCTGTAGTGTGTTAGACTCAGTCCTCCCACACCCCAGGTGATGCTGACGCTCAAATCCAGTAGTCTCATTAGAATAAGGAAAGCTATGCGAGAGGGTATTCTAGTTTTTACAGGAGAAATTCTTGGGTCTGATGTTTTGTGTCAAAAACATAGTCAACATCAGAGACAGTAAAGGAGGTAGCCCATTTTATACAAAGTGGATGTAATGCTTTTACATTCAGGATGCTTGCTTTTGTGACAGCATCAAGGGCCGGCATTGGGGTAACTACAATAATGTGTTTACCTTGGGCTAGTGGTCTCTCCTTGATGACCACCATCTGGACTTCAGTCAGTATTTTTTCTGTGGGTGCAAAACACTGTTCTGAATTAGAGTGCAAGTGTGATTTTATGCTATGGGTACAGTGACACCTTAATGGAATGTGACATAGGTGAACCCGATGGCACCAGGAATTACCTGGATTACCACATTTGTTTTGTTGTCACATGTGTGCAAATGTTTTGATTTAAGCATGTCAATCTGTTATGCTTTAAGAATTTGTGTGTGTTGTGGTATCCAACATTTGCTTGAGAAGTCTGGATGAACTAAGTCGTACAGTCGTTTTTTGCTTTGTGCATAGCCTGGAATATACGTTCTGCCAAAATTAAAGAAACTGAGCTGTGACTGCCGTTTCTTAATGGTATTTGGTGGTTGTAATTATGCACATTTCATTAGAAATTAAGGAGTCAGACTCCTACCGTCATTTCATAATTTGTATCCTAGGACTAGGACACTTAGAAAAGCAATTTTGTTTTATTGAAATTGAATGTGTAGCCCTGTGCAGCATGTCCCAAAGCAATGCAATCCACCCTGGCTAAATGTGTGTTGAGGTCATCATCTGTGAGATAGATGTCATTGGCATAAGACAACACCTCAGGATCAAAATGATGTAATATTGAAGTCACACGGCCTGAGAACAATCTAGGACTGTTCTTATGTGCTTGGGGTAAACGACAAAGGGCTTCATTACAAGTGTGGCGTCCAAGGACCGCCACACTCGTGTTGAAAGTCGGATCGCCGCACTCCAGGTGCCCCCCCCACCCAATTACAACCCTGGTGGGTGGATCCTCCAGGGGACCATCATCCTTGCCAGGAACATGGTTTCCGATGGCATGAAGGTAGTCAGAGTTTATACTCAGCCAGGGTGGTGCTGAACTCAGCACCGCATGGCTGATTACAACTCCCCTCATCATCAGACTTTCCATGACATGGAAAGGCTGGTGGTCAGGGTGTTCTGGGGGCCAAAGGGGGGCCCCTACACCATTGTAATGCAGACAGTGCACATTCAGAGGGTGCTGGTTGGCCCCCTCTTTGCTACGAGATAGCACTCGGCTCCTTTAAGGGAACCGAGGGCTGTCTTGTAGCACTGTTCCTGCTGGTCTGACCGGCGGGAATGTTCTATTGCAATGTTCCCATTGGTTAGACCGGTGGGAACATTGTAATAGGGCATTCTATGATAAAAAGCAAGATCTGTGATTATTAGTAGGATGAAAAATATTACAGTGCTGTGACCATTACAGTAAAATACATAAACAGTCCTAACAACTTACACCCTAATGTCTAACATGAGAGCATAGTAGTGTTATCCCTTCTGCCCATCACCATCTATGGAATAAGCCCCAAACGCATACCTGAATGAAGGCAAGGGTCTGCCTCTTGCTCTGCTGGCAGTCCTCCCGGTTGACTAGAAAGACAAGGCCAAGATCAGCGAAGTTGTTGACGAAGTGGTGCACAACATAAGATGGGCTAGCTGGAATGCCCTCTACCCTCTTATGAATATGTGGTGTTTATTTCACAAAAAATGTGTTGTGTTCTTAGAGCAAAGCTGACATGATAGTATGCCTGATAGAAGACTGGCTCCATTACTCTTGGAGCTGCAATACTAGGTAAGCTATTGTGTATAAATATGACAACTTTGAGCAGGGCACAAAGTGTAATGTGTGCAAGGTACAAATAAATGTAGAACACAAACAAGTATGTTTTCGAAGAAAGGCAGCTGATAAAATATAAAAGCAACAAGCTAGAAGTGAGCTGTGCTAAACCATAATAAAATGGATAAAAGCAGACAAAGGGGGTGATTCTAACTTCGGCGGGCGGCGGAGGCCGCCCGCCAAAGTTCCCCCACCAAAATACCGCTCCGCGGTCGAAAGACCGCTGAGGGTATTTTGGGATTTGCCCTGGGCTGGCGGGCGGCCGCCAAAAGGCCGCCCGCCAGCCCAGGGCAAATCAACCTTCCCACGAGGACGCCGGCTCAGAATTGAGCCGGCGGAGTGGGAAGGTGCGACGGGTGCAGTGGCACCCGTCGCCTATTTCAGTGTCTGCATAGCAGACACTGAAATACTTTGTGGGGCCCTCTTATGGGGGCCCCTGCAATGCCCATGCCATTGGCATGGGCCCTGCAGGGGCCCCCAGGGGCTCCGCGGCACCCCCTACCGCCATCCTGTTCCTGGCGGGAGACCCGCCAGGAACAGGATGGCGGTAGGGGGTGTCAGAATCCCCATGGCGGCGGAGTGCGCTCCGCCGCCATGGAGGATTCTGCAGGGCAGCGGGAAACCGGCGGGAAACCGGCGGGAGACCGCCGGTTTCCCGCATCTGACCGCGGCCGAACCGCCGCGGTCAGAATGCCCTGCGGGGCACCGCCGGTCTGTCGGCGGTGCTCCCGCCGACCCTGGCCCCGGCAGTCAGAGACCGCCGGGGTCAGAATGACCCCCAAAATGTGTATGTGTCCTAAAGGTATAGGTGATAGGCCTACGAGCTAAATTATGGATGCCCAAACTAGGCGGTAAAAGGAACACTCAACATCATCTATGGTATTTCCATATGCCTACATACATATTTGAAAATAACTGCATAGTATTTAGTAGTATGTGTGCAATATGAATATTTTTCTTGTTTCTAAAGAAAAAACACTGACTGGTCAATCATTTATTGGGTCTTACTATTGCGTGCCTGGGAACAGTGATTACTAGCCCACACCACTTCCCCTGAGTAGGACTTGGACTGCTTTGCTTCACTTCCCTGAGAGAATCAAATGCTACTACGGAATGCTTGGTTCCCAGTAAACATAATTGTAGACCTATTACCTGTGCAGCTCATACAACTAATAACCCAATTTCCTACAATGGACATTTGGAATTTTTAAATCTAGGTTTAGATGTTTTGATCAATTTGGAAGTCAACAGGTATAGTCCCCAGGCAAGGTGGGTAAAATGATGGTAACATTATGGTATGATGTGCCCCCTTCCCAATAATGTTGTAAGAGCTTTTGCAGAATGTGAAGATATGTCTTATGTTTACAAATATATATCTGATGTCAGTAATTCTGAAAATTAATTTGATTCTTACTTGAGACATGCATGAAGAACTTACATGATTTTGATTTTTTTTTCTGATTCATAAAATACTCTCATTTCAGTGCCTTTTCTATATTTCCTTTGCAAAGTTAATAATGGAATATGCGATTTATTGCTAATAAAAACATATGTCTGGGACCTAATTGACAAATGTAGTTTACACTTTTGAGTAAGTTTAAAGATCTGAGCACATTTACTAATTTTTATGAATCAGAAACTATTCTGAAGCTCAAAGTGTAAGCTGCTGGCAAAAAAACATTAGTGGGTCCAGCACTAAACATGGCCTACTACTGGCACTGCAATGCCCTCCCACAGAAAATAATGGAGGTAAGGATTTAAAACCCTGAAGGAAATACTGTTAACTTAAATTGCATTATTTTTAATATTTAAACATTTAAATACATGTTAAAATATTTAACTAAAGTTTTCATTCAAAAATACTTATTTTTTTATTTTGTTATACATTTAGAGTAAATATACAAAAATAATTTACATTTAGTTTTAACATAATAATGTTTTAAATATTTATTTCTGAATTAAATTATTGATTTTATTTACCCTATACATTACCATGTGGAGTGGCCATATGGTAAAGTACGGGAAATCAATTTAAAAAGTGTATTTAATTAAAAATTAAATATGAAATATATTTGTATGCCCAATATTAAAGTAAATTAATTTGATATATTTCCTTTATATGTAAAGCTACATATAAAATGCTACAGCACTATTACATAAATGTTCAATTAAAACTTTAATTACTTAATGGAAATATATTACATTGAATTATTTTTGGTAATTTAAATTAAAAATAAATTCACACATAAAGAAAATTAATTTTTGAATGGTCATTAATATTTATTAAAAGTGATGTATACAAATAATTACATGAATTGCATTATTTAATAACATTTATTGTTACACAGTTCTTTCAAAATCAAAATAGGCTATTAAAATGTTTTATAAATAATAGATCTATTATTTTTATATATTACTTATATGGTTAACTATTTGAATTGAAGTCTAAGCTTACTTAAAATTAGAAGTTACCTTTGTGAATCAGGCCCACTGTGTCTAATAATTTGTATTAAAGAGCAATATATCTGCCCTCCATTTGAGTGTTGTGTCCTCCCATCCAATATCTTTAAGTGTTACTGATCTGGACTCCAACCTCTCCCCCTTTTCCACTAAACACAAACCTTTTAAACATAAACTAGCATTAATAGTACAGGAGTCATAATCCTTTGGCGTGAGTCACAACCTCAGCCATCCACCTGTTTGTCGAGCTTCACAAACTAACTTGTGGAGTGGTGCTTCTCCTCTCTTTGCCTCTTTCACATGGATAAGGTCAGTCATAGTTTGATCTGTTGTGCTGTGCTTCTTCTTTGCAGCTGGCTCATTGTTTAGTTGTGTGCTTCCACCTATATTCTTTCTTTGCCTGTCTCATGTTGGTTTTCTATGATGCGCCTCTGACCCTAGGGGTTGGATTATCAAATCATCTGTAGCATAATTGGCTTCTACTTCTCCCATTAGTTCCATCAGCTTTTTGATTTATGCACCCTTTCTGATTACTCTAGGGCATCCGTTGATCAAGCAGTCAGCGTGAAGGGATAGTTACATCTAAATCGCATTGGTCTGTTGTGCAGTTTTATGGTGATTACTAACATTTCCTGTCTCCTCGCCAGTCACCTGAAACACATCTTGATAAATTTGTATTAAACAGTGATCGAATTCGATGACCTCCTTCTGTCATGCTGATGTCAGAATTCTGTCCTTGAGATATGATGATGCCAATTTAGCTATAATGTCTCTTAGGTGCAGCCCAGGTTCTTTAGTTGCTGGGAATATTTTATCTGCATGGACATTTGGTTATCTCTGCTTGTGCTTCTTCCTCTGAATGTAGTTGAAATGTTTGGTAAAGGATGTCATGGTGATAGTTCCTTCTATGTTCTCCCTTTTTTTGGATCATGATATTATCTCTGTGTAATCTAACCTCGTGAGCCTCGCATTTTCTTTTTATCACCTCCACTTCTTCCAAACTCAACCACATCAAGTGTGTATCCTTCATTTGTGTCTCTCTGTAATTGCAAAACAGCCTCTTCATTCTTGCTCACTCCAGTGGACGGTATTTCTTAAGTCATGTCTGCCATCGTGTTTTTACAGCTTATAACAAGTCAGTTAGTGTGCTTGTATGTTTTTCTTGCAGGTCTGCTAAACATGAGAGCAAGTCTTGTTAAGTGAGAGTCTGTTGGTCGCTTTATTTGGCTGTGGATATTGTACCACCTAGTCCTGTTGTTTGTTTGATATCAGATCCTGTAGTATGTGAACACTCAATGTTTTTTGGGTGCCAGCAGGTTCTAAGATCACGCTGTGTCTTTAGGGTAGGAAGTCGCCTCATGGACAAAGGTGGCTAGGGTTTGTATAATATGCTTGTCAGCAACAGCACTTCTATTTAGAGGGAGGGAAGTCTCCAATGCCTCACAGATACTTCATTCCAGTGGTCTGCTTAAGCAGAGGAGTCTCTTTTGGTGGTTTCTGTGCACCTATTTTTATTGTGGGAGCCCTTGGCAAGAAGATTCTGCATATCAGGATGTCACCTATATACTTTGTGTGTGGTGTTTCTTGGAAATTATATACCATGCTCATCAGTACTCATTGTGGAGGTCTGGCATGTCTCCATCCATTTTCTTGTATTCCCAACTCATGCCTAGAGCAGCTCGGGTATAGGCAACCGGCCCTCTAATATGCTGCAGGGATAGAGGGAACTGTGTGTGGCTTTGGAATTACATGTGACGAGGGCTTTAAAGGCCACATCACCAATGCTTCAAAAATCCACACAAGTGGGACATCCTCCGATCCATGATCAATCGGACGGTTGAAGGGCATTTTTTTTAAGTGTGAAGCTCTCCCCTGGTTTGTGGGTCATTTTCTTAGAGCTCAGCCAGGGGCTTTTGCCAAATGCAACTACATCCGATCACTTTGGCCAAGCTGTCCGTGAAGGAGCATTTTTGTCGGAGCATACCAGGCTTCTAAACACTTCAAGAAGGGAGTGTTGGCAAAATCCATAGTATATGGTGTATGACATACACCCAAGGCCTGGAAGTTAAATGATACCTATGGATTGCCTGCACTTTTGGTGCCATCCACAGCGTTGGCCTAAACCATGATTTTATACCTACCATGGGTAGCTTCACTGGAGCTGCCTATCCTGCTGTCAAACCTGTCAAAATAAATATTTTGACAGGAGCAAGCCCTGCTTTTAAATATGAATACATCACTCCTACGTCCACCTTGTTGCCCACAAGGTTACATGACGCCTGATATTTAAAAGTGGAACATGTGCTAAAATTAAATTAAATTAAATTAAATTAAATTAAATTAAATTAAAATTGTTATGCCCCTCCATTGACCAGCCCCTAAAAGCTATCTGTTTTAATTGGCAGAGATGTGGATGCATCCTAGAAAATGCCAAGGTGCAGATTATAAAATTTAACCATTTACTTTGATAGGGCACAGCTACAAAACATCATTTAAAGACTTTTAATATTTAGTAAAAATGTGATATATTAGTAAAGTCAGTTCTTTTTTTACTAATTATTAACGTAAAGTAATGAACTACAAGGCATTTTAAAGCACAAACTTTTCTCTATTCAAAATTAGTGTAGTTTATTTCCTGCCTCCTTCTGCTAGACACGATATCCCCAAAACTACCACATTCAGCACCCAAACATCACATAAATAAACACCCAAACTTACTAACTAAACCTAAACAAGTAAAAACCAAATCAACAAGCAAACATACTTCAATATTCTACTTATCACAAACAAGCAAGCACAAAGTTGATGAATACAACACAAACTTTAAACATTACAACCTATGACACCAGAGCAATGCTTCAAAATCCTCCAAACACCAAGCAACAACCTACGAAGCACATTGAGGCCCCCATTCTAAGTCTGGCGTGCAGCGGTAGCCGCCCGCCATGCGGGAACCGCCATTTGCCCGCTGCGCGGCCAAAATAGCGCTTCCGGCATTCCAACCTTCCCTCTGGGCCGGCGGGCGCTAACCATGTTAGCGCCCGCCGGCCCAGCGGGAAGGAGGCCTGCAACACAGAAGCCGGCTCCAAATGGAGCTGGCGGTGTTGCGGGCGTGCGACGGCCAGTGGCATGGGCAGTGCAGGGGCCCCCAGGGGCCCCAGGACACCCGTTCCCGCCAGCCTCTTCCTGTCGGTGAAAACCGCCAGAAACAGGCTGGCGGGAAGGGGGTCAGAATCCCCAGGGCAGCGCTGCTTGCAGCGCTGCCCTGGCAGATTCGCCCAACCGGGGGTAAAACGGCGGGAAACGGCCGGCCCCGGTTTTCTGACCGCGGCTTTACCGCCGCGGTCAGAATGGGCTTGGAAGCACCGCCAGCCTGTTGACAGAATGACCCCTTGAATCTTGTAAACTTCATCCTCCTAAAGTAAATACTGGCTGCACCCTTTGCACTGTTTTTCCATGTGAAATTTAGTTTTGTGACTTTTTACTCGTAAAGTAATGCAAAACATAGGTGGGTGAAAATGCACGCTAACACCCAAATATCTTCATGCAAATGAAAGGTTACATTATTCAAAATACCATCACATGACCCAGAGATTATTTTTTGCATTGTTAACTTCTTATACATTATTAATTTTAAAGAGTATGTTTATGTAACTTCTAAATTAATTATGATACAAATATTTCACTAGAAGGCATTTTAGGTTTATACAAACTTAAAATGTAAATTACTAAAATTAATTGAACAGTAAAGTATTCTTCAAAATAATAATATCTATTTAATAAATATGATATTACTTATATGTATATACCGGTAATATTAACATATTTCTTATAATAATGAAGTCTATTGTTAGGTGAAGTTGTATCACCTATTAAATGCATATTATCATATTGACTTCCGGATTTTTACTATAAAATAGTACATATTGTTTCTATTTTACACACTCAAGTATTTGTTTAGCATAATAAGCAGGATGTGTGGTTCAGAATTCTAACTCATATTGTGTATTCACTGCATTATTTAAGTGATAGGTAATTAAACATTTTGTTGTCGAACTAAGAATACGTTTGCTGATCATCTTTTGACTGTAAATGGCATGCCAGGCAAGTGATAGATTGATCCTGGTGAATCAAAGAACAAGGACATTCTTATGTAACTTTATGATTAGGTGAAGTCATTGTTCCCCTAACTTATGTAGTAGTTATATAAACATTGACAACCAAATTAAAGAGGCCTCCACAATGCACCGGGTTGAAATACTCAGTGGTCAGATTGTTGGGCAATGAGTCATGTTATGTAATATAAATGTAATTAAATGATGCTACCTTTTGTTTTACTATTACATTGACAAACATTAAGTAGTCAGTGAGAACGGACATGGGATCACCTTTATGCAGCCTGTAGATTTTATGGCTTTACTGTGTAATTCTGTGTAAATTTACTAACACACAAAAACATATTGTGATTTTAAAATGAACGCACTGTAGTTGTGACCTCCCTGTTGGACCCATTATGCCTTTCCATCTGGGCTGGCGGGCATAAACCAAGTGGCGGCAGCATTGTCGTTGGCTTGTAATTGAGCCAGCAGCAATGCTGCCGCCTGCAGGGGGCGCCAGCACCCTCATAATGCACATTATGAGGGTGCTGGGTAGGGGGACCCCTGCATGGGCAGTGCAGGGGCCCCCGTGTTCCCCTGCACCTGTTCTGATGGAGAACCAAGTTGTAATCAGCAGGGTGGCGCTGCATGCAGTGCAGCCCTTGCTGATTGCAACCTGCACATTACGCCACATTACGAGGTTGGCGGGCAGCCCCGCCAACCTACCGCCATCTCCCCTGGGATTGGAGATCCAGATGGGCTGACGGCGTGTCAGCCCATCTGGATCTCCAATCCCAGGGGAGATGGCGGTAGCTTGGCGGAGCTGCCCGCCAACCTCGTAATGTGGCGGTTGGACTGCCTCAACTGCGGCGGTCCGACACTGCGAGTTTGGCTCATAATCTTAAAACACATTTTCTATATCCATTAGTTTGCCTCTAGTCAACAGAGATTCTAAGTATGCTTGCTTGTGCAGATTAAAAATTAAAATATTATACTTTCATACATGTTCTAACTGTATAGCAGTTAATCACCATAAAAGCCTGATATGATTTGAAAACACAATGCTGTTAATTTTTTTATGAATAGTGCAGACCTCGCTGAGGAATCCAATGTGAATACATGCAAGATTTGTTTTTACTTTCATATAAATGGTAGAGAACAGTATAATAGATACACTTTGTATCAGAACTTTGTAAGGCAATTTCAGCTGCTAACCTATGAAGGATATAAAAAAGGTGAACAACAACAAGAGCATTCAGTGACAATAAGTCTTTATTTTAATGAATGTAGTAATAATGTGTCTTTTATTTATTACAATTTAATACATCTATATCCTGGTAAAATGCAAAGTAAAACAAGGAAATAATACTTTTTAACTGAAAATACAATCCAAAGAAATGGTGTTAATATCTTGAGTACATTATCCATGAAGTAAGCTTAATGTAAGCAAAATATTGAGAAAATAAACAAGGGTTAGTTAGCTGGCTGCATAGCAGGCCAGTCAGCTGACTCTTGAGGTCAACTTCTCCCTCCTGGTTACAAGTGGAAACAGGTACAGCCTTTCACGTCTTCTCACAGGTCTCAAACAGCAGGTGCTGTCCTTCTTATGTTCTTCCACAGGACCAGAAGGTGTTCCCAGGAGGGTGTGTTGGGCTGCCACATTTATGAGGGGCACCAGTTAGTAGCCAAAGATGACACCTGGACTCCTCCTTAATCAATGGGGTAAATGTTTCCTGGGGCAATCCTACTTACTTTTGCAGCAGTCCCTGTTTTCTCTACCGTAGACAATCCCACAGTGTGCCTTACTCCCAAAATCCAAAAGAGGGAACCCTTCCTCCTTTGTGTTCGTGCAAAACTGGTTCTGCAGATAGCTCCCCTCCCTTTGGATTAGGTGCAAGTCTGGCAGAAAGAATAAAGAGCTGCCCTCTCCAGGTCTGACCATGCATTTACTTTTGAAAGGTCATCCCTCTTTATAAGTTAATGAAGTACCTGGGTTCAACCTTAAAGATTTCAATGTATGGTGAAGACAAACACTTCCCCACGCCCAGGCCATTGTTCCTTCTCTGGGAGCACAACTCATTAAGGTCAAGAGCTGGGTAGACAACTGCTGTAGAGGTAACCCAAATCAACTTCCATGAGCTTCAGGATTCTAAAAGTGACTTTTTCTAAATATTTATTAAAAGGCCAAATTCGCCATTGAATTGGACTTTTGAGATCTAATAAACATTGAGGTTGAACTATTTTTCTAGCTGGTGGCAACCCCAAAATACTAGATTTGATAATATTTTGTACTCTAGTTTTCTTTATGAGACAGCCAGAGCCTTCCACAGTGAAAATAGCTTCCTGGAAATCGTCACTGTAGGGACATGGTAATATTAAACTTGTACATGAACCATTTTGAAATACCATGCATCCTACCTTGTGGACTACATGGCCCACATAGATGTGATTTATTAATATTTAAAAAGGAATTATTTCCCCTGACAAAAATGGCTATTTTTACAGGTCCGGCTGTAGGCTTATACTAAAGCAGTCATGCTACACTGATTGGTCGGAAGCAATGACCAATACATAATAGTGGATGGCACACAATAAGTGCTACGGTTCACAGATTACATACAACTTTCCATGAAATGGGTGTATTACTCGTCCATTTACTATGGCCTTGCAGGAAAGTTAAATATGCCAATTAGGAGTTAACGATTTTTATAACAGTTTATGGGTCAGAGCAGATGCACTAGGGCCTGATTACTAGCAATCCAGTTCAGAGTCAAGAAACCAACACCATCATTCTACAAAATTGAAGTGCTCATGCCGAAAAGGAAACTTTCTTAAAATTGATGACATCACTGATGCCATCTCATTGATGACTCCATCCAAGCTACTACCACCAAAATTACTCTTTAAACCCTGAAATTATTGTGATAGATGATGTAAAAGGTGTACAGTCATATACAGCATATGTTGACAATATGTACATGTGTATGTAGAATGGAAATAGCGTGGCACTGGAGACAAGCTTGGTTCAGTATGGTAAATATTACATTTACACACCATAGTAACCAGTAAAGTTTCAAGTGCAAACATCAATTTATTTAAAGTAGGTAGACTCTGAGGGCTACTAGTGAGTGTTGAAGAGGCATGCATCTAATAGTTGTAGCTTAAATCAAAAGCTCATAGGCAAAGATGTAAGTATATATAAAGCTTCTCTTCACAATACAGTATCAATCTATTGATGTCTGGCCGAATGCAGATGTTACACAGATGTCATATAATACTTTAAACAAGTTCTGTATAAACTGGAGTTTTATAAGGTGCAACTTTCCAAAAGTCCACTTCGGCCCTCATTTCAACTTTGGTGGGTGGCGGAGGCCGCCCGCCAAGGTTGAACCGCCAAACGGCCGCCTATGCGGCCGCAAACCCACCAGCCACATTTCAACATACCTGATGGGCCGGCGAGCGGAAACAGAGTTGTGACACCAATATCTAAATCAGCCCCTTGATGAGTTGCTGATCCGTTTACTGTCTGTGGAGCTATTTTGAAAGTAGGCGAATACCAGAAAATAGAGGAAAATATCTACTGTTAGTTGGTGAGTTGAGAGAAATGATCCTCTATGTTCAAAAAAGTCTATTACCTATCAAGTGGTGATAGAAAATCGGTTCTTAGTGTAACATTTTGAATCACTTTCAGTCCACAAAGGCTGTAAGACACTGTCACATTCATTGGATGATGTCATCAGCAATATCCTCAATGATGTAATTTGAGTTGTCACCAGTGATGCCACCAATGATGTCATTTAAGGTGGCATGGCTGATGTGAAATGTGAGGTTATAAACATTGCAGGATGGGGTCATGAGTTATAGTTAGCTCACCGTACTATAACTGATGTATTTCGGTGTTTTTTCATTTTTGAAACATTACATCTTTTGTGACTTTCTCATTTAAATATAATGTCTCTTTAACCTAAGTGTTTTAGGGTGGGCTACTATGATGTTGCACATCCTACATCTGTGTTCACTGATCTTAGAAAACAGGGCAAGGCATTTATTTCCTAACTTTATCCAATCTTTTAAAGTCAATCATCACTATCACTTCTGGACAGCACTACTCGCTGTGTGAAAAGGGAGGTTGCCTTTTGCGATTCTTTATTTCTATTTGTTTATTTTTGTGTTTTTTTCTATTAGGAACTTTCTATTTGGCACACTCTATAGCTGAGATATTGTTTTCATCTTAGTATACTTTCTATGTCTTTTTTGTATTTTTCTGTATTTTTTTAACCAGAAACCTATATTTTAACACTTTATATTTTGGTATTTTGTATTTTATTTTTTAGCAGTTTTGTAAATGTGCTTGTATTGCTTCTTCATATGTTGTTGTAGAACTTAAGAGACAGCTCTTTTGTTTTTTTTCTCTGAAGACACAACTTTCTTACACACAGTGCAATACATTGCATATTGTTCAATAAAAGTGTCATCCTCTTCTTTCTGCGGATGAACCGCAAGTGGTGCATTTTCCTCTTCTTCATGACCCGCCCTATTTCTCCCTCTCAGCTCTGTCAATGTGGTTCGGGTGATGGCATTGAAGGTCCCGATGGAGTATTGCCCCAGCATACTTCAATGCTACTCGACTTCTCAAAATGCAAGTAACAGAAAGGGAATTATTTTTTTTCTTCAGTGCAAGGGTGAAAAGTTTCCACATGACCAATTTTATTTTGGCTTAGCCAATGGTGGTCGTGAGAATGTTTTAGGCACCACAGTTAAATCCTCATCTTGGCAATGTGATGTTGAGCTTGGTCAAGTGCTTGTACTGGTTAATGGCTGGTTATCTCCACTTTCTCTACATTCCATGATAGGACTGCCTGTGTCAAATAGCAATGGAAATTGTATTCTGGTAGTTTATTTTTGCTATACACTGTGACCTTGCTTTAACTAGTATTCACTTTCTACACAATCAAATGCCTGCTTTTATTTTCTATTTTTTTCATATCCCACAAGGTACCCCTGTACTCCAGCAGGACCCAAAGAGCCAATGACAGAGTGCTCGCTTGATCCTGTGGGGCTTTTACTTCCACAACCTACAGGAGTATCACGGGATGCAGATGTTAAAACATAAGCTGAGTTTAGTATGAAATAGTCAATGTTTATGAATTTTGACTGGAGAGGTTTTCTCACAGGGAGACATGAGCTAGATGACTTGTAGTTTTCAGTGAAATATCTGGGTTTTAGGTGTTGCTGTAGTGCTATTCCTAAATGTGGTACAGTGGTTCCTGTAACACACTGAAAAAGTAAATTTGATTGGCTGATGTCATTGTATTGATGTATTGTTTTATTTTGAAGGCAGTCAATCCCTATTACTGTTATTAAGAAGTTATTAGAGAGTAGCATTTGAGTGGATTGACATTCTCTGCACTCTTTTCTCCGTTTTTTTCCTGAAGATTTGCACGTTTCTGGGGATTCAATTAAAAAATTACGAAAACGGCATCTGAAGAAAAGCACAAAGGAGCATCAGCAAATGTAAAATGCAACCGCTGCCTCCACAAATGTGCCAGCGGTCTGGAAAAGACAGGGATGCTTGGTACACCACTTAGTGCAATGACGTTCAGAGAAGTCATAATAAATACGTGTTTCCCTCAGCCTCATCTGCTCTACTTGAAACTCTCTAACCTGGTAACACTCTTCTGGAGGAAGTTGTTCTCGCCCAAAAAAATAACCAGTTATATTGTGTTGCGCAACATGCACTAAAATAGTCTCAGTTGGAGCACAGAGTACAACAGCTGCAAAATAATTATTTAGTTTTTGATTCAAGTTTAGATGCCCTGCTTTCAAATAAATTTTAGTTGAAATCCTAAAAAAAATAAAACAATACAGAAAAATTTAAACATGTTTAAAAAGCAAACAGAAACTCTGTTAGAACCACCTTTCCTGATTAAAACATCTAAAAAACAATCTTACTTGTCATGTATGTCTCTTAATGTTAATGTAGACTTACAGCCCAGCATAGCAGAGTACACTGGTCATAAGAGGACCACTCTAGTGACATAGGTGCACCAGAGACTGCCCAAACACCATCAAGTGTTAAACCCCATGTTGCACAGAACCTTTGGCTGTGCACAATGAAGGGTTTGCTGTAGGGTTTTACCTAAGTCCAGGCTCTACACTCATCCCCCCATCAAGCACCCAACACTCCTGCTGAGTGCGGCCTTTGGCCATGCCCAAGGGGGGAGATTGGCCTCAGGGCCTGGCCTATGACCAGGTTCTGTACCTAACTCCCCATCAAACACCCAACCACCCCGCTGCACACGACCAAAAGCAGAGTGGAAGGTTAGCTACAGGATCTGGCAGCTAACCTCAACTTTTTAACTCCTTCATTACACCTAAGCTCATTTTAAACACACATTTCTCAAAAACAGCTAAATGGGTTAACACCAAATCACAAAAAACACTTTCTGGGTAAAGTTCTAATGTTTTGCCAAACGTGGTTTAATTCCTTTTAGCTGTTTTTTTTGTATCAGAAATCAAACTTTCCAATGGGAATTAACATGGGAAAGCAAAGTTTTGGGACCCACTCCACTTTGTTCTTGGCCCCTGCTAAATAGATTTATAGAAAATATTCTATGAAGTAGCCAAGATGGATGAACTTTTTATTTGGAAAGTGTTGTACAGTTTTGTCAAATGGTGTCAAAGTTATAAGCAGAGCATAAATATTCTTCCTACAGAACTTCTGAACTAACTATAACTGTACAGTGGTGATAGATAGATAGATAGATAGATAGATAGATAGATAGATAGATAGATAGATAGATAGATAGATAGATAGATAGATAGATTGATTCTAACCATAACAAGTGAACTTCAGGTTTTTTAAACATATGTTAAGGTGTTATAATGAAAGCTAACTTTTACTTCACTTTAACAATTGTTTTTTTATGAGTTATGTTTTTACTCATGCACCACATGTAACATAACCCTGCGCTTAACACTCCATGAGCAACAAAACTATCACAGGTGGCCAACCTCTACCCCTCACAGCGGCCATGCCTTGTGTGAGTTGGCTGCTGGTATGACCTATGGCCTGACCTTGATTGTTTTACATTTTAAGGGTTCTCATAATGGCACAAACTCATATACTTTTGTTTAACATCCCAGAGGGTTCAACGACCTGGTGACAGGTCCACAACCACTTTAAGAGGTTCACCAAGTCTCCAAGACCCTTACCATTAGATTGCAGATCCTTGACCTGGCTTTACAGACTTCTGTGATTCACAATCAAGGTTCACAAATCCTACAAAACAATCACTATTTCTTTTATATTTTAAAAGAAGGAGACTCCCTCAGGGGCACAACCACTTGATCTGTGAGCTCATGAGATGCTCCCTCTGCCCTCTTTTAGCGCCTTCCTTTTCTTTTTTTAGGAAACAATTAGAGCCTATGCATCTTGCAATGGCAGCCACAACATTTTTCTTCTACTTACAGCCAGCCCATCAGAGTGCGTCAGTTCAGAGGACCTAGCTGTAGGTTTGTGGACCTGAAATAGATGACAAGGCACAAAAGCTTGCTCATCCAATTGGATTTGAGTATTTTTAATGTTTGGGTATGTTTATGGATACAAACCCTTTTTGTGGACCATCTGCAGAATAGTGGTCCAGATAGATCTACAAGCTCAACCATGCACGTTGCCCTGAAGGGACTGAAACATTGACTAATAATTGTGGCTTAACTCGCTTGCTAATTGATGATTAGTTCTTTGTATGAGTAGTGGTACATTACTGATTTGACACAAAAGACTACATTCCCTTGTGTTGGTTCCTTTGGCCTGAGACAAATAATTGCACTGTAAGTCTCTTGGAAAATGACTAATAATTGTACCTGACTCACTTGCTAATTGATGATTGATTCTTCATCTGAGTAGCAGTACATTACTGATTTGACACAAAATGCAACATCCCCTTCTGTTGGTTCCTATTGCCTGAGATAAATAATTGCACTTGTAAGTATCTTGAAAAATGCAACTCTGTAAGAGGCTTTGCTTTCCGTCTGTGGAGTCAAGTGATTAGACATAACATTGTATTCGTGAAATAATTTGATTCCATGGTTCTGTTAATTCTAAAAAATTGCTGAAAGTTGCCCCTTTACCTTAGTTTTTTTCCCTGATGTAACCTTGTATATGTATTTTATCTTTATTTTGCTGTGTGTGTGTGTACAGTAAAGTATATTTGGTATGGTAAGGGGCTCCCTACCCTACTTTCTAAAAGTGGCAATTCTAAAATAGTAATATTAAATACAACTTTACCAGCAAAAGGGATTTATCATTACCATGCCTATGATATGAAACACGGTGTAGCTACTAATTTTTGATCAGAAATTACATTTTAAATGTATATTAAGGAATCTCCAATGCTGGCCTATGAGAAAAGTAGGCCTCACAGTAGTGAAAAATGACTATGGGAGTTTTTTCACTACCAGGACATGTAAATCTTAGACGTGCATGTCCTGCTTTTCACTTACATCACACCCTGCCCTATGGGCTACTTAGGGCCTACATTAGCGGTGCCTATTATATTTAATATAAGGGGAGTTTAAGGCTTGCAAGAGGTTTTAGGTTTTGGAAGGGGGGGACTTGGGCTTAGGAGTCGGAGGGGGTGGGTGTTTTGGCATGCCCTTGGAAGGAGTGGGAGTGGGCTTGAACCAGGGGGTGGGAGAGGGATCAGGTCTCCTACAAATGTTCTTACTGACTGGGGAAGGGGCAGGGGACTGGGAAGAAAGGACTGTGGAGAAGCGTGAAGGGGAAGGACTGGATCTGGGGAGGCCAAAGGAACATTTGGGGAGAAGACGGGTGGGCCACTGGGTTGAAATAGGTCAACACAGGAAAGGTAAAGCTTTTTAGCTGCAGGTGGAGGGGCTTTGGAGACAGGTTTGGGAGTGAAGGTTGAGGGAGTGGTTGTAGGTAGAAGAGGTTTGCTGCGAGTGGATGCAGGTACCTGCTGAGTCAGCTTATGTTTGGTGGATGAATGTTGTGTGGATGAGTCTGAGTGTCTGTGTGTATTGAGAGAGAGTGGAAGAAGGCAAGCATCCAGTGTAGACGGATGTTGTGGTGGTGTCTGTTGGTGTGGTGAGTGTGCTGCAAGAGTCTGTGTAGATTGACGTGGTGAGTGCTGGTGTGGTGTCTGGGGTTCATGTGTGGATGACTGCTGTTGTGGTGACTGTGCTAATGGGGGCAGGAGTAGTGACTGAGGGTGCAGTGCATGCGTCTGTGTGTGGTGAGGTGACAGACAGGTAGGAGAAGGGGGTGTGGGATAAAGTGGGGAAGTGGATGTTGTTGTGTGTGCAGTTGTATGTGGAGTGTGTGCATGCTTGTCGTGGGATGTGTGTTGCTTGTGTGTCACATGGAGTTTGTGTGTTGTCTTGCGTGTATGCTTGCCTGCATGTGTGCATGGGATGAGTGAGGGGAGAGGGGCGCTGAAAGGGGCAGAGGTGGTGGGAAGGAGGACAGAAAGACCAGGGACACTGGCTGCTGTCAAAGAGGAAGCAAGAGCCTGAAAAGATCTCTGTAGGCCAGACATGCCACCATAAATGCCTTCCAGGGCATCCAGCCCCTGGATGGCATTCACGATGGTTGTCTACCCTACAGAGATGGATTTCAAGAGGTCAATAGCCTCCTCAGTGAGGGCAGCATGGTTGACTGGGGTAGGGCCTGAGATGCTTGGTGCGAAGGAGACGCCCACCTCTTGGGTAAGCGGGCAGGGGCAACTCGGGGGGAAGCTACTGGGAGGGCAGAGCTGGTACGAGGGGTGGCAGAAGATGGCAAAGATTGGGTGGTGCCAGGAGGGTCCGCCACCACCAGGGACCTGCCACCAGAGGAGGTATCAGAGTCACTACCAGCAGTGATACTCACCTCCCCTGGGGTGCTCCTCTTGCCCTCCAGCCCACTGGCCCCTCGGTGTCGGTGGTCTCTGCCTCCTGGGTCCCATGGGCTGCAGAATCCCCACTCGCCGCTGCCCCTACTTCTTCACCTGATGATGCTAATGCACACAAGGAGACAAGTTGACAGAGAGGGTGGGGTGGAAAAAGAAAGGGATGTAGGCTGTCAATTACAGTACACATATGAGGTAGGCACAAACGCAGTCATGCACAGACTCAGGGGGCCAGTTGCATGCCCACACCTGTCCATGACCCTGATACCACCTGCTACCCACCCTATTGCACCCAGCTACACAGTACAAAGTAAGAACAGAACAGTGGTGGTACTCACCCCCTAGTGGCTGCTGTGCTGTCTTCAAGCGCCCATCCAACTCCGGATTGGCCACCACCAGAATGCGGGCCAATCGGGGGGTCAGGGTCCGAAGTGCACCACTTCCTCATTGGGAGGCCGTCCCCAGCTGGGCCTCTGCAGTCTTCCGGGCCCAGCATCTCAGGTCCTCCCACCGCTTCCTGCAGAGGGTGCTCCACCAGCTGTGGACCCCCAGGGTCCACACTTCCTTGGCAATGGTTTTCCACATCCCCTTCTTCTGTTGGGCACCATCCTGCATGGGAGACACATGGAAAAAAATACTGTAGGTCTAGCTTCCACATTCACACTTGGGATACAACACCACATGTGCCTGTACCTCAAACAATGACTCTCAATCATGCCCATACACACATACGTCCTGTCACACTTCACCAACAGTCACACACAAATGCATTCGCTGCATTGGCACACACTCCTAGGATGCAATAATGCCACTCACCTGGTTCCCTGGTCGGCCATAAAGCGTGGCACACAGGGGTAGGACCCTGTCCACAAGTTTCTCCAACTCCTCTGAGGTGAAGGCCGGGGCCCGTTCCCCTGTAGTACGTGCCATTTCTACAACTAGAGGCAGGACACAGCAGCACACGCAGTGGAGTAGTGGTCATCTCGAGGTACAGGAGTCAAGTGGCAAGGGCTACACAAAATGGCGGTGAGGACCGCTGCGGTGTGCACCATCACAGCCAGCGCTAATCATGATTTGCCACTGTTCCCCATAGACACCAATGCTAACCAATGAGGAGTTGCACTGCGGCTCAGACCACCTACCGCCATGATGACTAACGCCAGTGGAATGATGTCACCTCCAACTGTCCTTCACATGTGGGACAGGCGGCTGCCATTTTACGAGGTCAACTTGTGTAGACACAGTACAGGGACAGTGTATATGGCGAAAAAGTAAAACCTATGAGAGTCAAAATGGTAAGGTTACACATGCAATATCCGAATAGCATAGTAGCATCCAAGCCTACACATCTGCCAATTTCAACACATGTCATTAATGTGTACAATGACTCTCCACCACATTCTACAGTAATGTGTGTGTGGAGTTGTGTATGAATGTATGTGATACCTTTATACAGACAGTTGACCTCTACAAATCATTGTGTTTTTCTCCACCACAGCCATCAACCCATGAGCAGAGGAAAGGCTACACCAGTGTACAGACCACTTGTTGACCTGGCTACCATGGAAAAGTGCCATATTATCAACTGCTATCGTCTGAACAGTGCCACAGTTTGAGAGCTCTCTTCCCAATTGGAGTCTGCTCTACTGCCTGCCAAATTAAACCACTATTCTATCCCTCCAACATCACAGGTACTATCTGTCCTACATTTTTTGGCTACTGGTTCCTTTCAGGTGACTGTGGGCTTGGCATCCAGTGTGTCACAACCAATGTTTAGCAACATCTTGGCAAATGTCCTAACTGCGTTCTTGCAACACCTCCAGAGTTTCATACAATTTCCACAAAGGGCAGATTTTACCACAGTTACGTCTGATTTTAATGCTATTGCTAACATCCCTCATGTGATTGGTGCCATTGATGACACACATATTCCCCTTATGCCCCCCAGAGCCACTGAGCAAGTGTTTCAGAACCGCAAAAACTTCCATTCCATAAACGTGCAGGTGATGTGTTTTGCAGATCAATACATCTCACAGGTGGCAGAAAAATTCCCCAGATCAGTCTATGACGCCTACAATTTGAGGAACAGCAGTGTCCCACAAATCAAGGCAAAACTACAGGGAGACAGAGCCTGGCTAGTTGGTGAGTATTCATGTGACAGTTTTGCAGTGCTACCTAACTAAACACGTTTGGCACTGTACAACTGTGTGTCATGTGCTATCTTTCTCCCCTCTTCCCAGGTGATTTTGTCTATTCCAACATGCAGTGGCTTCCGACACCTATGAGGATTTCAGGACGGGGGGGACACCAGTACAATGATGCCCATGGTCATACCAGAAGAGTGATTGAGAGGACCTTTGGGCTCCTGAAGGCCAGATTCAGGTGCTTGCATGTCTGGAGGAGCCCTGTGCCACTCCTCAAACAAGGTGTGTCAGATCATAGTAGCCTGCTGTATGCTGCACAATTTAGCCCTCAGGAGACTTGTTCCACTACTGGAAGTGGAGGATGGAGCACTGCCATCCGTGGGACCCCAGGGGATGGAGGATAGTGATGGAGAAGGAGACGGGGAAGACGTGGACTCCAGGAATCAGCAGATTCAGCTCTACTTCCAATGAGTCTCATGTAAATGTTGCACTGTGAATCTGACTACCCTGGGTAGGATTTCAGTTGCAGTGTTGCAGTGCTTCCTGCCCCTTTGCTATTGCTACATCATGGTGGAAGAGGTGATGTTTGTGGACACTCCTGGCCAAAGATGTGACATGAACTTAGCCTACCCCTCTCAGTACATTGGATCCCCTCTACATTTACATGCATCTGTACATATTTGATTATGAATGATGGTTTTCAATAGTATGCATTTTGAATAAATAACAACATCTGTTGGTGTGCTCAAACAGTGTTTACTGAAGGAGTGAGACAATAGGGATCGTATAGTGCAAGGGAGTGGGCAGATGGTGAACAATATACTCAGTGCAGTGCCCACAGCTGCTGGTAGCACAGGGGCAGTGTCCATGGGGCCATAAGTAAATGCAGATATGACAATGGACAGTCAACAAGGTGGTTCAGTAGCACACAAGGGAGATAGTTCAGGGCAGAGTCACTTTCTGGTGGTCGTTCTTAGATACAGTGTCACTGGGATGTCTGGGTCTCAGTCACATTTGTGAGGGAGTTCCTGGGCTACAGGGGAAGGGGTCCTGGTGGCCTGTGAGTGCTCTGGAAGGGCCACCATTCCACTGGCTGCTGCTGAGGTTAAGGGCTGGGCTGTATCCTGGCTGGTGGAAGGGGCCTGCTGATGGGTTGAGGACTCAGGCATGATGTTGGGCATCCTCAGCAGCACCCCTGCAATGGTACCCATGCTGGCCTTCAGTTGTTTCCATTGCTCCATGGCCTGCTCCTGGTGTGCCACCTGCACCCTCTGGTTCTCCTGCAACTTGGCCAGGATCTGGCCCGTCCTGTCCTGGGAGTGGTGGTATACCCCCAGGACCTCTGAGATAGCCTCATGGGCAGCAGAGTCCCTCCTTGACCCACCCCCCCCCCCGGGCCACTGATACCCTCCCAATGGCCCTGGCCCCCTGTGCCTGTGTCCCCAGCACAGATCGCCCAGTCCCACTTGCACTGGGACCTTCATCGTACCTCCTGGTGGTGGGTGGTGACTCTGGTCTCTGTACAGGTGGGCAGACAGTCAGTGGCCTGGTGACACTGGTGTGGGGGCATTGGGCCATAGCTGATGGTGGTGGCTGAGTGGTGGGAGAGTCAATGGTGTCCTGGGTGGGGCTTCTGGGGGGTGAGTGTCCAGGGCTGTGGGATGGGCCAGTTTAGTCATGTGGGTCCAGACATCCAGCTGGACTGTCGTCACTGGGGTCTTCTTCTGCTGGTGGACTGGAACTTCTTCGCACCTCCGGCCTGGTGGCATGGGCAGTGGTACCTGTGTGGTAGTACAAGTATTGTTTTGTGACTTCTGCAATGTAAGGGCATTGTGGCTTGTGGATGATGGTGTAGTTGTAGTACTATAGGGGATATGGCATTGACAGTCCTCTCCCTTTGTACAATTGACGTGGTATATGTGTCTAATGTAATAGTAGTTACCATTGGCATGTGAGTCTCCTGGCTTCTGCACCCTATCCTGTCATTGCCATATCCCTTCAAGCACTTGCTTCCTGTTTAATTTGCTTACTTCCCCAGTAATCTGCATGCAGGGGCCCTTACAGATGGGTGTCATGCATTGTCAGTTGAGGGATTATTGGTGCATTGCGGGTAGTGTAGCCTACAGTACATGCCGGGGAAGGTCACTGTGAATACAGGGATGGTTTGGGGGTTGGTGGGGAGGTGTGGGCATGCAGAGTATATGGGTATGGGTGTTTGGGGGATTTGTATAGCATAGGTTGTTTAGTGGTAGTGACCGGGGTAGGGTGAGACATGCATTACAGATGTGGCAAATGTTAGGGGAGTATATGTGACTTACCAGAGTCCAGTCCTCCAATGAGTCCAGTGAGGCCCTCTGGGTGCAGGATAGCCAAGACCTTCTCCTCCCAGTCACTGTATTCAATGGGGGGGGGGGGAGCACTACCAGTCTTGTGTACTGTAATTTGATGTCATGACACCATGGAATGTACCTTCCCCTGCAGGTCGTTCCACCTCTTACTTATGTTGTCCCTTGTGCGTGGATAGTTTTTCAACTCCGTTGACCTTACTGACAATCCTCTGCCACAGATCCATTTTTTGGGCAATGGATGTCTTCTGTACCTGTGCTCCAAACAGCTGTGGCTCCACCCTGAGTATTTTGTCCACCATAGTCTGCAGCTCCCTGTCAGTGAAGGGCGGTGCTTAGGCGGTGCCATTGTGTGTGATGTGAGTGGTGTGCACTTGTGTGTGATGCGTTTATGGTCTGTGGTCGTAGTGAGTGTCCAGTAGTTGTTGGCTGGCGTTAATTTGGCATTGCAAAGGATGGTGGGATGTGTGTGTGTGTGTGTTTTATGGTGGTTTTGTGAGTGTGTCTAGTGTGTGTATGTGTCTCAGGTGTGAGGGTTTCTCATTGTCCTATGTGTGCAGTTGTTGGTGGATACCATTATTCACTGTGGCGGTCCGTACCACCAGTGGTGGACTACTGCTGTATGACCGCCATGCTGATTTGTGGATCAGAATTTGGTGAGTGGTCTGTTGTTGGCGTGGCGGTGGGGGGGGGCACTGTCCTCTGACTTTCTGCAGTTGTTGGCTCTGTCGGTGTCATGGATTTGGCTGTTTTTTGGCAGGTTCAGTTTTAGTACTCATAATACGGCAGTATGGTTACCACCACCACCGGTGGTCTTTTGGCAGGCACCAGCACGGCAGTCGACGGTAATTACCGCCAGACTCATAATGAGGGCCTTAATTTTTAGATTAGGAGATTTTTTGCATTATAAAGAAGCTATCACACCGGAGTGGTCAGACAATTTGCTGTTGCCTATCTTTTGCAAAGCCCCACATACATCAAGGGATAAATATATATTTAGCCAAACAGCAGAGGAAATGCCAGTGGACTAAGCTAACTGTTCCAAATTTGATGCAGAGACATAGGGAGTCTAGGCCCTCAGTAGTCTTTGTCTCAGTAACCGTAGGCAATGCAGGCTATACTGAATGACTGTAGTCTGATTTGGATGCAACCCACCCTTATCAGATTCTAAAAAATTCAAGAGCCAGTTGTCCCACTCCCTTGTACTCGCCTACCCTGAGGGAGGCTAAACTGGATTACAAAAAATTGGAAAGGCTCTGGAGCATCGATTTCTCTAGCATTGGGATAGATACATTGAAAAATGAGTATAAACATACAGGTTGTTGCGCAAAATCAGCCTTCCTCACTGTCAAAATTGTGGAGGCATAGAACTCATCTTAAGAATTTTTTTTAATTGTTCGGAATTTTTCTCCTCTATATATGCTAAAAATGAAGTTGTGAATTCCCAGGATCGGCCTGGTGAGCTGTCCAATTTCTTCAAACAGAATGTTTTTGCCATTGCGAAATTGTTGTCACCTACGGGAGTCCTATGGGTCCTGGGAATCGGAAAAACAATGTACTGCTGGGAGGGGAAGGAAGGTAAGCTGATGTCTTCTGGAGAAGATAGTGAAGCCAATAGTATTTGATTGAAAAAGTGAGAGCCACTTTCTTTGGGGACGCTTATTTCCATCATCACAGTACTAAAGTCAGGGTCCCCACTAGAGCCCCTACTCAGCAGATTTTGAAATCCTTGACCCTCCACTGTTAGAGATCTGTAATAGCTTGTTACGGAGTAGACGAGTTTCAGGTGATAAAAAAGCATGATAGTGCCCTTACTAATACAAGCAAATGCCACTCAAGCAATTCTCATGAATATTCTACTAATCTCTCTGCTGCTGTCTTGCAGCAAAATAGTCAAAAAGCAGGTTAATCAACTACTATTCTAGTGGCTGACAAGCAAAAAAAATCTAGATTCAGATCAGTCAGAGTTTCATCCACTGCATACTACAGAGAGTGACCAGTTAGCCGAGGGGGATGATCTTGGAATGCAGGCGTGAAGACGGAAGGTTCAGCCC
The DNA here is from genome assembly GCF_031143425.1 of Pleurodeles waltl. Classification (NCBI taxonomy): domain Eukaryota; kingdom Metazoa; phylum Chordata; class Amphibia; order Caudata; family Salamandridae; genus Pleurodeles; species Pleurodeles waltl. Next base: position 1,724,467,967 of record NC_090440.1, on the reverse strand, counting down.
TGGTTCTATTAGATCTGTCTGGTACACTTAGTACAGTGCCTCATACTACTCTTCTGACCAGGCTACACAAAATTAGCATTGCAAGCAAGGCACTGGAATGAAGCAAGTTGTATCCAAACGATAGGTCTCAGGCAGTATTTCTACCTCTGTTATGTCTGAGTTTTAAGTTCATGAACCAAGGAGTCCCTCATGGATCAGTACTTAACCATACATTCTTCAATATTGACATTCGCCTGCCAGTGAAACATCAAATAATTCGGCTTTCGGTGCATGAAATAAGCAGATGATACTCAGCATATCATAATACTGTATCCCAGATCTTCTGTCATTTGACTTTGGCCATTCACTTGGTCACCTTCACCTGCCAAACCAATATGGTTAAATATCTGGGGGTCTACTGAAACCAGAACTTTCTTTTGCAGGCTGGGTTAAGCATGGTGTGGCAACCTCCTTTATACTGTTAAAAGTGTTCAGGCAAGTCCAACCTTTCCTACCAAACCCTAACTACCAAATTGTGATCCAGGTAATCACACTTTGTTTTGGAAATATTTTTATTAGATTTTCAAACATATACATGTATCATAACAAAAGAATGACAGCTTCTAGAGGCATGCTGTCGAGCTATCACCACATTCTATCCAATCCAAATTTGCAAGGACTGGGACAGACGGCTCGTACCTGCCTAAGTAATCATAGAACATGCATACAGTTCCTTGTCTTACTCGCACCTTTGGGCTTATCCCTGGCCAGTTTCTCCTGCCCTCCTTCAGCTCGACACTAAACCATGTCTTCCGCATTTTTCAAAGGACCCAAGATCTTTTCCAACTTGTGGGGCGTGCACTTGTCTTGCAACAATCCATTTTGTCCTTTCACTCCTGAAATGACAGCAGCATTTTTCTCACCTAGTATTTGATCAAATTTGTGCACGCTACCATCATGGCCACGTTGCAAAAACAAAGTGAGTAACGGTCAAGTAAAGGAATGTTCTCCCCAAATACCCAGGGACACCAATCGTGAGGTGAGCATCGTCAAACTGTCTAGTACTGCCGAAATTCTGCCACCCCATTTACCCCTCTGCCCATGAGTTCTCGGGCACTCCCATGTAGCGTGAATCAGGGTGCCTTTCCAATGACAGTCTCTTCAGGCATAAATATTTATCAATCCTCCCTATATGGAATAGCGGGGTTCTAGTATAGGTGCTATGCGGAGCAGCTTTAATTGAATCAAATTGAAACCTCTCCTGGGGATCGACATGCTATCTCCTAGCGGTCATCCTCCAGTCTACCTAAGTCACCCTCCTATTTCTCTCTTAATGTATCTAATGGTGTGAGGCTATTTTGCAGGAGAGTGGAGTTAATTTGGCATATGGCGTGGCTGGTCAGGGAACCCCCCAGCACCCTACATCCTAACGGGGACTCCTTTGCCAAGTCTGTCAGGAGGCCCCCATAGCCATGTTGTATGTCTCAGCAGACAATCATACTTACTCGCCTGGATTACTGCAACTCTTTGAAGAATTTGCAGAGGATACAGAATGAGGCAACCAGATTAGTACTGGGCTCCCACGCTTTTCCTCTGCTTCGGAGGCTTTGAAATTATTATACTGGCTTCTAGTGAAAAAGGAGGTTGTTTTTAAGTCCCTCTGCACTGTATATAAAGGAGTGCACCTTATTGATCGGATTACCTGATACAGAAAATTGTCAACTACATCCCAACACGCTGTCTCTGTCTTTTTAAGAATTAAGGTTTTTTTCGAGTTTTATGATTCGGGTTCGGTGGGTCCCAGGGGGAGGGGAGTATTGTCTTGTTGTGCCTAGCTATTCTTTGTTTTGTCTAGCACCAGGACACCATTCGGGGCATTTGTTGCGCTCTACAAATTCTATAAGATAACATAACATATGGCAGAGGGACTCAACAAATCCACTCCCCTTGGGCAAGTTGGGTGTACGCTATACCCCTGCCATGGGAAGTATAGAGGGCTAAAATTATACCCGCATCTTGATGAAAGTGAGATAATACCAAATATCTTTTGGCCCTTGAAAAAGCTGGTCGAACAGCAGATACTCTCCAAACCCATGTACTAGGTGGCATACAATAAATGCAGCCTGCCCGTTGGCAAGATATGAGACTACAAAACACGCCTTACTGCTTTTGGACAAGAAGGGAGAATATGACATGCCCACTGAGCTTGAACTAGGTGGGTGGTTGACAACAAAATAGGAACATTGCTGAAATTTGTCATTATGTTTTGTTTTAATTAGTTCTCTGAAGCGTCTCCTGACTGTGAGCGCTAAATAAAAATAACATTTGAACTATATATTATCATACTTATAAATGTGGCAATAACATTTCAATTTAATTATATCTATTGTAAATCACATGCATATTTTCCTCACATAAATGAATAATGAAGTTTATAAATAATTCAAAATGATAGGGTTTCATTGTTTCTTCTTCTGATGTTGTCTCTTTTGTCGATTAACATTACAGGAGGATATTCTCCTCCCACCTCTCCCCCCAGGCCTCGGGCAAGTTATGGCAATTAGTAATCATTTAGAAATGTTCTTTTAGGAAAACATTCCTTAAAAAATACAAAAGCAGAATAATGTTGTTTCCAAATCCTCCTCCCACTTTGACCACTATGAGGTGCTCAAAAAGTTACGAGAGGAAGTCCATGATGCAATCACAACGTAAATATAGAACTAATATACAAAATGTAGTAAAGACTGTACAAGATAGTAAGCATATTATTTTCAGAATGCGCCGAAAGGCAATTTAAACATGGCAACCTAATGCGGGAAGGGATTGCAACTAACATCCAAACAATACATAGCACTTAAAAAGTACCTAAAAGTGCAGAGGAAGTAGGGACTGGTAATCACCTCAACATGTGCATCTGTGAGATGATTTCATTTTGAAAATAAGGTAGCTAGACCTATGATGGTTTGAAACACTTGTATCACTTGCACCTACCTGCAGTGGAGCTCAAAACGTGCATCTGTAGAGGAAAGCCAATGTAGCAAATTGGATTATTGGTTGAAGGGGGTAGGGGAGAACCCACTTCAAATAATTACAGTCATTGTCAGGGTGAACCACAAAAGTCACTAAATAAACCTCTGCTTCACCCTCTGGTAGCCTAACACTAAACAGTCAGGCATAATTTGTAGGCAAAGTGTAAAGTACTTATGCAGTACCTAAACAATAGAGAAATAGAGGATCTTTTACTAAATAAAATGACACCAAATCAACACAAATCCAATCAATAGAACCAAAGTTATGAGTTTTTAAAGTTTTAGGTAAGAAAGGTGCCAAAAGGTGCAAAGCTCCAACTGTGGTCATCTGGTTGCACAGGACTGAGACAAAGTAACAAGTTCTGACAACAACGGAGGGCGGTCTGGATACAGAACCAGGTTTGTCCCACTGGAAGTTTTACCTTCTAAAGAAGATGCAGCGCAGTGCACGGGGCTCTGCATCATCCTGCAATGTAAAGCCATGAGTCACTCTGCAATGGCTCAGATGAAACCTTCATTTGAACAGGGAGAAGAACACTTTGACTCAGTCCTACTCCCAACAAGGCCAACAGAGTGGATCGGGTCAGGTCCAGTGGCGTCTGGTCAGCTAGAAATCAGGAAAGTCCTCTGGAAGCTTGTTGTGTAGCTACGGACCTTGGTTCAAGGCTAGCAGGCCCAAGCTTTTTTCTTCATACAGCATGGCAGCCCTTCTTCTGAATTTTCTAAGGTCCAGGAGAGTTCTGAATTAAGGTTCCAGAGGTACCACTTTTATGCTCAGTGTCAGCATGTGGGTGGAGGACACCCCTTGGTCTAACTCTAAAACTAGTTTTGATCAGTTCATCACCTTCTCCTGAGTTTGGTTCCAGTCTGGTTAGTGACAGGAAAGACAGGAAGACCCTGGTGTGAGCTTCATTTGCCTGTGACACAGGAGGCATCTTCTGAAGTCAAGACGTGGCTGGGTTCAGTCTTTGGGCTACCCTTTGAAGCTCAGGAAGGGGTTATGTACAACCCCCTAGGTCGTCCTGCTCAGGAGAGGAATACCCTTCCACAAAACCCAGGCTCTTTTGCCCACTGTCTGGGAAGAATACACATCACCCTAAAGGACAACTAGCAGAAAGGCACATTAGGCTTAGACCTGGAAAATGGCAGGTGTTAGACCCGGCATCCTTGGCATGGTCTCCCCTGTCTTTTTTGTCACTGCGTCCCGTGTTTTGATGGTGTGCTGGACTCTGTTTTTGCTGTTTTGGTACTCTGGGCACTTTACCCCTACTGACCAGTGCTAAAGTGCAAGTGCTCCTTTGTAAATTATATTTGTTATTGGCTTTTCCATGATTGGCATATTTGATTTACTAGTAGGTCCCTAGTAAAGTGCACTAGAGGTGCCAAGGTCCTGCAAATCAAATGCTACCAGTGGGCCTGCAGCATTGGTTGTGCCACCCAAATGAGTAGCCCTGTAAACATGGCTCAGACCTGCCACTGCAGTGTCTGTGTGTGCAGTTTTAAACTGCCAATTCAACCTGCAAGTGTACCCACTTGCCAGGCCTAAACCATCCCTTTTTATACATATAAGGCACCCCTAAGGTAGGCCCTTGGTAGCCCCATGGGCGGGGTGCAGTGTATGTTAAAGGTGGGACATGTACTGATGTGTTTTACATGTCCTAGCAGTGAAATACTGCCAAATTCTGTTTTCACTGTTGCAAGACCTATCTCTCTCATAGGTTAACATGGTGGCTGCCTTTAAATGGCTTTAATTGCAGATTCCCTTTGGAAGCAGATAGAAATATGGAGTTTGGTGTCTCTGATCTCACAATTTAAAAATACATCTTTTGGTAAAGTTGTTTTTTAAATTGTCAGTTTGAAAATGCCACTTTTAAAAAGTGGTCATTTTCCTGCTTAAACCATTCTGTGACTCTGGATATTTGTGGATTCCCTGTCTGGGTCAGACTGACAGTTGGGCTGTTTGTGAATCCCCTCTAAACAGTGAGACAAAGGGTTCTGGGGAGTAGCCTACATATCCTGATGAGCCATCTGACCTAGAGGGTAGTGTAGAGTGGTCATTTACACCTGAATGGGCTGTGCCTGCCCTTACACAATGCCGTCTCCAACGCCCTGGTGTGTGTCTGGTGCCTGGCCTGGGCAAGGCCGAATCTTGTGAACAACAGAGACATTCTTTTTAAGTTTGCCTACTTCAAAGGCAGAAAGAGGTATAAGTAGTGGACCCAAAACCCCATACATTTAGATCAGTTTAGGAATCAAGAGGAACCTCTGCCAAGAAGAAGAGCTGAAGAGCTGAGGAGAAGTGCTGCCCCTGCCTGTGACTGTGCTTTGTTGGGCTATCCTGCAGTTGCTGCTTCTGCCTGTGAAAATGGGCAAAGACTGGACTTTGTTGTGCATTCCTGATTGAAGAAGAATCTCGAAGGGCATGGAGTAGAGCTTGCCTCCTGTTTTGAAGCGTCAAGGACAGCAAAGGCTTCACCATCCAATTTTGAGTCTGCATGCTGTGGATTCTAGCTTGCCAGAGGGTGCCATTCCTGTTCCTGAGCCCCTGGAAGTGACTTTCTGGAGAAACACCTGTCTAACAATGCCGGATGTCACTGTGCGACTTCGCTAAGGACGCTGCTGCACGGAAACCGTGACGGTTCCTGCCCTGAAGCTGTGGACCTCACAGAAGCCTCACTACCCCAACAACTCTGCAGGCCTTGCGTCATCGCAGCTGCTAATCCCTCACGTCTTCGCTGAGATCAGAGTGTTGTAAGTCTGAAGTCTGTGACATTCGAGGCCATTGCAGAGTCTGCGGCCCTGTGATGTCAGCCCGACCCCATGAGGTCACCCAGCAGCATCGTGACTTTGTCTCTGCTGAAACCAAGGGACTGACACCTCGCAACCGATGCCACCTCACCTCCACCGCTCTGCAGTAAGGACCTAACACTGCTGCGGGACGCCTCTGCTCCTCTGACCCGTAGCACCAGAACCAACACCACATCGGATCCAGCGATGCCTCGCTCCCCAACTCTGTGCACCAGCCTGTTTTCTACTTATTTTGCTAAGGTACTGTACCTGGGGGTCCGTACGACTCCGTAAATGACGCCAGTGGCATTGCATTATAGGGAACGACTCTGGCACAACATGGCTTAACAACAAATTGCAGCATTTGTGCCTCTAGGTACTTTTTTTGTGTTTTTAAGTGCTACGATCATATTTTTAATGGTGTATTGTGGATTTTTATTGTATTTGGTCTTGCTTATTCAGATAAAATATTTACAATTTTTCTAAACCTGTGTTGTGTCATTTTGTAGTGGTTCACTGTTTTAGTGTGTGTGTTGGTACAATTACTTAGCACATTGTCTCTGAGTTAAACTGGCCTGCTTGTGCCAAGCTACCAAGGAGATAAAGGGGGGGTAACTGAGTGTGATTCTCCTTTACCCTGACTGGAGTGAGGGTCCTTGCTTGGACAGGGAGCAACCTGACTGCCAATCAAAGACCCCATTTCTAACAGCGGTGGGGTTTGAACTTGTTTTTGTACTTGACATACAGTGATTACGTGTAAACTACTGTTGTCAGTACAGACCATTAAGTAACCACATACTACTTGTCTTGATGTTTTTTTGTTTTTTCTCTTTTTGAAATTTCTCCTGCTTCCACATTTTTGGCAATTTCTGATTTCTTTTAACTTCTCTTGGGAACTCTCTGTCCTTTTTAGAACTTTGAACTTTTTAGTTAACCTTACCGACATGTCTCAATCTGGGGATGCACCAGCTGTATCTACAAAAGCTGTATTTGAGTTAGAGAAATTGGAAGAATACACAGTGGCTCAACTCAACCAATTGTGTAAGTATCTTGCCTGCCCAATCAAGAGCTTCACTAGGAAGGTGGAGCTGGAAACGGCATTGAGGGCCTGAGTAGCAGCCAAGGAGGCTGGGAGGCACACAGAGGAGGAGGAGGAGGGTGAGGAGGTGCAGAGTAATCCAGATGTGGTAGCGGATGTACCTGTTCTGCCAGGGGGAGGGTCTCGATGGCAGGTAGCAGTGTGTCATCCAAGGGTCTGACTCCTGAGAAGTTGCAGGACAGACAGGCAGACAGGTTGCAACAGTTGCAGTTAGAGAAGTTTAAAATAGCAATGGAAGAGAGAAGGTTGGCCACTGAGGAGAAAAAGATGCTACTGGCTCAGTAGCTCAATTTAGGGGAGCTGGATCAGAGGAGCCAGTCTAGCAGAAATGGTGGCAGCAGTACCTCAATGCAGCCTGAAAGGAGGGTATACATTCAAGAGGACTTGGTAAAGGATTATAAGAGGGAGGATGACATCTACCTGTGGTTTAGGGTTATGAGTCTGCTCTCTACATGAACCTGGTCCCTGAAGCACACTTGGGGATGGGTCTATGGAAGCACTATGAGGAAGGTGGGAGGGACACTCTAACATTCTTAGGGGATCCTTAGGGACTCACCTACTCTATTATGAAGGACGCCATACTCACAAGGTATGGATTCACCCCTGAGCAGTACAAGGATAAGTTTAGGTCCTACAAAAAGAAGGAATCCGAAACTTGGTTGGAATGTATTGAATCTTTTTGCAGGTAATTGGATGGTTGTGTGAAGGGTAGCACGGTGACAACTTACGTGGGGCTGTATAATTTAATTGCTTGGGAGCATTTTTACAGTCTTTGTTTCCCAGAGCTGCACTAGCACCTAATTGACAGCAAGCTGACTGACCCCAGAAAGCTTGTGCAGGAAGTGGACCGGTGGGAGAGCACCAGGGTCCAGAAGAGGTGTGGGGAGACCATGTCAAGGGTGGGCAGGGCCCCCTTCAGAAGAAGTGGGGGGGGGGGTAAGGGTAAACAGGGGAGTTTTCTAAAGTGTCCCAACCTAGTTCCCAGGGAAAGGATTCTCAGCCCTCAGCAGGAAAGAAACCATGGGTCTATACAGGGAAACCTGCAGAGAAGGGTCCCTGCAAATGCTTTGCATGCGATCAGATGGGTCATATAAGGGGGATCCCAAATGTCCCAAGGGGACACAAGCACTCAGTGGTGTTCAGTCACAGTGTTCCACCAGTGTAGCTCCTGGGTAGGAGTTGGTTCCAGGTGGATGGAAGTCAGATGAAATAACCCTTGTCTCACTAGGGGACAGTGAGATGGTCTAGAGGACCTTCGTGCCTGAGAACACTAAGAAATACAGGTAGTGGGTGGCTATCAATGGACAAAGGGTGGAGGCTCAGATAGACACAGGAGACAGTGTGGCCACAGTAAGAAGTCACCTGGTGTCTGAAGAGCAGCCAGATCCCCATGTACTCACTAAGTAGTTGCAGTAGACAACACTGACAGGTTCCCTTTGAATGGGGGGCCTCAAGTTCCTTGAGAGTAGCTGTGAGTCCAACCATGCCTGTAGATTGTCTGCTTAGCAATGACCTGGAGGATTCCCCTTGGAAGAAGGTGGAACACAGGTCTCACTTGGAGATGGTGGGTTTGCCTGGGTGGGTGTGTGTGTCCACCCGGTCAATGGCAGCCCGTCAGGGTAATCAGGAGGCTGAAAGAGTGGCCCAGGTGTCTGCCAGAAGGAGGAAGGGCAAGGGGTGTGAGAAACCAGCCCTAGAAGTTCCCACGGTCCAGGATGAGGCTGATCCTGTGGTGGATGCCCTGGAGCCTACAGGGGAACAGGTGGCTGAGCTGGGGGAGGTCCCTGAGCTGACACAGAGGCAGCAGGAAGGGGGACTGACCAAGGAGGCATTCCATGAGGCACAGAAGACATGCCCTTCTCTGGAGGGTTTGCGGCAGCAAGCTGAAGAACAGGCATCTGGCAAAGAGTCTGGGTCACATTTGATTTATTGGGAGGAAGTCCTCCTCTATAGCGAGCCTAAGGTTGATGAGCCTGGGGCAGCCCATGTGCTGGTGGTACCCCATTGCTTCAGAGCCTTCCTACTTGGTCTGGCTCATGATGTGCCTTTGGCGGGACATATGGGCAGGACAAGACCTTTGGGAGGCTTGTCACCCACTTTTACTGGCCTCAAATGTGCAGGCACTCTGATGCATATTGTAGGTCTTGCCGAACTTGTCAGGCAAGTGGCAAGAGTAGGGGGAAATGTAAGGCTCCCCTCCAACCTTTTCCTGCTGTCAGCACCCCCTTTGAAATGGTGGGTATTGACATTGTGAGGCCTCTGGATCTCAAGACAACCATGGGCAATAGGTTTATCCTAGTCTTGGTGAGCCTACCTATACCTCTGAGATCAATCTCAGCCCTGGTGGTCGGAAGGGCATTGATAGGGGTCTTTACCCGCATGGGTTTCCCCAATGAGGTGGTATCTGATAGGGTTACCAACTTCATATCTACTTATATGAAGTCTCTGTCGAAGGAGTGTGGGGTGACATAATTTCACCACTCCTTACCACCCCCAAGGAAATGGTCTGGTTGAAAGATTCAACTGCACCTTGAAAGGCATGAATATGGGCTTGTCAGAGCCCTTGTGGTGTAAGTGGGACGTCCTCTTGCCATGCCTTCTGTTTGCTTACAGGGAGGTACCAAAAAAGGGACTTGGTTTTAGCCCATTTGAATTGTTCTATGGACACCCTGTGAGAGGACCTCTGAGTCTGGTTAGGGAAGGCTTGGAGAAGGCCTCCAGTAAGCCCCCCAAAGATGTATTTAGCTACATGCTGGCTTTTAGGAACCAGACAGCTTCTTCAGGAAGCTCGCTCAGGAGAACCTGGAAGCAAGCCAGGAAGACAAGAAACGCTGATGAGACCACAATGCTACTCTGGTTGAGTTTCAGCCTGGCCAAAATGTCTGGGTAATGGCCCCATTGGAGTCTAGGGCACTCCAGGACAAGTGGACTGGGTCTTTTGAGGTGGTTGAGCGCAAGAGCGATGTCACGTATCTGGTGAACTTGGAGACTCCCAGGAACCCTTTGAGGGTCCTCCACGTGAACCACCTCAAACCACATTTTGAGAGATCTGAACTAACCATGCTCTTGGCAACAGGTGATTGGGTGGAGGAGGAGAGTGAACCTCTTCCTGACCTCCTGTCTGCCCAAGACAAGGATGGGTTTGAGGGGGGTGGGAACCTCTCCCCAACACTGACCCTACAGCAGCAGAGAGACTGTTGCCAGTTGTAGGGGCAGTTTGCCTCTCTGTTTCTCTTGATGCCAGGGGTCACTCGTTTGTATTCATATGATGTGGACACTGGGGACTGTCCACCTGTGAAGCATAAGAGCTACAGGTGAATGACAAGGTTAGAACCAGCATCAAGGAGGAGATTTCCAAGACGCTAGCATTAGTGGTTATAGAGTTCTCCTGCAGTCCTTGGTCCTGCCCAGAAGTCTTGGTTCCAAAGGCTGCTGCCCCCGGTGCTACTCCTGAACTTAGATTCTAAGTGGACTAACACAGACTCAATGCTATTACTAAGACTGACATGCACCCCAACCCCGAGCTGATGAGCTCATAGATCATCTATGAGCTGCCAAGTTCCTCAGCATGTTTGATTTAACATCTGGGTACTGGCAGATTGCCTTGACCGAGGGGACCAAAGAGAGGTCCGCATTTTCAACATCAGAGGGGCACTACCAGTTGAGGGTCATGCTCTTTGGGTTGAAAAATGCCCCTGCCACCTTTCAGAGGTTGGTCAACAAGGTTTTGACTGGTCTTGAGGATTTCAGTGCCGCCTACCTGGATGACATTGCAGTGTTCAGCTCCAGCGGGGAGGAACATCTGCAACACCTCTGCAAAGGGTTGAGGGCCCTGCAGAAGGCAGGTCTCACTATTAAGGCTAGTATGTGCCAAATAGGGGAGGGATCTGTAGTTTACCTGGGACACCCGGTGGGGGTGGCCCACCTAGAACCCAAAATTTATGCCAATATGGCATGGGAATCCCCCTAAGACCCAGACAGAGGTGAGAGCCTTCTTAGGTCTCATCGGATAATACAGGAGGTTTGTCAAGGAGTATAAAACCCTTGTTGCCCCCTTGACAAAGCTGACTTCCAGGAAGCAGCCCAAGAAAGTGTACTGGTCTGAGGCTTGTTAGACCGCTTTTGATGTCCTGAAGGCTGCCATGTGCACGGCACTCGTGCTGAAGGCACCCGACTTCTCCAAGGAATTTGTTGTGCAGACTGACGCTTCAGAGCATGGTGTAGGGGCAGTTCTAATACAGCCAAGTGAGGAGGGTCTAGACCAGCCTGTAGCCTTCATTAGTATGAGATTACTTCCCGGGATCAAAAGTGGAGTGTAATTGAGAGAGAAGCTTTTGCTGTGGATATGACACTGAAGAATGCTGAGGGCGTACTTGTTTGGGACTCACTTCCGGGTTCAGAACAACCACAGGCCCCTAGCATGGTTAATGCAGATGAAAGGTGAGAACCAAAAACTGTTGAGTTGCTCCATCTCTCTACAGAGAATGGACTTTTTGGTGGAACATCACCCTTGTAAGAACACGCCAATGTTGATAGTCTGGCCAGATTCTTTCACCTTAATGATGAGAACTCTCATGAGGTTGGGTAGCTCTCCCCACTTTCAGCTGGGGGGGCACATGTTAGATGTGGCATCCTTGGCTTGGTTTCCTCTGTCTTTTTGCCTCTCCTTCCTGTATTTTGGACTGTGTGCTGGACTTTGTTTTAGCTGTTTTTTGGTTCTCTGGGCACTTTACCACTACTGACCAGTGCTAGAGTGCAAGTGCTTCCTGTGTAAATTGTTATTATGATTGCTTATGCCTGATTGGCATATTTGATTTACTAGTAAGCCCTTAGTAAGCCCCTAGTATGTGCTCTAGAGGTGCCCAGGGCCTGTAAATCAACTGCTAGTAGTGGGCCTGCAGCACTGGATTGTGCCACCCACGTGGGTAGCCCCATAAACATGTCTTAGACTTGCCACTGCAGTGTCTGTATGTGCAGTTTAGCACTGCAAATTCGACCTGGCGAGTGTACCCAATAGCCAGGCTCAACCCTTTCCTTTTACTACATGTAAGTCAGCCCTGAGGTAGGTCCTAGGTAGCCCCATGGGCAGGGTGCAGTGTATTTAAAAAATGGGACATGTACTGGTGGTTGTCCTGATGGTCAAATACTGCCAAATTCGGTTTTCACTATTACAAGGCCTATCTCTCACATAGGTTAGCATGGGGGCTACCTTTAAATATCTTTTAAGTGCAGTTTCCCATTGGCGGCAGATAGAGAGGTGGAGTTTGGGATCTCTGAACTCACAATTTAAAAATGCATCTTTTGATAGAGTTGTTTTTTTTAGATTGTCTGTTTTAAAATGCCACTTTTACAAAGTGGGCATTTTCTCGCTGAACCATTCTTTGCCTCTGCCTGCCTGTGGAATCCACATCTGGGTCAGACTGACTGTTGGGCTGTTTGTGAATTCCTTTGAGGCAGTCACACAAAGGGAGCTGAGGAGTGCCCTGCATATCCTGAGGAGTCACCTGGGCTAAAGTGGGGAGGGAGGAGCTGACACTTACACTGAAAGGGCTGTGCCTGTCCTCACACAATGCAGTCTCCAACACCCTGCCTACTTCAAAGACAGAAATGAGTATAAGTAGTGGACCCAAAACCCCTGACTTTTAGAATACTTCTGGATCAAGAGCAACCTCTGCCAAGGAGAAGAGCTGGAGGAGGAGTACTGCCCCTTTGCTGTATGTGCTTTGCTGGCTTTGCCTGAAGTTACTGTTTCTGCCTTAATGAGGACAAAGACTGGACTTTGCTGTGTATACTCCTTGAAAAGATTCTCCAAGGGCTTGGACTAAGCTTGCCCCTTGTTCTGAAGTCTCAGGGCCATCAAAGACTTCTTCTGGGATCTCTTGCTGAGGCCCCTACCCTGCCATGTGGTGCCACATCAGGTCCCTGGGCCCTTGAAAGGAGAAGCTTGTGAAACCAAGGTGAAAATCCATGCACCAGAGCCAAGCAGCAGAAATATTTATACAGTGCCTGCATCGCAGCTGAAAATTCAATGCATTGCCGGTAAAATCAATGCATCGCCAGCTCTTCGTGGATTCTTCGCAACCGTGCGTATGGATTTTCAACACAACGCCTCTGGGAGTCAAAACCTGCAACATCACCGCACAGACCTGAGGCTGCTTGTCCAGAAATCGACGCATCTCTTCTCTGCGATGAAATAATTGATGCAACACTTGCCTGGCAGAGAAAGAATCAACGCACGGCCTCACTTGCGAGTAAGGGACTGATGCAGCACTTGCTTTTTTGATGCACGCTCGCCCGTGTGGCTTTATTTTTGACTCATACCAGTTACTTTGTGCTAAAACAACACATCCATTGATTTCTATGGATTAATACTCATTTTACTTTAAAAATTCATATCTTTGCTTGTCTATGTTGGATTTTTGTTGTTTTGCTCTTGTTTGATTTAGATAAATATTGGTTATTTTTCTAAACTGGTGTGGAGTCCTTTCGTGGTATTTTCACTATGTTACTGTGTGTTGGTACAAATACTTTACACATTGCCTCTGAGATAAGCCTGACTGCTTGTGGCAAACTAACAAAGGGGCTGAACAGGGGTTATCCTAGGTGTATATCTCCCTACCCTGTCCCTGCTTAGACACAGTGCAAACTGACTGCCAACCAAAGACCCCATTTCTAATAGGGACAATAGTCATTTAAAGAGCAATTTGTTGGAGTTCAGACTCTACCCATGTTTTGAATCATTTTGTGATACGATTACTCCCCTATTCACTAAAAGTTTGTATATTCGATTTAGGCTTGGCTCATTACTGCTCAGATGTTTTACGAGCAAATGGGGCAGGGACATAGGCTTAAATGTAAATCCCGCATATGGACTAGAGAATAAGAATGAAGCACATCTTGCATTTTTGCTCATAATACCGGGGGCCTTGCAGGAGATGGATTCGCTCAATTTGCGTTTAGGGGTATCTAGATATGAATTAGCTCTAAGAATTTTGAAAAGCAGTATGGCAGAAACAATTGTTTTTTCTGTGAGCAGATTTTTATTGAATGTTTGGTATAAACAACAAACGTTTTTATCATTGTTAATTTAATCAATGTGTATGAGTTTTTAACAGTAATATTAGTTTTTCTATTTATCTATTTTTATGGTTCTTAATGGATGTAGTTAGCCTGGATTTTGTACAATATATTTTTATGATTGTTTGTAGTATTTGCTTTGATGGTTTTGGAATAACCGAATAAAGTATTTATACTACTTCTACTAGCACTACAATTCCTTCAAGGATCCTTGCCATTGATTTTAGCACCACAGACAACTGGTCATATTTTCCAGAGATCCCTTGGACTTGACTAGAATCATCGGGTCAGTTGTTATTTCCTAGCTCACCTGATGAACAAGACCTGTGAAATTCTTAAGACAAGTTTATCTCACCTTATGAACCACACCAATGTAATACTTCCCCACGGATCAAGACCAAATTAGACACATCTAGCTTTGAGCTTGAGAAAGTCCCAGGCCTGTGTTCCTACAGGGAGCGAAACACTTTGGCTGCCAACCAAGTGCATCTGGTTCCTCGTGACATTTTCGTTATACTCTCCTTTTCTGCTTTCGGTTCCCAAGGGTGTCCTCGGGTACCATGCACCAGCTACAGTATACAGTTGAAATATCGGAACCTAGAGCCTGGATTAGGAACTTTTAGCGCTAGTGTGTATTGACACACATTCATTCGGCAGAGCTGAAACTATTCGTTTGAAATCTCTTGAACATAGATTTGGAATTAAGAGATGTAAAGGGAAAGGCAGAAGTGTCTTAGACATTCAGACTTACCACCGGCGTGGTTCTCTATTGTAATGCAACAATTACAGCTTTTCTGCATAAGTCCATGAGAGGGGAAAACAACCGATTGCCCAAATGAGAAACAGGCAGTTTGTGTTTATTGACCAGAAGTTGCTTTTTGCCTTATATCAGAACACTGGGTCACAACCAAAGAGGAAGAAACTGTTATGAATTAGAAAATTATTTCTTCAACTTCTTATTCAAGTTCTTCAGTGGTGTGCTTGTCGTGACATAATGTGTCGCAAGATAGACAAATCTTCATTTCAGCTATAGGGAGGTAAATAGGCTTTCAGGCAAGTGAATAGAGAGATGAGGGATGTATGTTTTATTCCTGTACTTGACTACCATGCGTTGTCTCATCCTGCATCATCCTTCCCTTTCATCTCTATTTTTCTACTATATTGCCCAGGTGGTGATAGGTGAGCTATAATCCTGGTTGTGAAGTGTTGTTGCTAATGGAGTGGAAGGAATGCAAACCCCCAATTTATCTGAGGAAAAAAGGTGAGTGGAAAGTGCTATGTTAACACTTCATTTCCAGCAATGTATTATTTTGGTCTGTATTATTCTAAACCCACCTGTTACGTTCTTTAGTAAAAAATATGTAAAGTGTGAAAAATGAAGGCTATTTATGCATTGCCCTCTGCAAAATGTTTGCAGTGTAAATGTTTGTTATAATATTGATAAGTTTTTACCCAACTCAGTGAAATTCGTGTAATCACTCTTTGTAAGTTAAAAGCCACAGTAGCCTCTTCTAGGATTCAACAATGACACATGGCTCTGTTGGGCAGACAGACGCTCACCTACAAGCTACGTGAATGATTGAGTTTGGTCCCCTAATTCTAGTGGACCATCTGGCGTAAGTGAACCTTAGATCATCTTTGCAGCAAGTCCTGGGACGCAGGGAGAGCTGGACCAAAATCAGAGGCTGCCTGAAGGTGTGACACTTTACAGGAGGCCACTTGTCAATACTGTAAATTCCAACAAAAAACGAAAAATGTCTAGTTTATCAAAGAATGATGGGCACTATAATGAATTAATCATTCCAAATAGTCACACTTTCGAAAAATGCCCTTCCTACACGACCTCCCATTAAAAACTACTACACCGACTCACGAGATGTACCTACCATGTTATGCTTCATGCTTTCTATTATGAATGCACGGTGTTCGTTCGTCATCGGCCAGCGGTTTGTGGTATAAAAAAATCTGCAGATAAAAATAAAACGAAAAAAAGCAACTCATGGCTGGAACAATTTTAGGACACAACAGACGGTGAGCCATGCTTGATGGATACCGAGAACGCACTTCAAGGCATCAGCTGAGGCTTGGCAGAGGCCGGCTGATGCGCACACTGGCAACGCATAAAGGGGGGTTGCTATGGCATCGCGTCCAGTCTTCCTTCTGACATCATACGGTCAGCGCACTTCAAAAAAAGAGAAAAACGTCCTGCATCGTGTAGCTGCTATGGGCGCGTAATGCCCCGCTGCGTGCAAGAAATAAACCTATCTGCCCTGCTGAAACGTTGGCATGACAGCAGCGTCGGAGATCTACATTTCCTGGCAGGCAACTGCGCGCTATCAGCAGATGACAAGCAGCTTAAGCGTTTGTTGAAAGCTGTTTATAGAAATATGAAAACAACATCCCGCATGGGGGAGGCTGAATCGGACGCTGTCTCAATTGTCTGTAAGAGCGATCAGGAAAGAGACATTTGCTCTTTAAACGTTTATTGCTCATTGCCAGTGGCTGATGGTATCTTAGGGGGGGGGGGGGGGGGACACAGCCTTGAATGTGCCCGAGCGACTGTGCACAGCATCTAGTAAACCCTGACTTCCAATGGGTCTGCGGGGGATCTACGGAAGGTTATTTTTAAAGGGGAAAACAGTTCATTTTTACAGAGCAATTTTCACAGAAACTGTCTAAAAGTCCGTCATCATTGTTTCGTGACAGTCAGAATCATGTTAACATGCCCAGAAGTCAATAATAGGCGGCACTGTGCCTGGGTCATCATTAATCACCGGATTGCACACACTTTTCAAGAAGGTGTTGTGTTGATTAGTTTGAGTTCCAGTTCGAATTTGCGGGCGACAGCCATTCCAGGATCTCCGTCAGTTGATCCAGGGGCGGTCAGCAGGGCTAGTCGTATGCTGTCCGTGTAATTATACCATTCAACTATATTCATTCCTTTGTTCGGATTGTTCGTGTTATTCGTTATAACACGTTTTGACCCCTTCACGGACAGCACCAGCCACGACATACAATTGTACCGGAGGCCGGAGACCCAGACCAGAAACGTCATCACCTCTGGCTTCTAAATTCAACGCACCGAAGTAAGTCATAAATAGGAGCAGGCCCGGTTTCCGAAATTTTTACCTGGATGGGCCAAGGAGAGTACATTCAGGTGGGTCAATGTGGGCACAATTTTTGTCAATTTTGGAGGTAGCCTAAAAGCCCTAGATTTACATCGTATCATCTTCCAAACAGGCATACAGTGAAGGTAGAAAGTTATTTGACAGTGAGAGCTGATGTCTAAACTCACCAGCCCCATCTGTTCTAATTTCCAGCAGGCCAAGCTTCAACACAAGTAGCTGGATTCCAAGCAGATTGTAGTAGGTCCCTGTTACCAGGGACCTAATACAAGCAGATGCTTGTGCACCCCGTCTGTAAAATGATAATGCTGGTGCACATGTATAGCCAGTGCAATATTCAGAGGGTATTCCCTCATTTGCGCGAGGAGGGACCCCACATAAATTCGACTACCTGTTTGCCTCTTAGCCCACCCCGTATTATGGATGTGTGTGCAAAAGCAAACAGACACACAGCATGGGAAACAAAGGCAATTATCCAGACTACAAGAATACCCCAGTGTTATAAATGGGGTCTTTGGTTGGCAGTCAGGTTACCCCCTGTCCAAGCAAGGACCCTCTATCCAGTGAGGGTAAGTCTCACACATTCCAAATCATCCTGTGCCCACCCTCTGGTAGCTTGGCACTGAGCAGTCAGGCTTAAATTAAAGGGCAATGTGTAAAGTATTTGTGCAATAAATCATGCAATAACACAGTATAAACACCACAAAAGTACACCACACAGGTTTAGGAAAATATAGAATATTAATATGGATAAAATAAGGTCAAAACGATCAGGATTTGATAAGTACACGTTTGCGTCAAAATTATCTGCAAGGGACCACAGAGGAGGAGATGTGTAGGAAACTGGGAGGTGCGCGTCGGTTTCTCCGGGCGTACATAGATGATGCGTCAATATTTTCCACGCAGCAAGAGCCTTGTGTCGATTTCCGGCGAGCAGACTTGGTTTCTCTTCGGGTTGCGGGATATTTGGACGCCCTGGGGACGATGCAGAGAAATCCAGGACGAAGTCACAGGTGGCTGCGTCGATCCAGTGGGTGATGCAGGGAAATTTCTGTCACACAG
Organism: Pleurodeles waltl; assembly: GCF_031143425.1. Taxonomy (NCBI): domain Eukaryota; kingdom Metazoa; phylum Chordata; class Amphibia; order Caudata; family Salamandridae; genus Pleurodeles; species Pleurodeles waltl. The sequence goes on along the minus strand of NC_090440.1, from coordinate 1,724,449,809 downwards.
CAGGTGCTGCGTCGATTCTCCTCTCAGGAAGTTGGACTGCGTAGTTCAGGCTTGGCTATGCATCTATCCAGTGGGCTGTGCGTCAAAGTTCCGGTCACAACACTGGTGCTGCATCAATATCCTCTCGGGTAGCCAGGCTGCATTGTTCTGGTTCAGCGTGCAGTGATTTTCTCACTGTGATGCAGGTTGGGCGTCGAATCCAGCAGGCTGTGCGTTGATTTTTACTGCTCAAGGAGTTCTTTGCAGAGATGAAGTCTTTCTAGCCCTGAGACTTCAAAAACAGGAGGCAGGCTCAATCCAAGCTCTGGGAGAGCATTTCTCAGCAGAGCTAGATGGAAACAGAAAGGCAGCAGTCCTTTTCAGTAAAGCAGTAAGGTGAGCCCTTTGGACAGCCAGACAGCTTCTCTTGGCAGGTTGCAGGTTCTGGTTCAGAGTTTCTTCCCCAGTGGTATCTTGTCCCGAAGTGTCTGAGTTGGTAGGGTCAGATGCCCTTTTTAAATACCCAAATGTGCCTTTGAAGTAGGGGAGACTTCAAAGAGCGGCTTAGAAGTGCACAAGGTCCCCTTTCAGTTGCATCCTGTCTGCCAGGGTCGCGGTAGGGGGTTTGGCAGTCCATTGTGTGAGGGCAGGCCACTGTCCTTTGACATGCCAGTGTCAGGCCCTCCACCCTCCCAGCCCAGGAAGACCCATTCAGTATGCAGATGTGTGCAGGTGTGACTGAGCATCCTGTGTTTGGGGTTGTCAGAGGGAAATGCACAAGGGAGCTGTCAACTAACCCAGCCAGCAAGATTTTGCATTACCATCCTGGCCATACTAAATATGTAAAAAATAATAATTCTTAGTTTGAATTTCCTATTGTTTACATCATCCAATTAAACAATCAATCCTTAATATATTTCACAAGTCCCAATTATATCAGTCCATATAATTCCTAGTGCGCTTCATACACTTCAAACTAAGAATTTACTAAGATGTAAATATTAAATAATTATAGATTATAGCTAGTGGTTGTTTTGATATATTCGAAGAATCATGTATATGTGATATAATTTGATTTTTTATTCTAATTAATTTTACTTTAGAACAACGGGTGCCACAATTATTATTTTTTAGGTTACCTGACTGGTAGCACAGTCAGGAATTTTGGGGTTTGGGTGTGTTCCCCAAAGTAGTGCACCGTTGCATTAAGAATATGCAGTTGTTAGTTACTTATCGTTAATACTCTCCTCAGTGCACCATTTCTCACCCTCTGAATACACCCCACTCTGTCCATACTAAATATGACCTTGTTACTCCTTTCAGATCATAATCTACCACTCAAACAGTATATGAGGGTATCCCTAATGTTAGCCTATGAAAGGAGCAGGCCTCACAGCAGTGTAAAACACATTTAGGAGTTTTACACTACCAAGACATATAAACTACACAGGTACATGTCCTGCCTTTCCCCTACATAGCACCTTGCCCTATGGGTTACCTAGGGCCTACCTTAGGGGTGACTTATATGTAGAAAAAGGGGAGTTTAAGGCTTGGCAAGTACTTTTAAATGCCGAGTCAAACTGGCAGTGAAACTGCACACACAGGTCTTGCAATGGCAGGCCTTAAACATGGTCAGGGGGCTACTTATGTGGGTGGCACAAACAGTGCTACAGGCCCACTAGTAGCATTTAATTTGCAGGACCTAGGCACATGTAATGAACTTTTACTAGGGATTTATAAGTAAATTAAATAAGCCAATTGGGTATTAGCCTATGTCACCATGTTTTAAGGTAGAGAGCATATGCATCTTAGCACTGGTAAAATGTGCAGAGTCCAAAAAGAAGCAAAAACAGTGTCAAAAAGTGGAGGGAAGCAGGCAGAAAGTTGAGGGTGACCACCCTAAGGCTGGCAGGCCTAACACCCAGCCATCAATTGGTTTTGTAGCAATCTGAACTGATCCTCCTTATTATCCACTTGCTTCTCTAGGTTTATGTCATGTCATGTTCATGTCATGTAAAGCACATTCTCACCCCGGAGGGTATCCTGGCACTGAGCAGGTGTGGATCTGCCAAGCCTAGGACCTAACATGGTTACTCAAAAAGTCAAGTCTTCAGCTTCTTGTGGAATTCAAGGAGTGAGAAGGCGGCTAAGATGAGTAACATCACACCATTTCACTTTTTAGGGGCGAGGTAGAAGGCTCAACCGCAAGATCTGGTTATTCCGTATGCGTGGGATGTCTGCAAATAGGAGTCCTGCTGAGATGACTGGAAGGTTTGTGAAAGCAGATGGTACTGTTGAGGTATGATGGATCTGAGTGCCTTGAAAGTTTGGGTAAGGAGTTTGAAATATGCTCATTTATGTATGGGCAGGCAGTGTAGCTCCTTGCAGAGTGGTGAGATCAAAAGTGTCTTGGGAGATTGAGAGTGATTGGGCTGCCGAATTCTGGATGTTCAACAGCATCCTGCTAAGACGCTTGTTGATCCCTGCATACATGGTCTTCTTGTAGTCTAGTTTGCTGGTGGCATGAATGTGGGTGATGATTTTCTGGGTGTTGACTGGGAGCCATTTGAAAATCCTCCTCAGCATCATCAGGCAAAAATAGCGTTGAGTTGGGCAGTGATGTTGAATTTGCAATCAATGACAAACTGATAGTTCCTGGCATGGGTTATTTAGTTCTGTGGTAAATCTAGATAATTAGCATCATGCCCACAATTTTTGCATAACGCCACATTGCATAACCCACGGAAGCACTTTATTGATCTGAATTATCGTCAGTCCCATTTCAAGTAGGTGCAGTTAGACAAAGCGTATTTCTATATTTAGGGCCACTGAATTTATGCAGCAGAGGAAGACCGAATTCTGTGGCAGGATTGGCTAAATTATGCAGCAAGAATAGGCAAACTATGTGGTGTAATGTGGCAACACTTTGTTATAGCATTACTTCAGTATTTTGTATTTTTTTTTTACACTTGTTATCAAAGTTTGGGCCTATGTTGTACTTCATTAGCACAAGTTTAAAAACACAAGCATAGCAATAAGCAACTGAAAGATGACCAGTCATCCTTTGCAGAGGGTCTTCAAATGTGCTGCAACATGTGTTGCAGCATTGTTTTAGTAACTCTTGGTCCCTATGAGCTAGAAACATTTTTAAATCTGCATATTATGCAACAGATGGTAGACTATGTGGCAAATACAGAAAATCCCAAATTTTGTGGAAAACACCACAGCCATAAAATTACATAATTCCAGTGGCCCTGATTATAACCTGGGAACGTGCAATGTACTGTAACAAAATATGGGAATATGAAACATTTACATTTGTAACTCTGGCATAATGGTGAGAATAAATTCTGACCAACTCAGTATTTTACACGGTTATTTACTTTATCACAGCACCTGGCAGAAAACAGACAGACGCACTTAGTGCTGATTCACAAAGGTAAACTTACTCTTTTGTGTAAATGTACTTCTTTGGTATTCATACACTATAAGTTTAATTTTACTAACAGAACTTTTACAACTGTGGAGACTCCACATATAAAAAGATAGAGCTGTCTTACCTTTTATATGCGGAGCTGTCCTCCCTGACTGCGGCATCTTTGGAGTCATAACATTACTGTTAGTAAAGATAAACTTGTAGTTTGTAAATACAAAAAAGATTAAACTTACACAAGTCTAAGTTTACCATTGTGAATCAGGCCTTTACTCTAGTAGGTATTATATTTCCACATTAATTCTAAGGTAATGGTGGATCATTTGGGATTCCCTCTCTCGTGGCTACTCATCCAGGGAGGCATACAGTGGTACTGTCTGGATAGTATTATGCGTGCCTCATCCTAAAGCGTATTGCTGTGTGTATCACACACAAATTGAAAAACATAAATACTCTCAGAACCCACACAGAAATTGTAATTGAGTTGGAGACGGCCATTCATGGGCCTGGGCCCTGGTGCCTCTGTACCTGCTGCACCATTGACAGGTAAATCTCTGTCCCCACTATCCCAACTACAGATGACTTTCCCACAGAAAGCTCGAGCCAGGATTGAGCCTGAAGCCTGGCTCTGGCTCAGCTTGAGGTCCTGTTGGAACTTTGTGCTCATAGCAAGCCAAGCTTTAATTTACCTTCTGTCTGCCACCCTCGATCTAACTGGGATGTGGTGGTATGGCCAGCTTCCTACTCTGGACCTCAAACATCAAAGTTTGAGTCATGGTGTTGGCTCAAAATCCTTTGATTCTGTCCAAGTTTCTGATGCCTAAAAGAAATGAATGTGACTTTGTGTAAAGAAACTAATGTTCATGTAAAGCGCTCCAGTACTTCTAGGTCAACTTTGCACTACATAAAAACTGCAGAAAACTGCAAAAACAAAGTATTAACATAAAAGGGAGACTAATAGATAACCATGTAGTGGCAGACGTGCACAAAGTGAAACCATAAAACCTGGATAAATTGCAGATTCCACACTTAACATGTGTGATCTAAGGTAAATATTTTATTTCACCAAAACTTATTTTTCTTCATATTTGCACATGAAAGCAGTATAAAAATCTAGGCCACCTACAGGCTCCATGTGACAACTGTTTTGCCTCTTGGTTCACTAACAGCACTATCACCAAGTGTGAGGACGGGGAAAACAATTGACTCTAAGTTCATGTTTAAAACCTATCACTTTTAATAAGTACTTCTCAGTGCAGCACTATAATGAGACATATCAATATTGATGCTTCCACATATTAAAGAAATACACATTTTTGGATGTTGAAAAGACTATCATATTTTATGTGATGGTTGTTGTATGATTTAAACAGCAAACATTTTAACGGCTCGGCGCATATATGTGCTCCAAGAGCCAAGCCAGATTCTTGGTCTAAGAACCAAGCTAGACCCTAAGCTCAGCTCTGCTCTCCTTGTTCATTTATTGGCTCACCCACCTCTACCCTCCCCCTCCCCCAACACACACTGCAAAGTTGCAGTTTGCTTTAGAGACAGGATAGGGTTCCCACTTGGCATTTTATTTACCAACATGACCAGATAGTACAAAAATAGGGAAAAATCAACTAAAGCCGGTATTCTCTCCCCTTATCAGTATATACTTAAAATACTAACCATACAAACAACGTGCTTAAAAATGTGTTATAGAGGTTCCTCAATGACCCCTGACTGATAATTAAAGTCAGTGATAAATCATCACACCTTTCTGACATTGACAAGGAGGAAGCACTTAATAGGTGGCCTCTTATGCTGTGACTGGGTGGACCAAACATCATGATTGGGTGGGCCTGACCCACTTGCCCCCCCCCTAGAACTGGGCCTTATTAGGAGATTCAAGAATTTATACATTCCTCAAAGCTTTGGCCCGCCCATCAATTTAGAAAGTTCAGCACACACTGGCTTACCTCCATTCCTCAGTTTCCATGTCGATTGTAGCAAACTCCGCTTGAGCACCAAGCACATGCTCTATTTCCCATAAAAATAAATGTCAACAGACGTGGCAGCCATCTTTTGGGAAACTTAAAAACAATTTGTCGATCGGCACGCCTATATTTTCTAAATTGAACTGTTGACAAGTGTGTCTTACAAATACTGTACAGAGGTTTAAAAGTGTCGTAACTGCACTGCTGTATCAGCTTTCGGCATGCCACTAACGTGCTGACAGCACTCAGAGATTTCCATCAGACGTGCAGACATTAATCGGCAATTGGCACATCTATATTTTCTAAATTGATCTTGTTGATTATATACACTGCCGCTTCAACAGTCTCTGGCACAATAAATATAGTTATACTTCCACATTAGACATTTGTTAGAAATGGGGTCTTTGGTTGACAGTCAGGTTACCCCCTGTTCAAGCAAGGACCCTCACTCTAGTCAGGGTAAAAGAGAATCACCCTCAGCTAACCCATGCTTAGCCCCTTGGTAGCTTGCCAGAGCAGTAGGCTTAACTTCAGAGTGCTAGGTGTAAAGTATTTGTACCAACACACACAGTAACTTAATGAAAACACTACAAAATGACACAACACCAGTTTAGAAACATAGGAAATATTTATCTAAACAAAACAAGACCAAAACGACAAAAATCCGACATACACAAGTCACGTTATGACTGCAGAAGCAGCAACTGCAGGATATCTCCACAAAGCACAGTCACAGGCAGGGCAGCACTTCTCCTCAGTTCTTCAGCTCTTCTCTAGGCAGAGGTTCCTCTTGATGTCCAGAAGTGATCTAAAGTCTGTGATTTTGGGTGCCCTTCTTATACCCAATTTCTCCTTTGAAGTAGGCCTACTTCAAAGTAAAGTCTCTTTTGAATGTGAAATCCTGCCTTGCCCAGGCCATGCCCCAGACGCTCACCAGGGGGTTGGAGACTGCATTGTGTGAGGACAGGCACAGCCCTTTCAGGTGTAAGTGACCACTTCTCCCCAACCTCCTAGCACAGATGGCTCATCAGGAAATGTAGACTACACCCCAGCTCCTTTTGTGTCACTGTCTAGTGTGAGGTGCAACCAGCCCAACTTTCAAACTGACCCAGACAGGGAATCCACAAACAGGCAGAGTCACAGAAATGGTATAAGCAAGAAAATGCTCACTTTCTAAAAGTGGCATTTTGAAACACACAATCTTAAAATCAACTTTATTAAAAGATGTATTTTTAAATTGTGAGCTCAGAGACCCCAAACTCCACATTTCCATCCGCTCCCAAAGAGAATCTACACTTTAATCAGATTTAAAGGTAGCCCCATGTTAACCTATGAGAGGGACAGGCCTTACAACAGTGAAAAACGAATTTAGCAATATTTCACTGTCAGGACATATAAAACTCCTTACTATATGTCCTACCTCAACCATACACTGCACCCTGCCCTTGAGGCTACCTAAACCCTACTTTAGGGGTGCCTTACATGTAAGAAAAGGGAAGGTTTGGGCCTGGGAAGTGGGTACACTTTCCAAGTCGAATTTACAGTTAAAACTGCACACACAGACACTCAATCAGGTCTGAGACATGATTACAGAGGTACTCATGTCGGTGGCACAACCAGTGCTGCAGGCCCACCAGTAGCATTTGATTTACAGGCCCTGGCACCTCTAGTGCACTTTACTAGGGACTTACTAGTAAATCAAATATGGCAATCACGGATAAGCCAATTACATACACATTTTGTAAAGGAGCACTTGCACTTTAGCACTGGTTAGCAGCGGTAAAGTGCCCAGGGTAACAAAACAGCAAAATCAGAGTCCAGCACACATCAACAACCTGGGGAACAGAGGCAAAACGTTAAGGGAGACCACGCCAAGGATAAAAAGTTTAACAATATTTATTCAAGTTATATATCATAAATCATGCAGAATGCATGGGGGAAACATCATGCAGTATGCATGATGTTTCCCACTTCCAAAAATACAGGATATGCTAGCCCAACTAGGAAGTGCGAAGTGTTTTCAACGTTTGATCTGAGAGCCACCTATCATCAGGTGGAATTGTGCGAAGAATCCAAATCTCTCATAGCATTCAATGCACCCTTTGGTGCCTATAGATTTTCATGGCTACCGTTTGGCCTAGCCTCGGCTGCATTACATTTTCAAAAGCTAATGTATAATCTGTTTGGTAGTAACAATCAAGTAATGGCGTATCAAGATGACATTTTAGTATGGACAGAAAATGAAAGTGATCACTTGAAAGTTTTGGATGAGGTTTTAAGTACATTGAGAAACCGTAGTCTCAAAGTCAAGAAAGAGAATTGTAAATTCCTGGTTTGGGAAGTGGAATACTTAGTAATTTTGAATAAAGGTTTCAGACCAAAAGTAAAATTGTTAAAAGACATTGAAATGAGTCCACAAACTGAGATTAAAGATCAACTTAGTTCTTTTCTCAGGCTATGTGAATATTATTCCAGATTTATAGAGAATT